>NC_056663.1:4252500-4862500 GCF_018350195.1 Panthera tigris | reverse complement strand
GTTGTCTGCGAATGAGCAGCTTGTTGGAGAAATTTTGGCAAAATAACGTTTGAGCGAAAGATGTAAAGACAAAGAGGCAGAAGGAAACTTCTGTAATGATAGGAAGGGCACATTCTATTAACAGGGAAGAAAAAAAATCTCAAAATGAGCCAACCTGAAAGTGAGTAGGGTCGCGTCTTGGGGAAAACGGGTGATGCGGGCTCGTATTTCCCAAAATAAAAACACATCTCAGGAGAGAGCAGGAAGATTCCAGAGGGAAACAGGTTAGTGTCCTCAGAGGAGAGCTAAAGTCATAGAGCTTGCAAACTACCGGTGAGGACTCAGCCCCGCCCATCCTGCCACAGAACCACAAATGTAGGCTCAGATGACAAGAGACTTGACCGAAGAGACTGGGGCAGCGGGAGGAACGTTCAGGCCTGGAGATGTGCAGGTGTCTCCCAGATCCGGTGGAACCGGGCACCTGCCGTGGGAGGGATGCACCCTGCCAGAATCCAGGGAGTGGCAGGCGATGAGCTGGATTGGCGAGGTGGTGCACCTCCGGTTCTGGAAGGGTTTTCTCAGAGGGGCGGCGTCTGTTCTAGGTGCCAGTGCCCCGGTGTGCCCCAGTCCTGCAGCCTGTGGGGCTAAGAACCATGGCTAACGGCCGGCAGGTTCAGGAGAGCAGGTGTTTTGCTGGCTTGCTCAGCGGGCAACAGTTCAGCTATTCTTATATGAGAAGAACAGAAGGAAGTTTGGAGGGATGTGTCTGGCCTTGTCATAGGCCCGCAAGGGGCCTTTCTGAATCTTACTAAGTTGGACAAGGGAAGGCAGCTCTTTGCAACAGGTGTTTCCTGAAACACAAAAGGCAGAAGGTGTCTCTGCACGGTCACTGTGTCCAGAGACTATGGGGCTCAAGAAAAGGTCAACAGGTTTCCCCAGAGCCTGGTTCCTCGTTTTTACATATTGAACTACCTCACTACCCGGGCTACTGGGAAGGACTGTCCTGCAGGGGAGGCCTTGGGGACGGCAGGGAGGGACTAGAAGATGCAAAGGAAGGGCCCCTGCGTGGCTCAGTCAGGTAGCCAACCCTTGGTTTCCACTCAGGTCATGATCTCATGGTTTGTGAGCTCAAACTCTGCCTTGGGCCCCATGCTGTCAGTGCAGAGCCTGCTTGGGATTCTCTCTCTTTCCCTGTCTCTGTCCCTCTTCTCTCTCTCTCTCTCTCTCTCTCTCTCTCTCAAAGTAAATAAATAAAAGAAAATGCAAAGGAGTTACAAAATAATGACAGAGATGGTGAGCTTGAGGGGGACAGCAAAGTCTAGTAAGTCTTACACCGAGAGGGAAAAGGTTACAGGAAAAGGGCCAAAAAGCTACGGTGTTCTTGGAAGTACGGAAGTACATCCCGTAAGTGGGCTTTGCAACAGAAGGTGCTTTGGTTCGTGTTTTTTCCCCCACGTTTGGCTTCTTATTCTTTCCTGAACATTAGGCTTTTATGGTGGTTGCTATAGACCGAAAGAGTGTGTCTTCCCCAGATTCCTGTGCTGAAATGCCGATCCCCAAGGTGACCGTCTTAGGAGGTGGGGCTTTGGGGAGGTGAGAATATGCCATGAGGGTGAAGCCTTCATAAATGAGGTTAGCGCTTTTATAAAACAGACCCCACAGAGCTCCCTTGCCCCTCCCACCATGCGAGGAAGTGGTGAGAAAATGACCTTCATCAGACGCCTAATCCGTTTACGCCGTGATCTTGGCTCCCCCAGCCTCCGAAGTGTGGGAAGTAAGTCTCCGTTGTTTTTTTAACAGCTACCCAGTTTATGGTATTGAGGTTGTAGCAGCCTGAACTAAGAGAGTGACGCTGTTTCTCTGTATCGACCATGGGGTCCCCCCAGCACACACACCCCCATCCCCATGGCTTAGAGCCACTGGACCCAGAGAGTGTAGGGGAGACTCAAGGGGGGTGAGGGGCAGTTCCCCCAGGGCTTCATGTTTTTGCTAAAACTGAGGAAAGCAGATCTCAGACTATCCGGTGCACACTTCCCCCACATGATATTCCAGGCGGGAGAACCGTTTCCTAATAAAAGTGATGGAAGCTCAGTCACTTTGACATTTCAAGCTAGACTGTACCAAGCTCCAGAATTGTGACAAAGGAAATTCTTGTCCTGGCAGGCAAAAGGGATTAAATCAACAAACTGGAAGGGGACGGGAGGAAGGCAGTAATTCTCTCTGCTGCCTTCTCAGGCTGTTCCCTCGCTAACAGTGGCATGCACTCTTTGCCATAGTTCTGCACATTTCATTTTTGCAACACAAACTAAGCATTTTATTAGGAGAGACAAACTTCTCTACCTGCTTTACTTCTAATTTTATTAGCGTTTATTTATTCTCGAGAGGGAGAGACAGAGTGTGAGGGGGAGAGGGACAGAGAGAAAGGGAGACACGGAATTGGAAGCAGGCTCCAGTCTCTGAGCTGTCAGCACAGAGCCTGATGCGGGGCTCGAACTCATGAAGCATGAGATCATGACCTGAGCTTAAGTCGGACGCTCAACTGACTGAGCCACCCAGGCGCCCCCACCTACTTTATTTCTAACTGAAGAAA
Source organism: Panthera tigris (assembly GCF_018350195.1). NCBI lineage: Eukaryota > Metazoa > Chordata > Mammalia > Carnivora > Felidae > Panthera > Panthera tigris. The sequence goes on along the minus strand of NC_056663.1, from coordinate 4,859,931 downwards.
TTATTTGTATTGGAAGGGGGGCATTTGGGGGGCCATGGACTGTTATCTGCAAAAAAAAAACAAAACAAAAAACACGTACACACACACACGCACACACTTACAAATTATTTGAGTGATCATCTAATCACCTGAAAACAGTGCATAGACCCAGGTTAAAATCCCTTCCCTATAGTATTAAAAATCTCAACTTCACTTGCCCATCTGGAAAATTTTCTGAAATGATTAGGAATTTCACTATTTTTTTTATGTTTTTAAATGTTATTCATTTTGAGAGAGAGTGAGTGTGAGAGGTGGGGATGGGAAAGGATAAAGAGGGAGGGAGGGAGAGAGAGAGAGAGAGAGAGAGAGAGAGAGAGAGAGAGAGAATGAGAATCCCAATGGGTTTGGATCCTTGGGATCATGACCTTAGCCGAAATCAAGAGTTCGAGGCTTAACTGACTGAGCCACCCAGGTGCCCCAGGATTTTTAATATTTTGAAGGAAGATGTTTTATAATGCGTTCACAATTCTTTGTTTCAGTGAGTTAGCATTTTCCCACTAGTACCAATTTCACATCTACCTTTGAGAAGCACCTTAGTCTACTCACCAGCGTGCTAGCAGGGGCTGTGGCTTGGACAGGTCCGTGGTGACCCCCGCGTCTCCTTTCTTTATGTAAGCATCATCATACCGATGACCAAGGCTCCCATGAGGGCTGCATGAGGTCGAGTGCACAATGTGTAGAATGAAGGGACTGTGCTACGTGATGTCTAGTGACCTCTTCTAATCGCATCTTCTTCTTATTTCAAACAATGACAGTTTATAGCATTTCCTGTTCATAAACGGGCTTGGCCCTGTCACCTCCTTGACTGCCACAATCGTGGCCACCCCGGTTACACTAGGTCGCCCCTCAATGTTTGCAGTGACAAATGGCTGGGAACGATTTCCTCATCTCTTTGTTAATGGTACTGGACCTACTCAATAATAATAAATATTTGTGCTGACCTTTTAAATTTCAATAGTGTTCTCCCATCTAGTACTTACTATGCTCTCAAAATTACCTGGAACGTGGGCAGATATTATTGGCCTAGTTGTTGCAAGGAAATTAAGAAATTAAGACCAAAGAAATTTATAATGGGAAGTGACTTTCCCCAATCCTCACAGCCGGCTGGTGGATAGGGAGAATTTGGAGCTGGGCCGGCTTACTCTGCATTCATTTCCTTCCGCCTCTACCTTTCTGTGATGCCAGCTCTACCCAAAAGCAGGCTGAAGCCAAGGTTCTTCCTCCAGATTCTCTAATCACATATTCCACTCAGCTGCTGGAATATTCCATTTATTTATTTACTGTTTGTTTCTTTATTTTGAGACAGCAAGGAGGGGAGGAGAAGGGGTACGAGGAAGAGGGAGAGAGGGAGAGAGGGGAGGAGGGAGGGAGAAAAGAGATGGGGGGAGAGAGAGAGAGAGAGAGAGAGAGAGAGAGAGAGAGAGAATCCCAAGCAGTTTCTGCACTGTCAGCACAGAGCCCAACTCACCAACCCTGAGATCATGACCTGAGCCGATATCAGAAGACCACTGTCATAATAGATGCCGTTTGCAAAAGATTTTGCCCTTTCACTAACAAAGACACAGTTGGCATTTGTAACTCAGAGCGTGTGGGTTTGCATTCACACGTGCATGCGCGTGAGTTGTCACACTTGTCACGACTGGGAACACACTCTTGGAATCTGAAGCAAATTCATGGATTTGGGTCTAATCAGAGCATCTGGCTAAATTGAGGGGTGTCTCCTGATGAAAATAGAAGTGTCTACTTATTTTCTGCTGCAAGGCTTGTTGGTAAGCGTTGCAATATTGGGGGCCTGGGTCCATCTGACGTCAACAGTAGTCCCCCCCAACTCAACTTCTGCATGCACTTGAAATCCCCTTCTTCAGTTAATTTCCTGAGAGCCCCCAATATCAAGCTGCTCTCTCTGATCTGAATTAGCTTCATAAACAGTGGTGAGAGGAAAGAGGAATAAGTCAGTGCAGAGATAAACTCTGAATCACTCCTGAAAAGCTTCTTTGAACATGGTTCCAGTGACAAATTGCTCAATTCTTCAAACTATTGGGGAGACTGATACAAAAATGTCTTAATGGACATGCAAAAGTTTTTTCGTTACCTTTGGTGTGAGGTCACAGGCCTGAGCTACAGATTCCAATTTCTACTCCCATTTGAGGACTGTCCCGTGGGGATGTGTCTTCGAGATCCATGTAATTACCATTTAGATGGACGTAATACCTATCCTCAGGGCCTATGGACGGCCATTCTCCTAGAAGACGTGTAAGCATGGTTCCAACGTGTCCTTCCCAGCACTCTCCAGTGTTTGGCACTGCATTCCCCACCAGCATCCTAGATCTGGGCTTGCATCCATCCTGTAATGGCAGCTCTAATGCTCAAGGTCCCTGAGAACAGGCCAGGCTCTAGGGAATCCCACCGCATGCCATACACAGCTGACCCGCTTCTTAGGGAATCCCTGTCTATTTCCAGGGATGCTCCGTGTCTTAAAGGAATCGTGGGCCACTGAGTGTAGATTTAGCACTCCCCTGCCAGATTACCACTGATTACTTCTTGGCCTCGATCATCCTAGTGAGCTCGGGAAGGGCGACAGAGGCCCTGCGTTGACTGGGGCGTCCACTTGCTGATGGTGAGTCTGCCCCAAGGTGAAAACACTTCAGCTTCCTGTTGTGGGGGAGTCCACTGAAGGACAGATAACTCTAACCGAGGGGTCACTCTCTGCTGCTCTGGTTAACGTGTCAGCACAGTCATGAGAAGAACAGACCCTCAACCTAGATGGAGAGTGACGACAGTCACAGGGAGACTGGATCCTGCATGTCTTAATCCAAAGATCCAATACAAATGTCCCCCAAGTATCCAAGGCATTGCTGGGCCCTCTACACTTCCTGAGAACAAGGCAGTGTCCTCTATATGAGCAAGATGGCTGGTCTTACTGTCCTCCTGGGTCTCTTCCCCAGCGAGCGGCAGAATGGTGGCTGTCTCATTTCCGCCACACAGCAATCCCGGCTAGGAAGATCTATCTTTTTATTGTTTTCCTCTCGCAGAAATTCAATCTCACTCAGCATTTTCTTTAGTCTGGTATCAGAACTGACAGCCCTGTACGGGAGTAGAATGAGAGGTAACAGTGCTGGTGCACGGATTTCTATTATCTCCTAGCCCCCTGGGGCCCTCCTCCCACCGCCTGCTTCCTTACCTTCCGGAAGCCCAGATTCACAGGGGGGGCTGTTCTCAAGACAATTAGCAAATCCCTGCAAAGTTCTCCACTTCAGCTTCTTCCGAGGCTTCTGAATACAATGTTCTCCGTATATTTATGATTTAACTTAGAGCATCATCTGCTTAAACACATGTCAATCTTATACCATAGAGCATAGTTTCAGAGACGGACAATACTTACATAAACACATAGGGCCCTTGATTGCCTTTGGATAGATCAGTTCCATTGATTAGTTCCATTTACAAATAAGGTAATGTTGGGCAGGGGGTAGTAAAGTCCTGGGGAGAGACAATAGCTGCTGTTAGTAGTCATTTTTCCATCGAGTGCCCAAGGGCTTGTCAGCCTCTTGCTAACACTGTTTGCAATTGAGGCTGGGCACACTGTGTTTCTAATGGAAGTAGGGATCTGTGGGAATGGCTTCATGTGTGTGGCAATCCAGGAAGGGCAGCTGGAGTTGTGTCAGGAACAGGCTTCTCCCATCCCAGGTCATTTACCATGTCATGGACTGCATTTAGCACCTTCCCCTCTGACACAGCACAATCTGGGTGACCCTGCCTGTGATCAAATGATCCATAGTTTGTAAATACACATTCACAGTAGGATTCCCAAACCTGGGTCCATGCTCAAAAAAAAAAAAAAAAAAAAAAAAAAGTAAAACATCTTCTGATTCATTATGTATATGCCCCTCTAAACCTGTTCATATGTGTTGTGCCCTCCCCTAGAATTCTCTTCCTTTTTTCCATTGTTGTAGAAATCCCATCTCTCCTCCTGGGTCACCCAAAACCTGGACATATCAGAAAACCTTCAGTACCAACCCCAGATGCATCAGGATATCATTAAAAAAGCCTGGACCTCATACTTGAGTTTCTGTCTGGTTCCTGATAATTACTTATGTGAGCCAGGACATGTTCATTAATCACCTGGAGTCTACCTTTCTACATAAGCACATACTTGACACATAGTAGGTGTGTTATAGGGGCACCTTCTCTCTTCTTCTGATGATCCCAAGAGGAACCATGCCTGATACCTCTTTGTATTATGGCACCGATCGCAGAATCCTACACATTTCAGAAGCTCAGCATAAATTATATTATTGCTACTGCTGTTGATGTAGCAATCACCTACTATTTTAGATCATACTATAGCTCTGCTCCTCATTTAAACAGAATAACCTAAGAATGAACTGTTTTGTGGTAATTCCAAGGATGCCAACTATTGCTTTTTAGAGAAGCTTTTCCAATAGGAAAGATTTTGTATATATAGCTTCAGGAAATATTTTAGAGGGATCTCATTTCAATCAATAAGTAAGGAAGGATAATCCTTCAGGAAAAAAAAATATGAAAACATATTTAAACTCAAAGGCAGAACTAAAAAGAATGAGGACAAAGGGAGCTAAACTTGCTTTTTTTTTTTCTCTTCAAGTTCTAACTTAGTATTTTTATATAGGGTCTCAAATACTTCTCACAGCAATCTTAAGAAAAAAGTAGATATTCTTTTAGGGACGTAGCAATTGATGTCCTTGAGTAACTGCACAAGATCAACCAGCTAGGAAATGGAAGAATTTAGGACATCACCTCAGTCAGTGAAGACTCGTGTTCTCCCCACACCAGGAATGTGTGGGGAGAACACATTCTCCACTTACAGAATGTTGACCTACAGCCAGATGGAAGAAACAGGGCTTCTAAGGTAACCAGTGATGGTGGCCTTATCAGTCCTTGATCATGCGATGCCTTTCTGAACATGTTTCTTTGCCTTTACTACCATACTTTGCTCAAATCTCCAGGGATTTTGCTTTCTCAGTGAAAGGTCAGGCTAGTTCGTAAGAGTTGACTATGACAACTCAAAATTCATACAAGTATCTTTGCCTCTTGGGGTGTTCGGGAATACCAAAAGGCCTCCAAGCTTCAAAGGACAAGACTCTGCTAGTGACATTTTAGACATACTGAAATTCAAAGGGATTTGGACAGTTGACATATAAAATATACAGGTAATCATACACTTCGTCTATCCTTGAGGTCAAAGAGAAACGGGCAAGGAGTGGAAGGAAGGAACTCCTGGGTAGGCAGAGGAAGCATGATGGAAATATTCTAGAGCAGTCTGTGACTCTTTTATGAGGAGATTTTTACAACACCCTTCTTCACCCCCTGCTCCCCACCACTGCTCAGTCATATTCTTCCCAAAATATGTGAAGGGAGAAGGAGGAGAAGAAGACCAAGCACGTTCAACCTCAATTCCTGGCACCTTTAATGCTCATCCCGGGACCTTCTCTCTAATACAGTCAATCTGGCAGAATGAGGACATGCTACACGACCACGGGTGGAATGAAAGCCCACCAGTATGAGAATCCCCATTTTTCAAATGGAGCCATGGTTCTATGGCTGTTCTCCATGTGTTTTAAAAACAGGCAAATGAAACATTTTAATTCGATGCTTTCTCAATATGAGGAAATCAGTCACCACAAGCAAGATGGATTGATACAACACAGTGGATGGTGTAACTGTCTCCTCCTGATGTCTGAATGTAAGACATTTTCGAGCAAAATGATTATTTCCAGCTTTGTGATTACTGTACAACCACCGACTTTTTAGAAAGAACATATAAAAATCAGAACAGTCCCAGTTCATACCTGAAGACAAATGCAACAATTTGTATTGGAAAGTTGCTGCAGAGGGGTGTGTGTGTGTGTGTGTGTGTGTGTGTGTGTGTGTGTGTGTGTGTTGTGACTGCTTCTTTGCAGGTCATTCTGATAAAAGGATTATTTTTATATTATAGTTTTGGAATGCTTTTCCTTAACTCCCTGAACCTAACAAGAGACATATAAACACTTGTCATTATATAGTTACCTGAAGAAGAGGAAAATGCTAAAAGTAGGATAAGAAAGGAAGAATCAGGACCTTAGAGTTAGCGTAAATATGAACCCAAACTCTCTTTTCTAGCTAAAGAAATTGAGTCTCAGAAGGGAGGTAGTTTTGCCAAAAGCATCAAGCTAGAGAAAATGTTCAGCCCTTCTAAAAGTTCATCTCTTTGGAGAATGGCTATCTGCGGAAGTCTCTGGAAAAAGTCACCTACTTCTAGGCAACTGTCCCTAAAGCTAGATAAACTTTTGGTTGTGTTTTCACAACAGTATCGAGACCTGGAGAAGCAACCAAATCTCTCCTCACTGATCTAATGACCTCAGTATTAGACCGTGCTGGTAGCTATTAAAAGCATCTCTGCCCTAGGTTTGTTTTAGTGCAAGAAGAAAGCATTATTAATGAACATTCAGAAGGTCATGTCATCTAGTTCCGGACTGAGGTTTTCAAGCTTGCTGGTGTTCTGCAAGCCTTGGGAAAGAGCCAGGTGTGAAGCAGCCTTTCAAGCTGATCTTAAAAGTCATAGTCAATAAAGCCTGTGCTTTTCCCCACATGGATTCTTGTGGGATTCACCTTGAGACAATCTGGGGGATGTTGACTGAATGCGTTCCTTTTTCACTACCAAACTCCACTTTGCCACTCCTAAAATGTGGATCAGAGCAGATGGGTAAGCCTTTCTCCATCTGGGTTGTTTTCTTCTCTCCTCCTTCAGAGATTGACTGGATAGAAAAGGAAAATCATATTTTTTTGATCATTGTGCTATGTATCAACTGTTGTTAACTTTCCAACAGGACTATGAGGTAAGTATCATTTGATGTATTTTCAGATGATCAAACTTAGATTAGGTGGTTTTTAATGTCCCCTGTTTAGAAAGTGGCAGATATGGGATTTAAAGCATGACATTGTGACCACAAACTAAACCCCCATACCAATGGTTCCCAAAAATGGTCCCAGCATGCCCCGGTGTCACCTAGAAACTTGTAAGAAATGTAAATTCTTGGGCCCCATCCCAGACATGCTGAATCAGAAGCACCACGATTGGGGTCAGAAATCTGTGCTTCGGGGCGCCTGGGTGGCGCAGTCGGTTAAGCGTCCGACTTCAGCCAGGTCACGATCTCGCGGTCCGTGAGTTCGAGCCCCGCGTCAGGCTCTGGGCTGATGGCTCGGAGCCTGGAGCCTGTTTCCGATTCTGTGTCTCCCTCTCTCTCTGCCCCTCCCCCGTTCATGCTCTGTCTCTCTCTGTCCCAAAAATAAATAAAAAACGTTGAAAAAAAAAAAAAGAAATCTGTGCTTCAACAAGCCTTCTGTGCCATTTTGAGGCACACGGAAGCCTGCATTTTGGGCCTCTTTAATTTGGCTACCTGTTTGTGAAAGAAGAGAATGCAGAATTTTCTCCTCCTTCCCAGTGGATCACTTATAACATGGTTTGTCTTCTCAGATTGATTTAACACATCTTAGTTTCCTACATCCTAATACCATTCATCTGTCTTCTGTTTATATGTCATTTACAAAGCGAAAGTAATCTCCATATACATACACATATATACATATGTATGTTTATATACACATATACATGTAGTTAAGGGTGTCCTTTTGTTAAAAAACATTGAAAAGTACTCAGCTTATTTATTTTCAAACCATGCACTGAGCATAGTTTTAAAAATCAAGATTTATATGAGTAAATAGTTTGCAAATAGTCACAGGATCTGTTTTTTTTTTTTTTTAATTTTTTTTTTATGGTCTAGCAAACAGTCTATCTTGGAGAATGCTCTACGCACACTTGAAAAGAATGTGTAGTCTGCCGATATTGAGCAGAGAGTTCTATAGATGCCTGGCTCTGTTCTTTCATAAAGCAACCACAGGAGCGTAAAGGCCCATTTGTGAGAGCACCGGAGCCCAGGCTTGGGTGCTCCTCAGTGTGGGCGGCGTGGGGGGTGGGGAGTAGACATGGTCTGTAAATGTTGATGTAGTGAAAGGCTGAGTGTTAGTCACCATCTGGTCCTTAGTAAGATGTGACCTCCTACAAAGTCACGTGATTCCTGAAAGACCCCCCCCCCCCCTTTCCTCCTCCTCACAAGGGGCGGGGGTGGTGATCATGTCATCCATGTTATTGAGGAGATTATGTATCAAAGGCGTTTGCAAACTATCAGCAATTATTCTGACTTCTGCTTTAATCCCTTGAGCATCCAATCTTCTTGCTCCTCCAAGATAGGCATTGCATTTAGGGAAACAGGAATCCTGTGGCTCTGACAATTTACCCAGTTCCATAGTCACCCCTCACATTTTAGTCCGTGACATTAAAAAAGCCAAACAGTGACCCGCTTAGCATTCACGACAGCATACTGTATTCTCTAAGATTTTCATGCATGCATTGCTTTTCTGGCGAACGAGCATTCTCATTTGTGCAAAGTTTTTAATTCCTCATTGTATCTCAGGTATCCTGTTCCTATTTTCTGTCCCCTCCTCAGGCCATTTCACTTAAAACCACTCTCCCTCTTCATTTACAAGACTTTCAGAGGTTTCTATTGCCATCCCACCACCTGAGTCTTAATAAGGTAGTTTTTACCTGCTCAACTCCCATTGCTGAGTGCCAAAAATATCGCTAGTACTGCTTAGCCAGAAGCCCGAGAATTAAGACAGTAGTATGCCTACGGCTGGGAGAAAAAAACAAAACAAAACAAAACACCTCAATGCAAAAGCACGGTGTGCCAGACACTGCAGGCCAAAACAGAAAAGTGGTCACAAATTTGCCTGGTGTGAATTCCCCACAGTACCTGACTTAACTCTAATCCCATTTGGTTAATGCTGCTCTAAATAACTGGCATTAGAATTGTGATATAAATCAAGGATTTCACATCCATTTAACAATCAAAGGGGGAAAGAGCTCCTAGGAACATAATCATGGCCTTCATCTACAGCCTGATTACATGAAGGGGGCAAGAGAGTTCCAGAGGGGCTTTCTAAAAACAAGTAGGGGTCCTCGGATCAACTAAGGGACCACCAATTTCTCTGCAACACCCAACAAGGAAAGCTTGACACTAGATGGCAGCAACACCACATGCTTTTCTCCCAAACGAAACCTTAAGGTTTTGGGGATTAAAAAATCTCGTATTATTAACACACAAACACAACCAGATTACAAGATCAGTCGATCTTATTTGACAGCCCTCTCCCCACCCTCACCATACTTAAGATCAAGGAGCAATTTGGCAGGAACTACTGTAACTCTCTGACACATGATCTGGGCAAAGAAAATGCCCCACCTAGATCGCAGCAAGAAAAGGTAGTTATGGTTATTGGGGATCATTGTTTCCTAAAAATGAGAGTCGGACAGTTTTTTTGTACCCCAGAGAAAGGGGGTGGCGTTAAAGACCTTAAGCAGGACCCAAGAAACATGAAGTTCAAACTACAGCCTGGGGACTGTCACACACGCGTAAGAGTATTGGGTTGTGCCGGTGACACTCAGCGTTGCTGATTGGGATCCGAATAAAACAAAAATCATCTATGCATCCAGACCAGGATGGTTACATTTTGGAAATGATTTTTTAATGGGAGAGATCCTTCTTGGTGACATGAGTCATTAAGGATAGCAGTGGAAAGACAAGACTCTGTTTCTCAAGAAGTCAGCTCTTTAGCCTTCTAAAACCAATTTTTTTGTTTGTTCCTGATGAGAAGCTGCAAATGAACTATTGGAGCACTTAATGGGTCTTAGAACACATTTCTGTTGACTTGCTGATTTACGGGTACCGTCTGGGATCTGATCTGAAGTCACAGAGGGATGATCCTCCCCTCTAAATGCCCAGTTTAGCCCAAAGAATAGAACTCATGGAATCCACTGGGAATTCCCCAATGCTTGAGCCATTTTGCCCTCTTATTCTCCCTCCAGGGAGAGCTACGACATAATAGGACTCTGCATGTATCTAAGTCATGTCTACTAACACTGCAACTTTCAGAGAAGCACATTTGGTTCCTCATATTTGGAAGCTCATATCTCTGTTGAGAGAGACCTTGGTTTTGATGGCACTCCCAGTTCCTGGTAGGCTGTAGGGAGGCTGAGGAAATCATGCTTTGGGGCTTACATTTCAAGATTGTAACCCTTCATTTTCTGGATGGTCATCACATTCTTGTGTAGCCTAGAGACCATTGGGGCAAGGAGAATATAAGAGAAATAAGGCAGGAATGTAAGAAATTATTCTGAAGTTGTCAGCCGATTCAGTCTTGAACACTGAAAGAGACAAGGGTAAAGCACCATGGGCAATTGCCAACCATGGGCTCTCCATTCCACCAAAGGCATTCAGTGATGGGGCGGATTGGCGATTAGTATCAACGGTGACTGTGTTTCTGGAGATAAAATGGAATCCTCTCTTACTAAGGTGTGGGGTGTCCATGTTCTGGTTCCCTCCAATCCTCTAATGGAGTTACTAAACCTTTTTTTGGTCAGAAGTGATAAATCCTTTAAATGACCCTTTGTTAGTGCTAGCACTCACTTGTGGTTTCTGTCTTGTATGGATTTCGCGGCATTCCCTAAAATGCCTTGCCTTACATATTCCCCAGAGATTGCATAAACACATTTTTTTTTTTTTTTAATTTGGGGAGGGCGGAATCTGGTTCATTCTACCAACCACTTGCCGTTCTAGGGCTCTGTTCTCTCTCTGCTGGCTTCATCCCTTTAGCAGATTCAGAAAGGATCTCTGTCTCTTTTCTCTTAAAGTCTCTACCCAGCCCATTAAATCTGACACAGTTCCACTTGAAGATTTGCCAACCTGCCGTCTCTCTTGCCTAGACCATGTTATCAATTCCAGACGTCCTGCCTGATTTTGAATTTCATCTGAACCTAAGTTTGTTCACAGATAACCCTAACACGACCTAAGTCAGGAAATAGGAAAATCGGTCTAACTTCTTGCAGATAGCCATCATGCCCAAAGATCTCAAAATAATAATAATTATTATTTTATTTCATTTTATTTTAATGTTCATCTTTGCTCCTTGGGGTTAGAGCTTGCGGGCTGTCTCCACCCGCATTTCTTTTCCAAGTTACGCAGGGGGCTCCTCTCAGGTCAGCGGGGAGAGAGACACCAGCAGGTGGAGGCCGGCCCCCGCCCCCGCACAGTCCCTCCTGTGCGCTCGAGTGGCCGGGTGGCGCGGCCTCTCCCCGCGCGTGGCTGGGTGTCCCCCCCGGAGCGGCTGCCGAGCCTCCTTTTTCCAGCCTGCGCGCCGCTGCTGCTGCTGCTGCTGCTGCTGCGCCCCAGGCCGCACGAGCGCGGCGCGGGGTGCGCGGGGAGCGCGGGGCCCGAGGCCGGGCTGTGTCTGGGGCTGCGCCGAGCCCAGCCTCCTTCCCCTCTCCGCGGGTAGGGATGGTTGAGTCCAGCCGCCGCCGCGGCGGCTCCTTGTGCCGCTAGCAGCCTGTCTCCTGCGCTCCCCGCCTTCCCTCTCCGGGCTGGCTCTCCTCCCCCCCCCCCTCCCTGCGCCCCCTCCCTCCCTCCCTGCCTGCCTCCCTCCCTCCCGCGGCTCCCACTCGCCGGCTCGCTCTCCAGCTGCCTCGGCTCCGGCTCTCGCCCGGCTGCGCGCTCGCTCCGCGCCGGCCCCCGCCCGCAGCCTCGCCGCCTCGGAGCCTCTCCCCGCCCGGAGCCGCTCAGCCCCGCAGTGGCTCGGGACCGATGCTACGGGCGGGCGGCGAGCCGGGCGCGCGGACCTGCGGGAGGCGTCGGGTGCGCGGCGGCTCGGGGCGGCGGGACCCCTCTCCGGCTCGCCCTGCCCGCCGCTGACCGCTCGGCCCGGTGCGTGGCCCCGCCGAGCCCCCGACAAGCGCCCGCGCCGCCGCGAGCGTGTGGACTATCTGCAGACATGACTGCGCGGAGGAGACGCGAGCGGCCGCTCCTGCTCCCGGCGCTGCTGGTGCTGTGCGCGGGGCTCCTCGCCGCGGCCAAGGGTAAGGCGGGCTCGCCTGCTGCCGGGGGACGCGGGCGAGCCCTGCGAGGGCCCCGCTCGCGGGCGCGGGGGCGCGTTCGGGGGCGGGCAGGGTGCCGGGGCCGGCGCCGGCCGGCGGGGGGCTCCATCGCGGACGCCCGGGACCCGGGCTGCCGTGGCCTCCCCACCGCCCTGGTCTCCCCCTCCCCTCCTTCCCCTTCCCGCGGCCGGCACGACGCGCTCTCCGTGTTTCGGCGGGGCGCGGTGGGCTGCCGGGGAGGAAGGAGCCCGACTGGGGCTGCACCTGCGCCGTGGCGAGCGACGCCGCCTGCTCCGGGATGTGGCACGGCGGGTCGGGGCGGCTCGGCCGGTCCCCGGGACTTTCCCCGGACCCCGGGAGGCTGCCAAAGTGGCCCGGGCGAAGCCGGCCTCGCAAGTTCTGGCTCTCCAGGGGTTCGGGGCGGCTGGGGCGGGGGGGGGGTGGTGGTAGTGGGAGCCAGCGGGCAAGCCCGCCTGCCGCCCGGGCTCCCCGCACCCGCGCGCCCGCTCGGCCGCCCCTTCCTCCTCCTCCAGCGGACCCCGGGAGGACTGCCTGGCCGGCCGCCTCCGTAAGGTCGCCCCCGTCTCCCTCTGCCTGGACTTCGCTCCTCGCAAGTTGGCAGGAGCTGGCGAGGTGCGTGGGGGACGCGGGGAGACCCGGCTGGGGCTCCACCTCGCTGGTGCCCGCTGTGGCCACGGGGCTGTACCCCTTGCTCCGTCTGGTCCAGAGAAGGAGTCTCCCCGGGTCACTCCCGGGGCTGGGAGCTCTGTGAACTTGGTTTTCTCCTTGAAACGAGTTGGGGAATGTTCTCCTGCAAGTAGCCTACAGGCTGCGATGTCGGGGCTGGCGGGAGCCCCGGCGTTTGTCTATTCTCTGGGAAAGAAAACAGGCTCGCTCTTGATTCCGGGAGAGGGGGGAGGAGGGACACAGAGGAGCCGGAGAGAGGGGATATTGATTGTTTTTCACATTGCAAAGTGCCTGCTCCCCTTCCTCATTTTGGCCTCCTTGTGCCCCTCGTATCCATCGACACCCCATCGTCCCGCTCCTGGGAACGTCTATATCTAAATACGTTTTTTTTTCTTTTCCTTTTTGAAGGGTGCTGTCACATCTCGCGTGTGTGTGTGTGTGTGTGTGTGTGTGTGTGTGTGTGTGTTTTCTAATGGCCACTTGCTCTTTCCCCACATATTATCCCCCCCCTTCCCTCTCTAGATTCTTCCATTTTTTCCCCACCCTTTTTCTATTCCTTGAGTGTTCCAGATTCGAGGGTGATTGACAAGGCGAAGGAGGACTGTCTCTGGTTCCATTAGGAAACTCCAGATGGGCCTGGCCTGGAGAGAGATGGAGAGAATGGCAGATTAGGCTTCCCCTCCCGGCCGCCCTTCCCCACCCGGCGGCCAGGGCCCGTGGAGAGCCGACCGCCAGGCACCAGACCCTCCACGCGCGCACTCGCCCCTACGACAGGGTGTCGGTGGGAATGCGCCCCCGACATCTCAGGGAGCGCAAATGTTTGGTGTTAGTCGCCTGAACTCCCGGTCGCTCCGGATCGGGGACCCTCCGGCAGACACCTACCTACCCTCTGCCCACGGGCCCAGCTCGGTCCGGACGCCCTGCCTTGGGCGCCACTGTTGGAGCTGCTGCGGAGGCGCGGCGGGCCGAGCAGGGGCGGGTGGGCAGCGGCCTTGGGTCTCGCCGGCCTGGCTGGGAACACAGAGGCGAAGCGAGCAAAGTCCGGGCGAAGAGGGCTATCTCCGGGAAGTGCGTGCGGGTTTATTTTCCCTCGGGTCGGGGCAGGGGCCTGCGGACAGACCCTGGCTTTGCCCGGCCGAGCCCCTGCGTGGGGAGGAAACACCTGCTACGCAACTCGGCAAAACTTCCCACCCCTTCGCGCTGCACTCCAAGTCCAGCTGTGCCCCCGCGGCCGCCTCCTTCCCCAGGCAGGCGGCGCAGCCTCCGAGCGCATTCTCGGTTCCCCGCGGTTCCGCGCGCTCCGAGAGCCCTTCCCCCGCAATTAGCAGGGGTTGCTGCGCGGAGACGGCGGCGGCGGCCCTGCCGGAGCTGCTTAGTAATCCGCACACGTGTGCCGGGCGGATTCCGCCCCCTCGCGGGTGGGCCGAGGCAGTGGGCGGGAGTGTGCTGGTGGGCCTGGGGCGCGGGCTGTCGGGGCGGGTCCTGGGGCTGTCCGGGCAGGGGCCCCAAGTCCCGGGCGCCCGGAGCCTGGGGGAGCTTCCGCGGGGACCAGAGCGCCTCCTGCGCCCTGGGTGGGGGTGGGGGGGGTCCCAGGTCCTGGATGTAGGAGACAAGAAGTGGAGTCCGGGGTCCCAGGCCCCTGGCGTGCGCGGCGCGAGAGTCGGGGGTGCGTGTGTGTATTTACGCGTGGAGGGGACCGGGCGACCGCGGTCACTGCGCTGTTTCCAGACCTAGGTTGCGGGGGGGGGGGGGTGCGCGAGGCTCCTGGATCACCCCCGCGGGGCTGGGGCCCCGTTTTCTCTGCGCCCGAAGGGTCAAGTGCGAGCGCAAGTGGCCGCGTGGGAGCAGGCTGCAGGCAGGAGGCTGGTGACGCCAGCCCCGGAGTCGCCCTTAGAGCGCGGTGGCAGCTAGGGCGGGGGGTCCCATCCCCACCCCCCCGGCTGAGGGAAGCCTTGAGGGCTAAGGTGGAGCCTCTGCCCCCCGGGGTGCCTGCCAGCCGTGGGGCTTCCCCGAGGAGGAGCGCTTGGGAGCCGAGCTGCGCGCGCCCAGGTGGCGGCTCCCGTGGTGGCGAAGGCAGGAGGAGTTTTTGATGCGTGGGGTGTAATTCGTGACCTGTTTGCGGAGTCGTGAGAGGCTGCAGGCAGCTGCAGTTTTGGTCTGTAGGACCCGGTGGATCCCTACCCGGTGGTCAGCTTCAGGTGACGGTGGTTTCCGCTTCGGTGCAAACTTGGGGGGTCCCCGGATTCAATTCTGATGCCTTCTTCCCTTTTGATTATTGAAATCGTGAAGGTTGAGTCCCGAGGGTGCTTACCTCCCCCAAAACAGCACGTTTTCAGGGACCGCGGGAGAGGGAAAGGCTTTCAGAGTTTTCTTCTAGTAAATAGGCGGCGTCAGTCATTCCGTGAGCTCTCAGATTTGCACCCTGATCAGGGGCCAATCTACTGGCTGTTTGGGTGCGCAAAGTTTGCTTTGCTTCTCAATCGTTTCCCGTGTCTGTGCAGCGACAAGAAAGCAGTTATTTGCAAGCGTTACTCAGAAAGTGTCCTAAAAGAGGAGCATATATAGTAGCTCTGTGGTCTCCCAGAGGAAGTGTGGGAGTGAAAGGTGGAGGGCTTGTCAAAATTCCCAGTTCTAACATTCACTAACCCACCCAGCGAAGAGATTGAAGCATGCGTTCCCACAATTTCACAGCAACCGTATAACGCAACTCACACACGCGCACAGAGAGAAGCCTTCCCAAATCTGCATGCTTCTACGTGAGTTACCTTGTTAACAATTCGTATCACCAAGAAGGATGCTGAGACCTTACACTCGCGGGCCACATTGCTTTACGGTTGAACCACTCCTCACGTACTCTCTCTTGGGAAAGCCAGGAATTCCTGTGAATAAACGACTTTCACAGAAAACCCCTGATCCATCATGTACTGAAAGGTGCATCATCTAAAGGGAAGTTAAAATTTCAGCATTCATGATTCCTATTATTTATTGCATTGTCAAGGGGATTAATTTTTTTTTTTTTTCAATGAGGAACTGTTCAGCCACGAGCTCTGGTGCTTCTGGAACACCTATATAGTCTTAGTTTGGGATTTTAAATCTGTAAACAGGTAAGCAGAAGGAAGGCTTTCTTCCCAAGGGGCAGGCTTTGTAAACTTGAATAGTGGGACAATGAGATCTGAATGAACAAGTCTAGAGGTAGCAAATAGCTGGCCGTAAAATGGTAGGAGAATCCCCCCAGGTCGCAAGCATCTCCACTAACACAGGCCTTGGGAGGAAAGGGAAACACCATTCGCACATTGGCTTTCAGCTGGCCAATCATGCTTGATAAGTAGACTGCCAGAAGTAGGTGCTTGTGAGTTCCTACAGGCAAACCGGGTTCCTCCTGAGGGCAATGCTTCCTTAGTTTCCAGTTGATTGTCTCAAACAAACACCAACAGTGCTTCGAAAATGTCAAGAAAATGGTTTGGCTTCCTTTAAGAAATAGATAAACAAAGGCTCAGTGGCCAGTTAGTGTTCACTGCAGACGATACAGCAAATCCAGTGTAGACATTTCTGAGCTGTCAAAATGCAAATGGCATATTAAATACTCTGTGCTCTACTGAATTCTAAATGTGCCTCCGGTAGGTTTTCTGCTGAGCTCATAGTGAAAATAAGCCACCACAGCTTGCGTACATGCAATTTAAACTACACTTTCCCTTTGGCCTATTGTATTTCTTCTGGTTAGGTTCATCTCCCTATAGAATTAAGAAGCTGAATGGGTACTCCTTGCACAGAGTGGATGACAAAGCTCTGTGGTCTTATTTTAATTTCATTGGTTTAGCTGTTAAATCAGAGGAAGACATCTGGGTAAAGGTATAGATATTGTACAGCCTACCATATTTGTACCTTTGGGTTGATGGGCATAGGATTGCTGGACCAGCAGTGGTAAGAGACAGACTCAAGTTCAGATCTACTCCCATGTTCCGGCAACTGTAAGGACCCGATATGGGAATTGTTTGAAACACTAGAACCGGCTTGGGTGTGCCACCTGAGGCAAAGAGAGAAATACTTTGGCTGGGCTGAGGCTAATTAGTCCTGAAAGAAATCCATCCTTTGACCTCGTCTTCAGTTGTGCAGCCACTGTGCTTAGCTCGCCGGATGTCCACGTCAGGACGACCTATCGGTATGAAGATTGAATAATCGTATTGCGGTACTTACCTCAGCGCGAGCAAGCAAGACTTTTCCGCAATGACTTCAAGATGACCTTACCTTGGGCTAGTTGATATATCTGTATTGAAGTTGGAATTTAATCCCTAGTGCTGAGGTTGAGAAGTTCCAGAATTAAAATTCCCCATTACATCACAAAGAATAGAAGAAGTTCGTTTCATTAAACTGGTTAAAAGGGTTGGATGGTAGGAGTCTTTGTGAAAGCAATACTCGCCTTGTTACAGTTCCGCCCCCACCCCCCCCAGCAAAGCAACCTCTTTGGATGTAGATGGAAACACATTTTTTACCCTTTTGAGTTTAGCTGCAATTTCTTTATTTTTTATTTTTAATTTTTTTAATGTTTATTTATTATTGAGTGACAGAGCGTGAACAGGGGAAGGACAGAGAGCGAGGGAGACACAGAATCCGAAGCAGGCTCCAGGCTCCGAGCCGTCAGCTCAAACCCACAAACCGCAAGATCATGACCGGAGCCGAAGTCGGACGCTCCACTGACTGAGCCACCCAGGCGCCCCATTAGCTGCAATTTCTTCAAACCATACTAATTTCTGGGAGAGGAAAACGCCATCCTCGCTTTAGGGAGGTTGTATGATCTCTCTTCATCCTCAAATGGTTTTGCTCTAGCTGCATGAGGGATTTCATCATCCACTAGGCACACTGTCTCATTTACCAAAAGCTACTCCTGAATATATTATAAACATTCTTTTGAGGAGTAACATTTCATCAAATTAAGTTGATCTAGAGTCACTGTTACTTTGACCCAAAGTGGCAACATTTATCTCCAGCTAAGACTTCTTTGGTGAATGGAAAAAGCAAACAAACAAAACAAAACAGAACAACAAAAAACCCATGCAGCCTGCCATGAGCCCTTGTTAAAAAGAAGTACTATATCTTTTATGTCTCCTACATTTTGCAATTTATTCATTGAAATCTTCTTGCTTTGTCTAGTACTGTTTTTTTGTTTGTTTGTTTGTTTGTTTGTTTGTTTTTAGCTTGGGGAAAACTGTACAAGGGAAAGGGATATTTCAGTATTGCCATGTTCTCCAAACAGAAGTAGCAGAAAAGGGATCCATTTTGATACTAAGTCTTAATATTTCTGGTCTTCTACCTTAATACTAACAATCTGAATGTAATTTTGCCCCATTGTTAGCAAAATAATAAATCACGAATAATGCTTTGTGCGTTAAAAATTCCCCTTGTTACTGACATGAACTCAAAGGGAATATAGTTGCAGAGAAGTCAAGTTCTTGGTGGCATTTATCAGCTCATTTCACCATTGAGTCACTTTAAGGATTATTGCAACTGGAGATTTAAATTACATAAAATATTGGCCTGGTTCTCTGTTTTATGTATTTTGGAGATCCTCAACCTCAATAAAATTCAAGAAAAACTAATGTGACATAGAGATATTATAGATGTGCATCCAACTCTCCGGCTGAATGATCCATATAAGAATAAGCCACTTGAGTTGCAGTGGAATCAAAGCAGCTTTGGAGGACGGGGCGCATTTCTCTATCATATTATTGTGGCAACCTTCTGTTTTCTTTTGCACTAAACCTGTCACCTTTATCATTGTAGATGTTGGCATCATGACCATGATGTAGAGTTTTTGAATAGCCTTTTGCAAACTTTGTCTGCATAAGAATCACAGGTCTTGTTTAAATGCAAATTCTGAGGCCTCTCTCCCCAAATGATTCTCAGTAAATGGGTTTTGGATGGTGTCAGAAATCTGCATTTATATATGTATACATGTTATCTATCTACCAAGCCTTCCACCCTTTCAATAAAAGGCATCCGAATCTAATGACCTAGTCACTGAGACTTCACAGACTAATTAGCCCACACTGATTTCAAGATGATTATCCTATAGTATGAAATTGTGCAATTATTTCAGAAGATTTCTTCTTTATCATTAGGGCCTCCATGATCAATGTTCATCATTCTGTGCTGTTTTTATTCTTTTAAAAAACGGTTTTACAGCAAAGATGCGATTCAAGCTCCTTGTCCATAATGTTGATATTATGGGAAGACTTCGAGGGATAATTACACTCTTTCGTATGAAAATACCATGTGAATGATTTTATTTATTTTTTTTACTGTTTAGTGAACTCTGATATGATTAGTGTTATGTAAGAAAGAGCTAAATGTGAGATTAAAATTAGAATTATTTGGGGAGTGATCTCTAATGAATTAAAAGCCTTAGAAATTAATTGTGAATTCTAAGCATTTTCCAGATGCCTCGTGAATCCCTGAGCCGTACTGTTGACATGGCTATGTTTCTGAAAACCTGGCCTGATGACTCTCTGAGTGGATTGTCACTCCCTTTTCTATCTGTAAGCTCATAATTAAGACTACAAACCTTTGACTTTTGTGTGGATGGATAATCTTCAGGGTGACATGAAGACACCTTACGAAAATGGGTTCTGCTGGTTAAGGAAATTCACTTTTCTTTCACAGAATGGGCCATAAGAGTACTGTTCAGAGGCCATCAACAATTTTTGTCTCCATGTTTCAAACTATTTCTTTTTATGGTTAGGGAAGTGGTGTACTTTGATGTATCATACAGCTGTGGATAGTTAAGATTTGCAGGGAATGATTGGCACTTCATACAGAAAAGAAGAGGGACCCTGGCAACATAAGAAAGGTCACATTTTTACAAGAAATTAACTGAATTGAGCAGATACTTCCCTTTATGCTCTAGAAATGTAAATTTCTTCAGCATCAATCTGGCATTTCTTGCTCTGATTCCATCTTTTTCTCCTTTCTTTACAAAATATAATTGTTGTGAACAACTTGAGACGAGACAAACCCAGCCATTAGGATTTTGTTTTGTTTGTGGCGGCTGCTACATACATGAGGTTGCATGTTACCTGCTCAAGATGCATATTCCATTTTCTATGGAAACAATATGAAATTTTCAAACTTAAGCCCTAACACTTTTCCCCCCCTAAATTTGTAGATATTAAGAAAAAGTCAAGTGAGAGCAAAGTCACCTGGGTCCTATTAGGTAGGATTCTTTTTTTGTTGATTAATATATTTAAGTATTTAGGTACAACTGCTGTTGCTAATGGGAGATATATATACATGGTGCTAGTCTGTTACAACCATTAACGATGGAAGACCTGGGAGCCGAAGAAGAGGTTTGGGGAGTCTAGACCCTTAAATGGGATCAGGGTAGTTATTTGGCTCACTTGAAGAATCCTAGTGTGTACCAACAAGAATAACTCAAATCCATATAACCGGAACTCATGAGTTCTTTACTATTTACCTATACATGTTAAAAATGAAGATGTTGAATCTATGCTTGCTCTCAATGAGCTTTCGTTATTACTAAAAACAAAACAAAACCCTTAGGTCATTTTGTTTTCAATTTTTAACGTGTTTATTTTTGAGAGACAGGCAGAACATGAGCAGGAGAGGGGCAGAGAGAGAGGAAGACACAGGCTTCAGGTTCTGAGCTGGCAGCACAGAGCCCAGTATGGGGCTCAAACCCAGGAACCATGAGATCATGACTCGGGTTGAAGTGGGACGCTTAACCGACTGAGCCACCCAGGTGCCCCTACAACCCTTAAGTTATTGACTTAATTAGTATGTATTCAAATACTGGACTGTGATACAGACAACAAGTGTCACGCAGAAATGAGTACAGATATTGGTACAGCCTCCCAAAGCTGAGGAGAAAGGGGATTGGGACAAAGTCAGTGAGAATGAGGAGGTTGAGAGAGGAATGGCTTCCCCCCAAGCCAACGATAGTGAGAAGTCAGGTTCAGTGTCAAGCATGTAGATAAGCATATAAATATTGATGCTTCTCAGAAATTCTTCTATCTGTTCTGAAAGCTAAAAGTCCAGATGCAAACGATTATAAACTACTGCCCTGGGACGATTTCCTGAAATAGGCGAATGTGCAACTTATTCCGAGCCCTGCCTCCTTTCCTCACACCGCCTGTGGGGCAGCCTCTTGTTTGGACGAGGAATCTATTTCTTGGAAACAAAACATGTATGCACTTTTAAACTCTTTGTTTCCACATTCCATGAGTGTTGCTCTTACTGTTGTTTTTGTTGTAATGACCCCATAAAATAATGGTGACAGAGCATTGGGTGTGGGGGAAAAACACATTTTGGTTACTGGCTTACTGGCAATGTGTATTGGCAGCCTTAAGTACTGCAAGTATTTCTACAGAATATGGTGTGCGTCCCCCAAACTGACTTTCCAGATCCTTTATAATCTGGCTTCAGTGTCTCTGGCCAGCTGTATCTCTGCGCTTCCTGCTGGTGACTTTCACTTCAGTTAAGCCGGTACTGTGCACAGCCTAAATGCACCTTTGTTCCAGTCCTTCTCAAGCCCACCCTGCGTCTAGTTCTAGGTACCTCGCCCATTTTTGACCACCCGATCTATCTCCTATATTTCTTTTGTCACTTACCGCATTTCAGTCATGGCTCATAACGTAGAACATTGTGGGTTTAGGATCTTTAAAAAATCACATTGTTCACTTGCTGATTTCATTTCTGTTTGTTTACATCATTCCTACTCTGTAGGTCTTAAAGTCCCAGGGAATTAGAAGACACACTTCCAACTATCAAAGTCCCGTAGTGTTTCTTTACACATTCACTGTTTCTTCAACGAATAAACCCATCTTCTTATAACCGTGATCCTGGCCCTTGTTTTAACCGAGTCACATTACTGCTTTGAAAATATTTTTTGAAAAGACTCATAGAAAACAGAGGACTTGTGGAAGGTATCAGGAATGAGCTTTTCACGTCATGAAGAGATGGTTGTGTGTGATTTATTTACTCACACATCCAGACTAGAACTTGTCAAAATAATTAGCTTTGAAACCCTATATCTAAATTACCATTTTGCTGGGCTTATTTGATTCCTTTGTTGCTTTTCATAATTGTTCCTGTTCATATACAAAGTAACTTATCTGGGGGTATTTGCATTTTTCTCTCTCCTAGTGATAATAAGTTAATGATATTAGAGCTGGCACAGTAGATATGTCAGCATTCAATTGTCATTTTGATCTTCGTCACTATTTCATGTCTCAGCTTTTTAATTTAAAAGAATTACATAAGACGATTATGGAACAAAGAGGAACTTCTCAGTCTCTTTTATTACTGCAATTACAGCATTACCTTCCTAGTGTTCTTTAGTGGCAACTGGAAAACCCGAAGGGACACGCTGTCCGGGTCTTTAAAAGACGAGGGATCTTCTGACCTGCAGGTACAGAAACTGTAGCCACACGAAACTTTGGGATATGACTTATACCTTCCTGCCTGTGTGCTTTTCTTTCAATTGTATGATGGATGGACAATAAGGGGACTTTTAAAAAGAGTTGGTTAAAAAAAAAAAAAATAAAGTGTCACGTGACAAGGTGGAGTGCCTATCCTTTCTTCTGTGATGCGGCTTCTCTTTTATATTTAAGAACAGTTCCTGGGGTGGGGGGGAGGGGGGAGAACAACAAACCAGTATGTAAGTTAGAGATCTGATATCATTTACTACAGCCTTAATACCAGAATGTTCTATGTGAGCCACTCTTTTATGCCTTTTACTTTTAAATTATTTATTTTAATTTAACGATTATTTGAGGATAGTTGACCACAGGGTTACGTTCGTTTCAGGTCTACAGCATAGCGATTTGGCTTCTCTGTATGTTATGCTGTGCTGACCACAGTTGTAGCTACCATCTGTCACCATACAACACTATCACAATACCACTGACCATATTATTTTTTATGCTTTTTAATGACTACTCATCCTTTGACCCTCATTAAGGAGGGATAGAGAGAGAAAGCCAAAGGCTTTTATAGCAAGAACATGTTATGTTGTCCTGGATTTCCTACATTTCTCCTCTGCAGGACCAGACATCGCCCGGAACAGAAAGAGCTAGAAAACCAGGATGCCTGTGTGGCTTAGTCAGTGAAGCATCCGACTCTTGATTTTGGCTCAGGTCGTGACAGCATGGAGCCTGCTTGGGCTTCTCTCCCCCATCCCTTCTCTGTCCCTCCACTGCTCAAAAAGAAATGAATAAATAAACATTTTTTAAAAAAGATCTAGAAAGCAGAGTTGTCAAGGACACGTTGGAGGGGAAGTCCCTCTCAGTGTTGTTTGTATTAGCTGTCTATCACAGGGTAACATTATTGCCACAAGTCCAGCAGCTAAAACGGCATACATTTATGATCTTAGAGCTGCTGGTGGTCTGTGCACGGCTCATCTAGGTCACACAAATCCTCTGCTTATGGTCTCAATGACTATAGTCAAGGGGTGGGCTGGGACTTCATTCTCATCTGGAGTTCAGCTGCGGAAGAAGGACCCACTCCCGGGATGACTCAGGGGCTGGCAGAAGTCCATTCCTTGTGCTTGTAGGGCTGAGAGCTTAAGTTTATTGTTGGCCATTGGCCAGAACTCACCCTCAGTTCCTAGAGGCCGCCCATGGTTCCTTGCCACGTGGGGCTTCCCAAAATGGCTCAAAGCCAGGGAGGGAGAGAGAGACTCAGGCAAATAGGGTGCTACACTATTACATGTGATCACATAATCATGCACAATCACATGTAGTCCATCATTTTTACCCTGTTTTATTGGTTAGAAGCAAGACCCAGGCCCTGCCTTCTTCAAGGGGAGGAGAATTAGACAAGGGCATAAACACCAGGAGGTGGGGGTCATGGCAGCCATCTTGAGTCTCTCCTCGAAATACGTTAATGTAGAAAGAGCACGATACAGTCAATAAGCAAAGGGTCTAGGACCTGACTAAAATGGACAACAGCTATCAATAGGCATTTTGTAGAAAGAGCAAAAAGAAATATCAAAGGTAGGAAAAGATCCCTAAACTTACTGTTGACCCAAAGAATGTGGATTATATGATGCTGTCCCCCGACCCCGATGCATTTGTGAACCTGCAATTCATATACCTTGTGTCAGCAAGCAGCTAGGCAAACTGTGTGTGGACACCACTGTACATCTAGAAAAAATGACGGGGGGGGGGGGAGGGACACAATTTGGCCCTACCAATCAAAATTCTAACGTATCAGATATTTTAACCCAGAAATGTAGTATATTTTGAGGCACTATCTGCCTGTTCATTTTTAGCCTTCTAACAGTGCAAAATTGGACATAGCCTAAATGCCCATTATCCTAAAGTAGCTACATAAATTGATCAACACACACACTATATGGCCTTTATGAAAGTGTTTCCCTGGTAAAACATTGAGTCAAGAATTCAAAATACCACATACGTTTTGTTTCCATTCTCATGTAGGGAAAAAGCAAGTTACTTCTATGCCCATGTAAAAATATCTGAAAAGATGCATGCATTACAACAATGATGTTTAAATGTTCGATTTGGGGGATAACTATGTCAGACTTCTCAAAATGAACAATAGGTCTTAAAAAAGGGTTATCTGGGAAAGAAAAAGTACAAGGAGCTCTGACCAGTCCATTGAGGAGAAGAGTAGAGACAGAATGTAAGATTTTTGAAATTGAAGTGACCTTCAAGTTTATTGTAATAACTCTGCTTTCAGTTGCATCCAGAGAACTTAAGGGTCTTGGACAAATTCGTAGGGACATTTAAGGCAGAGCTCAGTCTAAGTGAACACTCTTCTCTCCCGGGAGCCCACATGCCTTCTGATGACCGAACATTCCGGCTCCTCACTCAGGCCCAGCCTGGCTGTGCGGCTCCCTCCCTCCTGCCTCCCCCCACCCTCCCCACCCCCCCTATTCTGGTGGAAGGACAGCCAGCACTGAGTGTCCCCGAAGTGATGCTCTGGGGAGACAGAATGGCCAGGAAAGTCCTGGAATTGAGTTTAAAACCTCCCTCAGACCATTCTTCTGGAAGCTGGACTTCTGAGTTCCTTTCTCTGAGGTTGCTGAAACATGGCGATGTGATGCCATTGTGTCAGCTCGCTAATATGTTCTACATCAGTATGATTGGGACGCCATATTTGCCACTGCAGAATATTCAATTCTGAAAACTTAGCACGTTAATTCTACCACACTGAAATATTTATTTGTGGGAGACTGCTCGACTTAATACAATGAGACGATCCCAGGCTCGAGTCGCTTAATGATTAAATTAACTTGAAGTAGGAAATAACTTTACTGAAATGAAAACTAGTTCGTTACTGAGATTGGCAGTTCATGTCATATGATGGAAAAAAAGTCTGTTGGAGTTTTCATGTGCTCAGAGGTTCTGGTTTGGAGAAGGTAGTGGTACAGAGATGCTGGGTTTCGTGTGTTTGAAGACGGCCTCTGGGAAGCTGAGAACTCAGGGTTCTGTTCCCGTGTCTGCCCCTCATACTGTGTGTCTCGCAAAATAGGAAACTCTCTGACATGGGGTTTTCTCATCTTTGCAAAAGGGATGTTAACTGGCCTCGATATTATAAGGATTAGATGAATAAGCATATGTAAAAGGCTTCGAACAGTGCCTGGCAGTTACTAATCTTAAATAAATGTTAGCACCTGTTTTATTAGAGCAACTAAAAACATTAGACTATCAAGTCAGGATATGACCACAGAAGTAATACCAGAGGAAGCCTTATTTTTTGGAGAGAGATTATTTATAAGTGAAGATTCATAATTAATATTTGGGTATAATTATCTTCTGTTTATAAGAATCATCCTGAGACTAGTTTCTAGAATTCTTTACGATGTACAAAATGCTTTTACATTCCTTACGTCATTTACAGACATAGAAAAATTACTAAGATTTCTCAGAAAGGTCAAGCGCTAATAGGATCAAGGTCATAATTTGACTTTGTGGGTCACATTCAGCCTGAATAATACTCAATGCTCAGGAAAGCCACTTAGAGGTGTGTTTTATAGTCATTTATGACCAGGAGGCCTTGGACGTTTGAAGTGACCATGAGAGGAACAATAAAAGAAAAAATACTAGAACACTTTTCAAAGCAAGACTGCTCTGAAGAGTAAATCTGTCTACACATCATGGTGTATCGGCTGTGAGCATTCCCAACGACAACGTGATGCTTTTGTGTTCTGAAAGAGTTCGCATATTTTTCTAACTGCTTTGTTTTGCCCAAGAAAAGTAGTTGAGGCTATTTTTTAAAGGAATGTTGGGAATGGGGCAACTTGCTGGTGGAGCCTTGTGAAAACATTGTTAGATTAGCTCTCTATGGGTAATACAGTGAATCTTTCACCTTTCGGAAATTGAAAACCAATGGGTAAAGTTGGAGACTCTGGGTGATTAGGATCTTGAAAACGGTCAGGGCCTTAGCCACCGACTTAACCCTTTCTTAACCCTCTAGCCATGGAACAGTCGATAGTGCCAAGACGATCAGTACATCTGGCCTTTTTCTTCTGGTTTAGCCTTTCCAGTGTAGTGTCTCATGACTCATGTATGGTGGACCCTTGAATTGAAAAAACTCCTCATACCTCTTCTGCCTGCTCTAAGTTTCCATACTGTGTTGAGAGGTTGAAAGGTAGGGGTCTCTGTGTTTGAAAGCCCATGTTGGTGACAAACCTAAATCCCAACGCGTGATGTTAGAATCAAATGTTCTTTCCAGGATCACTTGATTCAGATGTTCAGGATAGGCTACTGAGAGAAGTCCAGTGGCCACTGGCGAAATGCAAACTCTTCAAAGTCCGCGATGCCCAGTTTGGCTGTTGAAGCGAATGTCTGTGTCTCTCACACCTGCTGTGGCCAAGTGCCTACCAACACTGAAACCTTGTAACCATAGCAACCCTGCAGGTCCCACGGAGGAGGACTCGTGAGGTGTCGGTGTTGGGTGTTGGAGCCTCAGTGAATGTGTGCTTAAGCATTTCAGGGATCGCTCCCCTCCTTCGATTGTGCTCCGGGTCGCCGTGCCGTCTCTCCAACAAATGCCAACCCGGAAGCACTTTGTGCTTCTGTGACTTGGCCTTCAAATGGGACCTTGTTAAGAGATGCTCACTCAACATTTCTTCAACAAGTGACCTGAGACCTGGGGTCTGCGTGCCATCTAAGGCAGTAGCTTCAAAGGGATGTGCATTCAGGGGAGTGATTTCAGTGCTGTCCCCCCGAATGTGGTCGAGTGAGGAGACTCAAGGTGATCCCAAGGACTCTGAGAATTTAAGTCTTGGAGGCCACTTTTAGGGCCCGGGGAAGAGGAGACATTTTTTCCCCACGTGTGGGAGTCCACAACCGAACACTCTCCACTCACAGACCACACTTTCCACCGGCTAAAAGTCTATGGCCTGTGCCATGGAGAGAGGTGCTCAAAGAGTTTGTGATAAGTGGTGCTGTGTTGTTATTAAAGGTGAAACAGGTGTTACCCTTCTCATCCTTTTCGGAGAGTGGAATTTTAAGTTCTAATCTTCTCTTTGAGAAATAGTTCATCCCCTATTTGGCTATTCTGGAAGGAGCTATATGATCAGTTAAATATCTTTAAAAATTTTTGTTTTAGTTTTTTAGTTTGTTTGTTTACTTATTTATTTATTTACCTATTTTTGAGAGAGAGGGTGAGCAGGAGAGAATCCCAAGAGAATCCCAATCTCCCAAGAGAATCCCAAGAATCCCATGCGGGGCTCGAACCCAGAACCGTGAGATCATGACCTGAGCCGAAACCAAGAGTCAATGTTTAACTGAGCTACCCTGGCGGCCCTGAGTATCTTTTCATTTTAATGAGATAGAAACTAGTTAACAAGTAAAAGCCGAACTCTAGTCAACATAATATCAAAAATTTCAGGACACAAGATTGATGAGCACACGAACCACCTAGAGACTAATACCGCTGTGACTGTCGGTAGAAAAAAATGGTATAAAAATGAGCACCTCACCAAGGCGTACCGTGCTCAGTTCACGTACAGATGGGAGGCATCTGACAAGTTGCAGCATTAGGAGAAAAAGACAACAACAGAGGCCCTCATTCTGCCACTTGACAAACCACTTGATGCTCTAGTGGATTTTCTTTGTTTACAGCTCACTGGCCATGTATCTCGGCATACCTTTAAGGACAGTTGTGCTAAAGTGGCACTTCAATGAATATTTGATGAAGAAAGAGGTCATTGGAAGAAATAGCTATGTAACCTACCTACCAAATCAAATTTATGTCTACACTGACGCATTTCCAACAGATCCATGCAGGGCATAGACGGTGCAGGGGTGGGGTTTATTCAAAGGGATAGCAAACTGCCATCAGAGCTTAATTAGGAGGGAGAGGGTGGTTGTGGATGAGTTTCAGCCCCTGATGCTCTTGTTTTAAAGCTATTTTTAACATTTGGGCAAGTTCAAAGAATCGGTTTGAAGAGTTCTGTCCATATTTAACTTTGTGTATGCAAAGAGCTAAATCGAAACAGTGTGTGTTAGTAGATAAGCATTATGCATCATTTTACGTATTCTTACTGAAATGATATTTAAGAGATAACTATTTTTTGCCTTTTGTTAAGATGCCTTTGCTAATTTAGTGTAGTATATAATGCGGTAAATAAATATAAGGTGCATTAAAAGAATAGAATATAAGGGGTCACTGTTTGGGGCACTTACCCCACGTATTTGTAG
The DNA here is from genome assembly GCF_018350195.1 of Panthera tigris. Classification (NCBI taxonomy): domain Eukaryota; kingdom Metazoa; phylum Chordata; class Mammalia; order Carnivora; family Felidae; genus Panthera; species Panthera tigris. Next base: position 4,831,518 of record NC_056663.1, on the reverse strand, counting down.
ATAAATTGTTACAGGAAAAAAAAATCACGATTTGTGCTGGCCCCATAATGATTAAAAATCAATTGTTGGGCCTTCTATTTAGGAAATTCTTACGTGCAACTCAAAAGCTCCATTTCAAACCAAAAAAGGCATAAATGCCCACTGGATTTGTGGTTCCTCTTCCAAGCAGATTTTCTCATAAAAATTAACTTTTTTTTTTTTTTTTTGGTTTCAGAGGTGGCTAGTCTGAGCAACATGATTTTAATCCTCCTCCTCAGACTGCTCTGGGCTCCATAAACAGTATCTTCTGTTTCTTTTTTTCCTTTCCTATTGCAAATAATGTGCACACAGTTTATGACTGTCACAGGATTGTGCATACGCTCTCTCCTGCCGGAGCTTGGGCTGCCCTCTATTGACACAGTACATCAGGTGAAGCCCTGAAGAGTCCAGGGTGGGTCACTGACCGCTGCCTCTACCTGCCTTACTGTACATCACTTTGGAGTAACACCTGTCTCCTTCCGATGCCACACCTGTACGTGGAGATGACAGGTTGGGCGTTCTAGTCCAAGCTCTGCTATATTCTAGTTTTAGGACCTCCAAACTGGGCACTTCAGTTAATTCGTCTGAGAAAGAAGTGATTTGGCTCTTTCCCCTTCCTCCCTGACATCCTGTGACTTCTGTTCTAAGCATAGCAGCAATCAGCTAATCAATATATACTTAGAGGGTTGTAGCAGAATGGCCTAAATTCGATAGGGCCACTTGCAGCCAGGAGGCAGATGGAATCCGGACCGTGTGTGTGTGTGTGTGTGTGTGTGTGTGTGTGTGTGTGTGTGTGATTTTTCTTTTTCCTTTCCTCTAATGCACAGAACTCAGTTATCTGCAGTTTCTCTCCTCAAATGACATACAGCAGATACTTCCTTTAATTAGTGTAAGCTGTAATTAATTACTCTCTGAGCCTGTTTCCTCTGATATTTTTTCAACCCATTTGAAAAAACAGAAGTCACCTTGGTGTATTCAAAGCACTGGGTGCCGCGGGCCAGCCTTAGTTGTCACCTAGTCAACCCCTAGGTCACACTGACGATCAGCGTTACATGGGTCTTGTCCTTCTGGAAAGGGAAGCGTCTGTTGTATCTTTGGGGTAGGCACCTCCTTTTCCAGTTCTGTCACTAAATGTGAATGCTTCTAGGAGAGCCGTAGGAAAAGCATCTATTTTCTCTGAGTTCACTTTGTATAATTTTGGAATTAAATATCCGGTCTAGTCATTTTTTTTTTCTAACCACGTTATCCACATTAACATTCAGTATTTATGTGTAACTCTATATAGTTGCAACGTACTTGTAATACTTACCAGCAGACAGCATCTGTGGGAGAGAGCTCAATACTGTATCTATTATATCATCTCATATTTTCCTAACGAGGAACTCAAGTCTCAAAATGTCACCTTCTCCTAGCCACGTGTTTTGGGTTGCAGAATGAAAAGCAGGACATTCTTCTCCAATCTCTGTCTGAATACTAGGTCTCTGAATCGAATCCGTATTTCTCCTTACCTTCCAAACGCTCAATCCTGCTGCCATATAATGAGTGAAACAGATATATATCAATGTTTACTTGTTACACAACAGAACGGTAGAAGGTTGACTCGGGTCTTTTCCTGAAGAATCACACAGAGTGAATGACCTTGCCTCTCTGCTGATTTTTCTTGAAATCATTTTCCTATGGCGGTCATTCTTCAGCATCTGATGAGGTGCATATCGTGTATGTAGGATCTTCTGAAGTTCTGTCAAAAACTTTAACTGTATCTAGATGCCAAATATGCAAATTGGAAATAATCAAGGGAACCCTTTTAATACTGCAACCGAATGTTAACTGCCATATTAGGCCCTCTAGACTGCTCTTGGGAACAAAAACAAAAACAAAACACAAAAAAACAAAACGAACAAACCTGTCCAGACAGGAAAATCCAAAACTTCTCTTTGCCTTGGATTTATTTTGTTTTGTTTTGTTTGCTTGTTTATTTTAGGGGGAGGAAGAGAGCAAGAGCACAAGTTGCGGAGAGGGGTAAAGGAGAGAGGGGGAGAGAGGGAGGGAGGGAGGGAGAGAGGGAGAGAGGGAGGGAAGGAGGGAGTGAGAAAGAGAATCTTAAGCAGCCTCCACACTTAGCACAGGGCTTGGTCCCATAACCCTGGGATCATGACCTGAGCCGAAATGAAGAGTCAGACATTCAACTGACTGAGCCACCCAGGCAACCCTGGATTGCTTCATTGTAAAAATCATTACCCTTTTTGAAAGGTACTATCCCTTTTCCTTTAGGAAACAGACTCTGGAGAAAGACCTTTCCTCCAAGCCAGGCTGACTGTGTTGGCTGTCTCATGTTGATATGTCAGCAATAGCCGAGGCTCCTGACTGCCATATTCAGGTCAGAAGAAGCCAAGCCATTACATAGAACCTTAACTTTTTTTTTTCAATCTCTGGATGAATAAAAGGTAAATAAATGCACATTCAGCAAGCCTGTCCCCATAAAGGGTTCTGGTTACAGGGCAGGTACCTGTGATGTTATTCTTGGATAGAGCACAGAGAGTCATTTGGAGGAGCTGGGGACGTACAAAATTAGCGAAGACATTTTCCGTCTCAAGTTTGATGAAAGAGACGTTTTGATTCCTCACCACACTGCGCGGGAATAAGCCCTGTGGGTTTCAGTAGTCAGTACACCCTATGATTTTATACTGGTTTCCAAATTAGCACGTCCCACGGAAGCACCAGATAGAGTTCGAGAGCCCAGACTGGGAAAAGCAATGCTTCCGTAGAAGCAAATCGTATTTTCAGTACAAGTAAATTTCACATACATTACTGAAATTAATTCAAATATTGAATTAGCTTCATTGAGTGTCCCCTCCATGTCAAGTCCTGTGCTAGTTGCAGTGGATCCAAAGGGAATGAGGTAAAGTCCCTGCCCTCAAGCATTTTTAGATTCCAGTAAGGGTGACGTTCTTTTTTTCCTCAGTAATATCAGAATAGCCAAAAAAGGGATAAAAACAATAAGATGCTACCCGATATTGGAGCTTCAAAGAAATAATACACATTTCTTGGTACGCTGTTAGATTTAATAACTACAGGATAGCCTGAGTTTCTTACGCTTGCCCAAACATTCTGGATAATTAGGTTTCATGCACTGATTTGCCTTCTCCGTGACATCTTCAGAAGGATATAAAATATGAAATGATAGGATGATGTCACACAGAAAGTCCACACGATTTTTTTTTATTTTAATTTTTTTTTTTAGTTTTAGATTTTTAACTTAGTGAATCGTCAACTACGTACAACACCAGTGCTCACCACAAATGTCCTCTTTTAAAAAAAAATTTTGTAATGTTTATTTTTGAGAGAGAGAGAGAGAGACAGAGAGACAGACACACAGAGAGAGCATGAGTGGGGGAGGGGCAGAGAGCGAGGGAGACACAGAATCCGAAACAGGTTCCAGGCTCTGAGCCGTCAGCACAGAGCCCAACGTGGGGCTCGAACTCACTGACCGCAAGATCATGACCTGAGCCGAAGTCGGAGGCTCAACCCACTGAGCCACCCAGGTGCCCCACGAATGTCTCCTTACTGGCCGTCCCCCATCTAGCCCATCCCTCACCCATCTCCTGCTGGTAACCATCAGTTTGTTGTCTATAGTTACCAGTCTGTTTCTTGGTTAGTCTTTTTTTCCCCCACATTGTTTTGAGTTTTTGAAAATTACAGCCACAGTAGTGAGTTAACTGCACAATGTTTCCAGACTCTCCCCCCAAATCGAATGTAAGTTCCTTCTTCATTCATTGAAGAAACATTTATTCGATTTCAGTTTGGTCCAAGATATTGGGAAGCAAAATTCAGGAGATAGAGTGATTAATAAGGCAACACGTAGCTTCTGACTCCATGGCGCTTATCGTTTAGACAGCTGGAAAGGATGTGTGTAATCACGTGATCTTAGGAACCAAATTCTGTACCTGATGCAGGAAATCTGTATTCAGAGCCCTTGAAAGAGAGTCAGCAGTTCCTCTTTGAGTATTACTTAGTGTCCTGTTCCAGGGTGTTATGATTCCCTGTAGGTAGAGAAAGTAGGTCTCCAGGTACCAACCCCAGGTTAGTAACTCGTAACCTGTAACTTGTGCGTGTGTGCCCTTATTTGTGCCTGAAGAAGCAGCATGTAATAATGTAACTCCTTTATCACATAAGACCTAAAAACATGTGGAAACAGATATTTATATCTCTTCCCACTTCCCCTCAGCATTTTTTTCTCACAGTTGTTTGTTTGATTTTACCAAGTTCCTTAAGACTCTCTTTATTGGCTGTTGCTTTGGGGACACATGTTGATCACTAGATATGTGTTACATGTAAAGTGCATGATGTCTGCTCCCAGTGAATTGTTTTATGGCAATCATGTTACAAACAATCACCCCCAAGTATGCCTAAACCAACAAGGGTTTAAAAGCTATTTCTCCTTGAGTAGAAATCAATCACAAGTCAACTTCTCTTTGAATTTTGCGTTTCCACTTTCAATAATGGTAATTACCTTCATTTTAGAGGAAATAGAACTTACAAAGTTTGATAATATTGCTACAAAGTCTGTGATAATAGAAAATGTTTTTCCAAAAATATTTTCAGTTATGTATGTGTAAGGAAATGAGAATAATACTATATATTTTGTATGCATGCCTTGGCAATTAGAAATTATAATCTTTGTGTGGTAAGCATAGCTCACTTCTAGATACTTGCCACTCAAGAAATTATGTCAGGTGAAAAGAGATCGTTCTTCCTTTCCTTCTTTAGTTTCACAATAATTATGGCAAGTAGCACCTGCGTGCCAACTTTTATTCCAAAGTCTAGGATTATGGAAGTTTGCATTATTCTGGTGTTAGAAGACTGTCTACGTGATGGGGTGTCCATTTTGATAGTGTTGCTGACATTGATTATTTTGTAAGATCAGAGTTACTTCGTGATTCAAGAACGAATGTGGAGGAAATCCATATTGAAATTATTTTCAGAGGTTTATGTAACAATTATTATTAATTGCTTTATTGACTTTTATTATAGATGCCTGATAGCATTAAATCTCACTTCTCAGTGGTGTCATTTTTATGTCATCACATTCTCTCACGTTTGACCTCAAAACCCCTAGATGATAAAAACTGGAAGAAATGTGACCCAGAGACATCACAGACCTAGGAAAGAACAAAGTGAAGACAAAAGTTCGTTCAGGTCAGCATAACTTCTTACCCCAGTGCAATTTTGTGTTTGCCCACAAAGAACCATAAAGTATTTATATTCTGTTTTGAGCACACAGATGTCACAGGGAAACACAAATTTTAAAGTAAATTCAACCTGTCACAAAATAGTTCATTTTGTCATTTTCCTTTGTCACTAAAATATTGAAATAACTTTCTAAAATGTATAATACTTTTACTTTGGGGATTGGAACTAGGATATTATCTTGGTCGTGTGTGTGTGTGTGTGTGTGTGTGTGTGTGTGTGTGTGTGTGTGTGATTGTTTTGAGATTCTGCATTTGGCAAATAAATACTCCTCTCTGATTTTAAAAATACAAAACAGGGGCGCCTGGGTGGCTCCGTCGGTTAAGCGTCTCTTAATCTCAGCTCAGGTTGTGATCCCAGTTTGTGAGTTCAAGCCCTGCATTGGGCTCTGTCTGTGCTAACAGCATGGAGTCTGCTTGGAATTCTCTCTCTCCCTCTTTCTCTGCCCCTCCCCCCCATATAAATAAACTTTAAAAGATAAAAAAAAATAAAATACCTAAAGCAGTGACATTTGCTTTGTCACAGAGTTGAAGTTGTAAGTTAAATGGCATTTGTCAGGCTATCTATTTATATCATTTTAAAAATATCTTTTTAATGATATATGAAATAGTGACACAAGTTTTATATCATTTCATAAAGTGGAGTTATTTCTAGCAACAAAATCAAAGCCATTAGTATTTATTGTTCATAGTGTGTGTTGCCCAAAGTTGTCAAGATAAACCTGGCAGGTTTTAAAAGATCTTTTTGTCACATAGGAATAGGATTATAGTGGACGTCCTAAATGACTTGCTACATTTTGTTCATGTAGATCATCTTTCAAGAATCATATTTGTAAAGTTGATGAAGATAGAAGTTATCATAAAATTAGCAATAGGAATTGATACATTTTTTGATACATTTTTTTGGTATCTTTTTGTTCTGGCTGCTTTATTTTTTAAACGATGTTGAGCCTCTTTTTTTTTTTATGTTTATTTATTTACTTGAGAGAGGGAGAGAGGGAGAGAGAGCTGGGGAAGAGCAGAGAGAGAGGGAGACACAGAATTGGAAGCAGGCTCCAGGCTCCGAGCTGTCAGCATAGAGTCCGAGGTGGGGCTCGAACCCATGAACTGTGAGATCACTACCTGAGCCGAAGTCCAGTGCCCAAGCAACCGAGCCTCCCAGCTACCTGTTCTGGCTGCTTTAGTGCGCATTCCCTTGCATGATTTGCTTCTCCCCACTTGACAGACCAGGGCACTGAGGATCAGAAAGGTTCCCATTCTGCCCAATCCCCAGAGTAAAAAAATGGTAGAATCAGAAATAAGATCCCTGTCTGAAGCCCAATTCTGCCACTGCACCATGCCTCAAACCATAACATAGGACAATTTCTTCTCAAATTTTATAGCATTTTTACATAGTTATTTTTATATTAATTTTATGCAAGACAGAACAGTACTGTTATTTCTGTGTTCAATCATTGAGTATTAAATTGCCTTTACATTTTTAGTTATTGAAGAGATAATTAATATATGTACCATGTAAAACCTGGTGAATATCTAATATGTACAGCATGCTGTGTATTTCCATCCAGTTTTGACCATAATATAATTAAAAATTAAACCCTCACTTTAGTAGCTATTTAAATCCTTTCTTGGCATGTGAAGGATAACTTAATACCCTGCTTGTTTATTTATTTTTATTTTTTATTTTTTATTTTCTTAATGTTTATTTATTTCTGAAGGAGAGAAAGAGTGTGAGGGGGGCGGAGGACAGAGAGAGAGGGAGACACACAGACTCTGAAGCAGGCTCCCGGCTCTGAACTGTCAGCACAAAGCCTGATGTGGGCCTCAAACTCATGAACTGTGAGATCATGACGTGAGCCGAAGTTGGATGCTTAACCGACTGAGCCACCCAGGCGCCCCAATACCCTACTTGTTTAAACAGAGAGATACAGTTGCTATCTGGAAAAGAGTTTTAAATCAGACTGTTAAAACTCTAGCTAGACACCTCATTTCTTTTTGCTCCACTAAAAATTTGAGGTAATAGATTATAGGTCCATAGTATAGATGAGAAAGGTACCATCATAGACGGAAGCTTCCCTATGACTCCCAATATTACAGACACATCTAGACATCAGTGGGTTCAGATTAGAAAAGCATATTTAATAACAGTTCTATGAGTACTTGAATAAACCCTAGGGTTTTGAGATGAAAGATGAACTGGGCTGTTTTGAAATAAAAAGAACCTCACTTACTAGAGTACAGAGGTAGATAGATTGATAGATAGAGGTTTGGTTTACTTCTACCTCAGTGGAGGGATAGATCGATTAATGGATAGATAAGTAGGTATAAGTTTGCTTCCTCTTAACTCACTTGGATAGATGATACGTGAAAAGACACATTTTCTATGAACTGCCTCCTAAATGTGGTGTATGCTAATCTGTCCTTATCGGATCTCAGTATGGGTATGTTCCATCTCATCTTATTTGGGGTACAGTAGAGAAGGAAGACCTCATACCAAGAGCCGTATCCTGATGTTTAGTCATTGATTATGGAAAATATTTTTGCCCGCAGTCTGAAAATCCCAAAACTTGTCTAACAGAACATTAACTAGGTGAGTGTTATCTTTTGTACAAGTCACTGAGAAAGGCGTGACTAGAAAGACTCACGTGCAAACACAAACTCATATGATAAAGGAAGTAATAGGGCGTGTATGTAAGTCACCTTGGAAATCAGATCAGGAGCCAGCAGGTCAACGAGTTGGGCAAAACTTTACAGACACGGTGGTGTTCAGGATGGATTCTGAGCAGTGGTTTTGCAGGAGAAACCATCTCCCTGGTGTAAAACACTAGGTACTGATGTGACCATCTCCCTGGTGTAAAACACGAGATACTAATGTGCAGAGGCGTGGATGCTTATGAACCATGGTAAGAAGGGATGGGTGCCTGGGTGTGGGAGCGGGAGGTGGTGGAGATCCCAGAGATGGGAGCTTCGTGAGCCTCACTGTGTCGTGTGGAAGCCATCGCACCAGCTGGGGAGTGAGAAAAGAGGATAAGTTGCCAGGCATCTTTAAGTGAGCGGGAGACATGATCAGGGTTGTTGCAGAAACAAGCCAACACATTGCTGCACCTGGGATGGGTGAATAAAGCAGAGATCCCAAAGTTTCTTGGGCTAGGGCCATCATTGAGAGGATGTTGGAGATGAGCCTTCAGAGAGGTGAGAAAAGTTGGTTTGATCAGGGAGAATCAGCACAGGATAAGGCAGGGGACATCAGATTTCACGGGCCTTCAAAAATGGGGTAACCTCTTTCTGACACCATGGGTTGCGTGAGCCCACACTTCTGACAAGGTACCGCCTCAGGGGTAGATGGGCAGCAAAGGCTTTGTGGAGGCAAGGAAGGAAACCTGGCTGAAAATGGACTTGGGGGAAAATGGAAGGTAAACTCAGTCATTTATCCTCATTCAAAAGACCCGGTCTATGACTATGGACCATGGTCATAGAAATTACTTCCTAGGAGTTCACGTGAAAGTGAACGTTTGAATGTTGTGTGTCCTTGTATCACGTTCTATGGGATCCAAAATTTGTGCTTATGCAATCCTATTTCAGAAATATGACATTTGTATTTTTCCAGCTTTATGGAAATCACTTCTCCTTTTTCATATTCGAATGGAAATTCATCATGAAACAAATTATATTTCTCGGCTAACCTAAGAACCTAATTTGGCTGGTTTGGTTTATTTGTCAGATTCAATTACACAAAACGATGCCATTTTCAATCTCTGGCCATGTTACATCTATCTCCCTATCACCTTCCTGTAAGAAAAAAAAATGCACCATTTTCAATCAGGTTGGACAGTTGAGAATGCTCTGCTCTCACATCTGCAGCACGGTACTGTAGGCATATCCATGTCTTTTGAGGTGGGATACTGTTATTTCACCACTTAGGCCTTCCTTTCATACTTGTAATCTGACCACCTTCTCATCTGATTCAACCGTTTTGGCAATGTGATCCCTGTAAGGACCAGAGAAGCCTCATCACTGGTCCACTGATGCTGTATCAGTGAGATGTGCACAGCCTGATTAACATTTGAGCAGCAAGACTATCCCGGCCGCAGGCTCACTGAAACTGGAGAATGAAATCATTTAAGGCCTGAATGTAGATCTGAAGTTCAGATGCCATTATGTATTAAGCTCTGTCAAAATTAGAAATATTTAATAGGGAATTTCAAATTGCCGTGGGGAAAAAGCATTGTCTTAAGATTTAGATATCATGATGGAATGATTTCATGAGAGAGTGTATAGAAAGATGCAAAGTATCTAGTGTGTTCTCTGGCATGATTTAGGCCTAAAATAATCACATTTTAGTAGAGCTGATTTATCAATAGGTGTTATGGGCACAATGGCTTTATCATGACGAAGATTATTACTTTGTTCTCAGAATAGTTGAATAATCTTATGACTAATTGTACAGCAGAGGGAAAGGTAAAGATGATTGAAGAGGCTAAGGAAAACAGGAGGATTCATAGAAACTCAATTCAAGTATCTTTCAGCCTTAATTTTTTCCTCACTGCTGTGCTGTCTCTGCAAACAAATTAGAAGTAACAACTCTCAGCCTTGAAAATTATTCTCTGAATGCACAGATTCTCTGTCTTCAATTGATTCCCGAAATTTTTTTGAAGACACGTTTATCTGCTCAATTATTCCCAATCAATGACTAATTGAACTAGCCATTACCCTCTGGAGAAAACGGTGATGTGTGGTCAATTTCTCTCCCTGCAATAGCATCAAAAGTACAAAATGACATAAAGTAAAATAGCAATTTGTAAAAGGCAAAAATTCTCAAAGGAATCTGCAGCCTTAGATTGCCAATGCTTCCGTCACTTGAGGTGGTATTTTTAACCGTGCTTGTGAATAAGGGAAAGATGCTTTTATATAATAAATTCGGTAACTTGAAGGGTTATGTTGACAGTGTACCATAAATTCCTTGGATTTTTACAGTTTAAGTGTAACCGAGTTATTTTTAATCAAGACACATGTTAAATTCAATTCTATAGTTCCTTTTCCCCGTTTTCCCCCCAAATAAAAATTATTAGAAGGATAATTTCGGGGAACTTAATGATACATTTTTGCTGAGAATGTATTCGCTTTTCTACAAACCTTCTGTTTCTACAGCGTGTGCATGAGACTAGATCTGTCACTTGCAAATGTATTTAATTTGTCCTTGTGGCACGCACTTATCAACTTCCCTAGAAGGGGCACTGAGGCTTGGGGCTTCCAGTGCCCGCAGCCCCTGTGGGAGCCTTGGGGTGTGTCCCACTGGGGTCTAGAAATGAGAGTTAATTTTCTTAGCTTAATAGATTAACTTGGTCCGAATACCAGAAAATAGTTTTGGAGTCTTTAAGTCTAATTTTGGCAACAGTCGTCTTCAGTTAGAAAGATTTGAATGATCACAAAGTGTCCATCAGTCTGATTTACATTCCAGACATGATAATCATGGGGAGTTATGTTCACAGACACCGAGGGGCCATTCTCAAATTGCGTGTAGGCCCTGCTTCAAATTCTCTTTATATCTGTAGACCTATATGTGTCCTCTGTTTTGCTGTTTGTACTGTAGTGAATGGGTGAATGCATATGTTTCGTCTCAATATCTATGAAAGCTCGTGAACAACGATTTAAATTCAGACATTTTTCTCACCTAAATCACTATTCATTTTCCTCTAGAAAAATTTAAGAATGCATTCACCTCTCTTATGCAATTTGAGCCTCCCAGTAAACTTCTAGGAGACCTTAGGTCCTGTGTTTCCATTTCACCTTTACAGATGCAGGAGGTGAAATTCAGTCAGCTCTGGGGAACACCCAGTTCTCTCATTTGTAAATGAAAACAAAAGGAGACAAAACAATTGAGGCTCAAAGAAGTTTAAGTGGCTTGACTAGGCCACGTGTGTGCTGAAGGGGGGGCGGGGGGCATTCTTCTCACCTGGAGTGCTCAGCTCTTCCTCTCACCAAGTCATCTATGTGCTTGCCAAAATAACCCAACTGGCTGAACAACCAACACAGCTAGAGAGGTGCGCCATGTTTGAATTGCTTCAAATGGATTGGACTTTGGTTGAAGTGATACGCAGGAAGCATTTGTAGCTATGCTTGACGCACACTAGTTATTTGGTGAATTTTAGCTAATTATTGTCCATGGTAGCTTTATTTAACTTGAAATATTTTTGAAATCCTTATGCCAGGCACCCTTCATATGTTTTGTCTCCGTCAGATTCATAGCTCATGATCTTCTGTATGTTATATAAAAATATTTGAAGGAATACATATTCACATTCTTATTTATTTGCCCACAATAGACATTTTGCAGGGCATTGGAATCGAATAGGTTCCTTTTTTAAAGTTAAGCAAAATGCACATTATGGAAGACGGCTTATGAGGTGAAGAAATCACACAAAGCAAAACGAATCAGTAAGATAACAAATGGCAGAGTGCAAGGAAGGACTGAAATTAATTTGTCAAGGGCTAGTGTGTTTAAGATCCCTGGTCCCCAAATTCCACTCCATAATAATAAAATAAAACCATCAATGCTATTGAACTAAAGTCAGCAGCAGATGCAAAACTGGTGTCATGGTATAAAGAACATTTTCATCCGCAAACAGATTTTTGTATGACCAAAAAACAAAGGAGTTTTCATTGTTTAATCTTGGGTTAGGGGCCACAGTGGCCTTTCTAGGACCCAGAGAATGGAGGTCTCTGAGAAGATTTTAAAGAATGTCAGAAAGGTGTCTTTCTGGAAAATCCCGCACAGCTGAGGGCAATTAATTAGTTAATGATGACTTTTTGTGCTGTGTCACTTGCTACCTGTTGATTCATTTTGCTCTGAATTTATTTTTCCCTTTTCTCAACTCTGCATCCTGGCCCCCAGATCTTGGGAAGGAATGAGAAGTTACAGAGAAGACCATGCCCCTTGAATAAAACAAGGAGCAGAACAAAATAATAAACTTAGGAACCAGGAAACGGGTTGTCACAGCTACCTACTTATCAAGATAATAACACATTGATAATCTTCCTATACATCAGTAGGATTTGGCAATCTGTAAATTATAGAGCAGTCAGTGTGAGCTCACTCATTCTTTTAATTCTAGAAACTGTAGAGTATAAGCCATTTCCTAGGAACCGAAAAGTGGAAATACTTGTCGGTGTTCTGATAGGTATGTCCCATAGCTATGTCCCATAGGTATGTCATGGCAATGGACATGATTAGTAGCAAATTCGATTATTCGATTGCTTACCATTTGGAGATTGCCATGAGAGTCCTGTTTTATTTTTTTTTAAGTGACCAAAACCAGTTCACAAAGCTGAGTGTGAATTTCTTTTAGACATTTGTGGCTGCACAAAGCAATTTAAACATGAACAGACACTGCGTGTGTCAACTCCCACCCGAGACCCTTAAATAGCGGTACATAAATGACAATAATAAATACATAAACTCACAAAAACAAATAGAATGGGATAGGTAAAACAGCAAATAAGGGTGGTTCCTCGTGTTTCTGGAATATGGAAAGTCAAGGATTGTGGCTGATTTAGCAAAACAATGAAGAGCCTGCAGGAGGGGACAGTCCTGGGATTTAAGCCTGTGTCCTGGAGAGGCTGGGTAGCTGGGGTTTTGGGTGCTGTGGAATGCAGGGCTGAGGTAGGAACGTGGTGGAAATGGGTATATGGAGTGGCTAGATTCTCAGGTCTTCTTGTCTTCCTCTTCCATGCAAGAACACAACACACGTTCTGTCTGGCACCCCGCCCCTTATCCCAGGAAGGTGGAGGTTTATTTTCCAGAGGAAATAAATGACAGCACCTCTGGATTTGGGGACGTTAAGAATAGTGAAGGGCCAAGAATTGAGTAATTCAGGTGAGCCTGTTTACACTAAATAGTGGAACCTGTAGTCCTTTTTCTCTATCCTAATTCGAGAACATTGGCAGTCACATTTCTATCTCCCACTGTTTATCGACCGCTCATCATCTTCCCCATGCACCCTTGAACCCCTTCTTCCACCCACTCTGGGCAGGAGCTTTGAGGATTCATCTCTGAATAAATGGGAGTGATGGCAGCAAAATGGCTTATGAATACTGGCATTCGAGGGTGCTTTATCAAAAACCTATCTGAGTATGCCAGAATCCTCCAGTAAACTCATCAGAAATCAGTCTCCACTCACAGCAAGCTGAAAAAGAACTTAACATTTCTATTGCTTTGCATTTCACTGGTTATTTGTAAAAGACTCCAACACACACACACACACCCTCAAAACTAACACAAACAAGTAAAACAGATGACAGCACGTCTGTACCTGTATTGAAGTAAACCAAAGAGAACCTTCCAGAATGATTATCAATCCCAGGAGAAAGAAAACTCTTGTATTCATGCAGCAAGAACTGGATGCAATAAAAATGAATGATCAGAAATAAGGAAAAGCTATGTTAACTAACCTGAATTTAAATTTAAAAAAATATGGTAAATATGCAACATGTCTGCTCCTACTGCTAAAGCCTTAATAAAGATTTCAAGCAACTTAAAAAAAAGAAAAGAAAAAGCTAATGACAATTTCGAATACTGTTGCTGAGTAAGGCAATCAATAGAATAGAAAATGAAAGTCAAAGAAATCTCCCAGATGGTAAATAGATAGTGAAAATCTTAAGTGCAACCAAGCCATGAAGAACAGGAAACAATAGGAAATTAGTAGATTAGTATTATTAAATAAACAATACAAAAGAAAATTCACAGCACTAAGTGATATAAATTAGCAGATTGAAAATGTTACCTAAATCAGAAAAAAAATCCCGGTTGAAGAAACACACGTTATTATAAACAAACAACAATAGGAAGATATTATATATGTTTTTGGGGAAAAAACTGGGCAGGGGGAAGAGTTGGGGGATCCTAAGAGCACCGGCTTTCTCCGAGCAAGAGTGAGCAGTACATTGACAATGAACAATGCCTTTAAAATTCTGCGAGGAAATCATTTTCAGACCAGTCAAACCAACTCTCACGTACTGGGGTTGAGTCAAGTTACTGGAGGATGTGTTTATTGTGTTAGAAAGACCAGAGGAGGACATTTCAAGAGATCGACAAACCTTTGAGAGGAGTGAGGTACCATGGCACCTCGTACAGAATGCCAAGAGACCCATCAGTCAAGGTTGGAAGGGTTTTATTCTGAAGATGCTAAGAGTCATGTCTTTGGCAGCAACCTAAAAACTGATCAAGTATTGAAGGCATGTGATGACATTGAAATGGATATTTTGAAGATTTTACAGAGCTGCAGAGGTGTTAGGAAGAATTATCACTGGGTCCAGAGAAAAGTATGTGTTCAAAAAGTGAGACATTTATTCACAGAATTTAAAAGTGGTGCAAGATAAGAAGGCAATTATTGGAAGCTCCTTGGATTTATCATCATAATAAGGTAAACACCGAATTTTAATTTTACCGAAAAGTGCGGTACTGTTTTGGAGGAGGAGGAGACAGAAGGACTTCTATAAGATAGTTAAATGCCTCTCTATCACGTTAGGGAGTCAATATATAATGTAGGCTGAGAACATTATCGAAAAATGTATTGTTAAATCTGAAGAAACGGCTAAATGAATTATTAATAGTTATATTTCAGGATTTGAGGTGCCTTTTAAGATAAGCTTTTATTATTATATAACTTATAGGTTGCTGCAAATGTATTCAGTTGAGAAAATATTTTTGTCATTTTACAATGCATAATCATCCAGCTTTGCTTCCATATGAGAAGCTTGTGTACATTGAGACAAACATTTTTATTTTTAGGAAACTCATGGACTAAATCAATCCATAATTTATGTTATATGTATATATTTCCATTTTTCTATCTATTCTGTGTGAAGATCACAAGCTATCCTTCAACATATAAACACTTGACTATGCTTTGGTCTTGTGCCTTGAAGAATTATAAATTGGAAGTTCAGCAGAGATTCGTACTTTTCTTCTGTGACTATTCATCCTTAGTACATATTAGTTGCAAAGCAGTTTTTAACTGTGGGAAAGAGTGAGTTAGAAAGCCTGCCAGCTCCTTCAGATTTACATTTTCACAGTGAGATCTCTTTGTTCTGTTCTAATTAAAATGCCAGGATACGTCTGTAAGTTACGGACGTTGCAAAACCTAGTAAATGTTACGTTCAAGCTTACCCATCCCTTTGGCACCCTTCATGCAAAGACGGTTTGCATTCCATCCTTGGAGTGAACTAGATGAAACTTTCCTAAGTGAGACAGTGATCTTTAGAAAAAAAATGAAAAAGGGTTTTGGGGACCTAATACATTTCAGAAATACTGGATGTAATATATTCCCCCTAAAAATGTATTCATTATTTGGCATATATTGTTAGAGTCCCAACTGTGGCTAGGCACTGTTCTCAATGCTGACGATGCATCTGTCTGCTTTCTAAAGCTTGTATTCTGGTGGGGAAATAAAGGCAATAAACCATCTACATGGCACAGGACACATGGGTTCATTTTAGTATTTTAGATGAAAGTAAGTGTTATTTCAAAAAGGAAACTGTAGAGCAGGATAAGGGGGATGTTGTGGCAATTCTAATGATGGAGATCATCTCAAGGAAAAATTGATGTTTAACAAAGATTTTGCAAAGGTTAGGTATTTAGCTCTATGGATATTTTGGAAAAGAGCATTCTCCGTAGAAGCAGCAGCGAAAACAAGGACCGTCTGCAGATGTCAGGTATATGGCGGTGTTAGGATTTTGATGCTTAGTGCACCAAGAAGCCATTGGAGGACTTTGAACAAAGGTGGACAAGAGGTCTGCTGTGTTGAAGACGATATTCTAAGGAGACGGGGTAAAAGGAAGAAAGCCAGTTAGAAGCCAAATGCTGGTGGACAGGTGAGCTATGATCATGGTTTGGACCAAGGTGGTTGCAGTGGAGAAGGTGAAAATTGGTCCCACTCTGGATATGTTTGAAGACAGAACAAACGGAATATCCTGAGGGCATTGCATCCTTGTAAATGTTGAAAAACAAGGCCCTGAGAAGTCCTGCAAGAAACAAACCAATTCCACTTTCACTCAACTTTGCTAAGCATTGACCTTGGAATCTTTTTGAAAAAAAAAAACATAACAACTATTACTTTGTGGCACTAACGGTGCAAAAAATATATTTAGAAATGCTGTCATAGAAACCAAGACAGTTTGTAAAACTAAGCACTGCCTGAACTGTTCTCCAGGTAAAATTGTGTTGCCTTTGATGTGATATATGCTATGTAACATAGCTTGATAGTTTCACCTGAAAAATGCAATTCGGATTTCCCAACTTCATTTTTAACTTTGTAATTGTCATAAGACCTAAGGAGGCAAAGGGCAGATTTTGGGTTTTTTTTTCTCCCTGAGAATATTCGTTTCTTTTTATTGAATGAACAAGAAGTCAGTAAATTATCTACTTTCTTTGACTAAAGGACATGCATTTTTCAGACACTTGTCAAGAGCATAGGATATATTTTCTGCATGAAAGCTCTGGTTTTTTTTCACTTCTAGTTTTAAGAAGGGGAAAATTACTGATGGCTTATAAAAAAAAGTTTCATTTATTTATTGAGTCACTAAATCTAATTAGGTCTATTATTCTTAAAAACTCCATGGTAACTCACAAAACCCAAAAGACTGATTCACATGGATTCCATACTTGAATACCTTATTATTATTGCAACAGAAGTCAGAACACTGCCTTGCTTCAGAAGCTGTCAGAATTTCTATTCATTTCAAGAGCTTATAAATTAACTATGGGAATATTTCTGGCTATGGTGTGTTTCGTTCTGAAAGCCTTGCTATCTTCAATATCTATTGCCTGTTTCTCTTAATACTTGTAACCTTCATATGCCTTTATTATGGATTCACATCTTAAAAAACAAACAAACAAAAAAAGGTCCATGGGTCACAGAACTCATTAATTGTGTTTTAAAATAGGAAAATTAAGGATCAACCAGGTTAACCTTGAAGTTGATTTTGACAATCAGAAATGTTTCAGAGAATTAAACTCTTAGTGTTGATATGTCCAACTTGTGGAATTTTGTTGAGCCCGGTCTTCCAATCTCGCGTGGACTATGTTGGCTATTCGTGAAATGTGTAAAGCACATGATACGGCAACAGCATGCGAAGAATAGTTGATCTGAAGTAAATTTTGTTTTTTGGGAACTCGGAGTCTACATTTACAAAGGACCTTATGGAAACCCAGAGATCCATTTTATGGATTAAGAAACATCCAGTGCTCACAGCTTTGTAATATCAAATGAATGCTAAGGATTCTCTCTCTTCAACTTCGTGACTTGTACCATCTGTTGACATCACACAATTATGGAAAAGTAACATCTTCCTAAGAAGGGAGAGGCAGAAGGAGTACTTCAAGTAAATGACTAAAATAATTCTCCTCGTAGACACTAGCTTTATCAATTTGCACTTGCCTATTTCTAGGGTTGGCAGGGCTGTATGCATGTATTTTCCGATCGAACTATCCACTTGCCTAGCACGTATTTGCCCTTTTCAATTTTCTTTTCAGCTTGAAATTAAGCAGAATGAGCCGTTACAGGGAAGGGGAAGTGGAAAGGAAGCCTGATAAAGAAAGAGAAAAAATCCTAATGGAGAAATTACCTTCCCAGAGTTTTTTGCTAATTTTACCTCTAGAAAGCGAAACATTAATGCATTTCTTCGGTGCATTTTTTTTTTCTTTCACCTGAGGATCTTTTACAAGATTGTTATTTTAAATCTTCTATAAAGATCCCCATGTCACATCCATTTTCTTATATAGAACACTAGAAAAGTTGCAAAAAAGTAGTTACCTCTACTTTGATCTATTTTTCTTTCCTTAAATTATCGAGGGAGTTCAGGAACACAGCAGAGGTGTCTGTTCTATGAGACTTCTGACCATGGTGACTATGGATTTGTGTATAATTGCTTGAAAACATCAATTTTTAATAAACCTTCAAATTTGCCCTTTGATGCCAAATCCTTTCTTCCTTGTTTAAAAATTATTAGGGCCTTTGAACCTGGCTTGAGGTGAGAATTTCTAGCCTGACTCTAGGACTGCTAACGGCCACATAGTAATATTTGCCTGGGTGGGCAGAACGCCTGCCAGGCTTTAGGTCTACAGATTCCCATCTTCCAATGGTCTTGAAGAACATTTTTATGTAATGGCCAGATTTCGTTGATTTGCATGGTTCCTGGTGATTTATTCCATTCTCAAATTCCCGTCTCTAGCATATCTGGCTGTGGTGCCTAAATGTGTGTCTTTTCCTCTGACTCAGGGGAATATCTCCACTGCATTTCTTGCCCCCACACTCCTCTGCTGCACCCGAGATTGGAATGAGGGGCAGGGTTGGGATGCCCAGGTGGGTGCTTCCCTCCCTGGGGTAAAACGCAAATGGGTGTGGGTGAAAGTGGGAGACAATCCTGGTGGAGACAACACTGTTCATCCTTGCTGATGCCCGCATGCTGTGTGTGGACACCTTAGAACAGGTGGGAGGACAGTATCGGAGAAGGTCAAGTGGGAATACGTGTGGAATCTCGGCTCCCTGGAATATTCACTTGGTGTTGACATGATCCCTGTGGGGGCATTAGGTTCATTATCTGCTGGTGACTGAATAGAAACATGAACAGTTTGCTTTGTTCAGGTCTTATTTCGTTGCTCTACTCTGCATTTTATCCTGTGACCTAGCGAACACAGAGTTTATATCATCATATCATATGATAAACAGCGTTACGGTTATATTTGAAGTTAATTACATTTAGATCTTTTTTATGGGACTGTATATGGGTCTTTTCTCTAAATTAAAAAAAAAAACACATTTTGGAGTGCCTGGGTGGCTCAGTTTGTTAGGCATCCAACTTTGGTTCAGGTCATGATCTCGCAGTTCATGAGTTCGAGCCCCGCTTTGGGCTCCGTGCTGACAGCTCAGAGCCTGGAGCTCATTTTGGATTCTGTGTCTCCTTCTCTCTCTGCCTCTTCCACCCCTACCCTCACTCTTTTTTTTTTCCTCTTTTTTTTTCTCTCACGAGTAAATAAACATTAAAAAGAATTTTAAAATGTTTTATAGGTTCCTGAGGGCTGTGAAAGTGATGGACAACCTAATACAAAAGTAACTTAGGAAAATGAGTTGTTCTTCTGTAGGAGAAGGTACTGAGTTTCATTCAGGCTGATGGCCAGACCACTCTTTACTGGTTAGACCGAGATCCACCCAGATTTGCTGTCGGTCTGTGACAAGTCGACAAGTCGCAAAGCAGCCTGTCCATAAACACACACCCTGTTCCAGTGATGGTCTGGAACCTTTTGTGTTCTCAAAACAGGTCACCCACCGTAATGTTTCTCTAACTTGAGCATCCTTCGGAATCTCCCGGAGGGCTTTTTAAATACATGTTCTGACAACACAAGTAAGAGCAAAACATAAAATGAGTAAGAAGTGAGCAGTTTTGAGTATTACCTTTGTTTAATAAAATTTAATTATAACTTCAGAGAAGTTAGTTTGTGGTGATTACTGTGCTCATGACTAACTTGCACAATGTCTAACACTCCCCTCTTGCTGAGCAGGTGGGAGCCCACTCGGGCTCACCACCGGTCTCCCTGCACCCACAGGGTTTCTGAGATGGTGAATCTGGGGTGTTGCCAGAAAGTTCCATTTCTAACCCTTTCCCCAGTGGTGTTTATCCCGCTGGTCCCAGGCTTCCATTTTCAGAAGCGCTGATAGAGCGGCTGAAGGCCAGAAAAAAATAGCCTGGGTTTCTCTTCTGAAAATGAACAGGGAAATTCCAGAACAACTGGACAGGACCATGCTGAAAGATATGATCTTTACAGACACAGGGGATCGGTGTTCCCCTGATCCTTCAAATCAGGTATTTTGAAGTAAAGTTTCTATGAATTTCGGAAGTGACTGGTTAGTTTCTACACACTTGCCAATTCCAATAGCAAAAGCAGGAGAAAATCAGAATATTCATCTTGAACTTAAATATGGAAAACCAGAGTGATGTCTCATTGTAATTACTATTAAGGTTGCTATTACCTTCTTGTTTCTCTTCTTATTTCCATAACGTTTGCATAGTTTGTTATAGCTTATAAAGAATGCAAACATACATTAATTGATCTGAGTACCAATTGAGTATTCACATTTGACAGGGGTGTATATTTGTTAAATGCATAAAAATTCTAAATGGATAAAATGTGCTTCTCATTTAAAAATGGATTCTTGGGGCGCCTGGGTGGCTCAGTCGGTTGAGCGTCCGACTTCGGCTCAGGTCATGATCTCATGGTCTGTGAGTTCGAGCCCTGCGTCGGCCTCTGGGCTGATGGCTCGGAGCCTGGAGCCTGCTTCAGATTCTGTGTCTCCCTCTCTCTCTGACCCTCCCCCGTTCATGCTCTGTCTCTCTCTGTCTCAAAAATAAATAATAAAACATTAAAAAAATTAAAAAAAATGGATTCTTTTACCAAAAACAAGTCAACTGTGGATGAATCGAGGTTTGCTTTATAATTTATTTTCTTATAAGAGGGGATTGAATTCAGTCATTCAAATCGGCAAATGATGTCAGTCACCCAAATTGTATACAACACAGAGGGTGCTAGTTGAGAAACCAACAGCTTCCATCAGTCAGGGGGAAAAAAAGAAGCAGTTGTAACTGTAGAGTCACAAATGGAAATATCACCTTTTTTTAAATAACAAGCTTCCTTTATTTAAAACCTGTTATTGGCACTTCTGTTATAACACTTATCACACCATATTGTAATTGGTAATTGTTGTTTAAAAATAATTCCTTAAGCCCTGAGCTCCTTGGGTTAGGGATCCTATAAAGTGCTTTCTGTTTGTTTATTTTATTTTCTAACACCAAGTAGAAGGTTCTTAATTGATGTCTGTTTGGACTGGTGCATGTAGGGATGCACGCAGGGAGTAAGTTTATGGAAATGGAGAAAGAAACAAAAAGCTTTGATGCCTCAATTCTTTTTGGCTGAGAGATGGGAAAGATAAAAAATCTTCATTTATGCTACATTCCTCTTGGTCTTGGTAGTTATTCTTGAGTATGCATTAGATTCAGCAGGGGATTTTTTTTTTTTTTTAAGATTTTATTTGGAAGTAATCTCTACCCCCACAATGTGCTGGAACTCACAACCCTGGAGGTCAAGAATGGCCTTCTCTACCACGGAGCCAGCCCGGTGCCCCAGCCGGGGAAGCTTTGTAAATATCAAAATCCTTGGTCCTGGTCCCTGGGCAAACTGATTCACCAAATCCGCACTTGGCTCCTGGAGTTTGATTTTTAACAAGAACCCCAGATAATGCAGGCAAGTTCATAAGCCATACTTTGGGAAAATTATCGAAGATACATAAACAGAGATAAACTAGCGGGCAGACAGGGCTTGATCCAGATCTGGATACAGCTATAGATAGATTCAGCATCATGTAAAAATAGTATATTGATCATTCATTCTTGTAAAGATATTAGCAGTTAATTCTGATTCCTTCTATGCACTTCTATGAGTATTATCATTTTTTCTTTACTAAATTTTATGACTAGCTAACATTCATTTGTCACTAGTCACCAACAAATGGAGATAAAGGTTGTTAGGGGCATGCTTCAAGTTATATAACTTATCGTAATGAATATACTGGGGTCATCAGTAGATAGCTCATTCTAAGACATTTGTTTTGTATTTTGAGTGGTGGCATTAATCGTAAAGCTTTCATTTGTTAGGCATGTGGACGACACAGGCACTTCCATAAAAGGTGCTTCATGATTGAGTGTTTGTGAATGGATACTTACAGCAAGTTCAATTTTGAATAGGCATTATACTGTCGGAAAGACTGATTTAGTTAGGCCATTTAGAAAAATGTGTTTGAAAATAGGACTGGAGACTCTTCAACAAAGCTCATTAGGAAATGAAAGATTTCCCACCCCCACTATTTTATACCCTGAGAATATTTATACCTGGAGAATTGAATCCCATCAATTCAATTTCCATTGATATTCCTTGTCTGTTCTGTTTGAATGGATGTTTCTTTTAGGGACTATACAGTTTTTTAGCCTTAACAGATGCCCGTATACGAATGGTCACTCTTATCTTACTTGTGCGAAAACTTAAACATGAACGTATGAGTGTAGAATAAGAAAGCCCCTCTGTTCTTGAATTAAAGATTATGAAGTCTGTTAGTATACAGCAATGAATCAAGGCTCAGTACACATTTCATTGCTACAACATTTGTTTGTTACTATATCACAACCTGCATCAGACAAGCCTAACTGCATATGCTCAGAGTTTTTAAAAGCATTGATCACTATGTAGATATTTTATAGTTTCTTTAGCATATAATCGATACATTTAAAATAGATAAAATTTCAAGAAGAAATAGAGGACTCTCTTAACATTTGATATTCACACAATGAATATTCATTTGAACTTATTCTACCTGGTTTTGCTTCTGATACATTTTATTTTATTTTATTTTATTTTATTTTATTTTATTTTATTTTATTTTATGTTATGTTAATGTCTATTTATGTATTTTAAGAGAGAGAAAGTACACATGCAAGCATGCCTACAGGGGAGGAGCAGAGAGAGACCAGAGAGAGAATCCTAAGCAGGTTCTGTGCTATCAATACAGAGCCTGATGTGGGGCTCGATCATGACCTGAGCCAGATCAAGAGTTGGTCACTTAACCCACTGAGCCACCCAGGAGCCCCAACTTCTGATAGATTTTAAAATTCATATTTGAGCTTCTTCTGGAATGCCCATATTAACTATGTTTAAATATAAGTGGAAAACAAAACCAGATTGCCAAATATTTCAAAGTTAAGGATTCAGAATTGTATTAAAGAAAATATTGAAGAATATAGAATTTCAACAACTAGGAAAGAAGTAAACTTGTTTTGTGTCCTTTAAAATCGGTTCTTTTTAGATACAGGTGTTTGAAATCCAGTAAGTACTGCCCACTGATATACATTGTTGCATTTTATAATAATTAAATGCAGAAACGTGGATGTTTCAATCAGTGTGTTTATTCATTTTTTTTAATACTCAGGTTTCACTAAGTGGATTTACTTACATTCCCTAATTAACTTGCTTGGAAAATAAGTGATTGTTCCCTCCCTATGACTATTTGTTATAACTTAAGTTCATTGTATTATCTATAATAACTTAATTTTATCTTAGGAAAAAAAAACTAAAGCTCTACAGAACTAATCCATTTTTATTTACATTTTGATTATTTTCCAGTATACCAAATATGTATCTGCTAATCACAAGATATTAGTTTCAGCAATATATTTAATGAAATTAATGCTATCCAAATCCTTTTGGGATCCCTTAATATCACAGCAGTCTCTTTGCCTATGATACTGCATAAAATATATTTTGTCTATATATATTTTCCATACATTGCGTACAATTAAAATCTTCCAGGATATACAGTGTGCAGGAGCTGTTGGGCTCTCAAACTGCTGCCCATTTCAGGTCTGGAGGAATCTAACACTCTTTTCTCATCTATAAATTAAAAAAAACCTCTAATATTTTATAGCACATTGTATAGTCAGAGTCCTGCAAAGAGTTTATTAACTCCATTGGTCATTCTAAACAGCCTGTGAGCAGGAGAGAACTCTGAAATGTCCTGTAAGAGAGGTTGTAAGACAGGATTGGGGAAGGAGGAAGGGATCATAAACCTTCTTAATAATCTAGAGAGACTCTTCCAGGCAAGAGCATGACCAATTGCTTATTTTCCACTAAAAGTGAGAAAACCACATAAAACACTTCACAACCCCTAAAGTCACTCACAAGTATTCACAGGCATTTGTTCCGCAGATTGGTTGGTTGGTTGCTTGGTTGGTTGGTTTGCAAAACATGTTGAAGGAGTCACACCTCCAGCACTAGCCTGACTGGAACAATTAAGCAATTAAGTGTAGAAATAGTTAGTGACAGATATATGGTTTATGAAGACTGTCCTTTAAAGACTAAACAATTTTGGACATAGATTAGAGGTTGTTATCGATAATGACACAAGACAGAGAGGACCTCATCCTGGATTAATGTGGACCACTATGGAATATTGTAGACTACCATGAACCAAGACTTAGGACAGTGAGTGATGTAGAAATAAGGAAACCATAAAAGAGGAGTCATAGCAGAAAGTTAGGCATTTTTTCAGATACTTCTGTGTAAGTAACTTACCAGTATCTTAGAGGAAGACACAGTGTCCATTAAAAATTATCCCAAATAGTTTACATTCTTTCTTTCTCTTTCTTTCTTTCTTTCTTTCTTTCTTTCTTTCTTTCTTTCTTTCTTTCTTTTTTGTATTTTCTGGAGCCTTTTTTTTTTCATTTTGGCTGAAGTATATATAGAGCCGTTCTTTATTAATGGTCTTGTTTTACCATTCCAGTTGACTCTTCAGCTATATACCAAGAGCTGAACTTGAAACAGATACATTGGGTATTGATTTGAGCACGCTGCCTCTGTAATTAATACCATCTTGTTTGAAAGTACATGATATTGGGTTGCCAACTGTTTCATTGTCACTCTGGTCAAAGTAATATGTACATTCTCTTTCCTGAAGTTCTTAGCCATTCTTTAAAAATGATAAACATTACCACAAAATGACATAATATTTCCCTTAAATTCAAGTGATATGTTTGATAGTAATAGATGTTTGTTTAAAAAATTATAAGCAAAACAGGGCACATTTAGTAGTTTGAGGCTGATTAATTTCCTATTCCGATCGTTTAGCTGTTTTATTTTTCACTCATGTTCAATTGGTATACATATAATATACAGTCTTAAACATATTCTCATAAGTGACATTGGCTTTAAATTAAGACTTTTTGCTTAATTTTTAAGAACGTTTCTTTTAAAGACAACTATGAATGTCACACAGTTCAACCATTTACTCACTAATCAGAATAAACAGTAAAATAATGGATATATTTGGGATAAACTACAAATTTTGCATTTTTAGTTGGCTCTGAAATCATCAAATGCTTTTCAGAATACATATGTATGAAGGAGTGTGATGCCCCAATTCTACCTAAAAGTAGCCTATGTTCTAGGACATAGACATATATAAAAATAGTGTTAAATTGTGACACTTCTCTAGGTGTTTCACTGTCTCCTTACTCTTTTCTTCAAGCTGTTTTGCTTTAATTGTAAAAATCTTCATGACAAATTAAAATATTTTTGTTGTTTCAAATACCATAGCAATATGATAAGATATATAAAGAGAGGTAGATTGGCTGGATGTATGGATAGATCGATAGGGATATAGATCTATCTATTTTAATTTTTTTAATGTTTATTTTAGAGACAGAAACAGGGCATGAGAAGGGGAGGGGCAGAAAGAGAGGGAGACACAGAATCTAGAGCAGGCTCCAGGCTCTGAGCTGTCAGCATGAGCCTGACACGGGGCTCAAACCCACGAACCGTGAGATCATGACCTGAGCCGAAGTTGGATGCTTAACTGACTGAGCCACCCAGGCATCCCTGGATCTATCTCATTAAATGTATCGTTTCTCCAGATTTTCTCAATATTATTTAAAACACAAATGTAAGGAATATCATAAAAAAAACTTTGTCAATTTATTTGAAAATCTGTATAAAATGGACAAATTTCCAAACAAAATTGTAACTTAGCAAAGTAATTCAGTAAAAATCCTGTAGCATTATTTTTTATTTGTTTTTCTTTTTTTATTTTAGAGAGAGAGAGAGAGCAAGCGAGCGAGAGCAGGGGAGGGGCAGAGAGAGAGAAAGAGAGAATCTCAAGCAGACTCCAAGCTCAGCATGGACTTTGGAGTTCAGTCCAAAAGTCCCTTGATCCCGTGGGATCATGACCTGAGCCAAAATCAAGAGTCAGACTCACCCAGCTGAGACACCCAGCTGCCCCTCCTCTAATATTAATTAATATAGGGTTCACCAGCTTTGACACTGTTGACACTTTGGACCACATATGTCATGGTTGTTGGGAGGGAGGCACCTGTCAGGGCATTTCAGGATGTTTAGCAGTGTCACTAGGTAACAGCTGTGATATGTGACAACCATAAATGTCTCCAGACATTGCCACATGTCCCCTGAGAAGCAAAACTGCCCTACATTGAGAAACACTGAAATACAGGAAGCAGGAGCTGAACATTTTCTCACATAGAAAATGTCATCCCCAAATAATTTTCCAGGTATTTCACCAAATGTTGAAGGTACAAATGACTGCAATTCTATACAGACAATTCCAAAGAAGTGGAAAAAAGAAACATCAATTTATGAAGCCAAGATAACCTTGATACCAAAAGAGATATGAGTAGAAGGTGAAAAGAAAAACCCCAAATAATTACCATTTATGAAGGTAGATGCAAAAATCCTGAACAAAGTTGCATGCGAACCGAACACAATGGGATATAAGATGATATTAGGACAAAATTGAGTGTATCCTCAAAATGCAAAAGAGGTTTAATATTAGAACACTGTCACCACTTACCACATGTAGAGATTAAAGTAGCACACAAAAGTCATGATTATTCCAATAGAAGCAGAACAGACGTTTGATAAAATTTTACACTCATTTATGATGAAGACATTTGGCAAAGTAGGAAGAGAAAGGAGCTTCCTTAAAGTGATAAATGATACCAGGCGTTGCTATATACAGAATATCTAAAAGTATATCTACCAGAAATCTGCAGGAAGCATTATTCTTAATAGAAAAACATGACTTTTTAAATCAGTATTAAAAAAATCACCGTCACTTGTCCTTTTTTCTTTTTCATTTGTAGTTTATTTTGAGAGAGAGGGGAAGGGAAGGGTTACAGAAAGAGGGAGAGAGAGAGAGAGAGAGAGAGAGAGAGAGAGAGAGAGAGAGAGAGAGAGAGAATGAGAGAGAATGAGAATGAATCCCAAGCAGGCTACACGCTGTCAGCCCAGAGTGTGATGCGGGGCTCGATCTTGTGACCCTGAGATCGTGACCTGAGCCGAAATCAAGAGTCGGGCACTTTAACCAATTGAGCCACTCAGGTGCCCCACTATTGCCTTCTAAACCTTATACCAAATTCCATTCTAGGACAATAAGGAGATGTAAAAACACATTCAGTTTTCAGAACTACTTAGGAAAAAAACAGACTGTTACTATTCTTAAATGGCATTGCCTACATAGAAAATGCACAAAATTAGGAACTAGTTAATAGAAAAGAGTTGAGCAGCCTAGCAACAAACATCTATCATTCTGTACTTCAACTATAATATAAAATGTAAAAATGTAATTTCAAGACACTATTTGAAATGGCAATGAAACATGAATTACTAGGAATAAATCTTGTAACAGGTTTATAAGACTAGTATTCAAAAGAGTATAAGACTGACTAATAAAAGTCATTAAAAATAGGGGTGCCTGGGTGGCTCAGTCGGTTGAGTGTCTGATGTTGACTCAGGTCATGATCTCATGGTTCGTGGGTTCGACTCCCGTGTCAGGCTCTGTGCTGGCAGCTCAGAGCCGGGTGCCTGCTTCGGATTCTGTGTCTCCCTTGCTCTCTGCCCCTCCCCTGCTCATGCTCGCTCTCTCTCTCTCTCTCTCTCTCTCTCTCTCAAAAATAAGTAAACATTAAAAAAATTCTTTAAAAAATAAATAGAGGCATTGCTGGTGGTATAAAAATGAATACTCAGTATCACAAATATATGAATTCTCTCCCCTCCACCTAGAAGTTCAATGTCATTGTAACCAAAATACCAATAGGAGTCTTTATTAGACCATGACAAGCTGATTTTTAAAAAAAAAATTGTGAAAGAATAATGTTTCCACAACATCCAGAGAAGAACAACATGAGGAAGAACAAAGCAATATGTTATGTGTCAAGTATTTATCATAGAGTTATAATAATTGAAGTATCACATATTTAAGTCATGGATAGAAGGAGCAATGGATCATAGTAGAGGGTCCATGCATATATGGCTTCATGGATCAATGAAAATAAGAGGGGTCCTTTAATAAAAGGTATTAGGAAAACTCATTATTCAAGTATAATAATAAATTTCCATTTCAAACCATTCACAGATAATTCCAGATGAAAAGTAAATTTTGAAAATTTTTAGAATAATATAAAAATTGGAGAAAGGCAGAGAGAGAGAGAGAGAGAGAGAGAGAGAAAGAGAAAGAGAGAATTCCAAGCAGGGTCTGCACTGTCAGCTCGCAAACCAATGCACGGCTTAATCCCACGAACCATGAGATCATGACCTGAGTCCAAATCAAGAGTCAGATGCTTAACTGACAGCCACCCAGGTACCCCAGCATAAGAATTTCTTAACTAAAATTATCAGGGGTGCTAACTACAGCAGAAAAATACAATTAATAAATTACAACTAAGAAGTTCTGTTTATCAAAAGATAACAAAGAACTATAAAACCAGAATAAACCAGCAGTAGATAGTCCCAACAAATGTACCTGACAAGTGATTAGTATGGAATATATAAACAATTATTCCAAGAAAAACAAAAGAAAACTCAGTAGAAAAATATGCAAATATTGCAAATTATTTGCAAATGTGTAAATACTGCCAAAAAAGGTGAAAACAAACATAGTCAATTATTGTATCTAAAATCATAAAAATATTACATCTTAGCGATCAGAATAATAAAAATTATAAAATATAAATAATAATATAATATAAATAATAAAAATTAAAAAACCTTAGCTACTGCTCAACAAATGCTTGGCAAATGCTATCACCTGAAGAAATAGCAAGTGTTAGAAAATATGTTATTCAGTGGGGGATCATCCACCCTGCTGATAGAAGTAGAAATTGGCACAGTCATTTGGAAAACTAGAGAACAAATTTTATAGTATTAGCAAAAATACTACTGGTAAATCAAACTTCTTATTTTGTTGATTTATTAGCAGTTAGATTACAAGGGCATCAGTTAGTAGCTTGTCAACATGATATCATATGTGGAGAAAATAAACCATTAAAATAGGTATGTATATTGGATCTGTTATCTTTATTTATTTATTTACTAATTTTTTTAAATTTATTTTTGAGACAGAGAGAGACAGAGCATGAGTGGGGAGGGGCAGAGAGCGAGGGAGACACAGAATCTCAAGCAGGCTCCAGTCTCCGAGCTGTCAGCACAGAGCCTGATGTGGGGCTCGAACTCACAGACTGTGAGATCATGATCTAAGCTGAAGTCGGACGCTTAACTGACTGAGCCACCCAGGCGCCCCATGGATCTGTTGTCTTTAAAGAAACAATTATATTCCCTAATGACTAAATAAGCCATGACTTTGGTTCAAAATGTTATGTCAATATCAGTGTATAATTGGAGGCATGCTTTATTTAAATAGGATTATCATCTAATTAATAGCCATACAGTTAACACCATAACATTGGTTTGAAAATTACTGAACATACTGATGTAAGAATCCACGTATATGTATTTCACCTTTGGCTAGCGTGAGTAAATAATGTGATTGCTACCTTATTGCTTTGATTTGAATATAGGAATCAGAATCTAGGTATGGAGTAGATTTTGCACATCGTTGCTTAGACATAGGTACACGATTTAACACTCTATCCGGTTATGTAGATTCAGTAATGCGTTGTGAGGCCAGACTGCAGTCCTAACCCAGGAAAGCTTGGAGGATGGCTGCCATGTTGCATCTGGCTGCCATGTTGCATCACCATGCATCCATGGTGAGCCCCTAGGCAGAAGTCCAGCCTGTCGGAATCTACACACTGCCCAAACCCATCATAATAGTGTCTGATGGCTTTGTGCGTTTGTTATTATGGAGATACTTGGAAATTGTGACTGCAGTAGGTTCAAAACCTTTTCCAAGATTCCAGCAGGTTATACTTTCCGACTGAGGCTAGTAGTTTGGGGAAAATCTTTCTTGAGCTGACAAGGTCATGGGCTCAGAGGCAGCAATCCCTGAAAACTCACTGAGATGGGATTAGATCCATATGGGATGTGTTGAGCAAAACCAACACAAAGGTGTGCTGAAGGCCGAGTAGCTAAGTTTTCAGCTAATGCAGGTCAAGTTTTGCCTTTAACCCAGTTTGACTCAGAGCCACCTTGAGAAAGCTGGATATGCAAGTCGGCACGCCTTGCCA
The DNA here is from genome assembly GCF_018350195.1 of Panthera tigris. Taxonomy (NCBI): domain Eukaryota; kingdom Metazoa; phylum Chordata; class Mammalia; order Carnivora; family Felidae; genus Panthera; species Panthera tigris. The sequence continues at coordinate 4,801,186 of NC_056663.1, read as the reverse complement.
GCAGCTGTGGTGAGGGTTGTAGTAGACAGGACAAGCCTGATTTTCACAGGAGGACACGTAGACTTAGCACAAGTCTCTGCTGCTTCTTTGGGTCCATCTTTGTCCCATTGTTTTCATACTCCTTCCCGCAGATTTTCCTAACACTCCCATGTTCTTTTGGAGCGTGCTCTTATTCCGGCTCCTCTGGGATTCCCTGCCAAATAGTACTTCACTTGTGAGTTTCAGTGTCTGATCTTAGAATCTTCAGAATTGGACTCTGCTGCCTATTTAATCTCATCTGTCATTCTTCTCCATTTATTCATCGTTTACTCCATGTAATGTGTCCCCCTTGTTATCCCCTCCAAAACCCGTAATCACTTTCGTCTAGCTGTCTTTGTTAATGCCATTTTACCTTGAAAAATCTCCTTTCCTCAAATTCTTTGAAATATTTAAATGTTGCCAGTTTGCATTCATCATAAAGAATTTCTTCTCTAGAAGTATTTTGTGGTTAATCCAGTCTTCATTTATTGCTTTGTACTTGTGCTCAATATTACATAACGTTTTCCCCTTGATCTCCATTCATCTTCCATTTTGCTTCTTTTTTTTTTTTTAAATGACACTGGCACTTCTTAAAAAAATTTTATTTTGGTACAATACACCCGGCCTACGGTTTACCATTTTAATCAGTTTTTATGTGTGCAGTTCAGTAGCATTTAGTATGTCGACATTGTTGTACCACCACTACCTCCGTCCATTGTTAGAACATTTCCATCTTGAAAGATTGAAACTCTGTACTTGTACAATGGTACTCCACTTTCCCTCCCCCAGCCCCTGTTGATATGAATTTGACTCCTCCAGCTACCTTACATGAGTAAGTACAATCATATGGTTTCGGTCTTTTTGTGACTGGCTTATTGAGCTTGGCATAATGTTGTCAATGAGGGACACTTGCATTGTTTTCACCTCGCTATTGTGAATAATGTTTCTATGAACAGAGGTGTACAAATACATCTTTGACGCTCTGCTTTTTGTTCTTTTGAGCGTATAGCCAAAAGGGGAATTCCTGGATCTTATCATAAGATTTTTAAATTTTTTGAGAAACTGCCACACTATTTTCCATAGCACCTGTACTGTTTTACATTCCCACCAACAGTGCGTGGAGGTTCTAATTTCTCTGCATCCTCACCAACACTTGTTACTTTCTATTTGTTTTGATGATAGTCCTTCTAATGGGTGTGAGGTGATGTCCTATCATGGTTTTAATTGGCATCTCCCTAGTGATTAATGATGCTGAGCGTCTCTCCTTATTCTTGTTGGCCAGCATCACATAAATTATTGAATTCATCTTTCTATTTATTTCTTGTATGTTAGTTCTTTGTTCCTCGGTGGATTGTAAACGCCTACAAGTTAACGATCTCAAATTCAGAATCTGTGATGTCTTCTTTAAATTTTCACAAGTTCTGTGAGGTATTCAGTTAGTTGATGAGGATGTCAAGCAATTGTGAAAAGTATATTGAGTAAAAGAGTTTCTGTAACTATGTGGCTAGGGTTTGGGGCACTTTTTGGTGACCGATATAAGTTCTGTCCAAAGTCACTGACAACTACCTTCCACTTGATCTCCTTTGCAAACTTTGCTTTACCTTAAAGCCCTCACACTGCTGAACCTTCTGAACTCTGTTAGGGCCCGTCTTCTTTCTATAATATTTTGGTCTTTAACTATCATTATATTAAGGATTTCTGAATCTGAATCCCTGGCTGTGTCTCTCTCATGGGGCTTCCCAGAAATTCAGATGCCTGAAACTCAGTGGAATTAAGACTCGAATGTATTTACTCTTTTCCGCCCAAACCTCCTCATGTCTGTCAAGCCTGCCCTTCTGATTTCTCTGGGCTTTTGACCTTATTTTTGACTCCTAATTCTTCTTTACTTATCAGGTAAAATAGCGAGCAACTCTTATCAGTATTCATTCCTTAAGGAATTTTCTCTCTTTTCATGATCAGTATCCTAGTGCGGTTCTCCATAGTCTCAATTCCGTGCTCCTTTAAGGGTCTGTAGCTATTTCTTCTATTTCTGGTGGTACCTTGGCTTTGATTTGCTCAAAAGACTGCTGTAGCCAAACGTTTCTTGCTAAGAGTTCCTTATGTCATGTCATTTTCCTGAAGAACAACTTTTAAAAGTTCTTTTTTGTCTATCATATCAAGATAGATTCTTCACATATTTCAAGGAGTGACCTATGGACCAGATAGTAGCCAGAGTCTTCAAAGTTCTAGTGAAGATACCTTAGATGACACTGGAGAAATTGCAGAGCCCATTTCTTGCTGGTGGATATATGGAATATATATACTGGTAATTCATTAGAGGTGTTAATACCTGCAGTTGGTTACAGACAGTGATGATTTTCCAACAAAGGGCTGTTTGGTCTTGGAAAATACATACCTAATGAAGAGCTCACTAACTGGATAGAAATGGAATTAGCTCTTCAGGGTTCCGTCAAATCATGAAATCTGCGGAGTCATGCAAGGGTACCATTTATTCTAAACAATTACTCTCATATCCTATAACTTCTTGACTTGTTCCAGCTCCAGGAAAGCCAAGCTATATGCAGAGTCTTACGAGCCCTTTAATTTCCCTGGAACTTCTTTATTAAGTTATCTTCATCCTGAATGGATGCCCGCCATCTACATTGCTTCAATATTCAGATCTTTCTAAAGAGCTCTCAGAGAATGGCTTGGAAACACGTTTTTCACTCTCTTGGAACTGTTTAACACGTATTATCACATCTTTATTTATGTTCCTGCTTGAAATCCCCTAGCTCTTCCTCTATGGGGGCCATTTCTCCTTAGCTATGGTTATTAAGGTCAATAATGCCAAGTCTCTGCTAATTGTGTCTGCCATGTCGCCTATCACAATGTGATACGTAGGGCCTCATATGTGCCTATTTGATGGGTAGATTGGGAAAGGCAGCAAAATGCATATTGAAATATTAATTCCTGATGCCTTATTTTGTGGAGGGGGGTCACACTTTTAAATATGTGAGAATTACGAATCCAAGCATTACTTTGATAGTCACGGGAAAGCGTTTTTAAAATAATGAACAAATGCAAATGAAAATATCAGAGCTTAGTGAACACCGTCTATGTCCTGCCCACTGATAGGGGTAGCATAAATACTTATGAATTAACCTTGTATGCCATGATAAGAGTAACACAAGCAAATGAACAGTGAGGTGCAAAGAAAATAGCAAGTCCTTCTGTCTGTAGGAGTCAAGTAAGGGTTAAAGAGGAGTTATATTGAATCATTGAGAGGTTTATCCAGGTGGAAGAGGGAAGGAGCGATTTCAGAAAAAGGGAAAAATGAGTAAACTTGTGTGTGTATGTGTGTATGCATGATGAAAATAAGTGACTTGAAAAATAAATAGGGGTTAGATTATAATTTGCTAGGGGTAGAATATTTAGGGTTTGGGGTGTTAACGGAAAAAAAGAGAAGTAAAGATTTTCAGAATAAATAAGTGGCATAATCCTGTTTACTCAGAATGGTATTGAAAAGTATAATGGTTTGAATCCTGCTTTATTGATCATTTAAAAACAATGAATAACACACACAGACACACACACACACACACACACACACACATACACACACACACACAAGTAGATCATGGACTATCTTGTTTGAAGATTTAGTATCATCAAATTAATTCTGGTGGTTTTCATCACCAGGATAAAATGAGAAAATTAATGCCTGGGTGGCTCAGTCGTTAAGTGGCCGACTTCAGCTCAGGTCATGATCTCATGTCTCATGAGTTCGCACCCTGCATCTGGCTCTGTGCTAACAGCTTAGAGCCTGGAGCCTGCTTCAGATTCTGTGTCCTTCTCTCGCTCTGTCCTTCCCCCTCATGCTCTGTATCCGTCTCTCTCTCAAGAATAAATAAACATTAAAAAATTTCTTTAAAAATGAGAAAATGAAAAAAGCCTTTAGATAAGTAACTCATATATGAAGACAACTGAGTTTTGAAGAGACTTAAGCCTTCTGTTAGTGAAATTGTGAGCAATTTATTGTACACCATGGCTTGCAATGTATCACTGGCACAGAATGGCAGAAGTTTCTTAGCACAAGGAAATGTTTTTATTTTAAACACCATATTGTCATACTCAAAACGTAAAATATTTATTCTGAATCCCATGCTTTCTAAGAACAACGTACCTTTCAGTCAAAGAACCCATTGCAACAATGCAGTAGCTTAATAATGTTTTTCAATAAATATGTTTCCATTTAACAGAGTTACCAGATTATAACACTTACTCATCAAAAGCTGAGGCCAATGATAAGTACTTAGAACTTAGTTCTAAGAACTAACTCAGAACTTAGAGACAACCCTTTGCTCTACAGTTTCCCCCTCAGTGACTCTTAACTACTCATTCTGTATCTACGGTTGTTTTTCTCAAAGACACTCCGAATAGAGCGGCCATGATAAGTTTCTTAAAATGGAAATTGACCAGTTCATATCTTGCTTAAAAGGCTCCAGTGTCCTTCTGTTTTGCTGCCCAGTGGGCTCTCAGTCTTCTATGCTGCGTTTGTGTGGTGTGGTTTCTGTCTGCTTCTTCAGATCCACTTCTCACCCCCTTCCCCAGCCCTCAGTAAGCTGCAACCATGTTGGGCTTTCAGTTTTCCCAAACTTCCTTCCCAGCATACCTACTCTGAAAGATTTGCAAGTTTTCCTCTCTTCTTGACATGTGTATTATTCACTTACCAGCCTATGTGCATGCAGATTGCAGCTTGAGTATCCCATGAACAGGTCCTCTGTGCTTTTACCCCACCCTTCCTCTTCAAGCTTCATCCTGGAGTCTGCCCCGCTCCATTGCCTAGCACGGATTATAACTGTGTGTTCACAAATTGTATGTTTGTGCAAATGTGAATGACAATATATGTGTTCCCTATGAGACCAAGGGCAGGAAACTTCCCCACCTATTTCACCACGGCGCCCGGAGTACTCACCAAGTATCTCTGTGATGCATTAATTTTCTGAAAAATGTTAGAATATGTTCATCTCTATGATTGGAAGAAAACTCAGTATATATGTGTTACTTGTCCATGGGAGTCAGGCATGGCATGTCGTAAAATTTATAATAATTATAGGCTGGTTGTGTTGGGAAACATTTGGATTTTTTTTTTTTGAAATTTCTAATGTATTAACTCATTGCACGTATGCCATTTTGTGATTAACCTAAGAATCTTTGTTGCTGCTAAAAGGGGCAAAAGTTTAAGCATTTGAAAATTCATGCTTTTTGATCTCTTATTCTCAGTCTTTTTGGAAAACAAAGATTCCTTTGGGGAGGATGAATCACAAATGTCAACAGAACGGCTTTCAAAAGCACAATCAATGAAAACAAAATGTAGAAAAGTCAAGAGCTGATATTAAAGAGAGGCGATGAGCAAATTGGCAGCGATGCTGTTAATATTTTCTTTGCGCCATCAGATCGGTGTGGTTTTACTGTTATTCACATTCTTGTTCTGTGTGTGTGTGTGTGTGTGTGTGTGTGTGTGCGCGCGCGCGTGCATGCACGCGCGCTGTGTGCACATCCTCCCCTCCAGGTCAGATCACACTTATCTGACTCTGCCCAGGCAAAAATGTCAAGGCATCATTCATACACCAAAAGAAAGCACTGTTCTATTTTAAATGGGATGAAATAATTCATGCGCTTTTATTTTATATTTCCTTCAGATGCTCCGACACCGCTGAGGTATTTAGAGGACTTTCCTTCTCTTTGTTCTTTATCATGCTGACAGAGGAGGAATTTGGTGCAGTAGGTTACTAACCATCATTTTTGTCACTTTCTGTGCTTTGTAAATCTCTTTTTTATCCAACACATCAGTTCATCTTTTTCCTCAGTGTTACTCATCAGAGGAAAAGAGAAAACTTTGCTCTGAACATTTCAGCCTGTAAAAGTGCCCCGTAAGAACTGTCTGCATCAGACACCCACGTGTGTCCTTTTGGCTTTTACAAAAACAAAGAGTGTGGTCATGAACCCATCTAACAGGGAAGAAGGGGATTACCTATCTGGGCTTACCTTATATTTTGAAGAATTGTCTTTTGTTATGAAAACACAAGAGGACCATAATTTGGGCACAAACAGCAAAAATTCATATTGCATGTTTATGTGATTTTGTGTTATTGTTATTTAGGTAGTAACTTTTTAAAAACGAATTTCTTTGTGCTTTTAGGGGCAACACATACACACACACAGGTGATTGTAACATGAGTTTTATCTAGTTCTGTCTATTAACATGGATGTTTACAGAATTCCAGTGAAAGCTGTCATAGTTACAGGCAATGTTGAATAACATCAGTAACCTACTCTTGAATTAAAATCCATCTACGAGGCCTGTGGTCAAGTGTTGATATATATTAAGTGAGGTGCTCTATACTTAGTTCTACTTAAGGCATTTAAGATATTCTGGCTTCAGGGGCACCTGGGTGGCTCAGTCGGTTAAGTGTCCAACTCTGGAGTTTAGCTCAGATCATGATCTCAGGGTTCATGGGATCGAGCCCCGCATTGGGCTGTATGCTGACAGTGTGGAGTCTGCTTGGGATTCTTCCCCTCCCTCTCTCTCTGCCCCTCCTCTGCTTGTACTCTCTCTCTCTCTCTCTCAAAATAAATAAATAAACATTTAAAAAAGAAGGTATCCTGCCTTCAAACATTTACTTGGAAAGGTGCAGTCTGTAAGCAAGAAGTGTAACTGGAAAAGGTGAATAAAATTTAAAAGTCTGTAATGATCATGTACTCTGGACAAAATCCCCTTTCCTTTGTATTTTTTTCTATTTATATCAACTTCAGCATTTCTGCAGTTTTTAAGAGATGTTATTTCTGCCCACTCTAAAAACCTCAAACAGGCTGATTTATTTATTTATTAAAAAATTTTTTTTAATCTTTATTTTTGAGAGAGAGAGACAGAGTGTGAGCAGGGGAGGAGCTGAGGGGAAGGAGACCCAGAATCCGAAACAGGCTCCAGGCTCTGAGCTGTCGGCACAGAGCCCGACGCGGGGCCCAAACTCGCGCACCGTGAGATCATGATCTGAGCCGAAGTCGGGCGCTTAACCGACCGAGCCACCCAGACGCCCCTAAACAGGCTGACTTATTACTTCACTTTTCCTCTGTCCACATTCACTTATTCACAATCTCGTGCACCCGTTCTGATGATTCACAATCCCATGCGTGTTCTACGATGCTGCTCTATGTATGGGCATATTTTAACTAGGCTTTATCATATGGGAATGCAGTAAGAGTCCTGCCTTCCAGCTTTACGTGATTTTTCAGGATCTGGCAGTAGCAAGGAAGATTATCTGAAAGAGGGCAGAAACTATTTTTATGAGTGTAATTACCTGCACTTCCCGCCTATGATTATTTCAATTTCCCATTGCTGTTTCTTTGATGAAGTCCTCACTCCCTAATGCACTGCACTTTGAGTTCCTATTATTCTTGGCTGTTTTGCTGATTCTTCTGTGAAACTACTGAAAAGGTAGCACAGGTACTAACTGTTCTACGAGACAGTGTCATCTAGGAGCAGCCTATTGGAAACGGAAGGTGGCATGAAAATCGCGAGTCCTGCTGCCCATTTGATGACATTTGAATCCGAATTTGGTAAACAGCAAATCGAGCACATTCAAGTTGCTATCCCTATTCTTGTATTCTTCTTTATTAATAGTCACAGCAAAACTTCTGACGTGTTGTTCTTTTCCGTCGAATTACCTTCGGTTCTTTTCTCATTCTTATCTTACCGAGACATGAAAACATTTAGAGCTTGCTTCTTTCGTTGCGATGGCAATACCATCCAGAGAGTTTGCAAGTTTGCGTCTACACGTTCGAGTAGCAGAGTGAAGGGGAAGAGGCTTCAGCCTTCGAGCTGAAAATACTGAAATTAAGAAACAATTTAGAACTGTGTGTAGTTGTATCCATTTTTTTCATCTATGCATCCCACACTTGACTGCCTATTTGGCTTAGCTTAGTGGACTCGCGCTTAAAAGACATAGTTTCTGACTTCTGGTAGTTTCCAGTCTCCATTCGGGTACCTGATGTGAGCCAACAGTGACAACACAGAATGGCGGGCGGGCAGAGCTGCACGGTCAGGGGCAGGGTGCAAACAGGAGTGTGTCCCCAACTGCCGAGTTCAGCGAAATTTCCCGATGAAAGTTTTGCCTGAGCTCAGTCACGGAAAACGATTATGGCTTGAGGGTAGCTAGCTACTGAGGAAGAAACGTGTGGGGCAAGAATCATTCTGGGTCCACAAAACACATATGGGAAGGCAGAAGTGTGAGGGAGCGTGGCGTACTCAGGGAATTTTAAATCTTTTTATGAGACTGCTTCATGTAGTGAATGTGGAGAGCTGTAAGACATGAACTTGGGTGTGAAGGCATGAGCGTGGTCATAAAGGCAGTCGTGATATGGGGGCTGAACAATTTAACTGCTACTTGGATGTGTTGATAACCCTACCTTCTAGGTGGGTAGATGATTGATGGATAGATAACTATACTATGGATGATATACATAGATACATAGATATATAAACAGATGGTGGATAGTTGGGAGAAAGAAAGAGATAGAGGTAGATAGAGGTAGATAAACGGAGGTAGGTAGATAGAGGTAGTAGATGGATAGATGAAAGAAGATAGTTGGATATGTGATGCATAGTAAATAAGATACAGATGATCATTAAATACAGGTAGACAGGTTGAGATAAATGGATAATAGATACATGAATACATGAGTATAATCATAAAGACAGACACAGAAAATGATGGTAACTAGCTAGAGAGAAATGATAAAGAGGTGACAGACAGATGGAGAGACGGGGAGGTGGAAACATAGAGTCTGCACCAAGACTGTGTCCCTTGGTGTCCTGGCGGTGTCCCCACCTCGTTCCTGCTGGGATTCCAATGAGCCCAGTGATTCCAGTGGTTTACATGATGCAGTGGAGGGTTTATGTGAACATAGAGGCTGGGGTTTTTCAGAAATAGCAATAAAAAACATGGAATATCTTCCTGGATTATTACTTTTGCTTGATGGCCCCATAAAAATAATATTTCACATGAAGACAAATAATTGTAAAATTAAGACATAAGGTTGAAAAATATTGTTGCTCTTGATGCAGCTAAGTGTGTGTTGGGCTGTTCAAAATCATCCTTCAGGGGAGCATGTACCCTTCTCCACTGGGGAATGTTTGGAGAAAATGTGGGCGAAGCACTGATGGTGGGCGTAAGGCAGCCTCTTCCGTTTCTCACCACTGTGGCTTTTTCTCAGCAACTCACTTCTGTTTGCTGGTTTCTGCCTTGTCCCCAGTGCTGCCGCCATCAAAGCTACTCAGTGCAGGGACCGTCCCTTCCGCTCACACTGCAGACATCCTGCCCCTTCGTGTTCGTATTTATTCATTTCAGAAATAACAATCACGTAAAAATAAATGACTGTTGATGTGGCTGTTGCAGTGTGGGAGCAGAGATGAACTTGACATGCTTGTGGCCATCATGAAGTTTAAACACCGCACAAATGAAACCCCTCATGGAAATACTCCTCTGTTGCTGTTTTTTTTTTTTTTAATTTTTATTTTTTTGAGTAAAATTTGTCTACATTTACGGTGTACCACATGATGATCTCATATACACAAGCATAGCAAAATGATGACTTCAGTCGCGTTAATTAGCATCTCATCTTCACGTGGCTGCAGTTTTTCGTGTGTGATGAGAGCACTTGAAATCTACACTCTTAGCCAAAGTCTAGTATTCACTACCGTATTATTAACTATATTTGTATGCTGCACGTTTGACCTCCAGACTTATCCTACACAGCCCTATCTTTTTGAATGTTTATGTCTAATATTTTTCTCAAATATTGCATGTTTGTATCAAATAGTTTTTATTTGACATAAATGTGTGGTGCTCCCATGCAGGTCCCTTTAGGAAGCAGAGAGGAAGGGCGTCTGTGAATAGCTGTAAGTTACTGCATGTTTTCATCAGTGTCCATCCATCCATCCATTCATTTCCCAACATACCTCTGGGGTATCTGATGGATGTGGGGTCTGGCGACGTGCTGTGGAAGTGCTCTGCCCGCTGCAAATCCTCCTGTATTATTTGTATCAAAATGCAATTTTTTGAAGAGTACTTTTTCTTTCTCTCTCGAAGTCACAGAGCAACTGCTGGCATTTACTCACCTTCTGCACTAGCAGCTCTCTGCTTGTTGGCTTTGAAATTCATTTTCTTTATCTTGACACAAAGACCCAAAATATGACTTTTTTCCCCAGAGGAACAGACGGTGAGGGGGCAGCAGAAGTTACGATTTACCAAAAAGGGGGATACTATATTTAAACAGCATATTAATACACGCTTCTACAGCTGGACAGATTGTGTTCCTCCGAGAGAATGTTGCTGTTGCTTTTTTAAAATTCACCAGTGCTATCGTAACATACTTGGAAAACATGGCTGATGGGAAGGAAGGAAGGAAGGAAGGAAGGAAGGAAGGAAGGAAGGAAGGAAGGAAGGAAGGGAAGGGAAGGGGGAAGGAAGGGAGAGAAGGAGGAAGGAAGGAAGAGAAGGAGGAAGGAAGGAAGGGAGAGAAGGAGGAAGGACAGGAGGAAGGGAGAGAAGGAGGGAAGGAAGGATGGAAGGGTAGAAGGAAGAGCAAGATGGAAAGAAAGAAAAATCTATCCTGGATGAGAACAAATCAAGGCAAGGATTAAAGAGATTATACAATTCCTGCTGCCAAAGAAAGCACTATTCTTTGATTCCTCACTGTGAAAAAGAAAACGCTCTTTTAACTCCTCAGCAAAGGAAAATATTTATAGTATTTTTAAAATTCTGTCTTGAATCCTTGCATTTTGGCTGGATATCTGTGATGTGCCTATAAGGATGTACTTCAGCATGAGGCACCAGTTTTGAGCCATATCAGAAATTAACATTAGTGTGTTTTAGGGAGATAGAAATGACCTACAGTTGAAGATTTTAACTATTGAACAGGGAAGAAGGATTCAGAAACCTTATTAAAGGGGCACGTTGATGGCTCTGTCGGTTGGGTCTGACTTCAGCTCAGGTCATGATCTTGCAGTTTGTGAGTTTGAGCCCTGCATCGGGCTCTGTGCTGATGGCTCAGAGCCTGCTTCAGATCCTCTGTCTCCCTGCTCATGTGTTCTCTCTCTCTCCCTCTCTCTCCCTCTCTCTCCCTCTCTCTCTCTCTCAAAAATAAATAAATAAACATTAACAAAAGAAATCTCATTGAATATATAAAAATTGATATTTACATCAATTTAAACCAAAGTGTGACTTTAAGGACAGTACCGAAGCCTGCTTGTGTCTGTGTTAGCCCTTGGCATTGCTGGTGTCTGCTGAGAATCATTCCTGTGACCTCACTGGCTCCCTGTGAAAACACATACAGACATATCCGCCTGCAAAGCGCTGCTCGCATTTGCCCAAGTGCTGGACTGTCAGGTTTCTAAGACAAGAGCATACGTGACAAACTGAGGGTTTTATTTTCAATTAGCTTCTAGCTAAATGCTTTCATTTATATTTTATTTTAATTGAACTAGGCTTAATGAGGTAGTAGATTATTTCTATTCAAGACAAACTGCCAGAGATTTTGGAAGCCTCGTATCTTTAGCTCACAGAAGGAGCAGACTCATACGCGGATATCCTAGTTTCTGAAATCAGACGTTGGATGCTTTATTTTTTTTTTTTCTTCTAGAAATATGTCAAGTGTGTAGTTACTTGATACCAAATGTTGCTTTTTAAAATAATTTTATGTAAAAGTGACTTTTCTAACAGGAGACGAGTTATATTTAAAAGACTTCCTAAAATGAAATGAAGGGAAGAAATTCAAAGTTTACACTTTTAATTATAGAAGAGCTCTCGCTATTGACTTAATGCATCTATCTAAATGCCACTGACATGTGATTGAAAGTTGCAAATTTTCAAGTAAAAATTGCTTTGGTAAATGCAATCATGCTGATGTTTCATATGTAACATATCCAATATTAGCTACATGCATTTTATTTATTAATTCCTGCGTTAAATAATCCCCCAGATTAGTTGTACTTCTAGTGTTTACTCTGGATGTGAATAACTGATGAAGAGAGTGCATGGGTTTGTTAAATACGCATCCCGAGGGGTCAGAGAACATTTGTAAAACACATATACCCATTTAACCACCAGCATGCTCGGGATTTCTGAAAATGTCCTAGAAATATACTGCATTTTAGAGCGTCTAACAAGCTAGATACTTACAGATGGCTTTCTGAGTTCCGCTCTGCCTTTGCAGGATAGCCATGCTCCACCGACTGCTTAGATGAGGAGGAGGGTCAGGGAACAACAAAAATGACCTCTTGGTTAGTTTTACTTTGTGTTGTCTTACACAGACATGTCCCTGTTTCCAAGGCACATAGATTATAGGTATTTGATGATTGCACCGTTAAAGCTACCTTACGGCGTGGCAGCAAAGGGTCCAGAACTTGCCAGTGACATCAGCTGTAGGCTGGACACTTGGCAATGGTAACTCCCTCTGTATGAGGACTCGGCATCACACAGGATTGGGAAGGTCTGTTTCTGTGCTCCTGGAGCACAGCAACAGCAGCCTGAGGGGCTGGACGTTAGTGAGCAGATGTGTCTATGCAGCGATGACTTTTCTTGGTCCCACAGATAGTATATCGGCTAAAATAACTTATGTGGTCGTTGGAGAGGTTTCCTCCTCCTATGTACCAAAGGGAGGGAGGAATCACTTATTTGTGACCAGTAGTAATGTCTGCCATAGAAATGTTCAAGATTGCAGGAAAAACAAATATTCTGGTGAAAAGAAGTCGGCTATCCTCTAACCCACCGGTCTGCCCCAAATGATTTCATGCAAGACATAAAGTAAGACAAAAATAAGACAATCAGTCCTATAGGCCAATGCAAAATAAAGATGTTTCTAGAGTTGCCCGAACTCAAAACCGCTTCCTATGGACTAATCATCTCAAGGATGTTTGGTGGGAGATTTATTTTTCTCATGCTTCCCCTGGATAACATACTTGTTGGATTATTATTTTTTTTAATTTTAAAGTTCAATAAAAGTCTATGAAATTGGGATTCTGTATGATCCTAAGCACTGTCATGGACGGTGGAATACAGAAAAGAACCAGACCCCAAATCTAGGAAACTCTAGGAAAATGTAACTAAGGTTAAGATACAGCCTGGCTATGTGATGGTAGCAGATCAGAGAAACGAAAGTTTTGCAAGTGAAATGTCCTGCTATATGTCTACACTTTTCTAGAACCTGTCAACCTTCCTGTATCCAAAATTGACAATTAGCTAGTATTATCCGCAGTATAAGTGACCTAAAATTTGATACCTGGGGTAAGAAATATTAATGTTTCTGGACTTGGCAGGAACTGGTCTTCGGAGAGACAGGTGATAAATGTAATTGTATTCTTATCCTTGCCAATCATAGCGGGGGACCGTAAACTAGATAGAAAATATGCTGGAGTGAGGGATTGGCTTGCTCAGCTCTAAACTCGGCTTCAGTTGCTAACAACTTCCAGCACAGCTGTGCTGTGTAAACTAATAATTAACAGAATGTCAAATTTCTCTTTCAGAGCTCATTTCTCAAAGTCGTGTGTATATGCGATGTGTGTGTATATCCGCACACGTGCTTTTTGCATTAAATCAGTTTTCATATTTGACTGATTAATTAGCATAAAACTTCTCCTCTGGGAAAGAACGTGGTGGCATGTTGGCATTTGGGACCATCCTGTCGATTCCCATGTTTTCTGTGACATGAACCTAGAACCTGAAGCACTGAGATCAAGTGCGTATAAGGTCACGGAAGGCGTGACAGAGACAGGACCGGGGACATCCCTCTCACTTCCTGTGTCCCCTTCTTCATTCTGCTGCTCGGCTCATAACGTTGATGCAATGTCAACATGCCTGCCCCCCTCACAGCACACTGTCACCTTAGTTAGGAGGTAAATTGCCTTGTGAAGTAAGACACCCGCTTTAGCAGCTGGAGAATTTAGACATTGCTCTGATGCTGAGTGGCTTTTGCTTAATGTCACAACTAGCACAGACGGTCTTTTTGGCTCTGAGGGAATGTGGTTGTGGCCATGGCTGGTGCCACCTGCCACTGTTTCCTTTGGTTTCCTGGAAGTGACCGGGGCTAGCGGGGGTCCCATTTGTGAGGTCAAGTCTCCAGAGGCAAAATAAGACAGACACTGGTGTTTTATGGGAAATACAAAGAATTAGATGTTTCTTAAGTGAACCAAATGGAAGATGTGAGAAAGGATTAGACCATTTGTAGACCAATGGATGGACCACACATTGTGATGCGCCCCTCCCTCATCTACACTGAGGGGAGCATTAGCCAGTACTTTTGAAATACAAAGACAGGATTTGCCTGAAACATCTAAAATATTGTATTTCGCAAACTGTATGTAGTTTAGAAATATCTTTGTGAATGAAACCCTTTTTTTCTTTATTTTCTTTTAGAGGGGAGAGAGAGAGTGCGCAAGCAGGAGAGAGGGGCAGAGAGAATTTTTTTCTTTTTTAATTTTTTTAATGTTTATTTATTTTGAGAGAGAGAGAGACAGAGCATGAGTGGGGGAGGGATAGAGAGAGAGGGAGATACAGAATCCAAAGCAGGCTCCAGGCTCTGAGCTGTCAGCACAGAGCTCGATGCGGGGCTCGAACTCATGGACCTTGAGATCATGACCTGAGCTGAGGTCGGATGCTTAACCCACTGAGCCACCCAGGTGCCAGGTGCCAGGATTCTCTTAAGAGAGAATCTTAAGCAGGCTCCACACTCAGCAGGGACCTCAACTCCAGACTCGATCCCACGACCCTGGGATCATGACCTGAGCTGAAATCAAGAGTTGGAGGCTCAACTGACTGAGCCCCCTGCAGGCGTCCCATGAATGAGACTCCTTAATTAAAAATGCCTGTTTTGTGTAGGTCTGTCACTTCAAAGAAGTCTTTCAGGAGCTATGTTTGTCTGCTGGGCCGACATGGCAAAGCACCACAGACTGGCTCAGAGAGCAGGCCTTGGTTTCTTCCAGTCCTGGAGGCTGGAAGTCGGAGACCAAGGTGTGGGCAGGGCTGGTTTCCCCTGAGGCTCCTGTCCTTGGCTTGCAGATGGCTGTCTTCTTACTATGTTTCCGAATGGTCTTTTTTCTGGTTCACGTCCCCCCAATGTCCCTTACACTTGTTGTAAGAGTCCTATAGTATTAGGGCCTTGCCCTAATGATTTCATTTAAACTTAATCACCTCAAGTCCTTATGTCCAAATATAGCCCCATTCTGAGGTTCTGGGAATTAGGGCTTCAACAAATGAATTTTGAGGGGACACAATTCTGCCCAAGTTAAATCTTTAGTAGTAATGAGCACTTGTCAAGACCTTACTATGTACCGTGAAATTGAAGGGTTTTGGGGGGAGTCTCATTTAATGATGACACAAACCTATAAAGTAGGTATTATAATTGTCATTCTACAGACAGGAAGCTGAAGTGCAGAAAGGCTAGTAACTCACCCACATCCGTGAATTCATCTAAAATTATGTATTTTGTTGAGATCTATTTGACACATATGTAGGTTTAAGATGTATAAATGTGTTGATTTGATACGCTTAGATATTGTTACAGGATTATAGCCGTTGTGTTAGTTAATACCTCCATCGTGTTACGTAATTATTGTTTCTTTTTTTTGCGACAAGAACATTTAAGGTCCACTCTCTCTGAGCAACTTTCCAGTATGTGATACAACATTGTTGACTGTAATCACAATGCTATGCACTAGATTCTCAGAACAAATTCATATCCTAACTGCAGGTTTGTACCCTTTGACCAATATCCCTGCCAACAATCCCACCCTCCATGGCTCTGGTAACCATCCTTCTCTGTTTTGGTGAGTTTGGTTTTTTACGGTTCCATATACAAGTGAGAGCATACAGTATTTGTCTTTCTCCGCCTCACCTCTTTCACTTAACAAAATGCCCTGAAATATTTATGAACCCCTACTGTGCCCCAAGAACTGTTCTAGAAATTTGTAGATAGATCACTAAGAAAACAGGTTGAACACCGACTCTAGTGGTGTCAGAATAGGGAGTAAATTACTAACCAAGTATATCCATAACCGGATGGTGAGGCGTATTCTGCAGAAAAACAAGGTCGATCCTGTGTCCATGGGTGGTCAGGGAAGAGTATTGTGATAAAGTGGTGTTTGAGCTGAGGCCTGAGGGAGGCAGGGGGTGTACCATTTTGGTTGGCATCTTGGGGAAGATCATTCCAGGCAGTGCATGGGCAAGAGTGAGCCCTGAACAGGAGTAGCTCAGCAGACTTGAGAAAGAGCCAAGAAACCAGGTGGCGAAGCAGAATGAGTTAATGAAAGAGTCTAGAAGAGAGGCCAAGAGATGTGCTGAGGGCATAGTGCGTTGGGGGAAGGATGTTTACTCTTGCCAGAGTGACGTGGGAAGTGATGTGGGAGTTTGAAGTAGATTTGTGTTTGAAAGGACCACTGGAGACGTTGCATGGAGAAATCTTGAAAAACTAATTTAATTCTCATGGAAAGACCTGGTCAGTTGGATGATGTTGGGCTCTTTGGTGCATCTTGGTCAGATTCTGGATGTGTATATGGAAGGCAGAGTTTATGTATGTGTGGGTGAGTCTGCATAAGACAGATATCACGTTTGGATCGAGGCTTTTGTCTGAGTAAATGGACAAGTGTATTTGAGTAGACGTGTTAATTTTACCTTCCAAATCTGTCACATCTGACACTGACTCTGTTGGGTGATCCTGAAGCATAGCTGTGACCGGTAACAACCACCCTGCTCCAATTCGCCCACTCTCTGGAAAGGGGCTAGGAGCAGAGCAGCTGTGTGAGCCCTGGACACCAATTCTTGAGGCTCTCGCCTAATTTTCCAATCTGCCTCAGTGACATTTACTGGAGCCGTCTGACAAGGATTCATACTCAGACTAAATAAAATGATGTTTGTTTTTCAAATGATTATTTTTGAGAGAGAGAAAGAGACAGCAAGTTTAGGAGGGACAGAGAGATAGGGGGACAGAGAATCCCAAGCAGACTCCATGCTGACAGCAGAAAGCCCATCTTGGAGCTCGAACTCACGAACCCTGAGATTGTGACCTGAGCTGAAGTCGGATGCTGAACCGACTGAGCCACCCAGGCGCCCCGACTCCGTCTTTTCTAAGAAAGAAAATAGCATGTTCTGTCACTGAATGTGGCCTTTTATATTTCAGTCTGGGTCCAAGTGAATATTTTCAAAGTTCACGAAAGCCGAAATATCTTTGTTTATTACAGCAAAAAAAAAAAAAAAAAAAGAAAAGAAAAAACTGGAAACAGCTTAAGGACCATCCGTAGTCAACTATTTAAATAAATTTGGAAACATCTCTGAAGGGTCATACTACTCAGGCATTCAAAAACCTGGGGTTGTGGTAAGTGTGCTGATACAGACAAGTGGCCTGGAAACATTAAATAACAAAGTAAGTTACAGTATAGATTGTGAAGTCCTCTAGATGGTGTTAACTCTGGGTTAACCGGGACAAAATGAAAATAAAAGCAGAAACAGAAAAATGTCCATCACCACTGTTTTGTGCAGAGACTATAAGGTAAAATGCTTGACTCTAATTCAATATCATCTTTATCGTTTGTGTTTGATTTCCTCCCCTGGACTCATACCACTCCCCCCCTGCCCCACAAACAAAATGGTTAATTAAAAACACAAAGGGTAGGGTGAGTTCCTATATTCACACTGAAAAATTATATCCAGTTCTGAGGTCCCAAAGTTTTTCATAGATGTAATTACTGGTGTTATTCTGAGAAGATTATGGTCAAATGTGTAATTCTCACTAATAGAGAAAATACGGTAAAAGGTATGGAGCTCCTGGTAGAGTCAGAGATAGGATATTATACAACGTGATGGGCGTTTGATTGCTTCCTTTACTTAGAACCATCTGATATGTCCATTTATTCGTTTTTTCCACAAGAAAAAATAAATATAATCGTGGCATCCTTCCTCACCCTGCAATTTGAATATTTCAGACTTGATAGGTTTGGCTGTCTGTCAGATTTATGAAATAGTACGCTCATGGTTATCAGCGTCGATATAACAAAGCGTGAGTTTTCAAAAATTCAAGAACACGTGTCCATTTAAAAGTATTTGTTTGTTCTTTTAGCTTGGCTCTGTGAGCTCTCACTTTTGCACTTATTACCTATAAATAAATTGCTGAAATTGTAGTAGGAAAGCAAAATGTAAACCTTTATAAATAAATTGCCGAAATTGTAATAGGAAAACAAAATGTAAACGTCTTGAAAAATGCATCAAATGCCTAGGGAAATAAAATATAGTCATACTTTATAAATTGGGGAAAGTGGACGATATCTTTCGGACATAAGAAATGCCAGAAAGATACACACCTGTTACGTAGGAAGAAAACAAGACCTGGAATCGTTGAGTTTTGTGGCTTTTGTGGTTGATTTAGAAATTATTACAAGTGAATTCTACGGGATATGTTTTAAATGCGTACTACAAGTTGCTTTGTCCTTATTTCAGTGCTAAAGAAAAATCAGAATTTAACAAGGAAATCACAAATCAGAATTGAAACAGAAATCATATGACTAGAAATCAGTTATGACCAAGTCGGCAACCATCTGCTGGTATCCAGAAATGAACCTGCAAACAGAATCATTTCAGCCCATTCCTCAAATAAAAACTGGTCCGTGTTGTGATTCTCTGACGAAACCGTGTTAGGATTGGTCTGCTGGTATCCTGGCTCAAGGGTTGGAACCATCAGAAAGATCTATAAGGCCAGCCTGCTGTTGTGTCTTATTAGCCTACAAACTCGAGATCTTGTGTGTTGGTTTTGACATATGAGACCTTCAAGTACATTTGGTAATAACTCCAAATAATGTGTGCGGTCACTGCAGTCATTCATTCATTCATTCATTCTTTCCATAAATATATATTGAATATTTTTGTGCAATGTAAATACTATTGTGGATACAAAGATTGTTAGATTTCATAGTAGAGAGGAAGAGGTAGTATTTAGAGAGAGAAGATTTGTGTTTATATTCCAGCTCTGTCTTTCACTAGCTGGGGAAATGTTGGGAAGATCACTTTGCTTATGAATCCGAATCTGTAAAAGGAAAATGGTATGATGGATGTGTCAAAAGTTTGAGTGATTCTTAAATGAGACAGTATTTACAGAAGTTCTGTGTAAGTTTTGCAACTATTATTATGTTTGCTGTTCTTTTTATTGAAAATACCGTATTGCTTGTTCTTGGTACAATAAAAATAGAAAAACTTCAAATTCTTAAGAGGAAAACTCATTTTATGAGAATATTCTTAAGTTATTTGGTGAACATTATCTTTATTTTTATTAAAAAGAATTTTTTAGTGTTTTTATTTATTTTTGAAGGAGAGAGAGAGAGAGAGAGAGCGCATGAGCACGGGAGGGGCAGAGAGAGAGCGAGACACAGAATCTGAAGCAGGTTCCAGGTTCCAAGCTGACATGTTCTGTCACGACGCAGGGCTCGAACTCATGAATCGTGAGATCACGACCCGAGCCGAAGTCAGCCGTTTAACCGACTGAGCCCCCCAGGTGCCCCGTACATTATACTTTTAAAAAAAAATATTTATTTACTTTTGGGGAGAGCACAAGCAGGGGAGGGGCAGAGAGGGGGACAGGATCTGAGGCTGGCTCTGTGCTGACAGGCTGACAGCACAGAGCCCTATGTGGGGCTTGAACTCATGAACCGTGAGATCATGACCTGATCCAAAGTCAGGCACTCAACCAACTGAGCCACCCAGGTGCCCCAGGGAACATTATCTTACTCACATTATAGGAAACTGTCTCTGTAACATTCTTACCATGGTCACATCAATAGAACTGACGTAATCAGACCTCAGTCAATCGTGCATTTATATCGAACCAGGATTGTCAATTCCCCGTACAGGGTAGAAAGTGCGCATGGATTTTTGTTTGTGTGCCTGAATGCTTTGTTGCATTATCAGAATCGGGAGGGAGGGGGCATGAAGCGTTCAGCATTTTCCCCCATAGGGACTGGGATTTCAAGTAAGCCAAGAGGTAGCAGAGGAAAACAATGAATTCTGTTCTAATTCCAACACTTTCTACAACAATGAAAAGATGACTCAGATTCCAAAGCTGAGGATGACTTACTAAGCTCCTTCCTTTCCCTCTAAAAACACCAAACTGAAGTAACCATTTCAAGTCAGTCCAGTTGGTGTAATGCATATGCTGTATGGACCAGTTGTCTCTATCTCATGTGATAATTACAAAAACCTAATGTAGTTACTAGCTTTGGTTCCAAAATGTGAACACAGAATCTCAGAGAAACGGAATGGCTTCCTCAAGGCATCTTGGCAAGTTCCTGCAATCATCTTGACAGCAAAGTACTGATATGCCCACTGAGCTCTTGCCCTGGATCCGTGAAAGACAATGGATCAGAGAAGAAATCATTCTGGAATACAGAGGATACAGAGAACCAAGTTTTACTGGATAGGAGGTCATAACTGGGAGCTCCATTCTTACCTTTCTAATTTCTCGAGTTAATGTCACTTTCAGAAATAGCAGTCCACCCTTCTAGACAATGCTAAACCACCAGCTCATGTTACCCTTGAGGAGGAAGCATGAATGCCTCAGGTGTGGAGGGCAGAAGGAAACAGAAAGTAATGAATGGACAACTGTACCTGTTGTTATGTAACTTTTGAAAGCAAAGCTTTGATGGTCATCCAAAGTTAAAAAAAAAATCGTTGTACTATGTGTCGTAAACCACTTATTCTAATTCTCTGCTAGTATAATTTGTATTCCCTTATTTCAAATCCTATTTAAGATAGTTTTCCCAAGTTTAAAAAGTTTTAGAACGGGGCACCTGGGTGGTTCAGTCGGTTAAGCTGCCGACTCTTACTTTTGGCTCAGGTCATGATCTCACAGTTGATGCAATCAAGCCCCGTACATTGGACTCTGTGCTCACAGTGCAGAGCCTGCTTGAGATCCTCTCTCGCCCTCTCTCTCTGCCCCTCCCCGCTCTCTCTCTCTCTCTCTCTCTCTCTCTCTCTCTCTCAAAATAAATGAATGAACACTAAAAAAAAGTCTTACAGGCATGGTTAAGTAGCACCTCCCCCATTTAGTGTAGGTAAATACTAAGGACTTTGTCGCCGTACGTGTGAGTGAGTTAGTAGTTGGCCAATCTTAGGGTGCACGTACACCGATACTTGGCATTGCAGGAAGTTTGAGGAAACCCTTTTTAAACTTGGACAAAGCTCCAGTGAGGACTCCAGCTATAGCACAGGCTTCATAAAGGAGGTATTAGAGCCACTGCCCTATTTGGAGAAAATGCTTAGGGTACTTTGTGGTCCTTAAACAGCCCCTGTAAGATTCCGCAATGATTCAGGTATGACCTTGAGAACACAGAATGCACATAAGCGTAAGGGGAGGATCTATCTGAAGGTCTGTGGGTGCCACAGGACAGTTTTTCAGATTGTGCCCTTTTACATGTGGACAAGATATACTGTTCCTCATATTTGTGTATCTTCTCTTCAGAAGTCCATGCATTACTTTTTTTTAATGTCTATTTTTGAGAGAGAGAGAGACAGAGAGAGAGCATGAGTGGGGGAGGGGCAGAGAGAGAGGGAGACAGAGAGTCTGAAGCAGGCTCCAGGCTCTGAGCTCTCAGCACAGAGTCTGACATGGGGCTTGAACCTGCTGACCGTGAGATCATGACCTGAGCCGAAGTCCAATTTCTAACTAACTGAGCCACCCAGGCGCCCCTAACAAACACAGTGTGTGCACCTAAATACTGAGAATATAATTTTTTTGGCCAGTAACTTAAGTCAAATTTTGAGATGGGAAGAAGACATACATGTAAGTTATCATATCAAACTATTAAATGTTATTGCTGAATGTCTCTATGACCTTTAATTTCTAAATTTCCTCAGATGAGGGGCGCCGGGGTGGCTCAGTCATTTAAGCATCCGACTTCGGCTCAGGTCATGATCTCCCAGTTCGTGGGTTCGAGCCCTGTGTTGGGCTCTGTGCTGACAGCACAGAGCCTGGAGCCCGCTTCGAGCTCTGTGTCTCTCCCTCTCTCCGCCCCTCCCCTGCTCATGCTCTGTCTCTCTCAAAAATAAATAATGTTTAAAAAAATGTTCAAATTTCCTCAGATGCAACATAATTTTGCAAACTCTTTTGGTCAGTGTAATCGTACAAAATCAGAAGCATGGGGGGATGGGAAGGGGCGGGGACAGGTTGTGGAAGAAGGCTGGAGAGTGGGTGTGTTCGCATGCTGATTTATACCTGCACTCACGATGCAGCTATAGTGCGCGTACTGTGCTGTTAGACCTGAGGATAGAGTAATACACACACGCACACACGCACACACGCACACAGCTTCTGCCCTTCTAGAATATGCTGCCTGGTGGGAGATATATAAAAGCCAATGGGCAATTACAGTAAAGTGAATTTTGGGATTAGGGTTGAGAAAGCCCGTTGTTCTGGGTCCGCATTAGAAGGCTAGTTTATTCATGCCAAGGATTCTCAGAAGCCTTTAAATAAGAAGGAAGCTGTAAGATTGGATCTGAGGCAGAGCTGGTGAAGTGCGAGAGGGGCATACGGTTATTCCAGACAGATGTAAAAGTATGTCCGTAGGGCCAGAGGTCTGCTGTTTGTGTGGAATGCTCGATTTAGGATGAGTACAGTCATTCTTGGGGACCCTCTCAGGTGGAATGATCTTCCAATCCTTTATAAAGCCTTCTTTCCCATGGTCTGTGAAACCAAAATGTAAGAATAAAATGGTTGGTGGAGAAGAGCAAATAATTAGAACAACAATGGTAAACAAATTCCCTCTCAAGGTGAGTAAATATCACGTACATATACGTGTACACAGACACCCAAGCATTCCTAGAAACACATCATCACTTCTGCGAGGAATGAATATATTCCTTGAGGATCCTTCTACTCTCTGACTAAAATGCAATGTATTTTTGATTATATACATTGTGCATTAATATGCATCTCCATGTCTGTGTCCATGGTGTAAGAGAATATTTCAATGATATTATTTCAATAATGAATATAAGATATTTCAGTCAATAATTGTTTCAGTAATTATAACGTAAATATGCATACATGTTTATACCCACGCACACACACACACACACACACACACACACACCTATACACACCCTGTGCATATGGAAAGTGTAGTGCTGTCAGGGGGCAGTGTACAGAAATTCCTACTTAAAATGATATTGAGGAGCATATACGTCACATCCCACATACGTTTAATGTAAAACGATAATGATTTGGGGAACACCCGGGAAGATTACACAGAATTTATAGCAGAATTTGAAGTACTCTGGGTATATCCTCATTGAATGAATGTGTGTTCAGCCCTCCCTTTCAGAAGGGCTGACTGTAGATGTTGTGTCTGTCGCTTACAGAGATTCCTGATGGAGTGTGAGAGAGGCAATTAGGAGGAGCTGGAAGTTGGCTCTTTCTTACCTTACGTCACACTGACCTCTTTTGAGAGGAGGCCCTATGTCGCTTCACGCATGAGTACTAAGAAAAGTGATCTTGTGGCAGAGATACAGTTTTCAACTGAAAAAATAATTTTTATTAAACTTGATTTTCAAGTTGTGACGGGATTTTCTATTCTTTGTAGCAGCCTTTCTAGGGTGTTTTCTCTCTAAAGACTTTATTATTGGTTTTCTACTTTTCCCCAGCATGGACTCAGTCACTCAAATCAGGTGATTTCGTCAATTATGGAAATAGTATTATTCACAGTCAATTTGAGCAGGATTGAGGACAAAAACTATGATTTGTTTAAGGGTTAAGCTCAATTAGCATCAGATTCTCAGGAAAGGCATTGACTCACTATTACAATTACATGTATGAGGTGGGCCTCTGCCTAGTAAGCTACTTTGATTTATCTCAATATTGCCTTCTGTTTGTCATTTCCTTTAATTTCCCCACTTCCCATGTTTGTGACGGATACAAAGTAGTCTGAATATTGATATTAAACACTCTTATATTATTGCTATAAAATGTTAAACTCTTGGATATCAAATCATTTCATGTTGTGACAGCGTTTTATAAGTGACATGAGGCTAATATAGACTTTCACTTCTCCAAAAAAATAAACGCCATCCTTAAATTGCCATAGAATGTCTCATAGAGAATATAATTTGAACTTCAATGTGTTTTTATACTGAAAAATTCAACCCTGTATCAACTGTTTCAAAATTATTAGTACATTTATATCTGCTAAAGCCTAAAAACCAGCGGAGTTCTTTTAGCAAGTAAGTTCCAAATATAGTGTGGCAGAATTATTCTTATTATATTTTTGGCCAAGGGATTATTTCTGAATTATAGCTATGGCTCAATTACAGTGTCTTTGTATTTCAAGTGTATTTCAACTTTACAAGATTTTAATTTTACATCAGAGACTGTAAATCAGCAAATACATTTACATGTTAGCCTTTCATAAGTGAGGTGTAACATGTTACTTAAAAATATATGGGGCACCTGGTGGCTCAGTCGGTTGGGCGTCCGACTTCGGCTCAGGTCACGATCTCGCGGTCCGTGAGTTTGAGCCCCGCATCGGGCTCTGAGCTGTCAGCCCAGACAGTTTCGGATTCTGTGTCTCCCTCTCTCTCTGACCCTCCCCTGCTCGTGCTCTGTCTCTCTCTGTCTCAAAAATAAATAAATGTTAAAAAAAATTTAAAAAAATGTAAATCATTCTTTCCTCTCTCAAACTATTACCTTGTTATATTCATCCCAGTGTTTCTAGGACTCACCTTATGATTCATACGCTTTTGGTGCCAAAATAGTATTGTGAAGTCATAATAAGCAAAAAAGCCTGAACACACTAAACACACAAAAATACTAGAATCATCTGACTACCCCTGTAATTATTTAGTCACCTCTAACACAATTTTACTTATTTTTTACTTAAAAAAATTAATGTTTATTTTTGAGAGAGAGAGACAGAGCATAAGCAGGGGAGGGGCAGAGAGAGAGGGAGACACAGAATCTGAAGCAGGCTCCAGGCTCTGAGCTGTCAGCATAGAGACCACCCGATGTGGGGCTCAAACCCACGAACCTGGAGATCATGACCTGAGCCAAAGTTGGACGCTTAACTGACTGAGCCACCGAGGCACCCCATCACCTCTAATATGCTTTTAAAAACCCACTTTCTGTTGAGTATGTAAAGCTCTATTTTTTTTGTTAGGCTTATCCGTGTGCGGTGGTCATTTGAATGCACCCGCTAACACATATATGCATACATGTGCACACACAGATTAGAAAAACAGAGGTGCGTGCGTGTGCATGTGCACCCGGCTAGTGAATGCAAAATTTTTGATGAACTTATGGAAAATTTATGATCATATAGTGGATTCAGTTAACTGTAAAAACAATACTGCATAAAGAAAGAACATATTTATCATTTTGAGGTCACCTGATTCAGCTCTCTCTCCCCCTTGGATCTTTTAAAGCACAACGCCACAGCTCTTGTCTAGCTGTTGCAGCGTGGCTTTTTGTGTTTATTTCCCCATCTTTTTCCCAAGAAAGATTTGAGCAGAGGTGTGGACTGTGCAGTGAATTGGAAAATGGGTGAGGAAGTCAAGGCGTGTAGAAAGAAGGACGGGAGGGGGGATGTTCGGTAAGAGGGAGTGCCAAAGGTTGTAATGTACTCAGGGGACATTAGTAAGACTCGGAGATTTCCAGCAAAGAAAAACACAAAGACAGTAAGTGATGTGATTTGCAGAGCTCCTAAACACAAAAACAAGTCTTGGAGGGGGGCACCCAGGTACTGTGGTCAGGAGGGAGGGCGGTGAGCCATGCAAGTCCGCACCTCTAGGGGGCAGACTCTCCTTTGTCACAGGGCTTCTACTGCAGGGGCACAGGGCACTCGGGCAGTTTCATCCAAAAGGAGTCCTCAAGACAGGTGACCTGTCAGTGCCCATCTCACATGCTACAGTGTCCAGGAATTCTTTTCTCCATTGGAACTCCCACGGCACTCTGGTCCCGTCTTGCAGGACTTTTTGTACTTTGGATTTTAAGGTTATGAATCGTAGATCTGACACCTGTGTTCTGGAGACCTTGCGCCCTCCTGGCTCTCCTTGAGCCTGAACACCTGGGGATGTCTGGCTAAGAGTCTCACACCCCATCAGTGCTTTGTAGGCAACCTGTAGTCAAGAGGTAATGTAACCAAGGGTAAATATGTAATTTCTTCCAAGTAAAGTTTCTGTTAAATGCATTATCCACTTTTCGGGGTGCCTGGGTGGCTCAGACGGTTAAGCGTCCGACTCTTGGTTTCGGTTCAGGTCATGATCTCATAGTTTCATGAGGTTGAGCCCCACATCAGGCTCTGTGCTGGCAGCACGGACCCTGCTTGGGATTCTCTTTCCCTTGCTCTCTGCCCCTCCCCAACTCATGCTGTCTCTCTCTAAACAAACTTAAAAAAATTTTTAAATAAATGCATTATCCTCTTTTTATATTAGTATAGTACTCAGTTAAGACTCCAGGAATAGTTAGCATCTAGCTGCAGCATTGCTAAAGTATGAACCTGGGACCCCCCCCCCTTTTTTTGGTCACAATGTCATAATAGTTGTATTACTTTAGACGGCTGGCTTAAGTAAAATCATCTATAAAGAAAACTTTTAGATTCTTTATGTAAAGTATTTTCATCAGAGGTTATCACTGCAGAGTCTCCAAGATAGGATAACCGGATCTTTAATTTCCCATGATGTTTTTTGTTGAGTAGGGGAACATTTGATTCTTACATAGGCAGCTTTCTTTCTAGACAGCTGCATTTACTCTTTATGTCTCCGGGAGTAAGAAAATCAAATGTTCCTTAAAAATTGCAAGACATTTTCATTCTTTATTGACAAAGAGTTGACCTCAAAGAAGCGAATGCCACGTTGTCTGTTTCAGTACATGCTAGTTCTCTCGCTGATACTTTTTTTCAAAGGTTTGTGCCATAGTTATTGGTGTCATACAAACCCCTCCCACTACAGATCTGCTGATGTGAAAGACAAGTTCTTATTTTGATATTAGCTCGTGGCCTTAGAATCCTCACGAGCTATCCTTCTTTTTAGTTTCCTAGTTGTGGTCATCTAAGGAGCTACCTCAAAGTGCTCCCATGGAGAGCACTCTATTTTCTTTTATAAAAACATTTTTATGCCCTGAGTTATCTTCCTGACTTCATCAGATGCCTGCTGAATCACCACCTGTCTTGTTGGCATCGGGACATGGTCTGAAGCGCTGGCTTTGCCTTTTCCAGGGCAAATCTAGTCTGTTCTACGAACAACTGTCAACAGGTGTGGCGAGTGCAAGGCTCGGGGCCAGGGATGGTGACTGGCAGAAGCGAAAGGCTTCCTGTAGAATAGGTGACACTTGCAGTTTTCTACATGCTCCCCGTGAAGACCCGCTCCCGCCTGGCGCCTATGGTTTACTGAAAAGATCCAACCAACTCGGAAATAGGCAGGATGCCACTCTGACAGATGGGTCTCAGCATGGCCAAGATGCCAAGTATTCTATGCATCAAGTGTCTCTGCTAAAGGTTTGAGTCTCTGCCAGGATCGTCCAATGGATGTCTGTCTCCAAACCTGGACATGATGTGGATGGCATGATGGTCTCACTAATTCTGCTGCTGCCAGGCATTAACTTCCACTTGTTTAAAGGTCTAGACAGGAAGGCTTGGGGACTAATAACCTAGAGTTAGATGGGATGCAACATCTAGCTGTTTCTGCTTCCTGCCCTCTATTGGGGGCGTAAGTCCACGAAGTCTCAGAGCCTTGCTCCTTAGTGCCTGTTCTCTCTTTCTTGGAAACTCCAGAAAGTCAATACTTGCTGGTTATGAGGAGAGGAAGATTCCATGAAGATATGTTGTTTATTCTCTACATTTGACAACATAAATCCTTTGGTATGTAAAATGTGGATAGAGTCGGTGATTTTAAGACCATATGGGATACAAATTAGCAACAGATAGCCTTTTACCATTACAATAAATTCATGTAGGAAAATCCGCTTTTGGCGGGGGGGGGGGGTGGTGTGGAGTAGGTGTATTATGTTTATGAATATAACTGTCTCTACTATATTTTTTCTTCTGACAAATCACATTATACATATGTGAGGATAAGCATGCAGATTCCGTATGTTTTATTTCACAATTACATCTCTAAGAGCTGACTTGGCACAATCTAGATACAAGGAACTGAATGTGCCTTCAGAATATTTATCGAAATGAAACACAATGGCTGTTGCCTGGTAATTTGACAAGAAGCAGAAAAGGTACTGTCTTCTTTGGATAAAATGTTCTTGTCATATTTTCTTTGATTTGGGATCAGGCTGATGTGACTATTACATGCACTTCTTGTGATCTCAGTAGGGTTATATGAAATAGCAATGAGTCAAACTCACAGATTGTCTACAGGTTCTTCGCACGGTACTTGCCATATGTTGTTATAAGGTGTGAACTTACTTAGGCAGCCACATAAACTGGGCAAGTGTACCGTGCTCTTGAACATGAGAACATCTAATCTGTATTATTTCTTGCCATCATGGAGTTCATCACTATGGATTAGCCTCCCAACAGAGGATCTTCTGGAAAATTTACAGAAGGAAAAGGAGACTATTCCATTTATATTTTGCAATATTGTTAAATGAAATATTTCTTTTCCCCCAACTCAAACATTCATATGTATCCCTCTAAAGATTTTTAAGGCAAATTATCAAATCTACAATACTGTAGATCTCATTATTTAAAACATTGGTGGGGGAGGCTTCTTTAACTTCACTGAAGAAACTATTCAGGAAGTCAACTCTAATATCATCCATAGTTTTGCAGCCTTTCTCTTTGCCTGATTTAGGTTCATATATCAGTTGTCTCCTCAGGAAATGCTTTTAAGAAAATATGTGAAATAATAATTGCAGAATTTATAGTTTAAAATCTTAATTGGATACAATTAATTAGTGCCCTATTTTTAATAGATTCCTTTGGTGATCGTGTTAATTAGAAGGATGCACAGTAATTGGGTCCTATTCAAACTATAATATCCCTACAGCTGTTGGCTGGAGAAGCTCTTCTAGTTATGAAGCCCCAAAGAATATGGTGGAAAGATTGGCATGCAATTTGGCAGTTGTGCTCATAATTCTGGAAACACATGGACTATTCCCTCGCTCACAGATTTGTCAATGGATCTCCCTAAGATGAATTACAGTCAGGAAAACTATGAAATTGGAATTCTAATCTGCAAAATATATACATGGTAGACCTGAAAAAATCTTGGCCCAGCAGCAAAGGCTGCAAAGCAGCTGGGGTGGAAGCTGATGAAGTAAGCTGGAGATGTGGAGCTTGGTGACGTGTCCCTGCAGACTTCTAGGAGGGCGGGCTTTTGTTTCAAGCAGGGCTGCCGGGATAGCTTTCATTCTCAATTTCATGGTGACGGACAACAGGTCATCCATGAATTTCAGTAATGAAATCTTTGTTGAGTGTCTCTGTAGGCGCTCTACTAGGCACTGGGGAAAACAAGGAAAAGAAATGGCCCCAACCCCCCAGAAACATTTCCAGGAAGAGAAGCGAGGGCGTAAACAAATATTTTTTTTTTTTTTAATTTTTTTTTTTCAACATTTATTTTATTTTTGGGACAGAGAGAGACAGAGCATGAACGGGGGAGGCACAGAGAGAGAGGGAGACACAGAATCGGAAACAGGCTCCAGGCTCCGAGCCATCAGCCCAGAGCCCGACGCGGGGCTCAAACTCACGGACCGTGAGATCGTGACCTGGCTGAAGCCGGACGCTTAACCGACTGCGCCACCCAGGCGCCCCCGTAAACAAATATTGACAGTAATTACAGTAAAATATGACAAGGGGTGACAGTAGAGCTCAGACTTCTGTGGGATTAAAGGAAAGGAAACAGCCAACATCACCTGTGAGAGCGGGGAATGTTCCCTACGAACATTCCCTGTGCATGCAAAGGTCACTTCTTACCTGAACCAAAGAGTCCAGGAAGCCTTTCTCTGCTCCCCCTTACAGTTCTAAAACAGCAACTAGTGTTTTAGGTCATGTGGGCTGTAAGCCTTTCAGACTAATTGAAATTCAGTAGTGGTTATCCTATTTTTCATGGACCAAACAAACCCAAACACTGCCATCACCACCACCAACAAAAC
Source organism: Panthera tigris (assembly GCF_018350195.1). Classification (NCBI taxonomy): domain Eukaryota; kingdom Metazoa; phylum Chordata; class Mammalia; order Carnivora; family Felidae; genus Panthera; species Panthera tigris. Next base: position 4,771,003 of record NC_056663.1, on the reverse strand, counting down.
AATGCTAAACTCTTTGGTACTTGACCTAAGTATAGCAGGTGCTTAGCAGGGAAACAAAGGAAGAATAGAATAGTAAGGAGAGCAGTGGAGAATGTGGATGCCAGTCCACCCAGTGAAACCACCGTACATGGGATTGAGTCACTGGGTATGAGGGCGCCGACATCACCGTTCCTTGTGTTTGAAAGAGTTTTCTCTAGAGCTCTCTTGCTGTTCTCACTTTGCTCCTATGAGCAAAGCTCCTACCTTTGCTAGTAAGGCATTGACCTCCGTGACTCCATGCGTGCTCTTGAAAAATAGTGGGAAAATATTTCCAAATTCAATAAATCCTTCCCTCTTCTTTTATTTGACCATGATTCCCACAACATCATTGCAATACAATCCACTGCCTGTCCATGTTCTTCCAAATATCAGTGTTGGGTCTGAAAGAAAACTCCACTAGTCTCCACGAGAGAAGTTTTCTCATTGTAAACATTGTGGGTTTTTTTTTTTCCTTTGAAGGTATGTTGAGTGCTACAAAAGTGCAAGTTTCAAAATTAGAAAGAACTGGCCTAGGAATTTTTCTTTAACTTACTATGTAATTTCTGGCAAGTTTGACACTTTCTCTGGGCCTCAAACTTTACAAAATACAGCTAACTCTGTATCCTGGCTGAGAATTTGATTTCAGATGGGGTGCTCAACAGAGGCCTGGCACATTGGAGGCATTCAAACAGTGTTAGATATATTCATTCTTATGGTTGACTTAATATTGCTTTCTTCTCTTCTCTTGTTATATAGTCAAAGGAAGGTTTGTTTCCCCTGGTACCTCTTGTTCAATCAGGGCAAAGCAAATTTTTAGGAATTAACTGACTTAAATTCCAACGGAATCATGTGGTCTGTGAGACTCATTTGTATGAATATTCCAAGTAGCAATAATATCTCCCACAAATTGATATGTGATACATCTGACATTGTGAACATTATTATAAATACAGTGTTGTTTTAATCACAACAGTCCTACCAAGACTGAATTATAATAGTTCAGAGTTATCAAATGTGGTCATCAAAAGTGGTCAGGGTAGGATTTGACATGTTTCCATCAAATGTCAAAGTCTAGGGTCTGCCCACAACAGTGCACTTACAGTGTTGATAAAGAAAAAGGAAAAACCAAAAGTCTATAAATTATTAACAAAACTCCTGTTCCTTCAAATTAGAGTGGGGTGATGGTATAACCAAGTTTACTGATAGTTAGGAGACCATAGAAACTCACTTTAGAAATCTCAGGTTATTTCAAAAATATCTTCAAATGTAGTGTTGTCTGAGTGGACAACTGATCAGATAATCATGACTTCTCAAAAATAAGTTTATTTTTTCACATGTATATGATATATACACACATATGTATCTTATATTGTATTTTTATGGCTTTATAGTTAAGAATTTTTGAAAGTTTCATCTATGTTCATAGTTACTTTTTTTAAAATAAAAAAAAATAAGTTTAGAGAGAGGAAAAGAGAGAGAACATGAGCAGGGGAGGGGAAGAGAGAGGGAGAAAGAGAGGATCCCAAGAAGGCTCTGTGCTGTTGGTGCCCGACATGGCGCTCAAATTCACAAACCATGGGATCATGACCTGAGCTGAAACCAAGAGTTGGACGCGCCACCCAGGCGCCCCTAATTTTTTTTCAAGAGAGAGACTGCAAGCAGAGGAGAAGGGCAAAGAGAGCGGGGGGAGGGAGGATTGTAAGCAGGCTCCAGGCTCAGTGCAGAGCCCGTCGTGGGGCTCCAACCCATGACCCTGGGATCGCGATCTGAGCCAACATCAAGAGTAGGACGTTCAACTGATGGAGCCACTCGGGTGCCCGCATAGTGACTTTTCGTTCAAACCATATGCCTGCATATAAATAGGTATAGTAACATCCAGGAACCCATAACTTTATTTTAAACATAAAACCAGTTCTCAAGCATTGTTAGTCATTGAATCATTGCGAGACTATCCCTGTGTGCATTCAGCGAAGACACCTGACCAGAGAGTTAGAAGATGTGGGCAGTGTGCAGGGCCGTGATTCTCCTTAGGATAGTGGAACAACTCAGCTGATGGAACAACTTCTGAGGCCCGCTCCCACCCAGGCTCTCCGATGCCATGACACCAGGACTCTGTTACAAGGTTAGGGACTTCCGGGTCAATGTGCATGTAGGTGATGGGTTGTGGGAGGACAACGGAGGTGATTTTTCCCTCCCTTGGAGATGGGTTTTCAAGGTGGGGCTTAAGTTAGTGCAGCGAAAATGTGCCACGACAGTGCTCGGGTGTGGAATTTCTGTAATGGCCTTGTCAGCGTGCCTCAGAGGTGGTGATGTCAAAATCATTCAGCAACATGAGGACACCCCCTGAGATCTAGTGAGTGAACTCCCAATTTCGCAGGGACATAGTTGGACACTTCCGCTTGAGAACCTGAAGAAAGTCCCCCCACGGTTTGCCAGCACCTTCCCAGGATTGATTCCTTCTCAGGATGGTTATAGGAACTTGTTATTTCAGCCCATTAAGATAGACTTTGAGCAGGTTATTTGTTCTATATATTATATTAATGTCACTGCCCAGGACTCAAAGTGCATTTGTCAGTTGTGACATCTGCAGAAGGAGGTAAAACACAGGTGTCAGTAGTGAAGGTTCGCAGTGACTTCACATTAAGGTCAAATACTACAGAGAGTTAACAGTGAGGTATAGACCTGCGTTACTACCTCTCTTACTCACATGACATCGTGAACGTGTGTTCCTGGGACCTGGATAAATATGCTTTGTCGGAGGCTGAGGGACTTTCCTCCCAGATCGTGAAACCATCAACAGGATTTTCCCTGGTGATTGTGAAAACCAGCGTCACCAGTGACGATGGAGGTCACTTGGCACTGATGAGCAGCACAGAATTTGAGAAAACAAGGAACTTTAATTGGCATTTGTCAATGACAATGAATATGCTTTCCCATCTGATGAGGGAAATATTTCCTGTTAGGGTATCACAGAGGGCAGTTCCCCTTCCCACCTCATAGGAAATCCTAAAACACTTTCAACACTGACAGAAAGCTTGATAGCATTTTATAAATGGAGGGATATATGGGGACAGTTCACAGCTGTGGGTGGTTCCAGTTAAGGTGGAAACAAACAGCTACATTTCCCAAGATGGGTACAAAATAAATTGTATAAATATGTCTAATACTGTGTTATATCGGACTAAATTTGCCTCAGTTATTATAGATACCATATATATTTTAATATGTAAGTCATTATATGTTACATATTAAAATATATATGATGATATACTTACAATTTGTTATATACATTTATATTTCGACTATAAAGTATATAGATATTAAATTGTATATATTTAAATTACATGCATGCATATTTTATTATATATGTTTAAATAATATATATGATTAAGTTATACACACACACACACACACACACACACACACACATACGTATGTTTAAACTTCCATTTTATGTTCCACAACCTTTCTGTTGATACGGGAATTTGGCAATACTATGATGAGGATATATACATGTGTATAATAGAAAATGTCATAAGAAGACATGATAATCCTTATGAGGATTTTGTTTCTAAATTTCTGAAAAGTTTTTACAGGTCAACTAGCCTCAAATCTTTACCAAGTCAAGAAAATGGAAGGCTGGAGAGCTTATGGGATTTTTCAATTTAGGGAAATGACATTTTCAATTATGAATCCCTTGATGGAGTAGAGCAGCAAAGGATCATCTGTTAGACTCTGGAAACTCTCCACTTCAGCAAATGACCAAAAATCACTGGGTAATGGGTTAACTTAGAGATGAAATAAAGCCCGAATCAAAATCACAGATGAGAAATCAAATAGAACTTTTTTTTTTCAGAGATGTGTTTGAATAGTACTCCCAGGATTTCATTGCTTATGACATTTAAAAGCTGAGTGTATAGAGCACTAAAAATACACTGTAGGGAACCATCCTATGCTGGCAGAAAAAAAAATGTTCAAGAGATTCAAAAGGTCCCTGCTATTTTTAATTTCTACTCGAACACTACCTTAGAGTGAGTAATACCTTTGCGAAGTCTACTATGTTAGTTGATACGGTGGCAGAGCTCCTCGGCTGTAAGAAACATCAGACCATCTCTGAGAAGTTCGCTTGCGTGGTCTCTTCCATTGCAAAATGACCATCTCTAGCATAGAAAGGTGGTGATTTAAAATAATTACTGACATGTGTCTTAATGTCGGTCTTTCCATTACATGTTACTGGAACCATCACAAATAACGACTTGAGGGGCACCTGGATGGCTCAGGCGGTTCCAAGTGTCTGACTTCGGCCCAGGTCATGATCTCATGGTTCGTGGGTTCGAGCCCCACATCGGGCTCTGTGCTGACAGCTCTGAGTCTGGAGTTTCGGCTCAGGTCATGATCTCGTGGTTCGTGGGTTCCGGCCCCGCATCGGGCTCTGCACTGACAGTGTGGCATGTATTCAGGATTCTCTCTCTCCTGTTTCTTTCTGCCCCTCTCTCTTTCTCTCTCTCTCTCTCTCTCTCTCAAAAATAAACATTAAAAAAAATCAAAGTTTCTCATTGCAGATTAGAAATACACTATTTTGCTTCCAAATATCTTCTCATGTAACAAGCTGATGTTTACAGGTAGTTTTGATTCTCACCCGATAGACTGTGAGCCACTAAACAGGTCTTCTCCTTGACTTATTTGCACAACTTTAGACAAAATAGCTCATAAATAAAGATGGACATCTCCACAATTTGCACAATGCTTCACCATCGTATATGGTATCATTCTTAAGGGGAAAAGAAATCACTTGGAGGTAGCTTTAAAAACACGCACCTTCAGGAATAGAAACCACAGATGTACGTTTAAGAGCTAAGTATAAAAATGGTCATTTTATCCATAAAGTGATTGCTAAATGGAAATCAAACAGTCAGTTGCAATTCACTCCGGGAAATCAAGATTCACACTCTGAGTGAGGCCATGAGGCCGGGTTAGTCACAGAAACACAGTGTTTTTTAATTAAATCATGAGTCTTCCTGAGGGAATATTGCATTAAAATCCGAGCAGATCAGAAATAATGGCAGAATCTACATCCCCAGTCCTTGGTAAAGTCATTACATTAGTCTGCTGATGATCAGGAGGGAGGCATTTCAAATTACGGCAGCACTTTTACAGAGTAGATAATTATGGCAAGTTATGAATGACAGAAATTACTGCAGCTACAGTTTCCTTTTTTTGTCTTTGCTGCTGTTTTGCATCCATTATAGAGTTTCTTTTTATAGCTTCCTTAGTTATCTGTAGTTAATTAACATCAATAAATGACGGAAAATGTTATATAGTACTTTGATTGCATTTTTATCTTTTCTGTTTCTTTCTTTTTTTTTTAATGTGAGGGTTCTATCCTTAATGACTTTTTTTAATATATATAATTTACTGTCAAATTGGTTTCCATACAACACCCAGTGCTCATCCCAACAGGTGGCCTGCCTCCTCAATGCCCATCACCCCCCCCCCGCCCCCCGTCAACCCTCATTTTGTTCTCAGTATTTAAGAGTCTCTTATGGTTTGCCTACTTCCTTCTCTGTAACTTTTTTACCCCCCTTTCCCTCCCCGCTGGTCTTCTGTTGAGTTTCTCAGGATACACATATGAGTGAAAACATATGGTATCTGTCTTTCTCTGCCTGACTTATTTCACTTAGCATAACACTCTCCAGTTCCATCCACATTACTACAAAAGGCCGGATTTCATTCTTTCTCATTGTCAAGTAGTATTCCATTGTGTATATAAACCACACCTTCTTTACCCATTCATCAGCTGATGGACCTTTAGGCTCTTTCCATAATTTGGCTCTTCTTGAAAGTGCTGCTGTAAACATTGGGGTACAAATGCCCCTATGCACCAACACTCCTGTATCCCTTGGGGAAATTCCTAGCAGTGCTATATTGCTGGGTCATAGGGTAGATCTATTTTTAATTTTTTGAGGAACCTCCACACTGTTTTCCAGAGCGGCTGCACCAGTTTGCATTTCCACCAACAGTGCAAGAGGGTTCCTGTCTGTTTCTTTCTTAAGCAAACTGTCACTCTTAGTGTCTTAGGGACCGTTGTTAACCTTGAGATTGAAGTGATTCTTGGTATTGTTTTTCCTTTAAGACAATTTAAAAGTTTGACTCTTTGGTTTCAGATTATGTGGTTTGAGCTTTGTATGTTTAACGATACCTGTAGATTCTAGCAAAATACTACCTGGATGGCTGTTGTATTACATGACCAAGTTCATTGCCTTAATTCCCTGTGATAATACAAACAGTGTTATATATTATGGTATCTCTACGAGAAATTAGCCTAGGATTTATGGAAAGTGTATTTTTTAGTAAGAGAGGCCATTGTTGACTTTTTAAGTGGGTGCAATTTTGACATGGTTTTTGAAATTTGAATGCCATTTAATTTTTTCCTCAAAGAGAGGAATTTTGTTTCTTTTTGTTTTCTTGGCCTAGGCAGTAACCTAATCTTTGTTTACATTTCTCCCAGTGTATTGGGATACAATACTAGGACTTGATATACGTGTATATTGCAAAATGATTACCATGATAGGTTTAATTAACAATAACATAGTCTCATATTTTAACTTTTCTAATTGAAAGTAATTTTTGGGAAGATCATTATAGTCACTTAAATGCCATTGGAGGATGATTTTAAAATTTTCTGACATGTGCCCAGCCCTAACAATGGTACGTTCCAATTCCATCATTCATAAAAATAGGCAAGAACAAAATGATAGATATTTTTGGTATTATTTCAGTTCGTTGAATTACTGGGAAATCCACATGCTTTCCTTTTCATTCTTTCCATTTTGTATCTCTTTAGTTGCCGTGATACTCGTTTGTTAAGTTACAGTATTTTTGTAGAATTAATACTTAATGTAGGAAGTTACCTGTGTGTTTTGTTAAATGGCCAGTAGTAACTTCAAAATCGGTGCTATATCCTTGAAGTATTTAAATTGTGCACGTGCCCTGATTATAGAAATATGTATAATAAAAATAGTTGAAATGAAAATGTCTCCATCAGTAGAGCACAGCTGCGTTCATCCAGTGGGATACTATGCAGCTCTGCGTATCTGATATAGAAAAGTCCACGAGTTTTAAATGTAAGAAAAGAATTGCAAAATGTGTTCCTGGGAGTCTGCATGTATGTAAGTCGCTAAGGGGACATACATTGCGCCGGCCTCTGTGTTTACTGCCAGGCTGGGTGGTGACAGAGATCCGAGGTAGACTTATTTTTCACTCTCTCTTTTGGCATTTGTTGAATTTTGTTCCATGTGCAGGTATTACCTACTCAAAAGAGAACTGGTTAAATAACGTAAACGTCATAAAGGTCATAAAGAGATAAGCAGAGAATGGTCACACAACAGACATGACATGCCAGTACTGAATCAAAGGAGAAGCGAAGATTTAAGTGTTTCACGGCAAACAAGTCAGTAAAGCTGTTATCAGCTTTGGCAATCGCATTAAATGTTGTATTTAATCCCAAAAAGACACTAGAGTACATTCCTTTTCAACCAACTTCATTTACATGTAGATACGTTTATATGTGGAGAAAAATAAAAATAAAAAATATATATAACATATATGTGTGTTACACATGTGGATATATATGCGTGTATGCTACATATACACACGTACATATGTAACATTCTATATGAGGTCCACATGCCCGTAACACAATTGCATCAGATCATCAGATTGGTATTTCCTGTCCTGTACCTCTGAAGTGATGTTGAGATTGACAATGCGGCTTTTGCCATGACCTCTGGCTCCAAAGATCAATCCTTGAGCCACAGTTCTTTTAATATCATTAGGTAAAATGGAAGTGTCCCTGTGGCGTGGGTGAAGTGTGCGTCTCAGAGATAGGATGCTATTTAATGTGATCCATCTGACGTCTTGGAGAACATCAGCCTTGCGCTCACCTACGAAGAAAGTACCTCTGCCTAGCGTGTACTCACCATCCTCTGTGAGATACGAATGCTAGTCTGGATAGTGTTGGTTGCATCTTAAAAAGCTACAAAGAGTTTTTGAGATCATGCCAGTTTTAAAACATAAATGTAATATGGGGGAAGAGCTAATAAAAATGTGAGAGAAAGTTCAGAAATAGCTGAGTTCTTCTTTCCCCTTTTTTTCTTTCTTTCTTGGGAGATCATATTCTTATAGAGGATTTTTTAAGATAACAGGTTTTCAAAAATTACTGAATTATTTGGAAATAATTCTCAACTATCTCCCAAAGGGAATGGAGTTAACAATGTTAAGGGAAGAATCAACAAATGGATTTCAAGTATGGAGAACGAGACTGCTTTTGTCTTCCACAGATGACTACACTTCTAAAACCACTGTGCTTGAAATCTCCCGTCCAGAGTATAGAACTGAGGGTAAAGGAAAGTGCCAAAAAAAATTAGCTGTTTTGTTTTCTGGAGGAGAAAAGGGTAACCTTGAAGACGAGGCAGAAATATAATTGTTCTTGCAAAAACGAAATCGTTGACCAACCTTTGGCTCAAAACACATGAACTCACATGACATAATGAAAAGGACAGTTTCTAGAGAACGCTGAGGAATGTACCTTCCTGCCAAAGTATTATTATGATTAAGATTGCTGCACATGATCATGTGCCTACACTGGATTTACATGTTATATTTCAATTCCTTGATTCTTTTTTTCAATAATATGCTAAACCTTTCATTCATTTACAAATGTTCACTGAGGGCTTCCTATGTGGCAGCATTGGTATTAGGCGCTGAGTCAGTACTGGGCCCTCAGTGTTGGGGGTGGAGCCGTAACAGACGCCACGCGGGCGTGAGGGCGCTCGCGCTCCGCATTTTCATAACCATATAGTGATGTAAACTAGGCAAAAGCATTGTAATGTGTTACAGTTTGGCGTCAGCAGAAAAGGCAGCGAATTGTGCTCAGAGAAAGTGATTCCTGAGGTGACATTGGAAAGATGAGTTAAGGGGGTGGGTAGAAGAGAGAATCAGATTCTCTGAACCCCCAGAGACACCCTGCCAAGCCCCTTTGGTAAATGAGATCATGGCAAGTACAGGGACTTTGTGAATAGCCAAGGGGCAAGAGCATGGAACCAGGGCCAAATGGATGAGATGGGGCCAGGGAGGTGGTGTGGGACAAGGCATGTGGGTCAGTGTGTGCGTTGCAGAAGAGCAGTGAGGGACAGGCTGACCAGAGACAATGGCAGCTTGGGCGGGGTTAAAGATAGGGGGTAAGAGGAGAGATAGACAAGAACATTATTTCCGGGGGCAACGTCTACAGGACCTAGGGCTAGTGATTGACGTAGAGGCGACTGGAAGGGAGATTGTCAAGGAAGAACCCGACGTTTCCGCCCTGAAATTTGACAAACGGTGTCACTCGTCATGGAGATGGAGATGTGAGAAGGGGAGAGGTTGCATCTGCTGATTTTGAGGTGCCCCAACATGGTAGCAAGTGGTAGTGAATCAACAGGGGATCCTCCCGGAGAAGCTGGACCCGAGAGGCGTCATCTGGTCATTCACGGTGGGATCGGTGAGAGAGGCTGAAATGCAGGGAGGTGTCAGAGTGAGAAGGGCTGGGTGTGAAGGAGACACAGCAGCCAGGTATGGAGGACGCATCTGCAGAGGAAGTAGAAGCATAGGAGGACAACCAGAAACATGCTGTATTTTGAGAAGGCGGGAAGGGAATATGTTCGGGAGACAGGAAAGCTGCCTCGAAGACAAGGTCTGTCTGTTCCACAACTATTTTTTGAGGGCCTGCTGTGAACCCAGACGCTGGTAGCCAATGGGGATCTGGATCAGAGCAGCTGAAATGGCTGGTCTTGGTCTGCAAGCATGCCCAGGACAAAGAAAAGTAACCCAGACGATGTACTTCTCAATCCTGCTGCGTGAGGCCCTGCCCTTGTGTCACAGACTAGGAAATACTGCCGGCAAGCCTTTTATTTCCTCAGAAGAAAAAGGTGCTCTGATAAGATGAGAAATTTTAAGATTGTTGACTTTCATTAACATCCGCTCAAGACATCATTATCTCATATTTTCTGTGAAACTACAAATGAGAATCTATTTGTTAGGGAACCATAGGGAACGTAAAAAGGCAAAATATCTATTGACTCTTGGTGCGCAGACAGGCACGACAGGGAAATGTGATTGAAATGTGCTCATTTACTTGACTTTTTTATTAGACAAGGAGACCTAACGTGCCATGGCTCTTTCTGTTTAATTGACTATTGACATGCTCATTTAAATTTAATTCCCGAGTACATAAAATAGTGCTTGGGATAAGTGTCTTTATCTCCTTCTAAATAATTTCTCGATATTTAATAATTTTGGCTGACGCACTCCTTTTTAGTGTAAGCCACTTCAGCTTTAGAAGAAAAGTTATTTTGTTGGTCAGTTCATGTTTTGGTAGCTATGCATGAATAGTAATATCTTGCTATCCCAACCAAAATTTCTTTTTTATTGAATCCTTTTTACTATTTATTATTTGTTAAATCTTATTTATTTTTAGTTATTTATTTTGAGACAGAGAAAGCAAGTGGATAATTGACAAGGAGAGAGAGAGAGAGAGAGAGAGAGAGAAGAGAAGAGAAGAGAAGAGAAGAGAAGAACCCCAAACAGGCTTTGCACCATCAGAGCAGAGCCTGATGCGGGGCCTCAAACTCACAAACCATGAGATCATGACCTGAGCTGAAATCAAATGTCAGATGCTTAACTGACTCAGCCACCTGGGTGCCCCTCAACCAAAATTTTGTGAAGCATTTGTTTCAAATGTCCGTTCTTCTGCAGGCACGTGTGCCCCAACAGATGAATATTGGCAACTCTGAAAAGGATTTTTTAGTTGAGTGTTGTTTGTCATTATTATGTCTATAACCAAATTGCCATGTGCGATCTACAGTGACTAACTGAAGACCCCTCAAACTGTTATTTAAATCAAAGGGTACGGTAACATACTCCTGGATATATTTCCAAAGGAGTTGAAATCAAGACCTTGAAGAGGTGTCTGCACCCCCATGTTCATTACAGCATTATTCACAATAGCCAAGATATGGAAACAACCTCAATGTCTACTGACAGATGAATGGAGAAAGAAAATGTGGTATATATACACAGTGGAATATTATTCATCCTCCAAAAGGAAGGGAATCTTGTCATTTGTGACAACATGGATGGCTCTGGAGGGTATTATGCTAAGTGAAATAAGCCAGACAAAGACTAATATTGTACAATCTCACTTATATGGGGAATGTAAAATACTCAAACTCATCGCACAGAAAATAGGATGATTGTTGCCAGTGGCTTGGGATTAGGGAAATAGGGAGATATTAGTCAAAGGGTACAAACTTTCAGTATAAGATGAGTGAGTTTTGGAGCTCTAATGCACAGCACGATGACTATAGTGAATAATACTGTATCATATTGTACCCTTGAAATTTTCCAAGAGGATAGTTCTTAAGTTCACATCACAAAAGCAAGGAAGGAAGGAGGGAGACAAAGTAATGTCTGTATGAAGTGATATATACTAATTATCTTGATTTGTGGTGATCATTTCACAGTGTATACACATGTCAAAACATCAAGTTGTACACCTTAAATATATGTAATACCTATGTGTCAATTATACCTCAGTAAAATTGAAAAAAAAATGTTGCTAGATGGGGCCAGATGTTATATAACCAAGATGTTCCAAAATGGGGCAGTGTGTTTTCTACAAAACTCCCTCTTTCCTATTTTTAAGTAGAAATGACCATCTAATAATAATTTTATAACTGTATTCTTGGGATAATATACATTAAATCTAATTTCATCAAACTAGAATATCAGTTATGTTAAAACTCAGATAAATCAAACATGGTATGATCCTTGTTCAGCCAAAGATTTTAATGTTAATATAAAATATAAATATTTATTATTCCATTTTTATGTGGTGACCTTCCACCTCTCTTCTAACAATGATCTGAATTAACACCCCATGGAGAGTGGTGTTAAAGGACTATCATAAAATCGATCCTATTTCGTGTTTCTCCAACTTTCCTGCCTGTATAATTTGGCAATTTTCATAAAATTTTTTCATAAAAATTTTCATTCAGCCGGCTTTCTTTATTAGCCATTCAAAGCACTCCTGTGTGATTTGTGAGCCATGCTCAACCTTGGATGTAACAGAACACGGGCATAAAGACGTGTTTTATTATCAGCTGAAATGCAGCCACACAGGCAACACCTGCATTTGGTCAATACTCGCTTACTGTGTCTGCACACACACGATCCCTTTGTGTGGGCTACGCCGTCACTCAGGGGCCTGGACCGCTGTGCGAGGACGCAGAAAATGTCAGGTGTGACCTACATGTTACAACAATTATAAAAATGGACACTGTCTGCAGTTGAGAAGTGTCTTGATGGCATACAGTAAAAGCATTTTACTTCTAGCAAAAACTAGTGTCCGTGCTAAACGCCTTGGCCTCTCTGTTCAGACATGCATTTTAGGCCTTCCGATTGCAAAGTTGACATACGTTTTGGATTCTCTCCCACTACCAAACTTGAGAGGGGAATAGATAATACATATGTATGTGTCGTATTTATATATTTACCCAGATGTTTATTTTTCTTTTACAAATAACCCATGCCTAAACATTACCGACGAAGAAAACTAAATTTCCCTTAAGTTTTCTTCTTGTTTTATAGATTCCGATTCGAATTCGATGTGAAGCCAAAGGAACATGGCATATCACAAAAGAACTAGGCATATCCCAAAAAATAGTTATGCCAAGAAAAGTAATATCCTCACTTAATAAAAATCATGCCTTATCATTGCTTCTCCAAGGGCTTAAATATTACACCAGTCAGAATTCTTAAAAATTAAGGCAAAATTTTTAAGTGGATGTGTTGAGACTGCAAAATTCAGATTCCCTTTTTATCAGTATTATAGCAAAAGCTTGCTTAAGTCTCTGTTTTATCCATCTGTCTATCCACCTATGTATGATTTGAATTCTCAAAGTAAATTGAATAACACAATGTGGTAACAGGCCTCAACTAGCAATTTCTTTTCCTTTTTCTGTAAATGAACATACTATGCAGATAATGCCACATTATTAAGTCCTAACTTAGTGGCAAATAATAAGCTTTAAACTGTATTTGTGACTTCTAAGACTAACAAATTTCGTTCTATTAAATATCATCAAGTACTTGTTTTAATTGTAAAGATAGTATTAAAGGTTAAAGTCAATGTTTACAATATCTGGAACAAATTTTTAAAGATATTGCTATCAGTAGGTGAAGAAGAGTTATTTTTTTAGTTCCTTGGTGAGTCATATTTAGTGTAACTTTCTCTTGTTGATGAGAGGGTAATCTACTTCTCTTGACCCTGTCCTATAGAAATAATGGATATTGTTCTGCTGGGGAAAATTATATTTATGTCATGTTCCTTTCTCTTCTTTTTCCCTTTTCTTAATGAACACTTAATTTTTTTGTTTGACGTTATCGAATGATGTTGACACAGTAGACAGAAGAAAGACCTCGTGTGAATTTTAATCTTCCTCCACTGATCCCAGACAGTTTCCTTGTCTGCACAGGGAGGATGACAGTATGTACATGTCTTGGTCGTAACTCTGTTTATATAAAATACCGCAAAGTCAAGCCTGAAATTGCAGACACTCAATACAGACCAGTCATAATTTTACTTCTTCCTATCCTTACAGAACTGAGAAAACTCTCAAATGAAAAGGGATGTCAGGGTGTAAGATATTCGAAAGATCAGTTAGATGTTAGAAATAGGAATGCGGAACATGTCTTGCTCTCCGGCTGTATGCTTAGTGTCCAAAGCTCTAAGGATATCTCGCTTCTCCAAGGACTAGCGCCAGGAGAGGGAAGTAGGCAGGAAGAATAAAGAATCCCAAGCTATTGTTACCGTTCTCTGCTTTGGCCTGCATCTCCAGTAGCTGCTGCAAACCATTGTGGTTCCACCTCCCACTGGAGAGCCCTGAATGATAGTGTCCTCCAGCTGCCCTCTGGATTCCGATACCTACCACCTTCCTTTATTTATCCAGTCGTGGGTGGTAAGTTACCACAGCTTAGAATATAAGGGTTGCTCACCATCCCAGGTATGGCACCTTGTATGTTCTATCACCTATGGAAAAGATTCAATCCCCTGGAATCTTCAATCCCCTGGAAAAGATTCTCAGTGTTTAAATACCCAGTCATTTCTCTTCACCCACTGGGACTCAGAATGAATAGTTCATGGACATGGCTGAGTACTGAGGCTGTGCCCTGTAAGGCGAGGTGAAGGAAGTATCTAAAGTCATAAAGCAAAGGACAGAAGATCCATATTCAGAGATATGCCATTTTAGTTCGCAGGTTTTTCAGTATTTTCCTAATTGGTGCGACATAAAGAATAGTAACAACATAAGTGAGTAGATAAGGACAGAAACACAAAATAAAAACTCCCTAGACCAAAGGCAAATGCAAATCTCCAGATTAAAGTGTTAATTAAATGTCAAAGCGTTCAAATGCAGGCAAACCCATGATTAGTTTCGGAATAGACTAGCGAAATTTCAGAATGGCCAGCCCAAAGAATCATTCTAAAAAGCTTATAGAGAAGGACTGAATAAAGGTGATCTTCAGAGTTAAAAGATACCAAAAAGGCACTTCTTCATAATCACACTGAATATAGAAGACAAAGGAGAAATTCCTTTAAATTTGGAGGTAAGTTATTTTGAGGCTATGATCCATTTAAAAGGTGCATTCAAGGCAGAAAGCAGAATAAAGGTGTTTTCAAACATGAAAAGACTCCCAAATTTGCCAAGCCAAGACCTTATACCAAAACGAATTACTCAAGGAATCATTATAAAGAATTCAATCAGAGATAGGTTTGGGGAGGAAATGGCCAGAAAAATAAAGCATTAAATATTATAGTTAATTCTGAAAAATATGGAATGGTTTGTAAAAAAAAATTAATACCAATCTGAAACTGAAATCTAAGATACATATAAGAAGGAAGCAAAGTGAGGCCTTTTGGAAGAAGATAAATAATATGGTAATGTGGCAAAATTCTATTCCTTTTCAGTGATGGTTACAGATGCATGTTAATTCTGAACATTACAAAGGTTTTAATATTTGTGTTAAATTATAATTACAAGAAGAATGGAAAAATGTGTAGCTTTGAAGAGTTTTAGGGAAAAAAAACAGAAAAGAAGGTAGCAGCTGGGAAAGAGGGAACCTCAGCAGTACAACACGATACAATTAAAGCAATATTGTGAGAAGAAGCTTAAATATACCTGTAATCAGTGCCTGTGAATCAGTACATTTCCTTTATTATTAAACGAACACATACTGAAACTGGATTTAAAAGTAAAAACTCATGTGTGGTATATGAAACCTACTTTAAAAAAAAAAGAAAAAGAATATGTAAGGTCACACAGATTTTCTAAATAGAATTCAAAAACAAATTAATGCAGGTCAAGCTCTCAGTCTATGATAGGACACAATAAAAATTCAACCTGAAACTAATATAACACTATATGTTAACTACACCGGAATTCAACTAAAAAGAGAGACAAAGTCCAGGGTACCAATATCACAGATGGCGGAAGAGTTTTTAAGCTATACCTAAATAGAAAAAAAGACAGAAAATACTATAGCGTTCACAGTAGCCCTTTGAGGGGTGCCTGGGTGGCTCAGTCGGTTAAGTGTCCAACTCTGGATTTTGGCGCAGGTCATGATCTCACAGTTCGTGAGTTCGAGCCCAGAGTCAGGCTCTGTGCTGATAGTGCAGAGCCTGCTTGGGATTCTCTCTCTCCCCCCCCCCGCCCCTCCCTACTTGCACATGCACTCTCTCTCACAAAATAAATAAACTTTAAATAAATAAATAAATAAATAAATAAATAAATAAATAAATAAAATAGCCCTTTGAGAAAAAGACATTCTATTTTTTTATTATCGTTGCTTTTAAATAACCTTTTATTGTTATTAGAAACTAAAATTAGAACAATGGAAAGTGACTTGCCTTTCCCTTTCCAGATGTCAAACACTCAAAGGTCATAGGAGTTTAAATAATATGACATTAGCACTGAAAATAATAAATAGATTAAAGAAACAAAATAGATGAATGAAACAGAACAGGTAGTCCAGAAGTAGATAGGGGCATAAATGCGATTCTGACCTATGGTGTAGGTTATAATTTAAACCACTTAAAAAAAGAAATAGTTTGTAGGAAGAGAAAGAAGGAAAGAAAAAAGAATGAAAGAAAGAAAGAAAGAAAGAAAGAAAAAGACCTTGATTAATAAAAGGTATTGGCAGATTTGCATCTCCTATTGGGGCAAAATGTAATTTATGTAAATATATGAGAACATTTACAAAATAATTCTCATTTGGGTTGAAGAACAAATACAGAAAATAATCCCCAACATGTTTGGAGAAAATCCAGTGTGTATTTTTATAAAACTTTAATTAGTAAGGCAATATAAAGACAGTCATTAACTCTGAAGCCCTGAAGAAAATGACATGACTACATACATGTTTGATGATAAAAATATTAAGACAAACCCTTTATTAAGGAAAACATGATTTTAAAAAAAGTTAAGAACCAACAACAGGCTAGAAATATTTAAAAATTTGGGGAAAAAAGGGATTTCCACCCAGAACACGTAAGGAGATTCTACAGTTTCAAGAAAAAAATAATGCAATCAGTTAGAAACATTTGTAGGGACACCTGGCTGGCTCAGTCAGTTTCAGCATCTGACTCAGGTTATGATCTCATGGTTCATGAGATCGAGCCCCATGTTGGGCTCTGTGCTACAATGCAGAGCCTGCTTGGGATTCTGCCCCTCTGGCTCTCCCTCTCTCTCTGCCCTTCACCTTCTCCCTTTCTCTCTTTCTCAAAATAAATACATACACTTAAATACATACACATGCCCCTCTGGCTCTCCCTCTCTCTCTGCCCCTCCCCTTCTCCCTTTCTCTCTTTCTCAAAATAAATACATACACTTAAAATAAATTAGAAACATCTGTATAAATACAGGCAGTTGAAAGAAGAGACACAAACACCAATTCAACTATTTTATTGAGCAAATAAACCTGATCAAAATCAAGGAAATAGTGTATATCAGCTCAGCTTATGAGGTCCATCCATATGTTACTACTGGATGTTATAAAGGATAAAAAAATGCCAATCAGAAAATAGAAATAAGTATATCAACATAAAAAGTCAGTGTATTAACAAACGTGCAAAAATGTATGTAAATGCATAGGAAAGATACCTCCAAAGAAGAATAAGCAGGGAAATACTCTCCTCCAGGGAAGGTAGTAAAAATGAGGCAAGTAGTGGAAGAGAATATTATGAAAGTCTTTCAAGTGTTTCTTTAGATATTTCTGTTCTTTTTTGCAATTAGATAATATCTAGGTGTTATGCAAAAGACTTTTAAATGCTGCCATAAAATCATCTACTCGAAATGCTCATTCTTTCCTTTTAAGAATTGGAGATGTGCTCTCCAGAGGAAGGGAGCAAACACTGAGCGTCGCCCTGGGGCAGTCCTCATGTCCTTCACGTATTTATTGTGTTTCCCTGTTAGGAAAACAGGATTCTAAGTTATTAAGATATTTTACAGTACTGGGACACAGATGAGTTTCAAACCCAGCTTCCTGGCTGCCCACCTCCTCCTCGTTACACCATCCTTTATATGGATATGGTTTCATCATATAAGTGACAAAGGAAATAACTGCATTTATCAAAAATTAGTGTTATTGACAAAAAGATACTTGACCATGCAAGCGCTCTTACGATTTTGGAGGAGCCATATTTTATTGACAATGCATTTTAATGCCTCAAAGTGATCTTGCCAAGTTGTTCCAATTATGCCTAAATGAAACGACTTTGTTCAAGTTGCAGGTGAGAAGGTTGGGGGGGGGGGATTCACATGTGACAGGGAAGAAGAAAATGGCAAGTTCTAATTCTTCATGCCTCCCGCACCTTCTACTGACTCAGAGAATGTTTATTTCTACATATGGTGGTGTTAACGGAGCTCTCCTCTCAGTGTTTAAAATCTATTTTGGTCTTAGCTTTTTTAGAATTTAAGTCTCCGGGGCCATCTTTCCCCCCTCTTTGATAACCCACCATCTGTTTATTTTCTAAAATAGATTCTAAGAGAGTGAATGTCAACTGTTGCAATCAATGGATACTACAAGATTGTATCTATGCCAAAAGATATGAATGCACTCAACCAATTTAAACTCCTGGATTGCTAGTTCATTTCTTGTGAACTTATTCCTCAGATAACTGGGGAGTTTTCGGAGATAACTTGGTCTTTGTTTGAAACTGGGAAAGCGGTCTTGTGCATTGATCTAGGCCCCAAAAGAATGATGTACTATGTGTATAGTTTTAAGAAATTTGAATTCAGCATCTTTTAACAACGCAACTGATTATGTGGTTCAAACACTTCCTAATTTGTGTGATTTTGTGATTTTCAAGGGAAACAACTTAGAAAAATATGGTCTAGTAATGTAGTGTTTTCTGTTTATTTTAATTATGGAGTTGATTAAAAGGCTATTGTGGATGTGGGTGATATTCACACACAGTGGGATAAAGGAGAATATTGAAAGCTCGACCTGCAAACCTGAACACATGTTAGGTTATCCAAGGAAGAAAATGCTCTGTGCTACAAAAAAAGTTCGCTGTAATAAACAGTCTTTTCAGTAAGTTTACATTGCTAGCTTAGTGACTTAGCTTGTAAGATTATTTTTCTTTTCTGTAAGGACGTAGAATTGTATTTTTAACTAGCTCTTGATGCTGAAACCAAATTGTCATGTGTGTCGTTCACAGATCGGTTTTGCAAAACTCACTGCCTTGGGGATAACATGTCTCAAATGGCACGATCAGTTCTGGGAGAAGCCTTTGCTCAGTTCTCAAGCTGGAAAATTTCCTCTCGTTGCATTAATTCTGCTAATATGGGCCTTAAACGAACAGAGGCATTTCCATGTATTTATTTGTTTGGAAGTTTCTTAATTTAAAACATGCTTTCTCTTAGCATAACCCTCTCCAGTTCCGTCCACGTGGCTACAAAAGGCCATATTTCATTCTTCCTCCTTGCCAAGTAGTAGTCCATTCTATATATAAACCACGACTTCTTTACCCATTTGTCATTTGATAGACATTTAGGTTCTTTCCATAATTTGGCCATTGTTGAAAGTCCTGCAATTATAAAATAAGTCACAGGGATGTAAAGTACAACATAAGGAATATAGTCAATGATATTGTAATAACTTTGTATGATGACCTATGTAACTACAATTATGGCAGTGATCATTTTGTAATGTATGTGAATGGAAAATCACTAGGCTATATACCTCAAATTAGTACAATATTGTTTGTCAGCTATACCTCAGTTTAAAAAGAAGTCTCTTAACATGCTAATAATAGCAACCTTAAAATTAGACTAAATACAGTCATTCATTGGGGAGAGTCAAAAAAAACAAAACAAAACATGCTTTCTTAACGCGAAATCCAACAGAACACTGAGACCTTCCCTTTGATTCTTGGCCTTTGACGCTGTCCCTACCCACGGGGCTGTCTCCCTGTGACCAGGGCTAATCACACTGAGGGTGGGGACGAGGTTGGCTGCAAGTCTGTTTTGAACGGCTCAGCATAATGTGCTACCAAGCAACCACACATCTGATGTTGTCAAAATTTTTATTTATTTTTTTAACGTGTACTTATTTTTGAGAGAGAGAGACAGAGACAGAGCCTGAGTGGGGGAGGAGCAGAGAGAGGGGAGACACAGAATCCGAAACAGGCTCCAGGCTTGGAGCCATGAGCCCAGAGCTGGGCGTGGGGCTCAAACTCACAAACTGTGAGATCATGACCTGAGCCAAAGTCTGACGCTCAACCCACTGAGCCACCCAGGCGCCCCATTAACAGACATTTAACATAAGAAAGTTGTTGGGGGCAGTAGGGGTCCGGGTGTCTTCCCTGATGCCCAGAACACCCCATGGCTGTTACCATCCAAATACCACCTCCTCTGGCCTCTCTCTCTCCCAGAATCTGAATGTTGTCTCTTCTTTTCAATCTACCTGGTGCACATTTGTATTTCTTTTGTCACACCACATTTGCCCCACTTTATCCTTACAATATCATAAGCTACCCCAGGCGAAGGCAGTCTTCTTTTCCGTGTGAACATGACCAAGTGTGTTTATGAAATTTTAACTAAAATGACTACAAAGGATATCTTTAAAAGGAACTTAAGGGGAAATGATATTTTATGTAGGTCACCCAAAATGAACATTTGCGTTTTTCAGAGCTTGTTTCTGATTTATAAAATAGTTGAAAACGATTTTAGCACCTTTAACTTTTCACTTTGGGGAGCCATGTGGCGTATTAATTATTGCTTAACGTGCCAAAACTTGTATATTTCTGCTTCGTGGGTAAGGTGTGGTAGAAAATCGTAAATTTTGCCAGAAAAGAGAACTACATTCCCAAACTGGCTCTGTGAACTGGACAGATTCCTGCACATCATGATTCTGTTTCATCATCTGTAAATCCAAGCTAGCAACAGCAGCTCTGATTGCTAGAGTTCTGATACCCAGCTCACATAGGAATCGCTCAGAAAATGCTTCCTTTATTCCTTACTAGGGTTATAGGAACAATGTATTAAATACAGTGTGGCTAACCCTCCCAGGCTTAGTGAAAACTAATTTCCTTTTGCCCCGTTTACTCTTTTTCTCCCCAGTTTTCAATAAAACCCCATAATTGTTAGCCCCTTATTTTGACCAGTAGCCTTAAGTTATTCGAAGTTTTGTTTTTTAACATTTAGACTTGTACACGTTTACAAAATACACAGAATTTTTGTATACTCTTTGTCCAACTGTTGCTGAGTGCTCCCTTTGATAACCCCAATAACATTTTCACACTATAAAAGTAACGTTAATACAAGAGTATCGCATAGGCTACAAAGCTTATTCGGATTTTGATAAATGTCCCGAGCGAGGATAGAATCCAGGATCACACGCTGCGTTTGAATGTCGTGATTCTTAATTGTTGCTTAATCCGGAACACTGCCTCTCTGTCTGCTTCTGGCTTTCAAGGGGTTGACACGTTGGAAGATAACTTATTTTGTGGGGTGCCCCTCAGTTTCATCTCAGCTAATAATCTCCTCACGATTAAATTAAGGCTCTGAAACGATGGCGGCAATACAACTGATGTTGTGTCTTCCTTGGTGTGTTACATAACAGGGCGTGTGATGCCAAGATGGGTCATTACCGGTGACACCGGCTCTGATTGCTCAGTTAAGGGGTGTCTACCAGATTGCTCTGCTTTAAAGTTGCTTTCTTGGGGCGCCCGGGTGGCTCCGTTGGTTGAGCGTCTGACTCTTGATTTGGGCTCAGGTCATGATCTTATGGTTTGTGGGATTGAGCCCTGTGTCAGGCTCTGTGCTCACAATACAGAGCCTGATTGGGATTTTCTCTCTCTCTCTCTCTCTCTCTCTCTCTCACTGTCAAAATAAATAACCTTTTAAATCATTAAGAAAATGAAGTTACCGTTTCTCTTTGTAATTAATGCAAATATTGTGGGTATACTTTGAGACTCTGTGAATACCCTGTTTTTTCATTACTTTTTCATCCACCAGCCTTATTACATTGATGTTTCTTTTTTGTTTAATTTTTAATTTTTTAAAACAGAGGTATAGTTGGCTTACAAAGCTGTATGAATTTCACGTGTCCATTGTGATTCAATAATTCTGTACTTTTCTCAGGGTTCATCATGGTGGGTGTCATCACCATCTGTTGCCCTACAGTGTTGTTAAAATATTATTGACTCCTCTCTCTATGCTGTCCTTTTTTTAAAAAAAAATAATGTTTATTTACATTTGAAAGAGAAAGAGACACACACACAGACACACACAGACTGCACAAGTATGGGAGGGACCGAGAGAGAGGGAGACCCAGAATCGGAAGCAGGCTCCTGGCTCTGAGCTGTCGGCACAGAGCCTGACGCGGGGCTCGAACCCATGAGCTGTGAGATCGTGACCTGAGCCCAAGTGGGACGCTCAACCGAATGAGCCACCCAGGCGCCCCATTGACGCTGTACTTTTTATATCCGTGATTTATTTATTTTATAACTGGAAGTAGTGTCTCTTCATTCGGTTCCCTATTTTGCCATCTTTCCACTCATCTTACTTCTGCTAACTATGAGTTTGTCCTCTTATTTATGAATCTGTTTCTGTTTGTTTGCATGTTTGGTGTTTTGTTTTGTTTTGTTTTGTTTGTCTCACTGACTTCACTGGAGATGATACCTTCTAGGCCTGTCCATGATGTTGCAAATGGCAAGCTCTTGTTCCTTGTTATGTCTGCGTAATCTGGCATTGTGTGTATAGCACATCGCCTTGGCCATTCATCTCTTGGTGGACATTTAGGTTACTTCCATAACTTGGCTATCGCGAATAACGCTGCAACGAACAGAAGGGTGAATATATCTTTTGTCAAATTAGTGTTCTCATTTTCTCTAGTTAAATACCCAATAGTGGAATTACTGGACCATAAGGTGTCTCAACTTTTAATTTTTTGAGGAGCCCCAGTACTCTTTTCCGTAGTAGCGGCATCAGTTTACAGTTCCACCAATAGTGTATGAGGATTCCCCTTTTCTCCATCCTCACCAACACCTGTCATTTTTGTCATATTGATACTAGCCATACTGATAGGTATCAGCTGATATCTCAGTGTGGTTTTGATTTGCATTTCCCTGAGGATTATGAATATTGAATATTTGTTCATGTGTCTATTGGCCATCTGTATATCTTCTTTGGTAAAATGTCTATTCAAGTTCTCTGCCCATATTTTGAATGGATTTTTTTTGGTGTTGAGGTAAATATGTTCTTAGTTATTAGGTAGATCATTTGCAAACATTTTCTCCCATTAAGTAGGGTTACCTTTTCATTTTGTTGATAGTTTTCTTTATTGTAAAAGCTTTTAACTTTGGTGTAGTCCCAGTAGTTTATATTTGCTTTTGCTTCCCTTGCCTCAGTAGACAGATCCATGAATATGTTGCTAAGGCCAATGACTAGGAGATTACTGCCTATGTTTCTTCTAGCAGATTTATGTTTTCTAGTCTTACATCTAAGTATTTAGTCGCATTTGAGTTTATTTTTGTGTCTGATGTAAGAAAGTGGTTCAATTCCATTCTTTTGCATATAGTTGCCCAGTTTTTCCAGCACCATTTATTGAAGAGACTGTGTTTTCCACACTGTATAGCCTTGCCTCCTTTGTCATGGATTCACTGGCCAGGTACCTGTGAGGTTGTTGTTTTTTTTTCTGGGCTCTCTATTGTATTCATCAATACATCTGTTTTTGTGCCAGTGCCATACTGTTTTTATTATGACGGTTTTATAACATATCTTGAAAACTTGGATTGGGATACCTCCAGTTCTATTTTCTTTTCTCAAGATTGCTTTTTGTCTATTTGGTCTTACATAGTTCCATACAAATTTTAGTATTTTTTGGTCTAGGTCTGTGAAAAATGTTGCTGATATTTTGATAGACATTGCATTAGATCTGAATATTTCTTTGGGTAGTATGGGCATTTTAATAATATTAATTCTTCCAATCCATGAGCATGGAATCAATTTTGGTATTTTATTGGTGGAGTCTACAGTGTTTTGTTTATATAGTATCGTGTCATCTGCGAATAGTGACAGTATTTCTTCTTTATTACCAGTTTAGATGCCTTTTATTTCTTTTCCTTGTCCGATTGCTAGTGGTAAGCCTTCCAGTACTATGTTGAAGAAAAGTAGCAGGAGTGAACATCCTTGTCTTGTTTCTGATCTTAGGGGAAAATCCATCACTTTTCCATCATCGAGTATGCTGTTGGCTGTGGGTTTTTCATAGATGTTCTTGCTGGGTTTGCTGAGAGCTTTTGTCATAAATGGATGTTGCATTTTGTCAAATGCTTTTTATGTGTGAACTGAAATGATTATATGTTTTTTTTTATAAATGTTTATTTATTTATTTTGAGGGAGAGAGAGAGAGCTCTGAAGGGGTAGAGAGAAAGGGAGAGAAAGAGATTCCCAAGCAGACTCTGCACCATCAGCACAGAGCCCGATGTGGGGCTTAAACTCACAAACTGTGAAATCATGACCTGAGCCGAAATCAAGAGTTGGTTGCTTAACTGACTGAGCCACCCAGGTGCCCCTTATATGGTTTTTATTATGTTTGACCTGTGGTTTCCTTGGATTCATATTTTATATGTATAGCAGTCTATATCACGTTGATGGTTACTTAAGTTCAAACACATTCTAAAAGCCCTGTTTTTTACTCTTCCCTCTAAACTGTATGTACATGATGTCATATTTTACATCTTTTTATTTTGTGTGTCCCTTGACTAATTTTTGTAGATATAATTGATTTTACTACTTTTGTGTTTTCACTTCCACACTGGCTTTATAAATGATTAATCCACTACCTTTATTATATATTTTCTTTTATTAACATATAATATATTATATTTCCATAATATATATAGTGAATTACAATAAATAATAAATTATATTCATATTATAAATTATCCTATTTTCTTACGTCCAGTTGTCGCCTTTTAGTTAAAGAAATTTCTTGTAAGATTTTGTGGTGGTGAACTCCTTTAACTTTTTTGTGTTTGGGTATCTCTTTCCCCTTCCATTCTGAGTGATCACCTTGCCAGGTAGAATATTTTTAATTGTAAGCTTGAAAAAAATTTTTTGAAGCACTTTGAATATATCATGCCACTCCCTTCTGACCTCCAGAGTTTCTGCTGAAAAATCAGCTGGTGGCCTTATTGGATTTCCCTTTACATGTAACTGTTTGCTTTTCTGTTGTTACTTTTAATGATTCTCTCTTTATCTCTTTGATTTTTATCTCTTTTGATCTTTGCTATTTTAATGTCTTGGTGTAGACCTGTGTGAGTCCATCTTGTTTGAGATTCTCCGTGCCTCCTGGATCTGGATTTGTATTTCTTTCTCCAGATTAGGGAAGTTTTTTTTTAGCTATTACTTCTTCAAAGTAATAGCTTTGTAAGCTATTTGTAAGTAAGTTTTCTGCCCTCTTCTCTTTCTCTTCTCCTTTTGGGATCCCTATAATGCAAATGTTATCATGCTTGATGATGTGTCAGAAGTCCCTTAACCTATTTGCATTTTTTATTCTTTTTCTTTTCCTGTTTGCTGTTCAACCTGGTTGCTTTTCATTACCCTGTCTTCCAGTTCAATGATCTGTTCTGCATCCTCTGATCTTCTATTGATTCCTTGTAGTGTATTTTTCATCTCAGCACTGACTAGTTATTTTTTATATTTCCTATCTCTTTGTTGAAGTTCTCACGGACTTCAGCCACTCTTCTTCCAAGTCCAGTGAGTATCTTTATGACCATTACTTTGAACTCTGAATCAGGCGTATTGCTTATCTTCTTTTTCTTTAGCTTTTCCTGTGATTTTGTCTTGTACTTTCATTTGGCCCATATTCCTCTGTCTCTTCATTTTGTCTGACTCCATGTGTGTTATATGCATTGCATAGCTCAGCTATGTCTCCTGGTCTTGAAAGTCGTGGTATTGTGTAGAAGAGATCCTGTGGTGCCCTGAAGTGCAATCCCACCCTAGTCATCGTAACCAGGCACTCCAGGGGTATCCCTGTGTGGACTGGGTGTGACTTCCTGTTGTGGCTGAGCCAGGATTGTTTTGGGCATGCTTGTGGGTGGGGTTTGACTTTAGCCCAGAAGGCTGAAATGACCTCCTTTGCTTACTGTGTGTGCACTGGGTTGGGTTTGTTCCCTGCACTGTTGAGAGGCCCGGCAGCCGACACCAGGGGCTCACTGATGGTTGGGACCAGCCCCCAGCCTGGCTATGTACAGTGAAATACTACAACACTTGCTGGTGCACGAAAAAGCATGGTTTGCTCTTTGTGCAATCCAGCAAGGGGCCCGGCTGCAGGAACTGCAGGCTTGCTGGTGTGTGGGATTATTTTTTCTCCTGCCCAGGGCGGGAATCATTTGGCAAAAACCCTGGTCTCAGCGGGGGCTATCTGCCAGATGTAGGGGGGCAGGAGACACTTTGGGCTTCTGCTGAGGCAGGTAGGTTGGTCTGCAGAATGTTGGCGTGGGGCACACGGTATTAGCAAGAAATACGGAGAGTGTTATAACTGGCTCCTGCAAACATCCTACTATTGGGGCTGGGGGAGGGCAAGAAAAATGTGTTCCAGTACATTTGTTGCTAGAGAAATCTCTTTCAGATCCCTGGCCCTCTGGCACCCATCTTAAAAATAATCAATACATCTTTGTGTGTGCCTAGGCACTTTTCAGTCTCTCCCTTCTGTGCTGCGTCTTGGGCCATGTTCTGTAGTATGCTGGGGTTTTTTTTTAATTTTTTAACGTTTTATTTATTTTTGAGACAGGGAGAGACTGAGCATGAACAAGGGAGGGTCAGAGAGAGGGAGACACAGAATCTGCAACAGGCTGCAGGCTCTGAGCTATCAGCACAGAGCCCGACGCGGGGCTCGAACTCACGGACCGAGAGATCATGACCTGAGCCGAAGTCGGCCGGTTAACCGACTGAGCCACCCAGGCGACCCTGTAGTATGCTGGTTTTTTAATGGCAGAGACTCTGTCCTATCACCAACTCTTTCTCCTGGAGTTAAACCTACTAATTTGCAAAGCTTATGGATTTAAGCCCTGCTGCTTTTCAAAGCCAGACTTTATGAGAGCCCATCTTCTCAGTGCGGATCCCCAGTGCCGGGGATACCTGATGTGGGGTCTGATCCTCTTGCTCCTCCATGTTTGTTCTGTCTCTCCCATTCATGGTTAGTCACGTTGGGAGTTTGGTTCCCTACCGTGTCTGTGCGCATCCTATGCTTTTCCATATGGACTTCTGTGTAAAATTAGCTGTGGAAGATCCATTCTTCCAGTCTTCAGGTCATTTTCAGAGTTATTTGCACAGATGTAGTTGTTGCCTCTGTGTATCCATGGGACCAAGTGAGCTAGTCCGCCATCTTCCTATTTAGTTATGTACACTGATGTTTTTAGCTTGCAACGATTAGTACCATTGTGTTTGCCAAAGGGCGATTTTTATGTTTCCATCATTTGTTTGATATGTATTATTTGGCATTCTACTGTCAGTAACAGTTTTGTCTTCCTCCTACTTATTATTTATGTGAGTATACACTTAGGGATATTTGTTTCAGCACATCGGTTACAAATCATTGCTATCATTATTGTTGCTTAAATTGCCCCTTAGTTTTCCATTGGTAGTCCCTTTAAATTGGCTCTTCTGTCTTTAGATATGTCCTGATGATTTTTTGAACCCTGTCTTTCATTTTGATCCTAACAGATACCTCAGGTTTTTCTTAAACTTCTCTTGCCTCAGCCCTGGAGTGAGGCAATTCCTTAAGGAAATGTGATTTCTTTTATTGGAGAATGCTATTTATAATCAAGGTCTGGGTGCTAAATGTGCTTATTGTTACTGAGATGTCATTGCTTCTAGACTCCTTTAGAAGCCAGTTAGGTGATGCTTACATATAAACCAGGAAACACACATGTGCATGTTCTTTCTTTCTTTCTTTCTTTCTTTCTCTCTCTCTCTCTCTCTCTCTCTTTCTCTTTCTTTTTCTTTCTTTCTTTCTTTCTTTCTTTCTTTCTTTCTTTCTTTCTTTCTTTCATCTATTTATCTATCATCTATCTATTACCTATCAATCTATTTCTTCCCATCCATTTGTTTCTTTTTTCATCTATCCATCCATCCATCCATCCATCCATCATCTTCCTGCCTATAAACGTGAGTTCATACTGATACCTCTTGCAGTCATCTAACACCACAGACCCATCTTTTTCTTCTCTTTTTCCTTATTTGTGCCTCCTTTTTCCATCCCTGAGAAACATAGCTCTCATTATCCAAAATATGTTGAATGACTGTCTAATACATACACATAAAGTACTTTAATAATTGCTAAACCATATCCCTGTGAAAAACAAACTTACTAACTAGAGCACAGTGTTTATGTATAGGTCTTTGTTTTTAGCGTTGAAATGTATAGTCAAAAGGATGTTTCCCATTAGTTTGGTTAGCTATTTTTTCTTCCTTCTGAATTCTTTTCTATTGTAGCCATGTTTTGCATTGTAATAAACCAAGTCTGTTACACCTTGAGTTCCAATTTTGGTTTTTCTCATATCCTCATTGATCTTATTTTTCTGTATGTAAAATATTACCACTGTCCTATGTATTAGAACTATTCAAAAGAGTGTATTCAAAGAAGTATGTGTTTCTCCTCATTCCTCTCGCTCGTTCCCGTTCATCCATTCCTTCTGACCTTTTCTCACCAAGCCCCTGTAGATAGACATTCTCATGAATCATCATCAGTTAATCATGTTTATATTTCCTATTTTAAAAATGAGACAATACGTACACATTTTCTTCTTTTATATTTTTCTTCTATAAATAGCAATATTATGTGTATATAGATATATAAACATATGGGTGCTTAATATTATATCCAGAAAATTACTCCCTATCAGATACTAGAAAATTTTCTTCTTTATGTATGAATATATGTATGTATGTATGTATGTATGTGTCACACAATATTCTGTTTTTTGGATTAGTGTGGATGTACCAATGAACCCTAGCTTATTCAGACACTCCATACCTGTGCTTCTTAGGTTATATCCAGTATTTGACAATTGTAAAAATATAGATGTGCATTTTTATATTGTTGGAAGTATATCTTCACAGTAAATTCCTAGGAATGAGAGTGATGGGTCAAAAGAAAAGGTTGCATTTAGTTTTCTTAGGTATTTCAATTGAGTCATTTTAAAGGGATTTTACATTAAATCTCCCTTTGGGAGAAATATGATAGTGTCTTCACAAATTTAGAATGTCCTAATATTCCTTTTTTTATTGTTAGTCCTACATCTGTTGATTCAACAAGATACTGTAAGGGTTATGTTTACATAACTCTATATCACTTATATAACTGTGCTGCGTTACGTAAGTGAAACATGAATGTCTTCTCAGCTATAAAAATTTACTTGCCCTCCTAAGCTAATAATAGAAAAATCAAGTTTTTTATTGCTAGAATTGTTTTCAATATTATTACTTGTATACATTTTTAAAATATCTAGCCTTTGCTATACTTCACATATGTAATTTGTAATTCTAAATTTCTCATTTCAGCTTGTTTCATTTCATAGTAACAAAACTTCTACATAATATATATTTAATCATCAGATACCATATCATGTTTCTTTAAATATACTTTAATATTAAAAGATTGTTGCCAGTCAACAAAATAATGAACAAGACAGAGACTTGAACAGACATCTCACCAAAGAAGACGTATAAATGACAAGCATATGGAAAGATTCTCTTTATCATATGTCATTAGGAAAACGAAAGTTAAAATAACAGTGATATACCACCACACACCTATGAGAATGGCCAAAATCCAAAATCATTGACAACACTCCTTCATAAGCAACAAGAACTCTCATTTATTGCTGGTGGGAATGAAACTTGATCTGACCACTTTGGAATAAAGTTTGTCAGTTTCTTATAAAACTAAACATATTTTTACCATATGGTCTACCCACTGAACTCCTTGGCATTTGCCTAAAGGAGTTGAAAGTGTGTCCACTCCAAAAAACTGCACGTGAATGCTTACAGCAGTGTTATTGGTAATCACCAAAACTTAGAGCTAGCAATATATCCTTTGGTAGGTGATAAATGGATAAGCACTATGCTTTATCCGGGCAATGGAATACTATTCTGTGCTAGAAAGAAATGGGTTATCAGACCATAAAAGAAATTATGGAAACTTAAATGCATATTACTAAGTGAAAGAGGCAAATCTGAAAAAGCTCCATACTGTATTATTTCAACTATATGAAATTTTATAAAAGACAAAATTATGGAGACAGTAAAATGGTTACTGGTTATTGGGTGTCAAGGAGCGGGGAGGGATAAATAGAGCACAGAGGATTTTGAGGATGGTGAACCTATTATGACACTATAATTGCAGAGACATGCCATTATATATTTGTCCAAACCCATAGAATGTACATCACAACACCAAGAATGAACCCTAATGTAAACTAAGGGCTTTGGGTAGTGACGACATGTCAATTTGTAAGTTCATTGATTCTAACAAATGTACCATCTGGTAGGGATGTTGATAATAGTGAAGACTGTGCGTGTGTGAGAGCAGCAATGGGTGTCTGGGAACTTTCTCTACTTTATGCTCGATTTTTCTGTGAACCTAAAACTGCTCTAAAAAAATAAAGCCTATTTAAAAATTAACAAAAACCAAGACAGAACGGTTATTGCCAGAAGAGTTCTACTTCTGCCATGGGGTATCAGCAGCTCTATGAATTCTTTCCGTGGTGAAACAACCTTATCTGATAAAAATTAGCAAAACAAAAAGAAAAAGTATTTAGAGTCTTTGGAAATTGTTATGAAAGCATACAGCACATGAAGAAACATTCACTCAATGAATTTCTGTGGTGCTTGAGCCACAATCTGTCTCTCCCCTCAACTCAAGCTCCACACTCTACATCCAGTTCTCAATTATAGGGTAAAGCATCTACTCCAGACAAGGCAAGCCAAGAATAGTGGGACTGCAGTCACCTTTACCCCAACTTGCACGTAGGGTGGAGTTTCCATGCCAATCTGAGAATATTTGCTGCTACTGTCACTTCCCACATGTTCTTCTCATAAAGCAGGGGATCACTGTGACAGAAGTAGGCCCCTCTTTCTACCTCCAGCTTTAGATCAGGTACACAGAGACTTTACATAGGAAAGAGGTAGGACATGAGCACCTAGACTTTCAGTGCTCTCCCAGAGGAATGAAATGTATTCAAAATAGAATGTGAGGAAGTTCATGCCTAGGTGAGCTCCCACATGCAACAGAAAGTTTGTTAGAAAGCATTTAAGATGGAGGCATCATAAGAATGACAGGCTGACGTGTGGGGCCAATAGATTACCAGAGAGAACCAGAAAAAGAGCTAAAAAGAGGCATACCGAGAAAAACACCAAAAACAAAACAAAACAAAACAAAAAACAAAAACACCAAAATGCAAAGACTGTCCTCAAAAATTATGCTTGCAAAAAGGCCAGACTTAATTGGATAAGATTATGGAGCAGTCTGTTTCTCAGCACATTAACAAAAATACTAGAGAAATTAGCTGGCAATTAGTCACCCTAAACCTTGGATTTGATATCAACAGATCAGGGGCAAAGACCGTCAAAGAGTTCCCTTCTAGAACCACCAGAGTGACTGTATGCATGCCCAAGTCTGCACACTTTGAGGACAAACATTATGGGCTTCATACTCCAGAGGATATATTATTCAATTAAATATCCAGCGAAGTCACTGAACAAATAACAAACAAACAAAAGCAACAGCAACAAGCCCATGGTGGAAATAATCCATTTTCAAAGAGATTATGCATTTCAAAGAACAGAAAGAAAAAAAGTGAAGAGAAATTACCAGACCCTCAGAGATAGGTGGAATACTCTTACCACCCAAACAGGCTTATAATTAGAGTACCAGAAGGAGAGGAGGGAGATGAGCAGAATAAACTTTTCAAATAATGGCAGAAGTTTTCCAGATTTTGATGAAAAACATTAATCTACACATTCCTAAACTCAGTGAGTTTCAAATAGAAAAACACATGGAGAACCACAACCAGACACATAATAGTAAAAATGGAAACCTTAGAAAAAGAAATAGATTTTAAAGCATTAAGATAGACAGAAAAGGCAATCAAACTAAACAGCTGATTTATCAGAAATAAGAAGCCAGAGTTAGTAGGATAATATATTCACAGGGTGAAGAAAAAAAAATGCTATCAACCAAGAGTCTTATATCCAGCACAACTGTCATTCAAAAATAAAAGTGAAATAAAGACATGTACAGATAAATTGAAAATAAGAGAATGTGTTGCTCTCAGACCTTACAATATATAATGAAGGAAGTTCTTTAGGCTTAAAGCAAATGACTTCATGTAATATTTCAAATGTTAGTAAGAAACAAAGAGAAATTGGTAAAGATAATAAATATACAAAATAGCATAAATGTACATTTCTTCTTTTTTTTTCTAATGAGTTTACAAATAAATTTTATAAAACAACATGTGAATAATTGTATTTTTGTATTTGAGAGTTATACAAGTGTAGCATTTTGACAGTAACAGCACAGTTAATGTGGGTTGGGCACAGCTTTGTTACAGTAAGGAAATGACACCATATAGTAAGTCAACATACAGTAACAGCAGAAGAAAACCAAAAATGTTAAGTAAGGAGTTTAATATAACAAGTTCTATAAACACATGTATTTGTTTTCCTCTGATATTCTTTAAAATGAGCCTTAAAAGAAGCTATAAAATTTTATTGATTTATATAAAGTAAATGTGTTTTGTTGGATAATGTACATAAAATGATCACATGAAAATGAAAGAGACAATAGAACTCTATAGGAACAACATTTATTAATCTTACTGTAAGTAAGATAGCATAAATCTGAAGCAGAGGCTGATATGTTAACATGTATGTAGTAAGTCCTAGAGAAAACAATGAGAAGATAACTCCAAAGGACATCAATAAAGGAATTAAAGTGTTATATTGGAAAATATTAGCTTAATGCAAAAGAAAGCAGTAAAATATGAGTGAGGGAACAAAAATGGGATGTGTAGAATAAATAAGATGTCAGATTTGATTCCAACTAATCATTAAATAGGGTTAAATGGAAATAGATTAAATAATTTAATTAAAATGGGTTTTTGGATTTAAAAAATAATATTCAAATATAATATATCCTGAAGATACACTTTAGGTATGAAGATAAAAATATGTTAAAGTAAAGGAACAAAAAAGATTGATCATGAAAGTAGCAAACAGGAAAATTAGAGTGACTACACTAATATAGGGAATAGACTTTAAAATAGAAATTTCACTAGAGATAAAGTGGGACTTTTAAAAATGATAACACTGTCAAACAGAGATATAATTATAAACAGATATGCACCTAACAACAATGCCACATATACATGGAGCAAAAAGTAGCAGAACTGAAGGCCTTAAATACACAACTCAAAAATAATAGAAGGGTTTCTGGGTTGCTCAGTCGGTTAAGTGTCCCGGCTCAGGTCATGATCTTGCACTATGTGGGTTTGAGCCCTGCGTCAGGCTCTGTGCTGACAGCTCAGCGTCTAGATCCTGCTTCAGAGTCTGTGTCTCCATTTCCCTCTGCCCCTCCCCTGCTTGTGCTCTCTGTCTTTCAAAAATAAATAAGTGTTAAAAAATAATATTTGGAAATTTAACCCAATTTAAAAAATGAATAAAACAACTAGGCAAAATATCAAGAAGAAACTAGAGGACTTGAATAATACTATAAATTGTCTACATGTAACAAAAGTATTTATAGAACTAACCAATGGACAATAGAACACACATTTTTATCATTGGTACATGAAATAGCCTCCAGGATAAACCATATATTAGGTCATAAAACAAGTCTCAATAAATGTAAATGGCTTAAAATGATAAAAAATGTATTCTTGAACTACAGTGTAATTGAATTAAATACCCATAATAGAAAAAAAAAATTGGCAAACTCACAAATGTTTGAAAATGATACAACACATACCTAAGGAAGTAATAACTAAGGGGGCGCCTGGGTGGCTCATTCAGTTAAGTGTCCGACTTTGGTTCAAGTCATGATTTCACGGTTCCTGAGGTCCAGCCCCACGTCAGTCTCTGTCCTGACAGCTCAGAGCCTGAAGCCTGCTTTGGATTCTGTGTCTCCCTCTCTCTCTGCCCTCCCCCAACTCGCACTTATCTCCCTCTCTTGAAAATAAGTAAACATTAAAAAAAAAAAGTAATGAAGAAATCACAAAGGAAAATACAAAATACTTTGAGATATCTGCTAATGTAGATACAATATACCAGAACTCAAGGGATTCACGAAAAATAGAACTACCTTATGATCCAGCAATTGCAAGACTAGGTATTTATCCAAAGAATACAAAAATACTAACTCAAAGGGATACATGCACTTGATGTCTATAGCAGTGTTATCTGAATAGCCAAGTTATGGATACAGCCCAAGTATCCATTGACTGTTGAATAGAGAAGGATTAAATGCAATATGTGTGTGTGTGTGGGGGGGTGTGTGTGTATACACACACACACATACATAATGGAATATTACTCAGCAATAAAAAATAATGAAATCTTGGCATTTCATTGGGGCTAGTGAATATGATGCTAAGTGAAATAAGTCAATCAGGGAAAGACAAATACCATATGATTTCACTCATACATGGAATTTAAGAAAACAAAGGAGCAAAGGGAATAAAAAAGAGGGAGACAAATCAAGAAACATATTTTTTAAATTTTATTTTAGAGAGAAAGCAAGAGAGCACAAGTGGGAGAGAGGGGCTGAGGTAGAGAGAGAGAGAGAGAGAGAGAGAGAGAGAGAATCTTAAGCAGGTTCCATGCTTAGTGCAGACCCTGACATGGAGCTCGATTCCACAACTCTGGGATCATGACCTGAGCCAAAATCAAGAGTCGGATGCTAAGCCGTGTGAGCCACCCAGGTGTCCCAAGAAACAAACCCTTAATTATAGAGAAAACAGTTATGGTCCTCAGAGGGGTGATGGATAGTGGGATTGGGGAAATAATTGATGGGATTAAGGAGTGCAGTTGTGATGAATATTGACTGGGTGAAGTATGGAAGTGTTGAATCATTATATTGTATACCTGAAACTAATTACACTGTATATTAACTAGCTAGAATTCGAATAAAAATATTAAAAAAAATAAAAAAGCAAGGCTCACAGGGAGATTTATAGGTATAAAAATCTATATGTAAGAGAAGAAAAGTCTCAAATCAAGAACCTGGGGCGCCTGGGTGGCTCAGTCAGTTAAGCGTCCGACTTCGGCTCAGGTCATGATCTCACGGTCTGTGAGTTCGAGCTCCACATCGGGCTCTGTGCTGACAGCTCAGAGCCTGGAGCCTGTTTCAGATTCTGTGT
Organism: Panthera tigris; assembly: GCF_018350195.1. Lineage (NCBI taxonomy): Eukaryota > Metazoa > Chordata > Mammalia > Carnivora > Felidae > Panthera > Panthera tigris. The sequence continues at coordinate 4,735,965 of NC_056663.1, read as the reverse complement.
CTCCCTCTCTCTCTGCCCCTCCCCTGTTCATGCTCTGTCTCTCTCTGTCTCAAAAATAAATAAACGTTAAAAAAAATTTAAAAAATCAAGAACCTAACCTTCCACTACTTAAGACACTGCGATCAGAACTAGCTGAACTTAAGAAGAAGGAGAAATAAAATACTTAGAGCAGAAATTAACAAAATAGAGAATAAAAAACTAATGTAGAAGATGAGCAAAGACCAAAGTTCATTCTTCGAGATCCACAAAATTGAAAAAAAAATAAGTAAAGTTTCCAATAAATGCTGCTAGAAGACACAAATTACATAAATCAGAATGATGGAAGAGGTACTATTACTGACCTTACAGAAATAAAAGAAAGTTCCTAAGGGAATATTGATGCCAATTGGCAACAAATTAGATAATTTTAGATGAAATTTTTTTTTTTAAAACCTAGGACACAAAACACCAAAAAATGAATTAAGAAGAAACAAAGTCTGAATATATTTGTACAATATAATATGTTTTGATGAATAATAAAAATATTTATCAGAGTGCCTGGGTGGATCAGTTAGTTAAAGCGTTGGCCTATGGCTCAGGTCATGATCTCATCGTTTGTGGGTTTGAGCCCACGTCGGCTCTGTGCAGACAGCTCAAAGCCTGGAGCCTGCTTCTGATTCTGTGTCTCCCTCTCTCTCTAGTCCTACCCTGCTTGCACTGTTTCTCTCTGTCTCTCAAAAATGAGTAAGTGATAAAAAACATTTAAAAAATTATCTACAAAGAAAAGCCCAAGCCTAAATAACTTCACTGGTGAATTTTATCTACCATTTAAAGAAGAGTTAATATTAACTCTTCAAAACTCTTCCAAAAAATATGAGTAATAACACTTTTCATTTAATTTTATAAAGTTAGTAAAGCCTTCATGTAAGTATATGTAGTTAGTAGACCAATAAAATATGAGACTATCACAAAGAAAGATATCTGTAGACTAATATCACTTATGAAGATAAAATTTCTTTAACAAAATATTAGCAAGACAAATCTAACAATATGTAGAAAGAATTATACCTCATGCAAAAAGTAGAAGCAAGATTGATTTAATATATAAAATCAATTAATGTGATTTATCATATTAATAGAACACAAGACAAAAGCTGCAGGACCATCTCAAAACAGGCAGAAAAAGCATTTGTAAATATCCAGCACTCTATGTTGAAAGTACTCAACACACTAGGAATAGAAGGGATCTTTTTCAATGTGATAAAGAATATCTAGAAAAATGGCATTGTTAGCATCATACTTAAAGTTGAAAGACTGATTGTTTATCCATAAATAGCCCCATGAACAATGGGGCTCCCGGGTGGCTTAGTCAGTTGAGGGTTCACTTCTTGGTTTAGGCTCAGGTCATGATCTTACAGTTTTGTGACTTTGAAACCGCCCTCCCCCTCCCCCCCCCTCCTGGCCAGGGCTCTGCACTGTCAGTGTGGAACTTGCTTGTGAGTCTTTCTCCCTCTCTATCTGCACCTCCCCTACTCATGCTGTCTCTATCTTTCTCAAGTAAATAAGTAAACTTAAAAAAAAGAATAAGACAAGGATGTCCACTCTTCCTATATCTTTTCAGTATTATCCTGGACATTTTAGCTAGGACCTTTAGGAAATAAAATGAGAGAAAAGGCATCCAGATTGGAGAGAAAGAAGTTGAACCATCTCTAACTGCAGAGGATGTATCCTTGTATATGGAAAATTCTAAGAGATCCAATAAATAAAACTATTAGAACTAATAATCAAGTTCATCAAGCTTGCAGGATACAAGATAAAAATCTAAAAATAGTTTCTAATTGTTTCTAATATTTGTAATGAACAATCTGAAAATAAAATTAAGGCTACAATTGCATTTATAGCTCCTTCTAAAAATGAACATTCAGTAATGCTTTTAACATGAGAAGTTCTAACATATACTCTGAAAAATTCAGGCTATTTTCAATTAAAAAATTAAAGAAGATCTAAGGAAATGGGATGAAATTCCATGTTCTTGAATCAGAAGGCATAATGTTAAAAGTCAATATCCTCAATTGAATTACATCTGCTATAGAGTATCTGTGAAAATCCCAGCTTCTCTTTGGAAATTAACAAACTGATCTTAAAATTCATGTGAAAATTCAAGGGATGCAGAATATTCAAAATAGTCTTGAGAAAGGAGAACTCATTTGTAGAATTGTGCTAGATTTCCCAAACCTTCTACATAGCTGTAGTAATCAACACAGCATTGTACTGTTCTAAAGACAGACATACAAATCCACAGAATAAAACTGAGGGTCTAAAAATAAACCTTCACATTTATGATCAATTGATTTCTAGAAGACCGCCAAGGCAAGTCAGTGGGACGACTAATAGTCTTCTCCACAGTGTTGGAACAACTAGATTATCTGCTTTTAAAAGCTGAAGCTGGATCCCCACCCAATTCAATATACAAAAATAGTGCAAAGTGGATAATGACCTAATGTAAGAGTTAAAACTGTAAGCATGTTACAAAGAAAACAGAAGCATTTATCTTTATGACCATGGAGAAAGCAATGATATATATACATATATGTATACATATATACGTGTGTATATATGTGTATATATATATATATGTATATATGTGTAGATATATATATAATACACAAAGAATTCTTACAGTTCAGCAGTAAAAAGGCAATCAAGTTTTTACATGGGCAAAGAATCTGTATGGGCAGTGCTCTAAGTAGTATAAACAAATAGCCAACAATCTGAGAAGCTCTTCAGTATCATCACCTGTCAGGAAATTACAGATCAAAACCATAATGACACAGTACTTAACATTCACTATAAATCCTATCATTAGAAAATACAAATAATAGCAATAGTTATAGAAGATTGAAAACAGTGGAAGCCTTTTACACTAGTAGTGGGAATATAAGATGTAGCAATTCCATTGAAAATAGCCTGAGAGTTTTTCAAAATATGAAACATAGAGTTACCATTTGATTCAGGAATTCCACTCCTAAGTATATACCCATAAGAAATGATGAAAAGATTTGCCCATGCAAAAACCCCTACATGACTATCCATAATAGCATTATTCATAATGGCCCAAAGTGGGAAGATGCCAATTGTCTATCAACTGATGAATGCATAAAGGTGGCATATCCTTATAATGGGATAGTATTCTGCGGTAAAAAGGTATGAAGGCCTGATACCTGCTACAATGTGAACAAATCCTAAAAATATTATACAAAGTGGAAGAAGACAACTCATAGAATGCCACATATTATGTGATTCCAAATATGAAATGCCCAGAATTGGCAAATGTATAGATACAGAAATATGCCTGTCAAGGGCTGGATGGAGAAGAGCTAGGACATTAAGGGCTAATGGTAATGGGGTTTCTTTTTGGGGTGATAAAATTATTAAAAATTAGATTTTATTGATGAGGTTCATCTCAATATACTGAAGACTATAGAAGTATACAATTCAAACGGTGAATGTTATGTGTAAATTAGATCTAGTTATATTTAAATAAAAGTGTTATATCTATGTCTCCATATGTATATCGAGATATATATATATATATATATATATATATATATATATATATACCTCCCCCTCCCTCTCTGTCTCTCTGTTTCTCTCTCTCTTTTATGTCACTACTCTTTTTATTTGATCATTGTTAGACACGCACCAGGCTGCTCTGGTAGATTCCACAGTCCACAAGTGTTCTCTAAGACAAAATTATGCATTTTGGTAGAAGGAAAAATGACAATGCACAAATGTAATATTGAATTTTAAAATGTGTTGCTTTTTTTTTACTGTAACATCTTTCATGTGATTGAAGTTTTTATAGGATAGTGTTCCCAAGAAATTTATAGCACTCTAACAAAGATGTTGCTGTCTTATGGAAAAGGACTCTGAGTGAATTGTTACTTCCCACTCCTTTGCTAGCAGTTTTTAAAGTTTAATTGTGAGCTAACAGTGCTGGCTCCCAAACTCTACCTACTTAATCTAGTTGCACACCTACCATTGGATTACCTTCCTCCCTTTTCTTTCTTCCTTCAATTTGTTAGTTTCAAATATTTAAGTCAAATAAAAGGAAAAAAAGTTTTTCTCTGCTTCTTACTTAAAAAAAAAGGAAAAGAGGAGGAAGGTGCTGGTCTAGGGCATTCTAAATTAAAAAAAATGATTACAATTCTATTATAAAGATATTTCTATCTGGTTCTCTTAGGAAACAGCACACTCAGATGGTTTGCAGAGGGTTTATAAAATTGTACCTAGAGCACAATCCAGGTGCACACCCTGGTGAACACAGGGGATGGTGGGATGCAGATGGGGTCTTTTTCTGTCCCTGGGGATGAAGGTTCAAAGGGAAGGTGGGCTTACCTCAACAACAAGAGGAGACAGTGACAAGAGTCACTCACTGCTTTGAGGGAGGAGCCATTCTTTCACATCCGTCCTGGAAAGGAAAGAAAGAAAACTTCCAACTTGTCCCCTACTCTTCCTACAGACTCTTCTTAGTGCTCCCCCCATTGTCCAAGTGGACTGGAAGGTGCAAGTCAGGAGAATTCATTTCGCCTGAATTACTCTGGTGGGTGGAGAAGGATGTAGCATTGACAGGCATACAGAGAATACTTAGCAAGGTACATGGTAGAAATCCACTGTGAAATACACATTATGCCCAAAGAGACTGAGAGTTCAAGCACACCTGTCCATGTTATTTATCAGAAAAATCTAATTCATACACAATTATATAGCCAGATGGGAATTTTTATTATTTATAATTTTTAAAGTTTTATTGACAAATAATTGACATACATCACCACATAAGTTTAAGGTGTAGAGCCTGATGGTTTGATTTACATATAGTGTAAGATACTCACTGCGCTATGTTTACTCAACTTCCATACCTCATATAGATACAATAAAAAGATGGGAAAAATATCTCCTTTTTTTCTTTAAAGATTATTTCTTTGTTTTGAGAGCGGGAGAGGGGGAGGGGGGAGAGAGAGAGAGAGAGAGAGAGAGAGAGAGAGAGAGAGAGAGAGAGGAAAGGGGCAGAGAGAGTGGGTGAGAGAGAATCCCAAGCAGTATCCTCATTGTTAGCACAGAGCCCGACATAGTGCTCGAACTCATGAACTGTGGATCATGACCTGAGCCAAAACCAGGAGTCAGATGCTCAACCAACTGGGCCACTCAGGCACCCCCAAATTTCTCCTTGTAATGAGAACTTTTAGGATCTACTGTCTTAACAGCTTTCCTGTATATCATATAGCATTATTAACTGTAGTCATCATGTTGTATATTACATCCCTAGTACTTATTTATTTTATAACTTGAAGTTTTTAGCTTTGACCACCTTTCTCCAATTTACCTTGCCTCAACCACAAATCTCATCTATTTTTCTGAGTTTGGTGGGTTTCTGTTTTTGTTATTATTTGTTTTATAGTCCACATATAAATGAGATTATGTAGTATTTCTATTTCTCTGACTCATTTCAAGTAGCATAATGTCTTCAAGGTCCCTCCATGCTATCACAAATGAGGTTTCCTCATATTGTATGACTGCATAGTATTCCATTGTGTATGTTTCTTGATATATTTACATACAGGTTCCGTATCCATTCATTCTTTGGTGGATGTTTAGGTTGTTTCCGTGTATTGACTATTATAAATAATACTGCAGTAAACATGTAAGTGCAGATATCTTTTTGAATTAGTGGTTTTGTTTCCTTTAAATATATTCTGATTCCCTGTTCTCAAGATCATGCCAGTATTTGTTATCCCTTTTCTTTTTGGTGATGGCCATTCTAACAGGTACAACGTGATATTTTATTGTGGTTTTCATATACATCTCCCTAATGAATAGTGATGTTGAGCATCTTTCCATGTATCTGTTGGCCATTTGGAAATGTTCTTTGAAAAAATAATCTCTTAAGTCCTTTGCTCATTTTTAAATTGGATTATTTTACTTTTATTTATTTATTTTGCTGTTGAATTGTATGAGTTCTTTATATATTTTGGACATTAACCTCTTATTAGAGAAATTGTTTGCAGTTATTTTCTCCTATTCCAATAGGTTGTCTTTTCACTTCTTTAATGGGTTCTGTTGCTGTGCAGAAGATTTTTAAGTTTGATGTTGTTCCACTCCTTTACTTTTGATTTTATTGTTTCTGCACTATGTGTGATTTTTCAAAAAACAAAATAAAATTACGAAAACTCATGTCAAAGAAATGTTTTTCTATGTTTTCTTCTTGGAATTTAATGGTTTCAGAACTTACCTTTGTTTTTCACCCATTTTAAATTAATATTTGTGAGTAGTGTAAGATAGAGGTGAAGTTTTACTCATTTACAAGTGAATATCTAGTTCTCCCAGCACCATTTATTGAGGAGACTGTTTTCTCCATTAAATATTCTTGACCGTCTTGTCAGATATTAGTTGACTGCTTATATTTGGGTTTATTACAGGGCTTTCGATACTGTCCTTTGGTCTGCTTGTTTGTTTTTATGCCAGTACCACACTGTTTTAATTACAGCAACTTTATAGGATAGCTTGAAATTAGAAAATGTGACGTCTCCTGCTTTTTTAATTCTTTGTTAGGATTTCTTTGGCTATTTGGAATCTTTTGTGGTTCCATGTAAATTTTTTAAAAATGTTTATTTATTTTTGAGAGACAGAGAGACAGAGCACGAGTGGAGGAGGGGCAGAGAGAGGGAAAATTTACTCCATATAAATTTTAGGGTTTTTTTTTTTTTTAATTTCTGTTAAAAAAGCCATTGGAATCTTGAAAAGGATTGCACTGAACCTATAGATGGCTTTTGGTATTATTGACATTTTAGCAATATTAACACTTCGCATCCATCAACATGGGATGCCTTTCCATTTATTTGTGTATTCTTCAATTTCTTTCTTCAGTATCTTACAGTATTTAGAATAGAAATATTTTACCTCCTTGAATGAATGTGTTTCTATTAACTTTATTGTTTTTGATACTATTGTAAACAGAATCAATTTCTTTATTTCTTTTTCAGATTATGTGTTGTCAGTATATATAGAAATGCTACTGATTTTTGTACATTTATTTTGTATTCTGCAAATTTATTAAATTTGTCAATTAGATTTAAAAGTTTTTTGGTTTCATCTTTAAGACTTTCTCTATATAAGATCATGTCATCTGCCACTAAAGACAATTTTACTTCTTCCTTTCCAATTCTGATGTCTTTTATTCATTTTTATTGCCTGATTGCTCCAGCTGGGACTTTCACTATTATGTTGAATAGGAGGTGTGAGAGTGGACAACTTTGTCCTATACCTGATATTAGAAAAAGAGCTTTTAAGCTTTAATCATTGAGTATGTTAGCTGTGGGATTGTCGTACTTAGCCATTATTATGAGATAGGTTGAGATATGTTCATTCTGTGCTTAATTTTTAAGCGTTTTTTTTTAATGTTTATTTATTTTTGAGACAGAGAGAGACAGAGCATGAACAGGGGAGGGTCAGAGAGAGAGGGAGACACAGAATCTGAAACAGGCTCCAGGCTCTGAGCTGTCAGCACAGAGCCCGACGCGGGGCTCGAACTCACAGACCGTGAGATCATGACCTGAGCCGAAGTTGGACGCTTAACCGACTGAGCCACCCAGGCGCCCCTTAAGTGTTTTTAACACGAATAGATATTGAATTTTGTCAAATGCATTTCCTGCATCTATTGAGTTGCAGATGATTGTGATCTTTCATTGTACTAATGTGATATATCGTGTTGATTGATTTGCATATGTTGAACCATCCTTCCATCTCAGGGATAAATCCCATTTGATCATGGTTAATGATCCTTTTAATGGATATTTCTACATTTTGTTTGAAAGTTTTGATGTTTACTTTTGAGAGAGAGAGAGAGAGAGCATGAGCAGGGAAGGGGCCGAGAGAGGTAAGGAGACACAGAATCTGAAGCAGGTTCCAGGCTCAAAGCTGTCAACACAAAGCCCGACGTGGGGCTCAAACTCACAGTCCATGAGATCATGACCTGAGCCAAAGTTGGACGCTTAACCTACTGAGCCACCCAGGTGCCCCTCGATATTTCTACTTTTTAATCGAGGAAATACAAGTTCAGAGAGATTGCTTGCTAAGATTGTAAAGACATGTTGGGAGAACCAAGATTTGATTATAGGTCTTGCCGACCCCTGAGGCCATGTTCTTTTGTTACATAAAATTGACCCTAACCCAAAAAAATACCATTGTCCGGCTTCAAAACCTTTTTTCTCTTATAAGTCCTTGAAGGGTACCTGGTGGCTCAGTTTTTTAAGCATCTGACTCTTGATTTTGGCTCAGATCATGATCTCATGGTTCATGAGTTCAAGCCCCATGTTGGGCTCCATGCTTACAACCCAGGCCCTGCTTGGGATTCTCTCTCTCTCACTCTCCGTGCTTCCCTTGCTCACACATCCTCTCTCTCTCTCACACACACAAAATATATGAACTTAAAAAAATGTCATTAAAAAAAAAAGGATATCTAAATTGTAATACCTTATCTTTTAATCAATGGCCCCAAATAATTTTATCCCATGCAATTAAGGAATAAATTACTACTGTGTACTTTTTCCTCCAAATATCAAATGGATGGGATGAGGTTACAAAAGAACTTAAAAAAACCCTTATTTATTTAGACCTTTGTCTAGAGATTTGTTTTATATACTAAATATAATTAAGCAATTAAACATCAATTTATTATGAGTTTGAGCTTTTAAAATATCATGCTGAAGGATGAATGAGATTCAAAAAAATAATGTGGCATCTAGTTTCTGATACCAAAGAGCCTAACACTGCAGGCAAGAACATACTATAGTTAGGGAAATAAGATAGACAGATGATAGGTGAATAAATAGATAGATACAGAGATACGGAGATATATACCAGATACACCCTTTCAACTATTTATCCATTTGCCTACTCACTAAATAGTTATCAAGTATCTGTAGTGTATTAGTTACTGTGCATTTAAAGATAATATATGGTCACTGTCTTTATGGAGTGAACAGTCCAGTAATGAATTCATAAAGAGACACAAATAGTGATAATTCACTGTTAAGTACCCAAATATTGGTAAGTCACTGAGAAGTACTCAAGACCTTTGTGCAACATATTATTCACATAACATCCGTGGGGAACTGCTGAATCTAGAAACTAAAAATAAAATATGATTCAATCTAGATTCTAAAAATTCTTGTGGTCCTATTAATAGGAGTATATCAATGTGGGCTGGAGTATTTGGAAAAGTCCTCTAGAAAAAGCACTGGGATCTGAGCCCTGAAAAATGGGAGGATTTGAAGAGGTGGGAAGGAAAAAGAACTTTTGTTATTGGTTTTAGGAATAGTGAGAATATGGATTCTTGGCTCATGGTTGGTGTTTAGTGAGTATAAAGATAATAAATAAGGAAAGCCTTGTTTTGACAAAAATTTCAACAAAAAATAAAACTTAATTTTGCTTCCTGGAAGATAAATACCACAAAAGAAATGAATACGTTGAAGGGCAAAGATTTATTTCAAGTTATTATGAATTGTACTATGTATTATATCATGTATTACGTTACCATATATACCTGCGTGATACTTGTACACAACTGAGTGGCAACCACAGACACGACGGAAAAGAGCCTTTCCACCTCCGTTTCCAACTACTGTCCTAGATTACTTCAAAGTAAGCAAATCGAAAATCCACTACAGACAATGTGAGCCTTAGGAACACCGGAGGTTGTGGCTATTTAATAAAGAGGATTTCACAGGATTGGGAATGAGAAGCAAGGTGGCATTTAAAGGTAGTCTCTAGGTATGAGAGAATTCATGGAGTGAGGGACACCTTGGGAAGTCTCTCTCTTTTCAAGCAACATCATCTACTCAAAAGTCAGGTTTAAGGGACAGAATGATATGCTAATGATCCCTCTTTCTGAAGCAAACAACTGGTTCTCCTGCTCAGTGACACACAAATTTCAAAGTAAACTTGGCTCTCTTTGACGTAGTTGATGATTTTGCAGTGGAATCATTGTTATTGGAGATGCCCAAAGCTCACCTCCTCTTTTCCCCAACCTTTGGGAACCCCTTCACAGAATACAGTATCTCGGAAAACTGAGCACGGTGTGTTCTTTTCTTAAATCTCTCCTGAAAGAGGAATACAACTGTGATCCCAGGAAACATTACAACAGCTTCAAACAGGAAGCAGCAGAGCTTCTTAGATCATATTAATAAGATTACAATTACTAAAACTAATAAGTCCAAGAGAAAGGAAAAAAAGTTAATTCGAAAGCCTAAAATAAATCAGTCAGGAAATGGTGTAGCTATCTTGTTTTTATCACCAAAGGGAATGAGCCTCAAAAGAAAACCAAGTTTGATTTGGATCGTTCGTGAAATGAGAGCCAGAATAATGAGAACATTAGGGCTTTACTAGTTTGTACTTCTGTTCCCTGTGATATTACAGAACCTCAAGTCTTGTATCAAGAGCTCATTTTACTCAGAGTGTATTCTGTCCTGATTCTCTTCCTAGTTTCTCTTGGCCAGTTGGTCTAGAGTTCCCCATGCTCCTCCCTTAAATGGTGTCACTCCTCCAGCTTTAGTCTTTCCTTTATTTTCTTCTTGTTTTATAGAGTTTCCCTGGAAATTGTATGCATTTCCTTGTAAGCACATTCCGGTTCTGTATCTCTTCCTCTTCTGTCCTCCATAGATTATAAATTCAAGGTTCTAGCTTCACAGAAACTCCTATAAGGTCAGGTCCATCTTCCAAATTTGCTCCCCAAATTTTTTCATGGTATCAATGAATTGTATTAAGCCTCAGCAGTAACCTGAGCTAGACCTTTCAGGCCTATTTCTTCTCCCTCAGTTTACAGTTCAAATCACCTCTCAAGTCTTATATATCTTCAAGACATATATCAGATATATCTTCTGCACATTTCTTGAAAATATCTCCTCTGTTCTGTTTCCTCCGTTACTGCACTAGTTGAGATCCTCACCTCTTTTCCTGGATTACTAGTCATCTTTTAACTGATTTCTCCCTGCCTGCATTTTCTTCTTCCTTTGGTCTATTTCTATTCTACTACCATATATATATTTTTAAGTTTATGTATTTGTTTTGTGGGGGGGGGGCGGGGGGGGGCAGAAAGAGAGGGAGAGAGAGAATCCCAAGCAGTCTCCGTGTTGAAACTCATGCGGAGCTCAAGCTCATGAACTGTGTGATCATGACCTGAGCCAAAATCAAAAGTTGGATTCTCAACTGACTGAGACTCCGGGTGCCTTTTGCTACCATGGTTTTGATCCAGGTTATAGTTCTTATATTATGTTCTTGTTTATGAGTATTTATGGGTGTCGGTCACTTCAGGCTATATCACCTCAACCCTTGAAATCTGCTCTCAAATTCTGAGATCCTACTCTTTGCTTTTATGTGCCCTCTGCCCCATCACCGCACACTCTCTGTTTCTCCTCATCCCTTAATGAACCTTCCCTACAATTATTATTCCCTCTGCTTGAAACATTGTCACCATCTGTGTGTCTAGGTCATGATATCTCATCTTTCAGATCCCTGTGACATTTCAACAAATCCCTCCTCTGCACTGATTTTCAGATTCATGTGGTGATATAAATTTAAACTATAACCTTAAAATCAATAAATTCCCTATGGGCATTTCCTATGTGATAGACACTGCTGCATCCTATCTGAGATATATCAATTGTATAAAATACAGAGGTATCTATATCATCTGGATTAATCGATTGATCGATCTTGAGTTACTTAACATCCAGTATAATCTTGGCTTTAGGTGTAGAATACAGTGATTCGTCCCTTACATATGACAAACAGTGCTCATCCCAACAAGTGCCCTCCTTAATGTGCATCACCCATTTAACCCACCCCCATCAACCCTATATTTTAGAGTCTCTTATGGTTTGCCTCCCTCTCTGTTTTTATCTTATTTTTCCTTCCCTTCCCCTATGATCATGGGTTAAGTTTCTCAAATTCCACATATGAGTGAAATCGTGTGGTATCTTTCTCTGACTCACTTACTTCACTTGGCATAATACCCTGCAGTTCCATCCACATTGTTGCAAACGGCAAGATTTCATTCTTTTTCATTGCCTGTAGTATTCCATTGCCTGTGTGTGTGTGTGTGTGTGTGTGTGTGTGTGTGTGTGTGTGTGTTTGCGTGCACGCATATATTACATCTTCTTAATCCATTCATCAGTTGATGGACATTTGGGCTCTTTCCATAATTTGGGTTTTGTTGATAGTGGTACTGTAAACATGTATCATGCCCCTTTGAGTCAGCACTCCTGTATCCTTTGGATAAATTCCTAGTAGTATAAGATGCACTATAGTCTGTGGTCTTACATTCCTCTCAGGTGGGGGGACTCTGACTCATTCAGTCTTGGACTTTTCTTAGTTGGCCAGTAAAAGACTGAGCTCTAGCTGCCCAGGGGGTTGAGTTGCTTAATAATGTACCCTAAACGTCTTCTTCCTCCCTTTCTGTTCCTGTGGTATCCTGCCCTTCCTTTGTACTCTTTCTTAGTATTATTTATAACATGAACTATTGACTCTCAAATAATTCTCCTAGAATTCACTTTGGAGGAAACCCAATACAACATATAAGAGTAGATGGCAATAGTCTTAGACAATTGTAGTGTATTGCTTTTACAATACGCTCTGTGAGTTTTTAACTCACAGAGATAAATGGTTGGCTTGTGCTATGGTAGGAGAGTACCAGGCAGTATTTTTGAATAGAAGCATGAAGATATGCATGGGTATGTGTCTGGATTTTAGTATCTCTCTATGAAAGTAGCTCCTTTACCAATTAAATGCAGTGGCATCTTCCTTGTTCATGAAGCTGTGTTGGCGAGAACAATTCAGTTGTTTATACAGTTTCACTGACTGTAAAGAAGATGAATCCGTTAGTCAAAAATTCTGAGCCACCCAATCTCTGGAAGTGTGCTTCATGGAGGTTCATTGCACACTTTTAAATGCAAACACATAACCAGTTAATGTCCTTCTCAAGATAATGTCCAAGTAGTTCTAGATGTTTTCACGTATTCCTTTTTTTCCCCTGTAGTTTCTTATGATAAACAAAAATATAAAGTTATTTGGCTTGTTTGAGCTTTTATTAATATAGATTTTTAAATGCAATGGATCTTCTATTAGAGTAAGTAAAATTCTGGCTATGAATTGAGATCTTTTTGTGTTCATCTGTGTAGATTTAGTTTCATATTTTATTCAGCTACACTTCACTCTTATTTAAGAGCCATTGTCGGCAGACAAACCTTGGTCTGTAAAATGAGCTGTGTTATAAGCAAGAGGATTATAGGGAAAAAACTTAATCTTCTATAAAGGAAATCAAAGCAAAGTAAATGTGAAACAGAACTGTTGAAATTATCCTCTGAATGAAGAAGATAGCGTTTATTTTATTTTCTGTGAAACTCTTTGATCCTTTTTCCTGATGCTTTATTTTTAATTACTTTTATTTGCCATGAGTTTATATCATGTGTAAACATTTTATTTTACACGTGAACTAGGAGAAACCTAACGCCCTCAAAACCCCCTGTGTTCTTTGTCTTTTTGTTTGTGCTTTCCCACGATACTAATTGCTTCTTATTTTACGTTCTATTACTTGAACTGATTTAGATATAAGAAAGAAACAAGAAGCCTCCCATAAAACTGAGAAATGACCCAAATGTAAACGAGTGTAGTCAGCACACAGGAGAGAGGTCACAACTGTTGTCTTAGAAATTAGCACAGGAAGAGACCTTACAAATATAGACACACTCGAAATACAAGGGTTTTCGTTGTGCTTTGCTAAATAACCAGTTATCAACTGGTTTGCTAAGTTCAACAAAGGGGGGGGGTTCTCTGAATAAGTGCCCTTGTACAGTTAGGATTGAGGGAGCTTTGAAATATGCTGATCTGTTTAAATGTTTACACATAGTCTGTTTTCAAGAAAGCTAGTGGAAAAAAAACTAAGCGTAAAAATTATTAAGAAGGTTTTTTATTCTGTACGGAGTAAAGATCTTGACAAAAATGTCACTTGTATTTTTTGGACTATTTGTTCTGAATTTCAAGGAGGTATGAATTCTTGCACAATCATTTTTTTATAGATCCTAAGTGAATTGTGCTACCCATGAATGCAACTCCCTTTCAAAGAAGCACTGATTGCAGCATATGAATTATCTTGTCATGGAGGGTAAAATTATATCATAGTAATAGATGACTTGGAGACTGAATTCTAAAAGTGGCCTACATATTTAGCTAAATTCATGTTATTACCCAGCAGGGGAACAGATCCAGCGGCCTCTTGTATTCCCTAATTTTGCCATTATTCAAACCAAGCTGAACTTACTGTACTTTTTGGTTATAGTCATTATACTATGTGCTACTTTTCTAATGTATTTGAATGAATAGTTTTATTTTTCCTTTCACTGAAATTCTAACTTTTTACTCTATATTATAATAATAAAAATTCTATTCAGGAAAAATATGAAAACAGAGCGCCCTGTTAATAAAGTATATTTGTCTTTGAATCTTAAAAAAAACGTACTTTGATTAACTAGGTGGTTACATGGCTTTCATCAGTTATGTAGCCCGTACTTGCGTGTGTTTGTGTATCTGAATGTTTACCGATGCAAAAAATACTCCTTCCTAGAGGTTCCTAAAGTCTAAGGTTATGGTTGCTTATTTGACTGTGCTTCTGCGCATGTGTGACTGCTGATATTTGTTTCTCATCTTCTCTTTTAGTTATCACCACTTAGCTTTTCCGAGTTTTATTTTGTCTAGTCTTTCTTCTTTTTCCATTCGTGTCTCATTGCCAACCACTGAATCTGCAATATAGGACACTGTCAGCTTCCAATTGTGAGAATGAGATTCGTGCTGATGCTTGATGCGGGCAGTAGATGGCGCTAGACAAATGCCAAAGCCTCCTCTCTTTGGAGCGGCTCAAGTGAGTCTTTGCATCAAAACAGATGTAAATTGCTTTGCACTTTGATTCAAATTTAAACTAAAACCTATGTTTAATAATTCATCTTGGCGAAATTATGGCTTTGGTAGAGGAAAGCAGGTCACTTTTCAATTCCAAAATATTAAGTGACTGTCATATATTCCAAGACCAAATCTTATTTTCAAAGTGAGACTCAGTGAGCTTGCTTATTGTCAGGTGACTCGGGCGTATTATTTGCTCGTTTACAATTCTTATGCTTATTCTAATTTGGATTGTTAAAGGACTACTGTGTGGTGAAAGAAACGAGAATATTTAGGATCTGTAGGCTGAGCACATTGCATCATACAATGGAAGGAAGCTAGGAAACAGCACTTGCTGTGAATTCTTAATATGAGGGCAGATCTCCTTAGGAAAGAAAGAAGGAAGGGAGGCAGGGAGAAAGAAGGAAGGAAAAAAGAAAGAAGAGATGGAGGCAGGCCAGGGAGAGACTGAAGGAGAAGAAGAATGAAGAAGACAGAAAAAAGGTGAAGAAAGACAAATAAAACCTGTGGAAAGATTTACCCACCTGCAATCTACTGAAAAATGACAAGTTATCTAGGCTCTAGCTTTGCATG
Source organism: Panthera tigris (assembly GCF_018350195.1). Lineage (NCBI taxonomy): Eukaryota > Metazoa > Chordata > Mammalia > Carnivora > Felidae > Panthera > Panthera tigris. Next base: position 4,720,404 of record NC_056663.1, on the reverse strand, counting down.
TGCTTACTTGGCTCATAATTATATATGGAAAGGCATTAAGAATTCAGATATAATTCAAAAATAAGTGAAGTCACTGCTAGCTATTTGCTAGTCTACATGGTGACTGAGCCATTGGGCAGCAAATTTCTCCCACCATCCCTTTCTTTAAATTTTGTATGTAAAAATGCTTAAGCTTATTGCATACCAGTTGATAAACAGTCAAAATAAACGATTAGATTGTAGAAAACAGTTTGAGATTATAGTAGATTATATTATTTGACCAAAACCGTGAACCAAACAATGATAAATGAAACTCTTTTTATGTTACAAATCACATATGCTCATGGCTCATTCCTTATGATGTAAGTATAAGATGAGTTGGAAAAGTATATAGGTTGCAATTAACAACAGAGTTTGTAGAGTCCTACAGAACTAGGCCTTATGCAGTGCCTGCCCATATCAGAGTTTTAAGACAAGGAAAGAGAGAAAGGAGGGAGGGAGAGAGGGAGGGAAGGAAGGAAGGAAGGAAGGAAGGAAGGAAGGAAGGAAGGAAGGAAGGAAATAGATAATAAAATCTCAGCATGCATAAGTAATTATTTATTCCAAATGAAATTGCACATCTATCCCTTGACATTGTTCATTGTTTCTTACCCCCCCCACTTTCCTTCCCTCCCTCCCTTCCTCTCTCCCTCCCTCCCTTCCTCCTTTCCTTCCTTCCTTCTTTCCAGTTGGCATTTCTGAAAGCCTTAGCAATTCAAAATACTCTTAATTTGAACTATTATTTGGAATAAAATACCCCATTTATAGGAAACACCCTTCCATGGTGATCCAAGCTCCCAATGCAGCACAACTTTCTACAAAATAGGTTATCTGTGTTTTTCTAGACTGTGAGTTGCTTGAAGTTAGGGGCCCAAATATTGATTTGATTTGATTTGTTCACTAGCATATCATCAATAAGTGTTTGCTGAATGGAGGGAGGGAAAGATGGATGGATGAATGAATGTGTTTATCGATTGCTTAATAAGAGTTCTATCCTTGAAAGGAATTGGATTGTTTCTTGTCAGGAACTGTGAGACAGTCTATGTTCCCAGATGCCGCTAAGACAACACATAAAAATGTAATCATTTCCAGCCTCACTAAGGCCACTCTCAAGAAGTAAAATCTCTGAAAATTGTTCTCAAGAAGTTAACATTCTCTGGGTCCAGTTCTACAGCTGTCTTTGATCTCCTGCTGAGAGTCCTCATATGGTTCCACTTCATCCTTGTGCAAGGGTGTGAATCTGTGCATACCACACATGGGCATACATATTGCTCTTTGGAATGGATCTAAAACAGGAATAAAGGGAAGGATTTTTTGGTCATTTTTTAAATGTTTATTTATTTTAGAGAGAGACAGAGACAGAGCATAACCAGGGGAGGGGCAGAGAGAGAGGGAGACACGAATCGGAAGCAGGCTCCTGGCTGTCAGCACAGAGTCTGTCGCGGGAATCGAACTCATAAGCCTTCGAGCTGTGAGATCATGACTTGAGTTGAAGTCGGCCGCTTACCCGACTGAGCCACCCAGGTGCCCCTGGACATTTTTTTTTAACAACTTTTGATTTGAATGATTCAAATCTATACAGAAAACCTACCACCCAACTAAAATGATTAACTATTGGTCATCTCTTTTCCCCATTTCTCATTGTTTTGCAGCAAATCACAAGCAACATCTTTTATAAATTTAGATACCACACTACAGACTTGTCAGTAATCACTTGAAGTTATCCAATATCCAACAAGTGGTCAAATTTCAACTTGTTTTATAAATATAAAAAAAATTCTTAGCATGCGTGGTTTGATTGCAGGGAAAGGTTCATGGTTTTCCCCTTGTTGGACGACCAAGTAGAGGCCTGTTTACAAACACAAAAGCTTCCTTTCCTCCCTGATTATGAAAAATATTTTCCCCACAACTACTCAGGTTAAGAGTAGAGTCTCAAAAGAGGAAAAAATAAGCTCCTGAACAACTAATATGAACTATTCAAATTGTGCTTTAAAGTGCTTTTTGGGATTTATTGGTATATTTACTCATATTTGGTTGTAGTATGTTATATTTAAAAAAACAGTTGTTTGCCATCTGGGTTGCTGCTATGGCTTTTATCCTGCCCATGAGATCACCTGATCTTTGTCTAATAATAATATTAATAATAATAATATAAAATATCACACATGATGTGTTAGATGTTCAAGAGATCATTCACTTACAAATACGCAGGCATTGTTTCAACTCCATTCTGTTCACACACATTCTTCCTTTTTTATTTTTATTTTTATTCATTTATTTTTTTTTTCAGTGATGCTGTCCCTACTCTCTCTAACCTTTCCTGGCATTCCTTAACTCCTTTCCCGATCTTATTTTTCTTCCTAGCACTTATACCCATCTCATATACTGCTTACTTTCTTGTTTAATCATTTATTATGTCTCCCCCTAGTACAATGTAAGCTCCTTGAGAATCAGAATTTTCTTCTTTCTTGTTCACTGCTCAGTCCATAGGGCCTGGAAGGGTATCTGACATGTCATAGGCACTCCATACATACATGTTGAATTCAAGTACGATTATGGATGGGTTATTTAGTTTTTAGTTTGTTAAATTCCACTCTTGGCATTTATTTTTTAAAAAAAATTTTTTAACGTGTATTTATTTTTGAGACAGAGAGAGACAGAGCATGAACGGGGGAGGGTCAGAGAGAGGGAGACACAGAGTCTGAAACAGGCTCCAGGCTCCGAGCTGTCAGCACAGAGCCCGATGCGGGGGCTCGGACTCATGGACCATGAGATCATGACCTGAGCTGAAGTCGGCCTCTCAACCGACTGAGCCACCCAGGCGCCCCTCCACTCTTGGCATTTAGATAGAACAACAATAATACCTTACTGTCGTATAGGAATTTAGAGGTTCTCAGACACTTTTCAGTCTAGGCTACTGAAAAGCCAGTATTCAAGATACCTAGAGAGCAGCAACAGTTTATCTGGCATTCCAAATAACTTAAAATATAGAGGTTGTTATAAAACCAAGTGAAAATAGAAATCTACATGCTAAAAGAAATCTATGTGTAAATGAAAAATGCATTAAATACCCAGGTCAAAGGACTAAGGAGAAGGGGCTGGGGATGGAGGGGTGGGGGGGGGGTGCAAGAAGAGAAAGCAACTGGTTTGCAATCTTAGCTTACTTCTGAAGTCACTTTCTGACCAATGGCAATTTTTCTAACCTCTGGGACTCTTTAAATTTTTTCTACAGGGAGATGACTTGCCTCCCTCTCTTTATTATATTTTATTGTTTCAGTCATTTGCTTTGAGATCTTTAAGCTGGCATGTTATTTGTTTTTTATTTTATTTTATTTTATTTTATTTTATTTTATTTTATTTTATTTTATTTTATTTTATTTAATATATGAAATTTATTGTCAAATTGGTTTCCATACAACACCCAGTGATCATCCCAAAAGGTGCCCTCCTCAATACCCATCACCCACCCTCCCCTCCCTCCCACCCCCCATCAACCCTCAGTTTGTTCTCAGTTTTTAACAGTCTCTTATGCTTTGGCTCTCTCCCACTCTAACCTCTTTTTTTTTTTTTTTTCCTTCCCCTCCCCCATGGTCTTCTGTTAAGTTTCCCAGGATCCACATAAGAGTGAAACCATATGGTATCTGTCTTTCTCTGTATGGCTTATTTCACTTAGCATCACACTCTCCAGTTCCATCCACGTTGCTACAAAAGGCCATATTTCATTCTTTCTCATTGCCACGTAGTACTCCATTGTGTATATAAACCACAATTTCTTTATCCATTCATCAGTTGATGGACATTTAGGCTCTTTCCATAATTTGGCTATTGTTGAGAGTGCTGCTATAAACATTGGGGTACAAGTGCCCCTATGCATCAGTACTCCTGTATCCCTTGGATAAATTCCTAGCAATGCTATTGCTGGGTCATAGGGTAGGTCTATTTTTAATTTTCTGAGGAACCTCCACACTGCTTTCCAGAGCGGCTACACCAATTTGCATTCCCACCAACAGTGCAAGAGGGTTGCCGTTTCTCCACATCCTCCATTCTTCCTTTTTTAAAAATTTGTATTTATTTATTTGGACAGAGAGAGAGTGCACACAAGTGGGAGAGGGGAAGTGAGAGAAAGAGAATCCCAAGCAGGCTCCGCGATGTCAGCACAGAGCCTGACACGGGGCTCAATCCTATGAACCATGAGATCATGACCTGAGCCAAGGTCAAGAGTTGGGTGCTTAAAAGACTGAGCCACCCAGGCACCGTCCGCCCCCCCCCCCCAACACATTCTTCTTTTCATGACCCAGCTGGAAACACCACAGTACTAAATGAGATAAATTGTCAGGGTCCAGATTGTCTGGTGGGCTTCAGAGATGCCGCTCACACTGATATGCATTGCTGGAAACATCTGGAAACCTAAACCTAAACCTAAACCTAAAGGAAAACACCATGTATATTAATGAAAATTTAAAACGTTCTGAAACAGAGGTACCTGAGTGGTTCAGTCTGTTAAGTGTCCACCTCTTGATTCTGATTCCAGTCATGATCTCACAGTTGATGGGATTGAGCTCCACATCGGGCTCTGAGCTAACAGTGTGGAGCCTACTTGGGATTCTCTCTCTCCCTCTCTCTGTCTCTTTCTCTCTCTCTCTCTCTCTCAATCAATCAATAAAAAACTTTCTTAAACAAAATGTGAATGTTACAAAGTTGTCATGATAGCAGTGTGCCTACCTCTGGATCCTGCAGTTCCTTTCTTAGGACTCAACCCTAAAGAAAAATACATGTTTGGTATCCCACACTGTTAAGATGCCTTCTCAGATTCCCTCGACCCTCATTTGTCTGCCATCCCTGGCTGCTGCCTTCTCCCACCATCGGAAAGCCCCAGCACCATTGGCTTTCCCAGATCCCCAGGGAGGTGCAGCCTCTGACCCCCAAACCAGACCCCACAGCATCCGTGGAGCCTCCGGCTCAACTTGCCCCTTTGGACTCAAATGAAGCTTCCTTCAGACCTGTGGTGCATCCTATCTGCCTCCCTTTTTAGCTGCCCAAAGGGACCAGGTGACACAGCCAGGAACCATGGAGCAAACTTTGATACATTTGACACAGACTAGATCCTTCATCCTTCACCACATGGGATACCCTGAGGCCTGGTGGGTCTGTACAGCCTGTGTGGAGAAGTCTCACCTAGATATTGACCCTCTCTGAGGCGATGGCTGGCTTTGTCACATAACCCCTGGCCTGGGCTTCCCCTGCTCTGGACTCTGTTCCTCTCTTCCCTCACCCTTGATGAACTGGGGTTTTCCTCCTAATAAAGCCTCAGTGTAGAGGTTGCCTCATGCTCTGCTGTTCTGGAAGAGACTAGCTAGGGCATGTACACACGTACACGGATTAACTCGACTGGGTTGTATGTGATGGTGAAACACGGAAAACATCCTAATTGTCCATCAATATAAAAACTGGTTAGCTCCTTGTTGGTGTGTCCAAATGACTGAGTACTGTGCATCCTTTGAGAAGATGGTGGGATATCTTTTGTTGAATGGTTTCTCAGCTGTACCATTAAATGAACGAAACAGCAGTGCATAGAAATGTGGTCATTGCCTTGTTTTGTAAAGTGATATGGGTGCCTTTATCTTCTGTTTGTTTTTGTTTGTTTGTTTGTTTTGTATATACAGTAAAGGTTCTGGAGGGATATCTGCTCTTGGGTGTGGGGTTAAGAAGAGCTAGGTAATTTTCACTCTTTCCTTTTAAAATTCTGTAGTGTTTAAGTGTTTTTGGAGCAAGCATGGGTAAGTTGAATACCTAAAAATAGATGAACAAACACAGATCTTGAAATAGTGAATATCATTTTTAGTTACAAAAATTCTTAAAGACTGTGCTTCTGCTACAGAGGAGACACGTTGCAGGTGTCATTAGAAATTGAAACGTGCTATGTAGTTTTTCCAGTTTCTCAATAGCATATTAACTGGATGACTGAGATTGTAGTAAAATACCAAACCATTTTTCTCCTTTAGAACTCCTAAATCCAGGGACATCTGGTGGCTCAGTCAGTTAAGCATCTGCCTTCAGCTCAGGTCATGATCTCGCTGTTCATGAGTTCAAGCCCCGATTCAGGCTCGGTGCTGACAGCTCGGAGCCTGGAGCCTACTTCGGATTCTATGTCTGTCTGTCTGTCTGTCTGTCTGTCTCTCTCTCTCTGTCCCTCCCCTGCTCGTACTCTCTCTCCCTCAATCTCTCTCTCTCTCTGAAAAATATATAAACTTAAAAACAAAAAAGAACTAGAATTCCTAAATCCAATATTAACTAATTTCATTGAGAAACACAGAATATATGACAAATTAGACTGATAGACAAAAAATAAACAGATGCACATGTAGTGAAATTTGTTTTTGTTTCTGCTGTATTCACAGAAGGCAGAAGACATTTTAATGGTAAAACTAAAAGATAAAATGTTTCCTCAATTTTCTTAAATACCCATATAAGCAGAAACATAATAAGAAGAAGGAATTAATGCTAGGTTGTTGTTTTGTCTTTTAGTGATCATGGACCAAATAAATGACATTTAACATCAAATTGGAAATTTTCATAAGGGTCATGAAATTAGATAAGGTTACTATATACGCTATGGTCAGCTATTCTGGATTTATTACACTTCCAGTTATATAATCTGGTCACAGGTATATGCTTTCATTTAAAATTTTGTCATTATCGGGGTGTCTGGGTGGCTCAGTCGGTTAAGCATCCAGCTTCAGCTCAGATCATGATCTCAAGGTTCATGAGTTCAAACCCTGAATCGGGCTCTCTTCTGTCAGCACAGAGCTCACTTTGGATTCCCTGTCCCCCTCTCTCTCTGTGCCTCCCTCACTCTTTTCCTTTCTCTCTCTCTGGCCCTCACCTGATTACACCTGTGCTCGCTCTCTCAAAAATAAATAAAAACATTAAAATATATATATATATATGTTAGTGATTATCAAATACACTTACTATCTGGTAAGTGAAAGGTAGTCAGTTACCCAGTGATATGTAACAAAGTAATTCAAACACACAGAACACTGACATAAGAGAAAGTTCTTTATATCTGTAGAGTGTTTGACCCTTCCGTGTTCCCATTAAACTACAGAAACACAATGGAGTTAATGTGTATACACACGCGCACACACGCACACACACACACACATTCACACATATGCACTTCTGTGAGAAAATATGGTTCTAAAACTGTAGTAGATTTATAAAATTGTTATTATTATTTACTTTTTATGAGATCTATCTATTGAGTCACAAATTTGGTAATATTTATGTATTTATTTTGAATGAAAGGGACACATAGTTATGATTGTTTCTCTTTAAAATTCAACCAGAAGCACATTGTAACATTTAGAAATGATATGTGGTGACATAATAAAATATAAAAATAAATTAATATCTGTGATTGATCATGAATATTTATATAGATACATGTATACAGGTATGTAGATATATCTATCCCTACACACATATGAGTGATTGCTCTGTGTCAAAATTTGCACATGTCTCATTCAACCCTCTAAAAAATTGTCCAGGACTGGTAATGTTATCAATCCCTATTTTTCAGGGAAGCTAAATGATATGCAAATTGAAGGCTTTTTACACTTTACAAATTTCATAAAGCTAACATACGATGATCACTAGTTTCAAATCCAGTTCCTACTGATACCACATCCGATGCTTTCAACCAAGATACTATCCTATACATTGTATTTTTATTCCTAGACAGGAATTATCAATTAACCTTGAAAGTCAGTAGATCATTGGACACTTATCATTCAATTTAGGTTAATGACATGAACATCCTTTTTAATAATAGTAGTCAAGATACGTTAACACTAACACTAATATTAAATAGATACAAATAAAATCAAAATACAACGTATGACCAAATATTTTTCTCAATAATTATCATATGCGAATTAATTGAGTTCTTACATTTTCCCATCATTTTCCCATTTGTTGCTGGGTAAACTGCAGTAGTTCTCTGTCTCTCTCTCTCTTAAAGTTCATTTATTTGTTTTCAGAGAGAGAGAGAAAGAGAGAGAGAGAGAGAGAGAGAGAGAGAGAGGCAGAAAGAGAATCCCAAGCAGGCTCCATGGTGTCAGCACAGAGCCCAATGTGGGGCTCAGTCTCAGGAACCATGAGATCATGACCTGAGCCGAGATCAAGAATCAAATGCTTAACTGACTGAGCCACCCAGGTGCCCCTACAGTAGTTCTTTGTAGGAGGATCCTGCTTATGCTGTCTTCTTCGGACCAGGATACACAGTGGAAGCCATGGCAAATCTAGGATTTGTCAAAAGTGTTTATGCATTTAGCAGCTTTTGTAATTGAATTTAAAGGACCTACGGAAGTCCTAAAGAAATATCTAGCACTTTTGCATAAGCATACATATCAGTAGTAAGTTCTTAGCTGAAATATCCCTTTAGGTGTCTGTGACAACATATTTGACGTGCAATATTATGATGATGTGAAATACTGAGAATATGCAGTTAAATCTTCCCATGTGCATTGAAATGCATGCCTTTTCGGTAGTGATCAATAATGCACTTCTCTTTTAAGCAACTCAGAAATAAAGTGCTTCGATCATTAGTATGGCATTATCTTTGATAATTCCTTCACACATAAATCAACTGTTCCAACATGTAACTTCCCTGAGCCCATCCTTCTGTATCCAAGCATGCATATCAAATTAATAAAGTTAAGTGCAAGGTGTTATAAAATACAGCATCCATGAAAAAAAGCCAAATTATGGCTGCTGTGGGACTGTCGCTTGCCATTTGCTTATGCAAAAGTGAAGAAATTTTAAATCAGAATTTGGCTTGGATCGAAAGTGTGTTGGCCTTAGATAATTGCTACCTATAAATAACTGTACTTCATCGGGATGTCTTCATTTACATAGGATATACTTAGGTTCCTCATTAGTAATACCTTTCATATAATCAAGTAGTGGTCATCTGTGTAAAGAGGGAAAATATTAATCAAAAGCTCTTGATGACAAGACACAAACAGTGGGGCAGTTCATTTTCCAGAAGCAAATGGATGATGAGGGGGTGTTCACCCATATGCACAGTACTTGACAAGCCCAAATGTTTCCAGCTTTGGCAAATGTTTAGAAAGAAGCCTTAAACATTTCCACCTATAATGAGGCTTAAGTAAACTACAAAAAGTAAAAGATATATATGCACTTGTCATTATGGAGCTCATTTCATTTTGCTAAATTCCAAGCAAAACATTGCATTCTGGGTGGTTTATTTTGGAAAAAAAAAAAAAAAACACTTAGTAAGTGAAGTTTTTGGAGAATTGATTATTCGTAATAAGCCCAACACCTGAAATCCCCATACCGTTCAGCAGATTCCATATCTAGGAATATGAAGGTCACAGAATGTATGGATTCTCTACTCAGGAGATGGCTACAACAATGGCATCACAAGCAAGTCTGGATTCCGTCTTGTTGGAGTACACAGCTTCCGCTTTTCATCCATTATCTTATGTTTATAATAACTAAACAAAAGCTCATTTGAAGATCGGCTTTGGAAATCATGTTTCATGTTGAAGCTTTTATCTTATTTATAAGTATTTCTTCATGAATCTGGGAAGGGAAAAGCACAGAGCTAGTATGAGACGGAATTTCATTTTAAATTCTGACTCAGATACACGTAAGTTTTGTGTCATTGGACAAATAATTTAGCTTCTTCGGGCCTCTATGGACTTAACTATAAAAGGAACGAAGAGTATTTAGGGAGTAAGAGTGTTTAGTCTGAAATAGATGTGAAAATAGATGTCTATTTTTAAAAAAAGGAAAGAAAAAAGAATCCAAGTCTTTTATCAGCATTACTTTAGAGAAACAATCAGCAGAGTGATACCCACAGGAGGTACTCTTCAAAGACAGCGGTCTATCAGCTTTGGTTTCTCTCAGTTTGGGAACGAATCCTCGGAGAATTCGATAGCTTACCCGATATATACAATATTTGCAGTAGGCAGACGCGCTAAGAAAGCAAAGAGATGTGATAGGAATTTCAAAGAAAGCATTTGTGTGCAAAGCTTTCTACTTGACATGAAATGGTTACCATCTACTTCTTAAACCTGTGTCATAAACTTTGCAGTTTGCTATGACATAATTTGTCACTTTGAATTAGTGGCGGACTTGCGTTGTTATTGATGGCTTGTGTAGGCAGAGAACCATTAAGGTGTCAACCCCCAAGGGACTTAATATGACATAATGCGGGGCTTTTCCATTTAGCTCTTGTGGTTGGGTTACATCTTGAGGATTTCCTGTGTAAATATAAACTGACAGAAACGATCTTTTGAAAGAATTTTGAAATTATCTACACAGGAAGATTAAAGCTCTTCCTAATGATTTTTCTTTCAAGCTCATCATGGAGTTTAGTTAAAATTAAGTGGGAAAAAATGTGCTAGAACACGTAAAAGTGAAGAATAATTGTTCAGCTGAGCCTTTGAAAATCTGGATGGTATATAATTTTTTTTAATGTTTATTCATTTTTGAGAGACAGAGAGAAACAGAATGTGAACTAATTGTACTGAAGTACTTCACAAGATACTTAATGAGGTTTTCTATTTATTCATAGATGCTACCTATTATTTTCTGGAGAACTCTAAACTGGGACATTTGTGTAAATACAAGTATTTTAATTTTCCCAACAATGAGTTCACTTTTATGTGTGAGAAACATTTAAGTTCCCGTTATTGAAACAAAACAAAGATTAAGCAAATATTTATTTTAGAATAGCCTACGTTTAGGGGTGCCTGGCTGGCTCAGTCAATTAAGTCTCCAACTCTTGATTTCTCACGTTATGATCACATGGTTTGTGAGTTCAAGTCCCACATCGGGTTCTACGCTGAGCAAGGAGCTTGCTTGGGATTCTCTGTCTCCCTCTCTGTCTTTTCCATGCTCTCTCTTTCTCCCTCTCTCAAAAAAATAAATAAACATTAAAAGTCTAGTGTAAAATAGCCTACATTAAAAAAAATGATACACATAATGTTATAATACACATATATTTATAAATATATATAATTATTGGGTAATACTTAAATATGCTTTGCAGAATGTTTTTCTATGATAGTTTTACCAAATGTGAGAATGTGTGCGTGTGTGCATTTGCGTGTGTGTTCGTGTGTGTGTGTGTGTGTGTGGGTGTGTGTGTGTATGTGCGTGTAGAGAGGTAGAATCTGATATTTCAAGGATAGCAGGCCAACTCTTCTCAATGTTGTGTGAACTAAAACATCACAGAGAATGTAAACATTATTTGTTTTAGCCATTGTATGAAAATAATCAAATCTTTAATAGCCGTATGGAAATTATTCATTCAATTAAAAAAATCATAAGATAGTTTCTCTTACTCATACAGTGATTTTATTTAACCCTAATTATTAGAGCCCTTAATATCTGCTTGTGGGTGTCCAGTGAATAATATTTTAAAATTAATAAAGTGAATAATGATTTTATAAAATACATACTATTATTAACTTTGGTAAAACATATTCATGATGTTATCTCTGGCCATAAATAATCACATACACACAAACCAATTATATATTAAACTGTGTCTTAGGTTTTCTGAGAAACGTTTTTTTTTTTTTTTTTCTTCATTAAACTAGACAATTCCAGGCAAGTTTATGGACAACATAGTAAGGAAGAAATACATTTTAAACATTTGAAAGATGAGTACATTTTTAAGTAACTATATGTTTTTAACTTCCATCCTAAATATATCATGAATTTGGAATAATCACTCCAAAGTGTGTGTGTATGTTATATGTGTATCCCTCAAAGTGGTTGATACGTCATTTTGGATATTTTGATAACAACTTGGAAGTTCACCTGTTTTATGTGGACATTGCTACCATTTGAGGTATTAGAGGAAAATCCAAACATGTGATTGATTGAAAAAAATAACCAGGGGTGCCTGGGTGGCTCAGTCTGTTAAGCGTCCCACTCTTGATTTCAGCTCAGGTCATGATCTCACAGTTGGTGAGATCGAGCCTCGCCCTGGGCTTTGTGCTGATAGCATGAATCCTGCTCGGTATTCTCTCTCTGGCTCTCCCCTGCTTGTAATCTCTCTCTCACTCTCTCAAAATAAATAAATAAGCTTAAAGAAAATAACCAGATAAAGTTTCAATTTATAATTGTGCAGATGAACCTCTGTAATTACATCATTCTGTGTAACATGAAAACAGAAGAGATTTGCTGCCGATGAAATAAAAAAAAAAACAAAACAGTATCAATATAAAGCATATGAGTATTGCTAAATATAGCATGTACTGGATCAAATATGAATCATTTTTTAATAATGCCTTGACATTTATTTTAGGAATCCATTTATGAAGACAAGTAACATTTCCCTTGTCCGTTGTTTTTATTTTAATTTGCATGATTTTGAAAAGGCAATTTTAAATCAAGAAAGATTTCTTTTTAGATTCCATTTCTTTTTTGGTCCTAAAGGATTTGCATATCCTATTGAAAATTCCTCCAAAGAAAGGAAATATATGAAATAATACACTTAGGAGGCCCTTACCTTCTGTTGTACATATTTAATAAACTCAACACTAATTTTTACTGAAAAACAGTAAGGCATTTATATTAATAAATCTAATTTGAGAAATGCATGCACTTAGATCCAAACTGGATATTCTGCCAAGACCTCTAGGTGGATATGTAAAGGGGAGAGTTGTTTACATGAGAACATGAAATGGCTCCAAAAATTTGCTGCAAAAATTTGCAGGAGTGAGGGTAAGAGGTAAAAATAGAAGCGAGCTTCCCGTTTTACTAGAATACCCATCAGCAAACTGAATGTTACTAGAGCACTCAGCAGTGAACTGAATGTTACTAGACCATGTATGTGATTTAAAGACTGATGCTTTAGACTTTGGATGCATGTTCTAGTCTGTTGATTCTCACGGGGAAGGGGGATTCAAACTCTGATTATGTAAAGCTTGTACTTACATTAATGTTGGGCAAGGACTCTCGTGATTTTATGATAATAGCTACTATTTACAGAGAACTTGTCATATACCATGCACTGTTTTTATGTTTTATATTTTTCTCAGGTTTTTCTCAAAGCAACTTTGAATCAGTTTTCTCCCCATTTTGGAAACTGAAAACCTGAGGTGAAGGGAAAATATGGACTTTCTCAATGCATATAGCTAATTATCTACACAAACTTGACAATTTATGTATTCCATGTATCATCATCTTAACCAACTGAGCTTTTAACTAATCTAAACAATGGTCACCAGAGTCCTCCAGTGACTTGCACGTTGGCAAACCCACAGGTCACTTTCCCAATCTCTTGCACTCAATCTCTGAGAACCATATGATAGTTACCTCCTTCCATGTTCCGACTTGACTTTGAAGCCATTGTCTCCGTAGGTTTCCCTCAACCGCTCTGTCACCTTTGTCTCCCTCACCTGTACTCCCTCATCCTTTTCATCTTCCTGACTCCTGAGCACCTTAAGTCCTTGGGATCATACTTGGGGCATCTTCCACCTTAGAACTTTTCCCTATCCCTCTATGTGACCTTGTCTTATGGCTGCAAGCATTTTCTCCATGTTGTCATCTGCCATGATGACATTGTTGATATTTCTATCCAGACTTCATCCCTGAACTTTCTCTCCCCATGATGTTCCTCATGTCACTGAATGGCAATTCTTTGTCTTAATTCAGGAAACATGGAGTCATTCTTGATTTCTACTTTTCTCTAAAACTGCACCTCTAAACTTGATCTCATCTTACTGGTTCTCATTTAAAAATATATCCATAATCTAGGCGTTTCTATGCAATTTTGGTCCAAACCACAATTATCTTCCACTGGTTATCACCATAGCCTGTCTTCTTACTTTTAATTTTGCCATCCACTGCATGGTATGGCCTGAATGTGTGTGTCCCCCTAAGACTCATATGTTGAAATGCTGATGTCCAGGGTAATGGTGTTAGGAGGTAAGGTCTTTGGGAGGTGATTAAGTCATGAGGGACTAGTGTCCTGTAAAAGAGACCCCCAAGAGCTCCCTTGCCACCTCTCCCATGTTCTCTGTCTCTCAAAAATAAAAAAAAAGTTAAAAAAAAACACAATCTTGTCTCTTCAGTATCTCCATTGTCCTCTTTTATTTTTCTCCTTGAAATGTTATTTAACACATGATGTCCTCCATATTTATTTTATTTTGCATATTTAATTTTTATTCCCCTCCACCCCTGCCGTGAAAGTTGTTTCTCTCCCTCCTTCCCCTCTCTCTCTCTCTCTCTCTCTCTCTCTCTCTCTCTCTCTCTCTCTCTTTCTTCCCCAGCTGAAAACTCTTCCTGGCACATATTGTGGATCCATTAAACAATACCATAATACGTTTGGAGGAAAATTCTTGGGATATTTATTTTAGACATTTTATTCAAAATTTAGATTTCCAATCTTCTGTAACTTATATTTAAAACAAGCTAAGCAATTCCTTGGAATTGTTGTGTCTTTAAAAAAAAGTTAGAGTTGAGAAAATTATGCAAAATAGATATTCGTCTTTATGAATTTGGGGAAGTTTGTGTGCTGAAACTAATTCTCCAATTCATTAAACTAAAAAAAATAGAAATAGAAGGATGAATGTGATTGAGAATGCTGTAAGTTTAGAGTGAATATATCATTTAGACAAATTTTAATCCTCCATTACCCCTCTTCATAAAACATCACTTGACAATGGAAAATAGTGTTTCCATTTTTCTTTGTAACATCTACCGATGTCATTTTCCCCATTCTCCAGACGCCAAATCCTGTACTTATTGAGAAGGCATATCTAAAGGATTGTCTAATTCTCTGTGTGCAACTTCTCGAACTCTGATTCTTCCCTTCACATGCTTTTGGATATTTGCAATGTACCACAGAATCAAGCGACTCTCATGATAAACCGTTGAGTGCACGAAGCCGGAAATGTCAGGCCTTAGCATTTAGCTTTTATATGCATGTATATTCACAGTGGTACACATACTGTACATTTGATGCTGTGTCTTTTTGATGTAGAGTTGCAATGAAAGGGAATCTAAAAAAGTAGTAAAACAGTCTAGGGAAAGTCTCTGGGTGAATGTTAGAATCAATTCTTGACTTCCATTCATACATTTGTTCAACAAATACTTAGTAAATGGATGCTAAGTGCAAGGAGTCTTTCTAGTCCTTGCAAAAAAGATAAGCTGTGTCATCAAGGAGCTTTCAGAACAAAGAATAAATAAATAAATAAATGCCCAGAGTCCGTGTCATAATAGTTACAGGGACATTAATTTAGGGGAACCCAGGATATAACCACTAATGGTGATTCAAGTTGAGGACACTGTTAATGCAAGAGCTGTTGCTTGAGGGATAAGCCTCAGCCTATCCCTGCATAAGCTGAGGAGAAATTTTCTTTGGCGAAACAAACAGGAGTATGAAGGTTTTTAGAAAAATGATATCATGCTAGGTTGAAGATATTGCAAAGGATGAAAGATGGTTGCAGTTTGATATTACAAGGGAGGTGGGAAGTGTTGAGACTGGGGAGTTCTGCAGGGTCTGACCATGAAGGACGCTCCGTATTCTGGGATATTTGTGTTTATCCTGAGGGCAATGATGAGCCTTTCAAACATTTTGAGCAAGTGAGTGGCATGAATATACTTAGTATTAAAATAATTATTTTGGCAGCGACAGATTGCTAATAGATTGATATAAAAATGAATTTATGGTGTGACCAGTTAGGAGAAAATTGCAATAGCACAAGTAATAACAAAAGAAAATCTGACCTAAGGAAGTCGGTAGATGTAAGACCTATGGAGGAGGTACACTAGTTAGGTGTCAGTGACAAATCAGATGTCCAGGGCAAGAGTCAATCTATAGGGGAAAAAATTGGTCAGTGATCACCTAGTGTGGGAGAAGGGTAGAGGGAGGCTGGGGGCTGAGAGAGAGCAAACGGGGGCAAGGTTTCTTTTTGGGATGATAAAAATGCTACGAATCTGGATATGGTGATGGTTGCCCTCTCTGTCAATATGCTAAGCAGGAAACATTTAACTGTACCTTTTTAAAAGGGGGGTTTCAAAGTGTAAGGGTTTAGTCTTAACGCCATTCTTGCAGAGCCTAGGGTTTGGACTCACAAGACAGGATGTTGTCCCATCTGGCCCCAGGTGTTCTTACACCCCTGTGTTGAGGAGGCAAGAGAATCAAGAATGACACACTTATTAAAAAAAAAGTAGGGATGCAGAGGAAGGAAAATATAAGAAACCGATGCAGAAGGAGCAGCCAGAGAATCAAAAGGCAGAAGAGGAGTTGTGACCAAACTGCCCAGAGTTTGCTGCTTGGTGAGTTACAGGTACAAACTATACACCATGTGGGGTTGTCACACACAAATTCTTTATTTGCAACAAATTAGAAGATCATGGGGAGTAGTGTCCAAAGTCATGACTCCCCGAGCAAGAGTGTGTCAGTTCTTTTTGTTTAGGGTTTAGAACGAATATTCAGAAAAGGGAGGGAGCCAGTATATACTGGGAGGGGTTTGGGGCTCCTTAGATCAGAGCAGGGTCTTTGTTACTTTTGAGATAGCACTGGGAGTTTTACTATGCATTCATTGTCTCTGGTATGGCTAGGCTAGTTCCTGGTCTGGTAGAGACTGTTATTAGTTTTTGTATCCCCTTTTGTCCCTTAAAAACCCCAACTACTGTGGTTTTTATAATTTCTTTGTAATTCTGACACAGCCTAGAAAGTTCCCAAAGAGGTGTACGTGGTTGGTGAAAGGGTCCGTGAAGCGAAGGTATTGTTCTCATGGAAGATTCACGAAAGAGAAAGAGGGCCTGCGACACAGGAATCAAGAAGAGGGAGTAGCAGAATTCTCATGCAGTGAGAGAAGTTAATTGATGGTGAGCTTTCTTGAGAGAGATTGGGGGAAGTGGTTGGGGACACAGGAACTGGAAAATGTAAGAACATAACCAACGCCTGGGACAGCTATTTGACCAAAGGAAGAGAAAGCTGCATGAACGAAAGGAAGGACGTTTATACCAAAAGCACAAGCAACCAAAAATAAATAGACTTCATCAAAACTAAAAACGTTTATGCTTCAAAGCGCACCATCAAGAAAGTACAAAGACAACCCACAGAGTGGGAGGAAATATTGGCAAAGTTTATAGCTGATAAAGAACTTGTGTTTGGAATATAGAAGGCACTCTGACCTCTCAATAATAAAAATGATAAACAATCTGATTTAAAAGTAAGGAAAGTATATTAATAAACACTTCTCCAAGGAAGATACACAAAATGGCCAAGGAGCACATGAAAAAATGCTTGACATCGTTAGTCATCACAGGAGTGCATGTCAAAACCACAGTAAGATACTACTGCCCACCCCCTAGGATGTTTAGAATAAAAAAAAAAAATGAGAACATAGCAAGTATTGGCCACGATGTGAAGGAATTGGAATCCTCATACACCGCTAGTGGGAATGTAGTAGGGTACGGTGCTTCAGAAAACTGGAATATCTTCAGATGATTAAACATGGCGTTGCCATCGATGTAACCTTACTAACTTCCATGTATGTAATGAAGAGAAATGAAAACAAATGCCTACATACAAACTTGTATAACATGTATTTAAAGAGCCATTATTTCAGCCCTAAGAAGGAATAAATTGCTGTGAGGCTTGATTGGAGAAGCCTGAGCCTTGTTCCTGCTCGCCTGCTGGCTGGCTGGACTAGCCTGGTCACACTCAGTGGCCTCTCTGTGCCCAGTGGCACAGTGCGGGTATAGGAGTTACACCAGAGACTCACAGCCCTCTGAGGCCCAGGATTCTGGGCTTCTTTCACTGTTTTTACAAAAGAAAAAAAAAAGAGATTGAGTACAGATACATGTTACAGGATGGATGAATGTTTGAAAATAGTATGGTAACCAAAATAGCCGGTCACAAAATAACACTATATAATGCATGACTCCATTTTTATAAAATGACCCAAACAGGGAAATCTCTAGGGACAGAGAGTAGATCAGAGGTTGCTTAAAGTGTGGAAGGTTGGGGTGGTGGGCATTCACAATGAAGTGGTAGCAGGCGGATAGCTACTGGGTATGGCTTTCTGTCGGAGCTGATGAAAACAATTTAAAATTGATTGTGATGATGATTGTACCTATCTGTGTGTAATCTGTATGTCAGTGAAGCTGTTAAAGGAAATCCCAAAGAGGGCATTCTACAAAGACCAGTACTTCTCAAAACTGTCAAGGTTATGAAAAACAAGAACATTCTGAAAACTGTCATGGCCAATGCTAACCATAACACGGTAGCCTAGGTGGGGTCTGGGAACAGAGAAACAAAACATTAGATAGAAAAGAAAACTTGGATAAAGTATGGGTACCAGTTATAATATATCTCAATATTGGTCTATTAACCGTGACAAATTTACCATGCTAATTGAAGATGTCATTAACAACGGGGAATTGTGTATGAGGTAATGAGAAATCTCTGTACTCACTTCAGCATTTTTCTGTAAATCCAAAATTGTTCTAAAATGAAAAGTTTATGTGCATAAATGACTTAAAAATGTCCTACTGCTTAAAATGAGACGTTAGAGTTATCCTTTAGGATTAAGTATTCCAGATCTGTTGTCAGAAATTGCTTATCCCAGTTAGTTCCTTAGACTCCTCTTTGAGATTCTAAGAGTGCTAAAGAAATGGTTCATGCCCAAATCTATTATTAGTTTGAGCATTAATTAATTTTATGTAGTCAGGGTCCTTTGATTTGCATACAAAAAGAGAGACACCAAAAAGAGTAGCATTCAGAAATAAACTAGGAACTATAACCTGTCTGGTTGAATTGGGCTTGGTCTATAAGCATGGAGCTGTATCCTATGTTGGATAATTTAGCCAGTAATCAGGGCAAAAATGCTTTTTTAAACAAATGCTCTTTCTTCTGACAAACCATTAAAAATATAATTAATATGGGTTTTGAAAAAGTCACTGTATACCTTTTCCTCTCAACAAATACTCTTTTAGAAGCTAGGTTCTGGTAAATTTTAGTATTATTCTGGTATGTGCCAATCTATTTTAAATATATTTACCAATGGAGCTGACATATGTGTATGTATATATATCAGATATAATTTTACGAACATATTCACTCTTTTCACGCTCTAACTAAATTAAAAGATAAGACACCCTTGACTTTGGAAGTGGGGTTTAAAAGCAGAAGGTAATTACTCCAAAATGGGATTAGCTTCAGGAAGGGGAAGAATTTAAAGTGCTAGGGTCCAAAGCCCCCCTTTTTTTTCACAGTGAGCTCTTACAATTTCTAAGAGTATTAAGTGGAATCAACCAAAGGGGGAAAACACTATGGATCTCCAGCAGAGTCTTGTGAGAGCCAGCGGCTGGAACAAAATGGCAAGCCCCGGTTTGGGAATTGGCGTCGGGGGGCTGGTCACAGGCTCAGTGAACCAAACCAGAGAGCAGATCCTGTCAAAACCTCAAAGATAAGTCTGGCAGAAGGGCACTGGTTGATTCAGAGATGGATTTAGGAAGCCAACCGCATCAACCTCCAGGCAAGGTTACCCATATCTGGACCCACACGTTCCTTGGTGGCTGTGAACAGTAAGACAGGAAGGAAGGCACAAAGAAATGAAAACCTGAAGTTCTTGTTTTACATGGTCCCACATTTGAATGTCAGGGCTCTGTTTTTTACACAGATCAAAGAAAAGCCTCTGAAAATGAGCTGGAACTTCAGCATAGGTGCTAGTTTTTACACAAGACGGTATGTAGAACAGGACACAGGAGAAAGTTACTCAGTGGTCACGTGTAACTTTCAGTGACTGCAACTATTTGACATTGGAGGTGGCTTAAGTGGTTGGCAGAGTCCCTTCTGGAAAAGCAGAAATGAGGAGGAAGATGTGGAATATAATGTTCTTTCTGACCAAGAAAAATTCTAGCAGATTCTCTCTTGAATTGCATATGTATGCAAATTAAGGCCAAGTTCACACGCTAGCTGTAACCTTGCCACTTTGGTTAACAAAGATGATTGATGAAATTCCCATTATGTAGTAGGAAAAGCTCAGCTATAGATGCTCTTTAAGTATATGATGTAAATGTCAGTTTTCTATGCCTAAATTCTCCTTCGGGGTGCAATTACCATTCAAGTTCTGGGCAGCCCTTTTGGTACACGTGTGTGTATTTCCCCTCTGAGCTGCTCCAGTACGTGACATGTAATTTCATCCCAGCACTTTGAAAACATGAATTCAATCTTCTACTTACCTCTCTCTCAAGCTGGCTCAGAAAGCAGGGACCATGCTTTTTCAACTTTGACTCCAAAGCTCCTAAAATAGTGCTTGGTATATAGTAGAAGCCCAGGAAATGTTGGCTGACTATTCAAGTCTAAGACACACCTGGCAGCCAAGATTGATCAATGGCCAAAATATGTAGTTGATGGGAATTTTAGTTCAAATTATCCATCATTCAAACTTTTTTGCTGATTGCACATGTGTGTTACTGTTTGGCTCAAATTCTTTGTGAAACCAAATGGAATATGAAGCAAAAGAAAGCTAATGTGTGTATCTGGATGTGTATACCTTAGCTAGGTAATGTGTACATCAAGGACAACGGCACGTTCATCAGTGTTCCTTTTTTTTTTGTTAATGCTGAAGACTTGTTTAGTCTTTATCAACTATAATAATGACAAGTATGATTACCAAACTGTGTAGCCAAGAATGTCTGTGTAATACTTGGTTATGCTTTACATCTCTGAAGGAAAGATTGTTAGTAACAGTTTTAATATACTAAATAGTGCTGCTTGTGAGAGAATCATATCTATCTATCTATCTATCTATCCAGTTGCAAGCATTTCCAGTATTTAATAGAATTTATAAAATACATATGCATGGAAACTCCTAGGTATTATGTGAAAAAAAAAATTAATGCCCTAGGTCTGATTCTACTAATGAAGCTTTGCAGTTTTCCATGCTGACCCTTGTCAACTTGGGGAATGCAAAGCTAAATAAAACCAATACCAGGTATACTGTTTTTTTAATATATGAAATTTATTGTCAAATTGGTTTCCATACAACAGCCAGTGCTCATCCCAAAAGATGCCCTCTTCAATACCCATCAACTACCCTCTCCTTCCTCCCACCCCCCATCAACCCTCAGTTTGTTCTCAGTTTTTAAGAGTCTCTTTATGCTTTGGCTCTCTCCCACTCTAACCTCTTTTTTTTTTTCCTTCCCCTTCCCCATGGGTTTCTGTTGAGTTTCTCAGGATCCACAGAAGAGTGAAAACATATGGTATCTCTTTCTCTGTATGGCTTATTTCACTTAGCATCACACTCTCCAGTTCCATCCATGTTGCTACAAAGGGCCATATTTCGTTCTTTCTCATTGCCATGTAGTACTCCATTGTGTATATAAACCACAATTTCTTTATCCATTCATCAGTTGATGGACATTTAGGCTTTTTTCCACAATTTGGCTATTGTTGAGAGTGCTGCTAGAAACATTGGGGTACAAGTGCCCCTATGCATCAGTACTCCTATATCCCTTGGGTAAATTCCTAGCAGTGCTACTGCTGGGACATAGGGTATGTCTATTTTTAATTTTCTGAGGAACCTCCACACTGTTTTCCAGAGTGGCTGCACCAGTTTGCATTCCCACCAACAGTGCAAGAGGGTTCCCGTTTCTCCACATCCTCGCCAGCATCTATAGTCTCCCGATTTGTTCATTTTGGCCACTCTGACTGGCGTGAGGTGATATCTGAGTGTGGTTTTGATTTGTATTTCCTGATGAGGAGCGATGTTGAGCATCTTTTCATGTACCTGTTGGCCATCTGGATGTCTTCTTTAGAGAAGTGTCTGTTCATGTTTTCTGCCTATTTCTTCATTGGATTATTTGTTTTTCGGGTGTGGAGTTTGGTGAGCTCTTTATAGATTTTGGATACTAGCACTTTGTCCGATATGTCATTTGCAAATATCTTTTCCCATTCTGTTGGTTGCCTTTTAGTTTTGTTGATTGTTTCCTTTGCTGTGCAGAAGCTTTTTATCTTCATGAGGTCCCAGTAGTTCATTTTTGCTTTTAATTCCCTTGCCTTTGGGGATGTGTCACGTAAGAAATTGCTACGGCTGAGGTCAGAGAGGTCTTTTCCTGCTTTCTCCTCTAGGGTTTTGATGGTTTCCTGTCTCACATTCAGGTCCTTTATCCATTTTGAATTTATTTTTGTGAATGGTGTGAGAAAGTGGTCTAGTTTCAACCTTCTGCATGTTGCTGTTCAGTTCTCCCAGCACCATTTGTTAAAGAGACTGTCTTTTTTCCATTGGATGTTCTTTCCTGCTTTGTCAAAGATTAGTTGGCCATACTTTTGTGGGTCTAGTTCTGGGGTTTCTTATTTATTCCATTGGTCTACGTATCTGTTTTTGGGCCAATACCATGCTGTCTTGATGATGACAGCTTTGTAGTAGAGGCTAAAGTCTGGGATTGTGATGCCTCCTGCTTTGGTCTTCTTCTTCAAAATTACTTTGGCTATTCGGGGCCTTTCTTGGTTCCATATGAATTTTAGGATTGCTTGTTCTAGCTGCGAGAAGAATGCTGGTGCAATTTTGATTGGGATTGCATTGACTGTGTAGATAGCTTTGGATAGTATTGACATTTTAACAATATTTATTCTTCCAACCCATGAGCACGGAATGTTTTTCCATTTCTTTATATCTTCTTCAATTTCCTTCATAAGGTTTCTATAGTTTTTAGCATACAGATCTTTTACATCTTTGGTTAGATTTCTTCCTAGGTATTTTATGCTTCTTGGTGCAATTGTGAATGGGATCAGTTTCTTTGTCTTTCTCTTGCTTCATTATTATTGCAGATATACTATTAAGTAAACACCATGCTGGCATATCTTTTAGCATGCTAAAGTTTTATGGACTAGTTTGAAATGTCCAAAAAATCAGAAAACTTTGATCAGCTGGTGGATTCTCCTGAGAAATTGATTAGGGCATCACCTGAGGTAATTTGTCTATAATAATAACAATATTAATTATGTCATTATTGTTATTATTATTATTATTAAGGAGTCTTTAGAGTTTAGACTAGAAACAAATACTATTTCCTTCTGGTCCTCAGAAAGACTTTTTGTGTGTGAGTTTTTCAGATGGGATGCTTATTATATGGAGACACAGAAACAGCAATCTGTGCGCGTTTAATTTCGTGCACCGCCCTTATGGCTGCTTATCGAATTGCAAGGAGGTCTCAGCAGGCAGTCCCGACCTTGGATCAGCCAAGAGTGCTGAATGAAGCAATTATGAGCAAAAAGATGGCATTCTGCTGAGTATATAAGAATCCAAAATAAAAGGAGTGGGTGAAAGCTTTACATCCATATTCAGATCTGTTAATTTCCTTTGGGAACGGCCTGAGTCCTTTCCATTGATCTTTTCTGCAATAAATGATTCAATCAAAGGCCCATCCACTGATGCATAGGGACATCTAGGTAAACATACACATGGAGTCCAAAAATGCTAGTTCTGTAGGAAATGCAATGTTAGGGGACTAATGGAAACTACCAGGTGGCTACAATTAATGTCTTCTTTTTTCTTTTCTTTTCTTTTTTTTTTTTTTTCTTACAGCACCATATATAGTAGAGCATGATTCATATTTGGTGGAAAAAATAGAATTTGTAAATCAATGTCAGAGATGGCATAAACAGTGCATGGGCTTATTTTTCTCTAGTGGATAAAAAAAGAAGAAGCATTTAACATGCACGCAGTAAGCGCAGTCTGCATGCTAGGATCACCCTTCCCAAAGGTATCAGAAGCCCGTCCTTCCTGCTTCGTGAAAAAACACACAGGCTTCAGGCATGGCTCCTGTTCCTTAGCTTTTGAACTTCCCCGTGAGCAGCTGGAAAACAGCTAGCTGGCCGGGAGTGTGCCAAGACTCTGAGAGTCTCCCGTCTTACATGCTTTGACTATTACCATTTTGTATTGTGTCAGGTGGTCCATTCAACAAACATGAGCCGAGTAATACTGTAATTGCAAGCTCAAAGCCCTGTGGGAGATGGTGATGAGCCCAGAACTCCAATTCTGGAAGAGAAGATAAGGCCTGTTTCTAGATAATTATAGGATATGGTGGGTAGTGAACGCTTTCTGGCTGGGGCCTAAGGACTGTTGAGTGGAAATGGTCAGATGACTCCGTTTCACTGGGCCTTGATGGATGGCATGGAATTGTACCTGCAGAGATAAAGGGGTTAGGTGAACAAATCTTGGTCTCTTCCCTTTCCAAATGCAGTTTCTTTATCTTTTTTGTTCTAATTTCTCAAAATGCACGGTCAGGAACGAATCATGTTAATACTTGAAAATAGCCAACAGTTCTAAGGTCTTTATCTTTTCCAATGTATATATTTTAATAAGTTAGTAATTTCTAAGTCTCAGGAGTAGATCTCTAATACTGTAAATCCTAGCCCAAGTAATAGGTTATACCTGGTATATTTTGGTTGGGGAGATGTTATCATAATCCCTGGAATCACGATATGCAAAAATTTGCCTTTTCCATCTATACTCAGTCTACATACGGTATGGGCTATTCTGACTCAGGGAAGCAGACACGGGTATGCTTTTCAATTTCTTTGGCTCTCAACCCCAACACCCTTACAGATTAATATTACAGATTAATGTTGCCAGGATGGCAAATTAGCATCGCCTGTCTTAATTTGGCTCAACTGGTTATCGGTTCTGGAAGCAGGGTGTTAGCATCCACCACTCAAGCACCTCGGAATGCAAAGGAAAGGGGAGTCTGCTTACTTGCACATCTGGTGGACATGTTTTCTGTTTGTAGTGGTCCTTGGCTAACCCTGGGCTACATAGCATTCAGGGTTTATCCCGATTCTACATTTCTGTTATTCTCCGGGTAAAACTTTCAGCACTGCAGAACAAGCTTTGAGGTTGGAGCCCTGCTCCTTTGAGAAGGTTACTTTGTGAAATTCAATTACCTATTGCAACTATCAATTCCTACTTGTTCACGTGATTGTAAGAGAAACCACAGACAGTAGCAGGGGTCTACAAGGTGTTCAAGAAGTGTCTGCTTCCTTCCTTCCTCACTAGAATTCCTGTGGACTGCAGGTGCTATGAGCCAGCAAAGACTGCAACGTGGCTGTGTTTGGTTTGTACACAGCTGTCCCTTTTCCCTGCCACGGAGCCTCACGTGCTGTGTACTGAATGAGTACAGTTGTCATGCTCTTGCCTATTGTGCGAGCAATAAGGCAGTACAGTAAAACCTTGGTTTGTGAGCATAATTCGTTCCAGAAATGTGCTGGTCATCCAAAGCGCTCATATATCAAAGCGAATTTCAAGAACCATCTGCTCAGTTGTGATCATGTGACACTGGGCATCACCTCCGACTCATATTGCAAGACATCGCTCGTTTATCAAGTTAAAACTTGTGAGAAATGATTGCTCGTCTTGTGGAACACTCGCAGGTTACCCGCAATCCAAGGTTTTACCAAGAACTTTTCAGTAAGCCTTTTTCTTAAGTTGCCCATTGCCCCTGACAACTCATGGAATGTGAACAAAAGGTAGTTCGGAAGATAAAAATCATTAGAACTTGGCTTGTATGAAAAGCTCAAGAGATGGGAAAAGAAAAATGGTATGCGAAGAAGAGAGTTTAATTAAAGCTGCAGTTGTTTGCATTCAACTGCTTTGCCTTTTGATGATGTACCAGTGGAGAGGCACAGGAGCCCTTAGTGATTGTGTGAAGGTGTCAGAGGCCTGTAGGGATCAATGAAAAGGCTCGGGCACTGGGGTGGAGATCTACAGAATAACTTTAGAGACCCCCGGGGCTATCAGGTGTCCCCATGGGCTCTCCGTGAACCCCGGAGAGCTTCTTCCAGAGATGGGGAGGGCACACTGCCGGAAGAGGCAGGTGCCAGGCTCGGTGAATGGCAGCAACTGTGAAGTCTAGACCAGATTTTTGTGCATGCAGGGCGAGAAGGGCCTTTACGTTCTACCATCCTGTTTCACACTTGCACAGGCTGAAGACTTTTGGTCTCAGGGTCTTTGTTAGAGGGTGATATTCATGAGAAGTGAGTGAGGTAGTCTCTTAACCCAGAGAAGTTGGTGCGGCACAGCAAGTTCCCGTGAGCATTCCCTAGGGTGCGAAGATCAACCCCACCGATGAGATTTTTAAGGATATTTGAGTTTTGAAACTTAGCGCATTGTTGATGCTTTTTCACGGGCCTGTTAAAAATAATGGAGGCCAGTAAAGTCGGTAAGCAATAATTAAGCACCGGAAATGGCTTCGATCTTTGAATGCACGAGGACTAAGAATGTTGAAATCTGTTTCCGTGAAGTTTCATGCCCAAATATGCGGAAAGAACACAAGTTCCTGCTCACTGAAGTGTTAAACAGAAAGGGATTATTTATTCCATCTCCAGAAGCTGAAACTTGTTCCTGTAATGCTCATTCTTTCAGAACCAGAGGCGGTTCTCTGCACCTGAAATAATAGAGCTCTTTGGTTTTTAGGATTTTTCAGTGCTTTCGGAATCTCATATTCCAAGTCAAAGGCCATTTTTGTTGTTGTTGTTGTTGTTTTTTTTTTTTTTTTTGGGTAGCAGGACCAGGGTTGGGAAGTACAAGATGTAGAAGACTGAGCTAATGAAATATGTTCTTGGGCATAATTACAAAGTACGTTTCCTTGCTCATCCAAATTCATCGCAGGTCTTATTGTTTTCTTCTATTGGAATTTCGACGAGTGGAGAAATGAACGGACAGCTAAGCAGTTGGGGGCTGAAGTCAGGTGGTTCTGTTCAAAGGAAATTTATGTTTTGGGGAAGCATCGCAATTACATGTTCTTCTTTGAACCTGATAAAGAAAAGAAGTTCAGAAGTTATAGATTTGGGTGTGGGAAACTGAAGCAGGGGATTGAAAGGGGGAGGTCGGCAACCTGAAGGAGGCAGGCAAGAAGCCAACACCAAGAGGTTCAAGGGCACAACGTTGGAGTATTCAGAAAGCCCATTGAGGTTAAAGAAATCGCTAGAAACGGTTTGTCATGGATTATTCACACTTGTCAAAAATGCCATCATTTGGAAAATACAGTTTATGATTTATGTACACTCGCTTTAGGCACTGGGGAGAAAAAAAGAAGGATTGATGAGGACAGAGCAAGAAAAGGGAGAAGTGTCACATTCAAACGGCCACCCTCCGTTTTGGTGGGGAGCTTCAGCCGGTTGACACTGAACTCTGGAGGGAGATCGGCTTGTCTGTTATTACTTTTAATCTGAGCTGACGGTGTGGCGCTCCGCGGAGGGGGTGTGGGGATGTTCCCTCTGACAATAAAAGTCCCACGTCTGCAACAGATGTACAGTTGGAGGAGTTCTGCCATAGAATGTTTCAGTCCACCCAAACGCAGCTTGATGATTTGTGAACACAGGCTCAGCACCCCCATCCCCCGCTATGGCAGTGGAGGAAGGCTGCAGGGGCAGGCAGTGCTTTGTGCTGTTCAGTTAAAGGGCAGAGGCCCCAGAACCCCGTTTGTTTGAAGGGCCTCCAACAGGAGGTTTGCTTGCCTTGTCTTTCCCCCACTCTGAGCTCTGCTTAATTATCATCAGACCTAGACTAGCAATCATCGGTTTATTTTTCTGTCTTCACTGCTTGATTGGGTAGTCTTTGAGGCAGAACCATGCTTATCATTTTATTTCTGTGAGCAATTAAGTTTGCACATGGCTGGCAGAGATAGACACTCTGGCACAACCTGTTTGGCGAATGAGTGAATGACCCTAGAAGGGACCCCCCCCCCACCATGAGATCTTACAGGTGAAGGAAGGTTGGTGGGGGGCCGGGGTTGCACAGAAGCAAACTTTTCAAGGTTGCACACAGCTGCATGTTGTCCTTGCTTTAAGACTACCTTGCCATGATTTACATATGTTTTCACGGATGGTCGTCACCACCAGCAAAGCCCCTCTCTACCCCGCTTTCCCCCATCCATCTCGCCTCTCCTGCAGTTAGTCCCGGGGTCAGAGGGAAGACAGGAGTTGCTGCTGACTCCATAGCCCGTGCCTGGCGGGGCATCTCTGAAGGGCACTCTTCTCCGTTGAGACATACAGTCACCGGGATCTGTTGGAAATGGTCTTGCCTATGGAAGCCCTCATGGATGAACATGTGCTCTGTCCCAGAGCCCAGGCCTTTTCCAAACTGTCTATGCTCATGGACTCGGGTTCCTTTCCTCGTTTCTTATGGTACGTGCAAGAGGACTGGCACAAGAATGGACCTCCCAGGAAAAAAGCAGTATTCTGAGATCCCGAGGGCAACAGCTTTGCCCTCTGTCGGAACCAGCCCAGCGCGGTGGCCCTCTCAGCTGTAGATGGCACCTGTTTTCACCCTGCTGGTAACCGACTTGGGGCCCGTCGACATCAGCACCTCGAGACACGAGTCAAGGTCCGCGTGCAGACTTTCATGCTGGTATTTCGAGGTGGAGGCCGTGTGATTTCTTTGCTCCAGGATAGAAAGGTAGAAATGGAGAGACGAGCCAGCAGCTGTGAAATTTCAAAGCACCATTTAGTAATGACTGCCTTTTAAGAGTAAGAACAAAAGCAGAGTGTGCTGCTTGCACTGCATACTAATCAACATTTATTCATAAAGTTCAAGTTCAGACCTCACTGTGTCTAAATATTTTCATTATTTATTACAATTAGCATATGCATGATTCATGTTACCTGTCTGCCTTATTCAAGAGCACTGGTCCTACAGAATAGCACTTCAGGGAGATTTGGACCCATCTCTCCCACTGTCTTGTGATAATAATGCCATATCCTAGCCAAGGAGTGTCAGGCGGCAGGATGCTGAGCTGTTGCACGTATGAATGTTCATAAAATGGGGAGATAGTGCAACGCTAGAATGGAGTAATTAATATCTTAGAGGCAGAAGGTAAGGGAAATTAGTCTTTGTGTTATAATTTGAAAAATGAGTCATGGTAGTTAATTAACCTATCTAATACCTCAAGGTAAATGAATGCCTGAATCAATTCACAATTAACAATTAAAATAACCCTGCCTTTAAAGTAGCCTTATTATACCTATATTGAAAATTGGAAACCTGAAACTCTGATGGCCCATCTGTGCTTGCATTATTTAAGAATGTTTCATATTCTAAACGGTAAACTCATCTAAAGGCAGGCACCTTCTCTTATTTTTTCTAGCCTGCGAGGGATCCGGTAGGATGCTTTATACCCAGAAGGCGTATTGAATTAATGCAATTTCCAAAAAGTAATGTAGATTTTCCTCCTTTGTGCTTACAGTTATGAAAATTTCCAAAAAGGAGAAAACCTGTGGCTTGTAAATGAACCAGCAGGCAGTGACGTCACACGGGGCACTGGCTCAGCATAGACACGTTTGCATGTCTGGATCCTGCATGAGATTTTACACTGCTGAGAATACTCAGTTTAGCAGCCACCGTGCCTAGCAACGTCTACCACCTGGGGAGGCAGGGTAGGATTTGGTAAATGTTAACTAAAAAATGTTAACCATATTGACAAAAATCAAAAAGACCCACTTTGGCAGATAAGCCTGAATTCACGGACCACCCCACTGCCCAAACGAAACTGGTTTTAACTCTCGTTTTCTTCACCTTAGTTAATGGTCTCCACCCATGTTTAGCTTGCCTAAGTTAGGATTTCTCGGAGACTTCCTAGACTGTTAGCTTTCTGCAGTATCCACCACAGGACCAGCCTGGCTCCAGTCTTGTCAAATCAGATTCCAAGAGAGATTTCCATGACAGCCTCTCTCTCCCACCCCTCCATCATGGTTGTAATTCAGTCCTGGGTCTTCTCTCACGTGACTAAGTGCCCATCTGTGGTCCTGAACTTGAACCCCCACCTTCTCTACTCCATCCTGTTACTGCCTCTAGAGTTACCTCCTTAAGAAATAAGTGACTCCTGATTTCCTAATACCTATAGGCAGTGTCCAATCTTCTTTGGCATATAATAAATTTCATAACCTGTTCCCTCATTGGTTTTTTTCTTTTTCCCATAGTCTCTCCACATCTCCACCATTCTCTACCCCTGAATTGTTCTGTTTTTGCTCTGTTGGGGTTCACCTTACTTTGTCCTTCCTTTACGACTGACTACTCCTTGTCCACAGAATGCTCTTATCTTCTTCACCTATTGTTCCTGCACGACTTTGCTCAAATTTCCCCTCTTCTGTGAAAATTTCCATGAATCCAGGGGCACTTAACTACTCAATTTTCTTTGCATTTATTTCATACTATAGTTAGGACTGACACTCATATTGATTATATCCCTTACTTTATTGGTATCTCCCCACAGATAATGTATTTTTTGAATTAGGTAAAATTCTTACTTGGTTTTCACTTCCAATACCTAAAGTGGCTAGGACATAACGTGTGCTCAGATGCTTCTTTTCCTACCTTCCAAACGTCTTTTCTTCCCTCTCTTTACCACAAATGCTTATGATTCTCTGAAAATACCGGTTTGATTCTGACCTGCTAACATATCCTTGTTTTATCTGTGTGAATTAGATGGTTACAAAAGTAGTCGTTGCTTTACGACATTTGCATAAACGAGAAATGGAGAGAATCCATTTATAAATCTCTAGGATTCAAATTTAAGAATCATATGGTTGGCAATGGCACCTACTGGCCATGTGTGATATTGCATCCCAGAGCTACTGTTTTTGTAAAAATAAGGGCCTGGGTGGTACTCTTCCAGGCTTTAAGATGGGGGAGAAAAGTCATGACTAAGAAAGGGTGGGATGTCTAAAGCAAGAAAGGCTCTGCAAGGTCCTTGAGTGCAAGACATAAATCCAAGTGAACATCTGTGTTTGCACGTGCCACCTTGTGAGCTAGCCAACACACCCAACTTGGAATTGATGGGAAGGTCCCATGTGAGTCAGTTGGGATATCTTTGTATGGGATCTAATGTGCAGTCAACCAACAGAAGCCAATGCAACTCAGGAGTTACCTTAAATATTTGTGAAGAGTTGCCCTTCTTCCACTAGATATTGATGGAGTACTTGCTATCATAAATAACCCTGTACTCAATATCAACTACACAGTAAGGATCCAGCGTAAATATTTAACATTGTTACTTTTGATAATCATGTAACTCCATTTGGAATTTAACAATTGGCTCACCATAATGACTTATCTACTGTGGGTAGATAAATTTAGTGGGTTTCAATTCTACTCTTGTAATGAGAAATATAGAAAAACTTACATACATATTTAAATCTAACAAGGACTAATCCTTGTATTATACACTTTCCATCTGAAATCTGCTCATATAAACCTAGTGAAGTAACTTGGATCAGCTCAATAATTTTTTTTGTTTATTGAAGCATAATTAACATACAGTTTTTAAAAGTGTTTATTTATTTATTTTGAGACAGAGAGAGAGCAAGTGGGAGAGGGACAGACAGACATGGAGGGAGAGAATCCCAAGCAAGACCCATGTTGTCAGCACAGAGCCCTATGTGGGGCTCAAACTCACAAACTGTGAGATTGTGATGTGAGCCAAAATCAAGAGTTGGATGCTCAACCGACTGAGCCACCCAGCTGCCCCAACATACAGTTTTATGTTTGTTTCAAGTGTACAATATAATATAATGATTCAACAAATCTCGACATTACTCATGCTCATCAGGATTAGTGTACTCTTAATCCCTTTCCTCTCTTTCATCCATCCCCCAGCCACCTTCCCTCTGACAACTGCCAGTTTGTTCTTGACATTTAGGAGTCTTTCATTTGTGCCTTTTTTCTCCTTGTTCACTTGTTAGTTTCCTAAATTCCATGTATGAGTGAAATCATATGGTGTTTGTTTTTCCCTATTACATTTAGCATTATACCCTCTAGGTACATCTATGTTGTTGCAAACGTCAAGATAGCATTATCCATTTGTCTAATCAATGAACAATTGGGTTGCTTCCATATCTTCGCTATTATAAACAATGCTGCATTAAATATAGGGATACATATATCTTTTCAATTCAGTGTTTTTGTTTTCTTTGGGTAGTGGAATTGTTGGATCATGTGGTATTTTTATTTTTAAATTTTGCGAAACCTCCGTAGTCTTTTTCATAGTGGCTGTGCCAGTTTGCATTCCCACCAGGAATACATGAGGATTCCTTTTCCTCCACATCCTTACCAACATTTGTTATTTCTCATATTTTTGATTGCAGCCATTTTGACCGATGTGAACTGAGATCTCACTATAGAGTTCACTTACATTTCCCCGATGATGAATGATGTTGAGCATCTTTGCATGTGTCTGTTGGCCATCTGTGTGTCTTCTTTGGCAAAATGTCTATTCAGGCCCTCTGCCCATTTTTTGACCAGATTGTTGAATTTTTTGGTGTTTAGTTGTATAAGTTCTTTATATATATGGACTATTATCCCCTGGATATTAATCAAATCGCCTTGGTAATTTTTAATGAGAGATGGTTACTAAGACTGGCTCAGGAATTACTTTATTGTATTTGACACAAACTATGTGCTCAATAACTCTTAATATTTTTACTGCAAGCAGAACACAAATGCTTTCCATAAAGCCTTAGATACCTTCACACCTCATTGCTATTGCCAGTGCATTTCTTTCCACCTAAGTAAGTTCCCCCAACTTCTTTACATGAGCAATTTCCAATTTTTCTTTATGGCCACATCATTTCTTTTCCAAAACCGTCCTTGATATCCTTAGTAAAATTTAATTGGCACCATTTTTCTTTCTGTTCTTAATGCTTTAAACTTGCCCCCACTATAGCACATAGTTTTATAGTCCCGGTTGTGTCTTACTGTGTCTTACATTTCTGCCCTGAGCACTGAAAATCTCCCCAGGAACTGGAGCAGAGCCACTAATTGGCCATTGTTGGCCACTAACTATGTTACCCCTCTCCACCAGACTCCAGCACTCCAAACACTGCACTGTCCCTGGCACATGCCGCGAATTCCACACGTTTTGCTGATCTATTTGAATTAACTAAGACACTGTGCAAGCAGAGACGTTAGCCAGGCCAGTTAGCCGAGAAATGTAGGTTTTTGAAGGGAGAGAGAAAACAGAAGCTGAGTGTGGCAGTGTGGTAACACGTGGAATTGCTTTCAGAGAGTTTCCTTTTCTTCTGGACCTACCTGATCCAACATGTGTTGGATCTCAAAGGGTTTGGGCCTTGGGGGTAAACCCACCCCTCTGCTTGTGCAAGCTGCCATCGGCTGGCCTGTGTGTGTGGGCAGCAGGGACGCCTTGTTTTTGTGTGCATGGGACAGGGGAATGGGGTTGGTACTCGTAGAGGGCCAGCTATGGTGATCTCTTCCCCAAACATCATGGACTCCACTGCAGTCCCCAAGCCAGGATGCGGGCATCTGCTTCCAAATGGCTTGTGAGTGTTTTTCGAGCGTTTTTTTCAAGTGGGGAGGAATCACGGCATCATCATTGGGAAACGTTTATACCAAAAGTGAAAGTGCAGCATGAGTCAGGCTGACCTTGGTGTAAATCCTAAACAGACGACTTTTTGGAAAAGCTGCTTAAACCCTTTGAGACTCTTTTTCTTCAACCATACAAAATAAGCGTGCTCACATTTACAGAGTTTTGACATAAGGGAGATAAGATGGTACGTGTAAAATGCTCAGTATACAGTAGGCACTCCCCATTTCATTGTGGGTACTCAATAATTGACCCGGTTTTTTAAATTATGGGGAAGGATGCCAATTACAGGCCCGTTGCCACCGTTGATGAAGATCTAGAATAACAATGCGACGACATGAACCAAAATGCAATAGCCCGCACGGAGCTCTAATTCTCCAGGCATAGCTCCAGTCTGCTCTTGTATTCCTGCTCTCTCTCTGTCAGGTGTGGAAAGTGAAAAGACATCTGCAAATAGGTGTGTTTTTCAGATTTCAGTCTTTGTCCGTTGACGAGCTGATGCCTCCACGGAGTTTTGACAGTTTCTCTTTCTTCACAGGCCTAGGGAAAACGGGGGAAAAAACCAACCCTCCCGCTTTCTGACTTCACATGTTTGGAGTTGAAGCAGAGGGGTGCATCGTCACATTATTCACTAGCTGCCTAGTGTAGCCGTGGAAATGAAGGGCCTCTGAATGCCTCCTTGATTAGCTGCCCTTACTTTCACACTGCAGATAACTTCTAGGTAACCAAAGAAGTTCCCTGAAAGTTCAATAGACTCGGTTCTGGAGATGGCTTTATGATATTTACTTTTTCCATAATTTCTCCACCCATTTCATTTCCTGCTCTTTACCTTCTTATCCCATATCCCCCTTAGTGTAGACTATGTTCAGCTGTCTGCAGTGACCAGAGATTTCATTCCTCAGAATGCATGGGTTCTGATTAAGTCAGGACACGAGGTTGTGGTCCCAGGTCGTCTTTAGAGGAAGTACACTTTCCTCTGTGTCCTCCTGGCAATAAGTACCTATCGTCAAATCAAGGTTCTATGCATCTGTGTATCTATGTATCTATCATTCTATCATCTATCCATTATATTTTTATTGTCTGACTCTTCTCTAACTTTCTATCATCTATCAATCAATTTATTACCTATCTATCATCTATCTATAATCTTTCTGTCATCTATTTATTATCTGTCATTTATCTTCATCTACGTATCTATCCTTCTATCATCTATCTCTCTATCATCTGTCCATTAATTTATCACCTATATCATCTATCTGTATCTATCTTTATGTATGTATGTATCATCTATCATCTGTCCATATCTATCTATCTATCTATCTATCTATCTATCTATCACCTCTTTATATATATCCATCCATCTAATTTGTAGTGGTCTAATTATGTTCCTTCTTTACTTATGAGATGGTGATCTGCTTCTAGCAACTATCATGGATAGTAGCTTTTTGATTCTTGTATCCTGAAAACCTGACACAAAGACAGGCCACAAATAATGATTTGAAAGGATAAATGTTTCCACAAAAATATGAATTTATTTCTTCTACAATGATCTCTGGTCAAGTGCAGTTCTTTTCGTGGTCATCACATATCTGTGATGTATGGGATTTTGTAGATGCATTAGTAAGGGGCAGAGGAACGAGAGAGGCAATAACTACCCCACAGTTTCTTTCTTATCAAAGTTTGATTCAGGTGAATGCAGTGGCATAAATGGGAAGGCCCCTGTCTCTTTCACAGTCTCATTGGAGGGAGCAGTTGGTGGAGACACATTTGTTAGGACGGGCTCAGTGTTTGTATGGAGCTGGGTTTCCAGAAGGTAGATAGATCCTCAGCAGTGGGGTTTCCCGGGACTACGAAGGACAGGCACAAGTATACATCATAATCCTTCATCGCCATCAGGGCCACACAGGGGGTGACTGGCTTCATCATGGGAGTATGGAATATTCACTACTTGATACGTTCATAAGTACATCGTTTTTATGGACTTTCATTCTACACCAGAAGGCCTCTAAATAGGGCAATGGTGATATCGATTCAGCTTTTATAACACCTTGTCTACCAGATAGCAGATGTGCAATAAATGTTTGTTATTATTCTGAGCCAGGTTCCCTGGAAGCATTTTCAAAATGTGATCTCAGTAGAGTTTCCCAACAAACCTGCTAGGCATGCATTTTTATTTCGTTATAAGAGTGGGGACACTGAGGCACAAGAGTGTAGGTAACTTACGTAAGAATGTAAGAACGTAAGTGATAGAGTTAGGATTTTAAGTCACAGCACCTTGACTCTTGTGCCCCTCATCTTTTACCACCCTGTATTGCCAAACCCATGCCTGTTAGCCCACATCACAGTTGTGGCTGTGAAGAAGGAGGTTCCAGGCTAGAGGTTTTGAAGGAAAGAGGGAAGACAGGACACCGGAGAATGTGTTGCCCACTCCAGGGAAGCAGGAAATGCTACAGGCAGTAAAGAGCCAGCAGGTGTTTGGGGATCAGACAAAAAGAACACAACGAATGGAAGCCTCTCTTCCTCTGTGACTTTGGTAGGAAGTTCCATGTCAGGTCTCCTGCCTTGGTCTCTACATTTAGTCATAATGCCATCAAGTCACCGAAGGAAAATATTATATTTTGATATAAATGTAATATCATTATATTCTTCCACATTCAGGCTAACTGTGGGGCATATGCCCTTTTATTTTGTGTGTGTGCCTACGAGAAAAGCTGGCAAATTTGTTGACATAATTTTCATGGAACTGAACAAAAGTACAGAGTGTATAGAGTACATTTTTCCACATAACGATATGGGCCTAGCATGTAGATTATAAAGTGACAGTAGTCCTGCTTTTCAAACATTAAACGAGCTCTGTGTTCATGACTGGAAAGTAATTACCTTATGGGGAAACTTGCCATGTTCGAAAATCAACTTTGTAATTAAAAAAAAAAAACTAAAAAATATATTATTCCTACAAGACAAACAAACAAACAAAACCCCTTTATGCTCCTTTCATTCCAACTGGCTTCGAAATTTAATGCACACTTTGTAATGCCAAGTTTCTTATTATGTGACTGTTGGAAATCTGCATTTTGATCATCACACTTTTAAAACTTACCAGCATAGCATGTGTCATTATTCACTGTGTTTCAAACAGTTGTTTGAGGAAAGATATTAAATACCAAAGGACGGGAAAATTAAGAATTTGAATAGTTTGCACCTGTAGATTACAGCAAAATTATGCAGGAGACCTCGGCATGAGTTCAGAGTGTCAATCTCTAATGAAAGACCTTTGTGGGAAAATGAAAAGCACAGTGGAGTCACACATTTTCTATGGGTCTGTAGATAATGAAAACAAATGCGTACTCAATGGTAGTTTCTTAGTGTATCAAGGTGAAAGTCATAAGCTGGTAGTTCCAAAAGACTTTCCTAGTCAATCTTCCTAAGATGAAACACAGCATATATGTTTTTTTTATTTTAAGTTTTTAGTTTAAATTCGTGTTAGTTAACATAGAGTGTCATAGTGGTTTCAGGAGTAGAATTTAGTGATTTATCACTTACATAAAACACCCAGTGATTATGCCAACAAGTGTCCTCCCTAATGCCCATCACCCATTCAGCCCACCCACCCAGCCACCTCCCCTCCAGCAACCCTCAGTTTGTTCTCTATAGTTCAGAGTCTCTTATGGTTTGCCTCCCTCTCTGTTTTTATCTTATTTTTCTTTCCCTCCCCCTATGTTCCATCTGTTTTGTTTCCTAAATTCCACATGAGTGAAATCATATGATTCCTTGTCTTTCTCTGGTTGACTTATTTCACTTAATATAATACTCTAGCTCCATCCACGTTGATGCAAATGGCAAGGTTTCATTCTTTTTGATTGGTGAGTTAATAATTCCATTGTATATATATGCCACATCTCTTTTACCCATTCGCAAGTCAATGGACATTTGGTCCTTTTCCATAATTTGGCTATTGCTGGTAGTGTTGCTATAAACATTGGGGTGCGTGTGCCCCTTCAAATCAGCATTTTTGTATCCTTTGGATAAATACACGGTAGTCCAATTGCTGGGTCATAGGGTAGTTCTGTTTTTAACTTTTGGTGGAAACTCCATACTGTTTTCCAGAGTGCCTGCACCAGTTTACATTCCCCCAGCAGTGCAAAAGTGTTCCCCTTTCTCTGCATCCTTGCCAGCATCTATTGTTTCCTAAGTTGTTCATTTTGGCCATTTTGACAGGTATGAGGTGGTATCTCATTGTGGTTTTGATTTCTGTTTGCCTGATGATGAGTGATGTTGAGCATCTTTTCATGCGTCTGTTGGCCATACGGATGTCTTCTTTGGAAAATGCAGCACATATTTTTATTGATAAATAAAGCCTTCATATGTGTGAAAAAAATACCTTGGTAGAAAAGTTCTAGAATATTTTGAAAAATTTACAGCTCATCTAAGTGCACTTGGCTTTTACTTTGCTAAAGAGGTTTTGGCAAAGCAAAGATAGTATCTGCAGTATTTTTCTTCTTATCCTAGCAGCTTTGAAGTCAGGAAAGGAACCATCAGCAGAGACTGTTCCCTCTACGTATCTGTATGTTCTTCTAGCCTTATGCTCAAGGCAGAGTAAAAGTCATTATGATCTTTCTGCTTAAAACATGAATGAAGTAAATTTGAGTGCTTAAGTTGATCTGGGTCAAAAAAACAAGTGCAGAAAAATAACAAAAGCAGAAGTGTTCTAAGTTTTTCAGTCTTATAAA
The DNA here is from genome assembly GCF_018350195.1 of Panthera tigris. Taxonomy (NCBI): domain Eukaryota; kingdom Metazoa; phylum Chordata; class Mammalia; order Carnivora; family Felidae; genus Panthera; species Panthera tigris. The sequence goes on along the minus strand of NC_056663.1, from coordinate 4,682,275 downwards.
TTGCATGGGAGTGAAACCTTTGCTGGTAGAGTGAAACCTTTGTGTTTTTAAAGGATGCTGGCTGATCAGTTGGCTTCATATCTGAATAGGTGCGCATTCCCAGTGCATGGATTTGAAGATTTCCCCAATTTTAGTTACCAGTAAGTTCAAGAATATGAACACAGCCATGCAGTCTGATTTCCTTACTGTAAATTGGACACACGAGGAGTTCGAAATTAGAATCAAGTGACAAGGACATCCCGCAAGCTCCCAGATTTGAGGCAAGTTACATATGCTAAGTTTTGTTTCTGTTATGTATCAACGGATCCTAGAGGTCTCGGGGGCTGAGAGGGTTTGACAAAGCGTAAAGCAGATACTTCAGTCCTATGCAGTGAGTACCTGCATTTAAACAGAAGCGTCTCTGGGATTTGGTTATGGGCAGGATGAGGCAATCCAGGAAGGTGCAGAGAAAAAACAGTTGAAACTCAAGAGGAAGAAAAGCTATGGCCGGTGGAGGTGGGGGGGTGCTCTACTTGGAGCCCAGTCTCTCAGCAGCTTCTTCTGGGACCCCCTCCTCTACCACCTTTTTGGCACTGGACCCTTGCTTTCAGAATCTACAGACCTCACTGCCCCTTGACTTTTTCCTCCCTTTTGTTCGGGGGAAAATTGTTGAGTTCTGAAAGCATATGCATTTGTATTTTTCTTTGGTTTACATGTTGATGCAAATTTTAAAAGGGGAGGGAGTGAACTGCCAAGAAATCTGTCTTCAAAAGGGATACAAACTTGAGTGTCATAAATATGGTATTGTGTTCGGTTTCTCTTGCTTTCAAAATAAAATTCTTTGATTACCTCCAAATTTCATCTCCCATAAATGTCTTGGCTTTGTGTTAGCATTTATGTGGCAGTAAGAGCCATTACCCTGTGGCAACAGTCTATTACAGTGACATTATTTCAGTTAGAAACACTGATTGTTTCTTAAATATAGGTTATATACCTGGTCATTTTTAGTAAGTGCATTAAAATAGTAATCATTACCCTTGTTAGCTTTTGTCTTTGAGTGACAAGTTCCATAAGTATTATCCCGAGTAACAGCACAATGTCTGTTGTCATTTTGGTGGATAAAGATGCATAAGCAGAAAGTGCCACTTTTGTTATGAAACTCCTTTCTCTTGGCTCACGCACGTGCGCGCGCGCACACACACACACACACACACACCTCATCAACCACTCCCTTTGAACTCAGAAGACGGCTGTGTTTGAGACATTTTCCATGGTGCAATTATTAATGCAACCCTCTTCCACTCCCAAAATATTTCAATCAGGAGAAGATTATATTTACAAAAACATTCTCTACCTTTAACAAGAAGCACGTTTAGTATCAATCATGTACCTTTTCTTCCTAGAACCACATTAGCTGAGAAGTCTCAGGGGCTTAATCAGTCGGCCCAATTAAATCACAACTTCACATCTGCTTCAGCCTTTCACCCGCAACCTACCTCACAAGCAAATAACAGTAAGTCTTATTGAAAATGGGAGTGTGCCCTGGGAAAAGTTGTTGTTTATTTTCCTTATAATTTTGTTTGCATCACTAGCCCCCTTGATTGGCTCATCTAGATACCCTTAGATGTTATTGTAGAGAACTTATTAATGCCCTTGATCCAGAGACTGAGGATCTACAGGCATCAAAGCTATCTTCTCTCATTGTGTGTGTGCACCCTGGTTTCATGTATTTCCTTTGCTAGGAGTGCGCTTTCTTCTTTCCTTCCTTGGCAAGTTCCTATTTATATTTCAAAAGTTCAACTCAGATATGAATCCTTGTTTTTACTCTCTCCAGTTTCATTTATATTTAACCTCTACCAGTCCCTCTCCCTTGCTCTGTCACACACAGAGACGCACGCGCACAGGTTCACGGCTGCACACTCAACACCACCACGGTGTGGATTTCTCACTCACTCCCCTTCTGTAGTATCCATATTCCATAGCATGCTCATCCTGCAGAATTGTTTGTTAATGTGTCAGCATCCCTATTATTGTTATGTTATTAATCCCTAGAGGCTAGTGCGTAGTATTTGACCCATGCAGGTCAGTAGGTCGTCTTTGAATGGACACGTGCACCACCATCACTGTGTTTTACTGCCGCATTATGACCTGGCGCTCTCTGGGTCTAAGACTTAGCAAGCCTCTACTGTGGGACAGTACCTTGCTAATCACTCTGTGTGTGTTACGCTAATACTCTGTTTTCCCAAGCCCCTGGTTTTCCCAGGAGGCAAAGTACGTTAAGATCATTTAGGCAATATGTCTAAGGTAAGACGTTCAACTAAGTAACCCCTGCGCTGGTTCATAACGACCTCCCCAGCTTCCTCCACCATATTTGATAAGTTACCTGGGATGACTGGTCCCCCAAATGACCATTTGCACAACTAGCTGTTATGAAATACATCAAAAGCCTGTGGTGGAAAAAAACCTTTCTCTTGGAAAAAGTGTAAAAATTTGATGGATGTGGATTTGAAGAACACAGGGTAAAATATACAGAAGGCGATGAATAAATTCATTGTGTAGCAGAAGGGAAGACAATTTGATAAAATAATTTAAATGTTTCTGAGAGTCACACTTGTAGAGAAATGTGATTATAAATGTACTATTAAGAAATCATGGAAGAATGAGAGTAAGTCATTGAAAAAAAAACAAAACTAAAATTTGGGGAAAGAAATTAAGATCCCCCTTTATTTAATTCCACAAGTTTTAACATTTAGAACCATGGGCATGAGATGGACAACTAAAGAATTTAAACATTTGGACTAACCCTAATAAGAACATGAGGTTAAACCATCCTCCACAGCCCAGAAATTATGATTATTTCATAAAGAAGCACATACTTCAATTTGACACGAGCATATCCTGCTTTATCAAGACATCACTTAAAATAAATTTAGCGGACAGAGCGGCAAAAATGCATTTCACAGATACAGTGATGAAGTAAGAATTGGATACAGGGAAATAGCATTAATTACTGGATTCCCCAAGTGGTTGCTAGACAGGATCATCAGAGACAGAGTCAGAATAAATTAATTATCAATGCAAAATATTAGTCACAGAAGGTTCGCAGTGCATTTTTTTGAGTTAACATAAAATATAGTGAAAGTGACAATGAATCTAAGAAAAAAAGAAAATTAGGGAAGGGACAAAATATGCATGCTTTCATCATGCTGTAGAATGTGTTCTGGACAGACTTGAATGACACATCCACAAGTAAAGACAATATTATTTATACAAATGTTACAGTATCCTGATCGAAGCTTACTTGTAGAAAATGGCATATAGTTGATTGAATTTTAAATGTAAACTACAAGGAAGTCTCTGAAGTGTCTTTATATTAATCATTTTACATTGCCAGAAACAAATTTAATTTTAACTCTTATAAGACTTTTTTTTTTCTGCAAGTATTTTGTTAAATGAGAAGGAGGCTAATTGCCTGGTAATCCCCAGCCCAAGCAAATGTGCAACATTTTGATGCAGTTACAATCCACTTATTTTGACTGTTACCATTTGTTTAATCTTCCTTAAGACATATAGAATATGAATTTCTAAAAAAATACCACCATGCTATCAGAGGAAATTTGGGATGAATAATTCAGTGAACACACTCTGTCCCTTCACTAAAAATAAGCCTATGATTATCAGTATCTAGAGTGTTTAAGATTTCCCTGGTCTCTTGCTTATGATACATAAGAATACGTAAGAATACATAATCCAGTTCTGTACTTAGCAGCTGCTACCATGAAAGTAAGTCACAGACCACCACACATCTTACACATCTTTATTTTACTTTCTTGGAAAGCCCTGACACACAGATAACTTTAGAGGATCACTGCATTTAATTTGGGGAAAGAGAAAATGGAAGTATCTGGAAGTTGAGTATTTTGCTCCAGGAGAAAAGAAAGGAAAGGGATCAGGAAGAGACTAAACCATGTCGAAAGAACAGTGGTGACCTCCAGGGTCATTGTGTTATGCAGTACTTTTTATGTCACACCATATTTTTTGAGACCCTTGATTCAAGTTGATTCTTTTTAATTTTTTTAATGTTTACTCTTGAGACAGAGACACAGCGTGAGTGGGGGAGGGTCAGAGAGAGGGAGACACAGAATCCGAAGCAGGCTCCGGGCTCTGAGCTGTCAGCACAGAGCCTGACGTGGGGCTCGAACTCACAAACTATGAGATAATGACCTGAGCTGAAGTCTAGTGCTTAACCCACTGAGCCCCCCAGGCACCCCTCAAGTTGATTCTTTTTAAAATACGTGAGGTGGGCAGGCAAGTCTATTACCTGCAATTTACAGATGAAGACCTGTGCTTCAGAGTAGGAAAGAGACAGTGCCATGAGTGTTGAGAGGGATAGCATCATTTATAGCACAAGAACATCCCCATGGCGTGACATTTAAGCTTGACCCATATGACTTTTTCTTTGGAGAAATTGGTTTCACCATTTCCTTCTTCAAACATCAAATTATCTTTGGGTTGAGTGAACTCACCTACTTTTCTGAACAGCAAGACTTTCATGAAACCCGGTAGGAATCGTTTTAATTACCAGGGAATTTCAATGATGATCTGTGCTCTATTTGCATATTGCACCGAGAGTTTCTATAATGCCTTCGGAATGTATATGAAATAGGAGAAAAGTTTATTGTCAGTAACATTTTATTGCATAGTATAAGATTTTTAAATTAAATTGCTATGGAGACACTCAAGAACTAGTAACTCAGTGCTTGATTGGGGGGGGTGGGTATGAACTTCTGTGGAACGATTTTGAGATAAGGTTTATATAGTTGATGGATTCTGAAACTGATTTGGTTATATCAGTACATGTTACCAAGCTATTTTTATTTACCTTAATTCAGCAGTATTTCTAGGTGGAAATTGCAAAACAATCCTTTATACTTATAAAAGTGCTTTTGTATCCCTGACATGACTTGAATGTCACCGTGACCTGGTTACATATGAGAACAGAAGATACATGACTCAGAGGAATGTGCAGCGTCTTGACTAATGTAGCTCAGATCTTAACTCCTCACTCTACTACCTTTTCTTCCCCCTAACTTAAGTCGCAACCCTTCCCCTTACACAGCGCTTCTCATGCTGTGGAAGAATCCAAGGTGTGTGATCTAAGACATTTGACCCTGAGGATGTGCAGAATGGCCATTTTACCACTTTTCAGCGTTAAGAAACAAATTAAGAAAAAACCTCAAATCACCTACATAGCAACATAGTGACAAGAATTATCATTCGTTAGTACCTACTGTGTACTCAGGAATTATTATCACCATTTTGCAGAATAGCAAACTGAGTTGGGGATCATGCCAAAAAGTAGAAAAATGGAATAAATGTCTGCATATATTGACAACAGATCTTGACATTCCTTAATGCATCAACTCTTCAGCCTTTGTAAGGAAATGTTGAGCGTCCAGTCGAAAGACTGGGAAGCGTGGTTTTGAATTCTCGAGTTTTCAATTCAGCTTGGTGATTTCGGAGTACATCTGCTGCATTTATTTTTATGCCTTTCTCTTTCGAGTTGTTTTCTTTTTCTAGCGAATTTTCTTATCTTTTTGTCATTGTGGAAGGATGTTGACTGTTTTCTTAGGGCTCTTTGCTCGGCTTCTGGTTACCATTGCAGGAGAACCGTATAGATATAGTTACAATTTAATCACCTCTATTTTATATTTTAGTTGATAAACAAGCTCTATAAAAAGTTCCTGCCAAACAAGATCAGTCTGTGTTATCTAGTGTTATCTTTTTGTAATGCTTCTTGATCCTCAAGCTTATGTGGTGCTCCAGTCATGCCCCGGGTTCCTGTTCCTGGCAGTCTGTATTCTGCCTCCCTTCACTCTGTGGACAGACCACTTCTGCCATTGGTCACTATCATCCCTCCCCCGGGCCTGGAGCAGGGATCCCAAGATAATGCACTTTGATGAACTGCTCTGCCTCTTCCGAGAAGTAATAGGAAAATGCCTCATCTCGTCTCCGCTCAGATCATTCTCAGGTGATATTCCTAGGACCAAAGGTACAAGGTGGGTGGGCGTGGTGCTTTTCTCGCAAGGAGAGAAATTTCGATAATCGGAAGCTCGATGCTGGTGAATAGAACAATTTTGTAGACTTACTGATTACAATAAAATCAGTGTGTTGGTGGATTAAAAGATATTTCCAAAAGTGTATATTTCAATATAGATAGCGAAGCCCATGAGACAGAGCAGCTCATCGCTCAGAAAAGGCTTCCCTGTCGTTGGCTGTTCTTGCACCGGGAGCTCCTGGAACTTCTTCTCTTCAGATACCCTGACCCTTAGCATTTGACCCCGTGTGTGGGCAAAGCAACCACATATCTCCACACGAGCACTTTCAACCCAGTAGTTTTATTTGCAAGAATTCTGCAGAAAGATTGCCACAGAATGCATCTATCTATCATTTAGTATAGACCAGTGGGGACAGAGGGGGGAGAGATAGTATTTGTTGATTGAATGCTTGATATTCTAATTTTAAGGGGAGAACATTTGAAGATGTATACCAATATATGTAAATTCTTCTTATGCGATAGATTTCAAAAGTTAAATGTCCAACAAAAGAAAGCAAAGACCAAAGTTTGATATATGCATATACACACAGATATACATGATACATATATATATATATAACATACATATATACTATGTTATTTATTTGTTACATATTTATGTTATATATATTTATTTTATTATATTTTATATTTATTTATATAAATGCAAAACATATATAACATACAATACATACATCTTATATGTAATATCTATTTTGTAAATATATTTTAGTAATATAAAGTATATTTATCATACATTTGGCAATAATATTTCTAGAAGTGGATCAGAAAAATGTATTTGCCTTAGAAAGCTTGCAAAATAATTGGATGAAATGAAACAAATTATTGAGACCTATTTCCTTGTCAAATTAATGGACACAAATGAATTATCCATTTGGGCACGACTATGTCCTCTGATGTAATTGTTCAATAAAATGAACAATGTTTTGATGGTGGCTTAGTTTTGTTAGTTGTACAATGCCACATAAATATTAGTATTACTACTCCTCCATCAAAAAAACACAGAAGTATATCTTTGCGGGGAACTGAAGGACTCGGACATGGTAGATGTAAATTATAATCCATATGCCGCCGGGTCTTTGAAGTATAGCAATAGCAAGGAGCATTCGAGAGCAGGCTGTTCTTTTCATGCCCCTGTTCTAGGTACTTGATATGTCCTGAGCCACTTCCTTCTCACCAGCCATGGAAGATGAATGATGTCATTGTTCCCACTTTACAGATGAGGAAACTAAGGCAGGGTCATTGCATAAATTACAGGCTTTGGAAAGAGAAACTGCGTTCCCATTCTTGTTCTCACCTCTTAGCAAACTGCACGACAAAAACTCCTCCAATTCTTACCTATGATGTGGAAAACAAACCTTCTGCATCCTTCTATTTCTGTTTTGTAGACTAGAAAGCAAGATGTAGATATTACTATTAGACTATGAGTTATGTTTGCAGTTGTAACTTCTCTCCTGTATAATGCTTATTTTCCGTAGCTACCTGTTCACCTTTCATACCTCTGTCCTTTTTCTAAAGACGTCACTTCTGGGGCACCTGGGTGGCTCAGTTAGTTGGGCATCTAGCTCTTGATCGTGGCTCAGGTTGTGATCTCGCAGTTTGTGAGTTTGAGACCAGAACTCTCTCTCTCTCCCCCTTTCTCTGACCCTCCCTTGCTCATGCATGCTCTCTCTCTCTCAAAATAAATAAATAAACATTAAAAAAACAGGCATCACTTTCTTTATTGGCATTTTCCCCCTAAGCATAGGTCTTGTGGCCTGATATATAATTTATTCAAGGACATCTATATATTTATCTATATCTCTATCCATATCTATATCTATATTTACATCTATTATCTATCTGCTTTGTAATAAATCTGCATGGTAATACATGTTGTTCATATTTACACATATGTTTTATATAAATACATGAAATATAGATATGCAAAGGTATCTACTTCCTCATGTATTTGTATATTTCTGCATGTATTTATATAAAATGTGTAAATATAAATAATATATTTATTATACATGCATATATTTTGAGATATATATGATATATACATATATGGTATATGTTTTTATACAAATGTGTACGTGTGTGTGTGTGTGTGTGTGTGTGTGTGTAGTAATATACTCATCCATTCCCTATTACTATATAAATGTTTGGAAATATATCCATATATACGCACCCATACATATATCCATGTTAATTCCACATATATACATATCTATACATATGTATGGATATGTGTATATGTATGGAGTTTGTGAAAGGTAGAAGTGAAAAATAGATACGAATGTTAAAACTCAATGTTGTCGCTGAGATTAAATCTAACTTTGGATTCACTGCGCTTTCTGGTAATCAGGATATAAAGAAAAATCCAGTACTATATGAAGTGCTTTATATGAAGAATGAATTGTTTACAAAATTACATAATATTTATTCAAATGGCATTAAACGGTGTGACAAGCAGGGTTCAAAACTATAGTCTTTAGAGTTTCACTAGGGTAAATTTCCTCAAGCCATTAGACTATTTTCTGGAATAAGTAAGGGTTTTTATGTGAGAAAATTGTTAGGAACTTAGAATGATTTTTCTATTGATACGTATCTTTTTTTTTTAAATTTTTTTAATTTTTTAATGTTTTTATTTATTTTTGAGACAGAGACAGAGCATGAACAGGGGAGGGGCAGAGAGAGAGAGGGAGACACCGAATCGGAAGCAGGCTCCAGCCTCTGAGCCATCAGCCCAGAGCCTGACGTGGGGCTCGAACTCACGGACCGCGAGATCGTGACCTGAGCCGAAGCCGGACGCTTAACGACTGAGCCACCCAGGCGCCCCTTGATATGTATCTTAAAACGTTCAGTCAACAGGGGCACCTGGCTGGCTCAGTTGGTAGAGATGTCACTCTTCATCTCAGGGTTGTGATTTCAACCCCCATGTTGGGTGTGGAGCGTACTTAAAATAAATATTGAAGCAAACAAACAAACCACAATTGGTCAATGGAATTCATGATGACAATAGATATTTACAGCTTGTAAATTTAATTTGTCACATAAATCATTCAGTTTTGTGAATAGGCTCCATGACTTTTAGTGTCACGCTGTAAGTGTTAACTTCAGTGTAACCTTCTGAATTGGTTACAACATGTAATGATTCATATCTAGACAGTGCTGGTCACTAGGATCTGGACTTAATATTATTGTGAATGAGGCATAATACTGGAATGTGGGTTTCAGTTTTTTAACTCTGTTGTAATGATAGAGCTGACAGATTAAAATATAGTGTTAAGGCCTCTGATATTTGTAGCTGATTATTCTAATTTTCCTTGCCAACACTGTATCAAATCATTAACTATTTTCAATTTTCACCAGACGATCCCATAGTCATATGCTTCCCACATTACCATATAACTCCCGATGATTTATTTCGAATCATATTGTGAGTGCATATTTAGTGCGAAAGCTGAATTATATTAATTTGGCTACAAACAAAACGATGCAATTTAAAATATTGATTGCAATAACATTCTCTTTTCATAAATCTGCCTTGTAATCCCATTGATTTTAAGTGTGTGATTAAAATGTTTGGGTTGATTCAGAAATTGTATTTTGATTGTATGAGAAAACGCAACGCAAGGGAAGTTGTAATTCTAAGTTGAAAACTAAACCATGCCGGCTACAATAAAGTGGTGGTGTCTCGCATGCCGAATGAGACCGAAGTAATAACCAAATAATTTGGACATTGTGAGTTACCTTGCTGGAGGAGATGCATTTTGATCCCACCTTTATGAAAACACATCCTGTCCTGGAGCAGTGGATGTGAATGTGGGTTCCCAAGAAGACTTTATGTTTGCATTTTCATTGTAAATCTTATCTTTGCATATAGGAAATGTGAGCTCAGAAAGATAACAAAAGCTTTAATACCTAGGGCATCCCTGGCACATTTCTTTTTTTAAGTTTATTCAAGTTTGAGACAGAGACAGAGCATGAGCAGGGGAGGGGCAGAGAGAGAGGGAGACACAGAATCTGAAGCAGGCTTCAGGCTCCAAGCTGTCAGCACAGATCCCGATGCGGGGCTCGAACTCACAGACTGTGAGATTATGACCTGAGCTGAAGTCTGATGCTTAACTGACTGAGCCACCCAAGTGCCCCTGCCCTGGCACATTTCTAAGGGAAAAGAATCCTCATATTTTCTCTCTTTAACTCTAGATTAAACTGATTCCTATGTGTATATACGTGTGTGTGTGTGTATATACATATATATATATTTATGTACATATTACAGTATATATTTATTTAATTTATTTATTTTAATGCTTATTTATTATTGAGAGACAGAGTGTGAGCAGGGGAGGGGCAGAGAGAGAGAGAGACAGACAGACAGACAGACAATCCCAAGCAGGCTCCAGGCTCCAAGCTGTCAGCACAGAGCCCCACCCGGGGCTTGAACTCACAAACTGCAAGATCATGACCTGAGCCGAAGTCGGATGCTTAACCGACTGAGCCTCCCAGGTGCCCCTACAGTGTATATTTATAAGTTTGTCTACAAATATATCAATATATGCATGCATATATACATAAAACAGGGTATAGCCCTGTACATGTGCCCCATGCATCCTGATAACGTATTTCCCATCCGACAGCCTCTGAGCCCTCTTTGCTCACCTGTGTTCTGCTATAATTTTCCTGTCCTTCACATGAAAGTACCCTTGCTGGTGATGAACGGGAGGCATTGTTAGGCCATGAACCCAGAAGGTATGTGTGTGTTTCATGACCTCCTTCCCCGTGACACGTCAGTTTCCAGCCTGCCACCCCGGAGGGGTGCTCCAGCACTGCTCGTCTTCCTCATCCCTGCATTCACATCCCCACCCTCGGCCCTTGCAGGATCCCATTAGGTCTGCTCTAACTAGTCCTGGGTAGAAGTGTGTATCCTGCTTTCTGATGGACCTTCACCAGCAGAGCCTTGGGCTTCTACTGACAGAGGCACCTGCTCACCGCTATTTGTCGGGTGACATGCTCTGTGGATGACATTCACGAGGCGCCTGATGGGCATTGGGGCTGAATGAGAAAAAAAATGAAGGAAACCTTATTTGAGTGACTAACCTGAACGACAGCAGGAGATGCTGAAGACGAGCTGTAAACTCGGTTATCTGCCTTTCGGTGTCCTCTGTTTTGCCCAGCTCACCCTCCGTATCTGGCTCCTACTGTTAACTCTCCTGCACCCCCGGCTTGACTTGCTGCATGTGCTTGGCTCTTTTGCTTCGTGTTTTTCTCCTTTCTGTCCCTTGAGAACGCTTCTCACGTTTCCATATCTTCGTCACCTTTCAGGGCCTGATTCCAAGGCTGCTTTCCAGAAGATCTAGCATAGGTCTTTCCTGATCCACACAAAGCAGCCTTGCTTCTTCTTTCTAACACATCCACAGCCCTGCCCCGGAGCCAGCACTGTGGCTTGATTGCTTTGAATTCTTTGAAAATAAAAATGATCAATATCCAGAGTATGTGTCCTTATCATAAAAACTTCAAGGAAAGATTGAAAGCTGACGTGTCTGTTGCCCTATCTGTAGCATAACTCTGATGAGAACGAAGATGCAAAACATCTCTTGTCTCTTGCAGAAAAAGATGACCAGATGTAAACTGCACGAAGGCTGCCCGACTCAATCGCAGCAGTCTCCTTCAGCACAAATGAGACTATTCCAGTGTTAGCACTGATATTCATGTTATTCTATAATATCCTTTAATCCATATTCTGTTCCCAAAACCCTCAAAAATTGTATTGGTACTGACACGCCACCTTTCCTTTTGAGTCTATTGCCATAAACTAGCCTGTTAGGACATGTGTCCCCGGGTAGGCTCCGTCCATAGGTGGACTGAGCTGTCATACATGGTGCTCAGCCAGGAGTCAGAGAGGGTCAGCACACAACCGGAAATTCACTGATCTTCAACCTACTAAAGTGGTGGTGAATTTTGTTGTTCAGCTGATGAAGCAACCAGCTTTGTTCTAACGTGTCCAATTCTATTGATCTGCCCACGTTGACTCCGATACCTTCCAACGTCATTGGGATTGACACGGATGCCATTGATTAATACCTATCATGTCAAAAGTTAGGTCACCTGGTGAATGCTACGTAGTTGCCTTCTGGTCAAGTCCTGATTTACAAGGAACTTTAAACGATGTCTATATAATTAATACATTTTAGAATTGAAACATGATTGCCTGTGAAATGTGGGGATTCATCACTACAAATAACAAACAGATACAATAGTCAAATTATTAACATATCTAAGAAGACATATGGTTGTATGGCTACTTTGTAATTTTATTGGTTAAAAATGAGTTCTTATTATCCACCTAATGGTAAGAGTTCCCAGAACTATAATTTTGGAACATCTCATTTCAACAAACTAAAGTTGATAAAGACAGAGTTTGATATTTTAGAACATTTCTTTACCTATAATTTCTATGCTGGGACAAAACATTGAAGTGACATGTCCCAGGATTCAGCTGTGTATGTTGGAATTCCCTGTCATGTACACTGTTATATCCCCAAAACTCCAAGTAATATCCAGCACATAGTAGGTTCTTGAGGAACATTTGCTAAAACAATATTTCATCATTTGCATAAGTAAACCTTCTATAAAACTATTTGTTTTAAAGATAGCATACACCTAATTTTCTGGCAATTTCTGGGAAACCCATTATATTTTCCAGGAAGCTTTGATGCATGTGATTGGAAGTTTGAAATTATTTTCTAATAGTTACTGGCTTTGAAACTGGGCATCACTTTCTCATTGAAATACAGAAATGAAGCTCAGACATAGTTCTTTGAAATTATACAATCATTATTGATTATGCAATTAATAATGCATGATTACAAACACTTCACAACCATGGAGAGTAGATCGACCTTCTTGTAAATACTCTCTTCAGCGTCCATGGTATTTGGATAACGTAAAAATGGCACAAAACCAGAGAATACCGCTCTACATCCTAAAATTATTTTGTTGTATCTGATGAAATTCAATGACAACCCCAGACATTTTCAAGCAACGGTATGATTACCCCAAATGCATTTTCTGAAAGGCTACATGTCATGAGTTTATCTGGGCTGTTTTCATCTTGAATTGTTGAGGATTCTTGAATCTCTTAACAGTGTGTCATTCTCTCCTGCAATGTGTGAATTGAAGTTATTATAATCTGGAAGCCCTTTTAGAGGCACAACGGAGACGCTTGCCCGAGATTTGAACTTTGATGAACACGTTTCTCTGGGGTTTCTGGGAAGAGCTAACGCGTTCACTGGTGTTTGCTCGTTATGATTAGAATAAAACACAAAATTGGATATTTATTTTTAGAAACTCTTGTGTTGTAAGCAGGAAGAATACAGAGAATAAGTCATATTGGTAGACCATAAATTAAACTTTTTTCTTTTTTAAAGATAAGGTTGGTAATGAGTTTACGTACTTCTGTTTTTATTTTTCAGAATCTTAGCGAATTTTGTTTCTTTTAACAGAGCAGGCTCTGGGTGGGAGTGATTTATTTATTTTTTAACGGGAAGATTTTTCTAATACTCTAGGTTTGATTTTTCTAAGCACGTTGTCATCTTGAGTGTATTCCTAAGACCCAAACACACAGTATTTCTGTCTTTCTTTTTTTTTTTCAATGTTTATTTATTTTTTAGACACAGAGAGAGACAGATCATGAGTAGGGGAGGGGCAGAGAGAGTGGGAGACACAGAATCCGAAGCAGGTTCCAGGCTCCGAGCTGTCAGCACAGAGCCCGACGCGGGGCTTGAACTCATGAACCGTGAGATCATGACCTGAGCCGAAGTTGGACACTTAATTGACTGAGCCACCCAGGTGCCCCGCAGTATTTCTTTCAGTCTGTGAATTAATCAGTGAAGCTTATGTCAGGGATTTCGAGAGAGTTTACCATAGTTTTATAGAAATAGTTTGTCTCAACTGTGTAAATCATGCATACGTATCTCCATCTGCCAGAGTAAACTTAAATGTGGGCTAAAATTCTGTTGTCCCTTTTGGACTCCAATGTTGATGTGAGTTTTGACAGAGAAATAAGGTTATTTTTTTTTTAATTATTCATTCCTAGAATTTTGTGAAGACGTGCATGGTTTACTATGCTATAGTCTGACCTAAGCAACATCACTTGGCTCTTGGGGTGTAATAAAACGCACTAATAACATACTGATGGCAATAACTGCTTTATCAAGAGGAGGATATTAGAAATGTGTTTTCCCTCTGTAAGAGCATCTACAAAAACACACAAGAGCACATGCTCTAGATCTTTCTATTGCTGTTACTTTGGGAAGAAAGGCAATTTCTTTAGTACTTTTATTTTTTTTGGTATTGGTTTGATAGCTTATTTCCGTAAAAAAACTCTACACCTGCAGAGTAAACTAGGAATCTGTTTTTACAGTGATCTGTGGCAGTGCTCCATGTAGACGTGTGAGTTAGATTAAAAGAGACTCAAAGCATCCGTCTCTGTGGGAAGCAGCCACGATTCTAGATAGGGAGAAGAAACCCCCTCAAACTTGGAGTTGTTCATGCGTGAAATGCAGCCGTGGACTGTGGTCGTGTCTACCTCGGAGTTGTAGGGAAAGCAGCGAAGGGACGGCTGTGTTTATCTTGTGTGCACAAATGGGGCACCCAGTGAGGTCCACAGAAGGAAATAGTTGGTTGCTTTCTCATCACTGACGAGTCCTGCCCAGCTGTGTAAGATTTTTGGGTGATGTTGAAGTCAAGAGTGTATAAATGATGGGACGTATAAAACACTGCCATTTCTTGGCCTTCTGATGTACTCGGAAGCTTTTCTGTTCTTTAGTTTGTTTCTTGTTTAACTCCCATGCATTTGCGTGACTTATTCTAAAGCCCCTATTGGAAAATTCTATCCAGAGAAAAAGTTAATTGATTTGGGAATAGTTCTCTGAGTCAGAGCAGATGTGGTAGTGATTTCACTGTGTTTTAGAGAAAAAATGTTGTCCCTTTTCCTATTTCTCTGCAAGGCTTGGTATTTTAAACTATATTCTTAAAATAAAATTGTGTATTGGTAAGAGAACAAATGATTTAAAGGACGCAAAAGGATGAATGGGTAAAAATCTTTTTTTTTTCTTAATGTTTATTTATTTTTGAGAAACAGAGCACAATCAGGGAAGGGGCAGAGAGAGAGGGAGACACAGAATCTGAAGCAGGCTCCAGTCTCTGAGTTGTCAGCACAGAGCCTGAAGTGGGGCTTAAACCCATGAACAGTGAGATCATGACCTGAGCCAAAGTGGATGCTTAACCAACTGAGCCACCCAGGTGCCCCTAATTTTTTTTTTTAATTTTGATGACTTGATGAGTCAATACATCTTCTTTTGAGGCACACAAAAATGTCTGGTTGTGAGAAACCCATGAATATTTTGAAGCAAATACTGGATACTTTGTATTATAAGACATTTAATTCACACTGAAAGATGACAATCACATTTATTTGTGTGTTTTCCAGGCCAGTATTCACAATACCACTAGTTGCTGTGGAACCACCATATGGTCATTTCCCCCTTCCCCCACTCACCTCCAGCACCTTGAGTTTCATTAGATGGGCTCGTTATTTTATTTACTTATTTATTTAATTTTAGAGAGAGAGAGTGAGAGAGCACGAGCAAGGGAGAGGGGCAGAGGGAGGGAGAGAGAGAATCTCAGGCATGCTCCATGCACAGCATGGAGCCCAAAATGGGGCTCAATCCCACAACGCTGGGATCATGACCTGAGCTGAAATCAAGAGTCGGATGCTCAACTGACTGAGCCACCTAAGCACCTCTAGCTTGCATGTTCTAAAAGTGTGTCCCTGTAGAACAAAAATTGCCAGATCATATTTTCATTTATTTTTTTATGATTTTATTTTTAAGTAAACTCTACACCCAATGTGGGGTTTGAACTTATAATCCTGAGATCCAGTCGTGTGCTCTACTGACTGAGCCAGCCGCGTGTCCCTCAAATCACCATTTTATATGATTCAACTTCATATATTATTTTTCTCAAAGAGAATCTATTGGAATGGTTAAAAAACCTTGAGTCTACCATGAAGGCAGCTGGACGGAAGGGACTTCTCTGCCGAGGGTCGTTGTTGACAGTTGAGGTGGGGGTTTGTGTTTCTCACGTCAGCAGAGTTAACTTGAAATCCATTGACGTGGATTGCCTACATTTCTCCCATTCGTCTTTGTGCTTCGTAAGGGCCTAGACACGAGAAGAGGAGAAATGAATGAGGTGGTGATTGACGAAGCCACCGGGGGCTGATTCTTCTCGCCTTATCTTTGTGAGTTGTAATAATAATGCTTTTCACTTACCGAGCACATTTCTCTGAAATGCTCAGATCACTTTGCTGATAGAATCTGATTAATCCTTTAATTTTGGTGCACATTTTACTGCGTAGAATAGTACAGAAAGTGAAGATCTCGGAATAAATATCCCTTAACTCTCTCGCTTTTAATATCATACCTATGTTATCTGCTTCTTTAGTCTCGTTTTGCAGGAAAGGCAGCAGCTTAATTTTCTGTGGTTCTGACTAAAGGGTCTTACAATTTTCTTGTAAATCATTTAATCTCTATGAACTAATTTATAAAGGTTTCATCTTCATTCTTTATACAATTTATCACTTTGGCGATGTGGATGGCGTTTTCTTAGGCCTTTTCAATTTCCTCAGAGTAAATACAGTGTTACCTACGAATTACGGAAGCTTCCAGTTGACTGCTTCTCATTAACTCACTGGAGCAGTATAAAGATGCTATTCAGTTATCTGTGCGATATAAAGTTCTATTATCTACCTATTTTCCTCAAATCCTAGTTGAAAAGAATATGTATAATTCCATTAAGAATATGTATGAAATTCTAGTAAGTGCTACAGATAAATATCCCAAAATAACATCAAACATGCGTCATGTGGTTCCATGAAATAGAGCAAAAACAAAACTTCCCTCATGTAGTCTGCCTATACAGTTGATGTGTACATATAATCAAATTATTAATGGCTCTAGCACAAATTACCAAAAGAAGAAAACAAAAAAAAAAATCAAAGAGTTTGTTTACAAAAGAAAAACAATTCGAACAACATTTTTATTTCACTATGAGAGAAGCAATTTGAGTTTTAGAAGCCAGCTCTTTTCATACAAATAGGGAATCTGAATATTCACAATTCAGTATACAGTAAATGTGGGTTAATGTGACTCCATACTTTGAAGTTTATTTTACAATGTTTCAAAATTATATAAAATGATAAGTTTCAAGCACTTAAGTAAAGTTTTGTGTTTATGAAGGCTACAGAAGTAGTTACTAGATCAGCTAATTAGAGTAACAGCTATTTTTATGTAATGCTTACCCTGAACTACCCACTGTTCACATATTTTACACATATTAATTCCTGAGATGTTCCCAACAATGTTATGAGTGTGTACTGTTATTACCCCATGCACAGAAGAAGGAACCGGGACAAAGACAGTGGGGTACTTGGTAGGTAACTGAACTTGGGTGTAGTCTGGCTATAATCAGTGTAGTGGCCACTCCTGCACGTGCTTATGGAGCCCTAGAGATACTGCTAGTCGAAACTGAAATGTGCTGAAAACTTACAAATCCCCATGAGGTTTCCAAAATTTAGCATAAGGAAAAGAATGTGAAATACCTCATTAATAATAAGTTTATTGATTATACTTTGAAACAGTAATATTTTAGATATATTATGGTAAATGTTACACAAATCAATTCTACCCATTTCTTTTTACTTTCTCTTTTAATGTGACCACAAAAATTTCATTTTTTTGAAAAGTTCATCCATTTATTTTGAAGGAGAGTGAGCATGAGTAGGAGAGGGGAAGAAAGAGAGGGAGGGAGGACCTCAAGCAGGCTCCACACCGTCAGCACAGAGCCCAATGTGGGGCTCAAAGTCATGAACCTTGAGATCATGACCTGAGCCAAAATCAAGAGTTGGATGCTTCATCGATTGAGCCATGCATGCACCTCAAGATTTCATTCTTTTTTTTGGCTGAGTAATATTCCATCGTGTGCGTGTGCGTGCGTGTGTGTGTGTGTGTGTGTGTGTGTGTGTGTACATACACTTCTTCCTTATCCATTCATCAATTGATGGACATTTGGGCTCCTTCCATACTTTGGTTACTGTGATAGCACTGCTATAAACATTGGTGTGCATGTGCCCCTTCAACTCAGTATTTTTGTATCCTTTGTGTAAATACCTAGCAGTAAAATAGCCGGGTCAGAGGTTGGTTCTATGTCTTTAGATTTTAATGGGTCTTTTTATGGAATAACATATGTGAGGTCCTCATCAGATATCTTGGCACACATAGGCTCCAAATGATAATTTAGCTTTTAATTTTTCTATTTTGTATCATCTGTCCAGGACATCTTTGAAGAGGGTATGTTAATTGATGATTTCCATCTGAAAGGCACCCTCATATTCCCTAACATCAATACCCGCAGCATTTGTATAAATCTTGCTTGACTTGATTCTGTCCCCAAACCCACTTCTTATGGAGGATTACAGCTCCACATTTAGCTTTAAACTCTTCCATTATGTTGTATATTGCCAAAATTGTTGGCTCAAAGGAGTTTGATGAAAGATTTTAATGAAACAAAAGGGATAAACTACCCCCAATTTTTATGGTTTTACAACCAGCTCTTGGGGGAATGGGGACTATTGCCTTCTCCCTAATTCAGTCATTCATTGATTCAATATTTACTTAACAAGGAACGGATTTGTATCTTTCATCATGGTTTGCAGGTTCAAGCCTCGTGGAAGTCTCTGTGCTGATGGTGTAGACCCTGCTTGAGATTCTGTCTTTCTCCCCTCCCCCCCACTTCTACCACTCCCCCACTCATGCTCACTCTCTCTCAAAAATAAATAAACTTAAAAAAAAAGAATTTCATCCCATGGCATAGAAAGGCAATTTTCGTGGTATAAATAGTGTCCTGAAATAAATTTTAGGTTTGACCTCATAAGTCTTCCGTATTTATTTTTAATTATCTAGTTAAGTGGAAAGCCTCTGATGGTAATGCAAAATTAGACTATTTTTTAAGTTTATTTATTTTGATGGAGGGGGAGGGGCAGAGAGAAAGAGAGAGAGAGAGAGAGAGAGAGAGAGAGAGAGAGAGAGAGAGAGAGAATCTTAAGCAGGATCCACACCATCATCACAGAGCCTGATATAGGGCTCGAACTCATGAACTGTGAGATCATGACCTCAGACAAAACCAAGAGTCAGATGCTTAACCAACTGAGCCACCCAGGCACCCCTAGTTTGGATTATTAAACCATCATTCAACCAACCATTAAGTAAACAGCTTTTGAAAGCCTATCAGACACGGTATGAGGTCGGTGTACCCTGGGTCCAAAAGTCGTACATGGAACCTGGCCTCATGGAACTTATAGTGTAAGGAGATAAAGGAGATCACTTAAATTATTAGCTACATAAGTACCATGAAAGGCAGGTGCAGTGTGGGTGATAGGTATATCTTATCTGAGGGAGATGGGGAAGGTATGAAGCCTTCCGTTAGAAATATGACATTTGAAAAGAGTCCTGAGGGTGAGTGGGTGCTAAACTGGCACAAAGCAGAGAGGATGTTTTACAAATTGAGCAGTGCATGGAGAAGCCTTACATTGGAAAAGGCATTAAAGTATTCTCTTTGGACTTGGAAAGTGTGCCACACAGCACACAATATTCTATATAAGAATGCTTTCCTATTGATGTGGCTTGTTTGGCTTCTCAAAAGACCAAAACACAAATATTAAAACACAAGTTAATTAAGTTTGTGGCCTCAACTGGCCAGGTGTAAATTTTAGAAGGCTATTGGGGGGTATCCATTCCTGGGGAGCTGCTGCTTCTCCAGTGGGCTGGACATGAACACATAGGATGAGGTGTTTGTTTTTTTTAAGACAATTTGTGATGTTCTGATCAACAATTTAACTGCTGGTACTTGTCCTCTGGAATATATGAAAACGTGTTTTTCTTTGACCAACTCCTAGAACCATTGGGAGGGAATGAGAGCCTGGCTATATGGTGACTAAAAGCAAGTCTTAAGCTTTACCTTTACCATCTTCACATAAATTAAAGGCAAGAGCCATGTCTGGGACAAAGCAAATATGTTTTTTCTCAAACTATTTAAAAAACAAAACTTCCAAATTTATTTTATGAAACCTGTGTCACCTTGATACCAAAACCAAAACACCACAAAAAAGAGAACTATAGACCAAAATCTCTCATGAACATAGATGCAAAAATCCTTAACAAAATATTAGCAAACTGAATACACAATGCATTAAAATAGTCATACACCACATTAAGTGGGATTTATTCCCAGGATCCAAGTGTGGTTCAATATTTACAAATAAATTGCCGTGGTACATCACATCAATAAAAGAAAGGATAAAAATCATATAATCACTTCAATAGATGCAGAAAAAGAATTTGACAAAGCACAACATCCATTCATGACAAAACCCTCAACAAAGTAGATCTAGAGGAAATATACCTCAACGTAATAAAGGCCATATATGAAAAACCCACAGCTAATATCATCCTCAATGGTGAAAAACTAAGAGCTTTTCCTCTTCAATCAGGAACAAGACAGGGATGTCCACACTCACCATTGTTATTCAGCACAGTACTGGAAGTCCTAGCCTCTGCAATTACACAACACAAAGAACTAAAAGGCATCCACATTGGTAAGAAACAAGTAAAACTCTCATTATTTGCAGATGACATGATACTACGTTATAAAATCTTAAAGGCTCCACCCCAAAACTATTAAAACTGATAAATGATTTCAGTAAAGTTGCAGGATACAAAATCAATGTCCAGAAATCTGTTGCATTCCTATACACTAATAATAATAAAACAGCAAAAAGTGACATTAAGTAAGCAATCCCATTTACAATTGCACCCAAAACAATAAAATATCTGAGAGGTATTAACTAAAGAGGTGAAAGATCTGTATTCTGAAAACTATGAAACACTGATGAAAGAAGTTCAAAATGACACAAATAAATGGAAAGACATTCCATGCTCCTGGATAGGAAGAACAAATATTGTCAAAATGTCTATGCCACCCACAGCAATCTACAGATTTAATGCAATCCCTATCAAAATACCAACAGCATTTTTCATAGAGCTAGAACAAACAATTCTAAAATTTTGTGTAGCCACAAAGACTTTGAATAGCCAAAGAAATCTTGAAAGATAAACAAAACCGGAGGTATCATCATTTCAGATTTCAAGTTATATTATAAAGTGGTAGTAATTGAAACTGTATGGTACTGGCATAAAAATAGGCACAGAGATCAATGGAATAGAACAGAAAAACCAGAAACAAACTCACACTTATATCGTCAACTATTCTTTGACAAAGGAAGAATGAATATACAATGGGAAGGACAGTCTTTTCAACAAATGGTGTTGGGAAAACTGGACAGCAACGTGAAAAATAAAATGAAACTGTACCACTTTCTTTCACCATGCAGAAAAATAAACTAAAATAGATTAAAGACCTAAACGTGAGATCTGAAATCATAAAAATTGTCGAAGAGAGAACAGGCATAATCCCTTTAACATTGGCCATAGGGACATTTTTCTACATATGCCGCTTGAGACAAGGGATATAAAAGCAAAAGTAAACTATAAAGACTACATCAAAAAGTTTCTTCACAGGGAAGGAAACAATCAACAAAATTGTGGAATGGGAGAAGATATTTGCAAATGATATATCTGAAAAAGTGTTAGTATCCAAAATGTATAAAGAACTGATACAACTCAACACCTAAAATAACACCAACAATCTGATTAAAAATGGGCAGAAGACATGAACAGTCATTTCTGTAAAGAAGACATACGGATGGACAAAAGACACCTGAAAATATGTTCAACATCACTCATCATCAGGGAAATGCCAATGAAAACTACAGTGAGATATCACCTTATGCTCATCAGAATGGCTAAAAAAAAATACAAGAAACAACAGGTGTTGGTAAGGATGTGGAAAAAAGGGGACCCTCTTGCACTGTTAGTGGGAATGAAAACTGGTGCAGCCACTCAGAACAGAATGGAGTTTCCTCAACAAGTTAAAAATAGAACTACCCTGTGATCCAACAATTGGGTCTTTACCCAATCAATACAAAAACATGTACTCAAAGTGATACATGTACCCCTATGTTTATAGCAGCCCTATCTATAATAGCCGAAGTATGGAAAGAGCCCAGATGTCCATTGATGGATGAATGGATAAAGAAGTTGTGGTACATATATATACAATGGAATATTACTCAGCCTTAAACAGAACAAAATCTTGCCATTTGCAGGGACATGGATGGAACTAGAGAATATAATGCTAAGAGAAAAATAATTCTCTTAGAGAAAGACGAATACCATATGATTTCACTCATATGTGTAACTTAAGAAACAAAACAAATGAGCCAAGGAAAAAAAAAGAGAGAGACAAATAAAAAAAACAGACTCTTAACTGTAGAGAACAAAGTCATGGCTACCAAAGGGAGGTAGGGGTGTGGGGGAAATAGGAGGTGAGGATTTAAAGACACTTACCATGATGAAAAAGTAAATATAAAAAAGCCTACATGCATAAACACATATGCATTTAATTTTATGGGAGTACAGTTTTTGAAGAATAATGTAATATTATTTATATATTTACAATTATAATCGTTACTTATAATATCTATTTGGATATAGCTATATTAGGTAAGATATTGGTTTTTAAGAAATCTCCAGAAAAATGACAATCATCCGGCTCTAAAATTTAATAAAGTAAAATGCTGATGGAGGATGGCAAAGTAATTTTGTTATTATTAAATGTGGAGTTTATTTGAAAAACATGCAAGTGGTACAATAAGGTACTTACAAATAATTCTTTAAGCACACAGTATTCTCAGGTTGTAGGTAATGTTCGGGGATTTAAATTATACTCCTTCCTGATCAAGATGTTGGATATTTCATAAGACATTTTTAAATGTTTTTTTTTAATTTATTTTTGAGACAGAGAGAGAGAGAGAGAGAGAGAGAGAGAAAGAGAGAGAGAGAGAATACAAGAGCGGGAGTGGCAAAGAGAGAGGGGAACAGAGGATACAAAGCAGGCTCTGTGCTAAGAGCCGGGAGCCCCATACAGGGCTTGAACTCACGAACCATGAGATCATGAGTTGTGCTGAAGTTGGAAGCTTAGCCAACTGAGCCACCCAGGCGCCCCTTGCTAGGAGATGTTTGAAGCAACTGTTTTATCCTCTGACGGTTCCCTGGAAATTCCTGATACGAATGCATGATCGTATAATCACAATTGACTGATTTCCTTGATGCTCTTCTTTGGGAGTGATTTTTTCCCTACTTTTAAAAATGATATTCTTACCCCCAAAGAATAGTATCCATGAATTCAGATATATTTGTCTTGAATGGACGCAGCAGTTTTCCCTGAATGAATAGCTGTAGCTACTTTTATTAGCAATAAGATCCATCCAGTATGGTTTTGTTTTTTTCAGAGTTCGATTTGGCAGCCTGCAGTGGGGAAGCTCGTATTAATACGTATTAATCTTCCTCAGGCTGCAGAGTAAAGCTTTGCTGAGAGACGAACAGGATGTTCCCCAATTATAGAAACCAGGTTTTGTTGATTGCTCATAGTCCTGAATGATGATTTCTATCCCTGACCCCCAAATTTCTGCTCTGTCATTGGAAAACGTAGCTGAAGAATATTTGAGTCCAGTTTAGTTGAGAGCTATGGAGAGAAGACCTTAAATCATGAAAGCACCATCACTGTGATATATGACTGCTGGCCTGTAGACTGTGAAAGATGATCCTGAGTTTCTAAAATACATTCATGTTATGTTCCCTTGCATCAGGTAATCTTTCTGAGTGGTCACATCCAACAGTGTTTGTTTTAAGACCAATGTGTTCTAATTGGTTGGAACCGCTTGCCCAATGAATGTTAATTTGATTCCTGCCTGTGGTCTGATTAATTTTAAGGAGAGAGCATTAGCGTCTTGTCTATTATGAAAAGTATCCAGCAACATATTTAGTTGTGTTACCCTTTTTCTACCACAAGGGATCCAAGAGGACATACTTTACTCCTTATAGTTATTCTTAAAGACAGGCCAAGCTTCGGGTAGATCCTATGAGTCGGCTGTTTCAGATCATTTATCTTTTTCCTCTGAATTCCCAGAACCCAGCAAAAAGGACTGTACTCAAGCAGGTGCTCCATAAATATTTGTGGCAGGCGGGGAGGAAGGAAGGCTGGAGGGACACATCGGAAAATGAATTTGGACACGTTCCCTTCTACAGCACAAGTAGGCAGGGCCATTTCCACAACCAACACCCATGACAAATGATGGTTTGTGTCTGTTCTTAACACAGCAATCAAAAGCCGCTGCTGATTGATGGGTATTGGCATTCAGAATGATGTGCTTGCCAAGCCTTTACACCCCAGGCTATCTGGATCGTGAAGGTGGATTCCTCCGTTTTGCATCAGCCACAAAATTTCAATGCAAGTGAGCGTGCTAACAACAACATTTAGCCCACATTAGTAGTATTTAAAGATTCAACCAGATGCACTGTCCATGAATGATAGTAACACGATACAGAAGGATGTGCAGTCCACTCTTTGGGAAATAATGTTCTAGTGAGTTCCTACTGATGAGTGTGTTACATTAGAAAGAGAACTTTCATTTCTCCTTATGGAGATCTTTAAAAACATACCATTCCTCAGACATCTGTTGACCCATTATTATAGGAGAGATACAGCGCTAATATCTTAAATGCATTATTTGATTTAACTCATAAAGTGATAATGTTCTAGGTGGTATTTTTATTCCATTTAACAAATGAGTAAATATAAGTTGATATAGATAGATAGGTAGATAGATGACAGATAGATAACACAATACACATATATAACATGCATATATATATGTTAATATTTATTCTAGGATTATTAATATCCCTGTGAAATATTACCATAAAAATGATGAGTGACAGTCCATTCCAGAACCCAGTGACACATGACAATAAGCATGTATTTATCTCTGATGCATATGTGGTTTTTCTGGGGTACCTATTCCAGCTAAGGTTGGCTCAGCTTGGCCCTGGGGCAAGCTTTCTGCTCAAGTGTGCACTGTGGGTCTTTTATTTTTATGATAATGATAGACCATCGGGAGCACATTTTTCTCATAGTGAAGAGAGGATCTCAAGAGACTGGTGTCTCTTAGTGCTTACTTTGGAAATGACACACCTTTACTTGTGCTCTTGAAAATTAGCATGGCTGGTCGTACGGCCATGCTCAATATCAGTGTGGCGGGGAAATATAGGGAAACCTTGTCTACATTTTGTGGATTGAGCTGTGAAGGTATATGGTCAAGAACAAGGATACAGTGAGTAATAAAACATTGGGACCAATGCACTTTCAACCATAATCACAGACTTAAATTTCCTGAGTACTAGTCTGTGTTTTCCATTAATTTGCCCTGAAAATGTACTACCCCGGTGATGAAAGAAATCTAAAATAGAGAGTGATTTTCCTACCTTAGGCTATGTCTATTTTGAGATTATGACATAGGTGAGATGACATTTGAATTAGTCTTTTGTAGTATGGTGCCTTCTAAAAATCAAAACATGGTATAGGAGTGAATAAATGCATACTAGCTTAGGAGGGTGCATACCAAATCTTTCCTTGCTCAACCAGAACCTAGGGAGGATAGGGATGTCTTTCAGGCAGGGGTCTTCTTATTGTTTGTTTGTTTGTTTGTTTGTTTATTTACTCATTTTAATGTTTATTTATTTTAGTGTTTTATTTATTTCTGAGAGGGAGGGAGAGAGAGAGAATAAGAAGGGGAGGGGCAGAGAGAGAGGGAGACACAGAATCTGAAGCAGATTCCAGGCCCTGAGCTGTCAGCTCAGAGCCCGACATGGGGCTCCAACTCACAAGCCACAAGATCATGACCTGAGCTGAAGCTGGACACCCCACTGACTGAGCCACCTAATTGCCCCATCTTCTTATTGTTTAATGTGCTGTCATCTTTCTCTGGTCCCCCAGACAAATGCATGGCCCCAGAATTCATGGTGATCACACCTGAGTAGATTTTTCTGATAAAATGGGTGGTTTTCAAATGAAATTCATTGTTCAGTGACCAGGTTTAACAAAATGCATTCTACATTGACCATGCAGCATATGTAACCAGTGTGACAAGGCATATGTATATATTATATATATACTATATATATTACATATATATACATATATATGTATATAATATATATGTATTATATAGATTTATTATATATAGAATTTATATATAGAATTTATTACATTTAGAATAATATATATGTATTATATAGATTTATTATATATAGAATTATATGTATAATTCTATATAATATATATGTGTGTGTATATATATATATATATATATATATATATATATATATATATAATATAACCTCAGAATGAATTTAATGACTATTTCTAGATGGACATGAAAAATTAACTCACCTGTATTTTAAAGTGGTATTTACTTTCAAACCTCCCCTATTTGTTCATATGATGTGAGACAAAGAGCTCCAGAGGAAAGAATCGATTTAATTTAAGCAGAATTTGTTGCCTGCCTGAGGTTGAGGGTGAGGGGAGTACTTTCATGCCATAGACCTTTGCTTTATCCACAAGTGGGGAGGGGAGAGGCCAGTCACAGGGAACAGAACTGGAAAGGTGATGGAATGGGGCTTCAGCCCCAGGTGGAAACGCACCTACCTGCCTCTGACAAGCTAACATGACTTTGTTCTGGCTTCTGAATGTCATTGGACCCATGCCCGTCCCCAGCAGGATGGAATGTGTCCAGCTCACCAGGATTGTTGGTGGTTCTTCTGGGCATGACCGTCTGACTCCATCACAAGTCACTTCTTTCTAGAAATTTCCACAAACTTGGCTGATCTAGTGTTTTTGTTGTTTTCATTTTGAAACCAGGAATTATGGGTCCATAGATGACATCGAAAGTCCAAGTTTCTGTCATCACCCTGCCTGTTTCATCAGGAAGCCTCAGATAATCCTTTTGGTTAACTTTTACTTAATGTGAAGAGTAAAAGTGCTTAGTGATAAAAAGATTGTCTAGCAAAGGTGCACTTTTACGTTTTTGAGGCCCATGTGCCGTCTGAGTTTAGTCCCCCTGATGGCGTGTGGAATTTGTAATAATTTCTTTTACAGTGTTTGTGCTTCTTCCTTAAGTGAGCGCGTGTTCTTGGGTCCTCTCTGTCCCAGGACTACATTTCATCTGGAAGTTGATCTCCTTGAATCATCCCATATTCATCAGTGGAATATGGCAGGGTTGGAAATTGGAGCAAAATATAATATGATTCTTTATTAGGTCAGTTCTGTTACTTACATGCAAATCATTTAATTTGAAGATAATTTACTCTTTTAAAGATACTTCACAAGCATTAGCACTGCAGTGCGTGTAGCACTTCTTGGATTTGGCTCTCTGTCTTTGTCTCCGGTTCAGATCTAAAGCAAGGGAGAGTGAGAAAGGTCAAATGATATGACCAGGGCGTGTGGTGGAGTGACAATGAAAAGTGCCAGAATGATGCTGGCTGACTGCTAGACCTAGGCTTCCTCACCCACCAGGCGTCCTGACTATATTAAGCAAGGTCTTAGTCACCTAAAGCACAAGAAACAATTTATCACAGTAGATCATGGTAAGACTAAGACCATAAATTGACAAAGTGTTTCACGGTTTTCAACGGGCATTTAGCTGATATATAAATAAAGCAGATTACATAGAATGAACAGGATGTACTAAATGTAAACACGACAGAGCAAGGGCAAAAAACACACAGCTTCAGGACTCATGGGAAATCAAAGGGTCTCACCATTCAAATGAGTGAACTAATGTATCAGATAATGACCTGTGCTCTGGATTTGTCGAAAGCTGTCAGGGATCATATTACTATATTGAGTCTGTTAGGAACAAACTATGTCATGTAAACATAAAAATGCTAATACTTTTCTTGGAAGTTCGTGTATAATGTATGCACACATTACTGGTTCTGTGTTTTGATCAGTAAAAATTCTGTATTATGTTCCCCTTCTGTCCATTCTCCTTCCCTCCCTCCTTCCTCCCTTCTTTTCACTCTTTTTTCTGCTGGTATATAAAGGAAGCCAGGAATTTCTTTTTACATTAAGAAGAAATTTACACTGAAAACAATTTATGATTGGAAATTTATCCAGCAATGGCATGAAAAAGATTAGGGATGTACTTTCTTAAAATAATTTAATCAAAATCTATTTTGTATCCTATTTTTAATCTTTGAATATCCTACATGACTTTTTTCAGTAGATGACTGCTTCTATTTATTTATTTATTTATTTATTTATTATATTTTATTTTTAAAGAGAGCATACGGCGGGGTGTGGGGGGGGGGAGCTGAGAGAGAGAGAGAGAGAAAGAACCCCAAGCAGGCTCAATCCCACGACCCTGGATCATGACCTGAGTTGAAATCAAGAGTTGGATGTTCAACCCACTGAGTCACCCAGTCTCCCCAGTAATTGACTGTTTCTCTTCTGTTGGTTTTCCAGTATCAATGATTAAAGGCTCATATTTTAAGAATGTTAGAAAATGTATTTTAACTCATCCAGTTAAATATGGTCTGAATTTAGTGGACATTATGTCATTATTAACTTCTATTCAGAATACAGGAATATTTAATTCTGACTCATAAAAGAAATATTTTTTTTAATAATAGAAATGAGTTTAACTGTTGAACAAGTAACTAAATTGCTGTGACATAAAACATACTCCCTGCTACTATTTTATTGGCATTTGTAATGTAGCTTTCCAATATGTCACGACCATTGAATTTCTAGCTCAGGATACAGTGTCTTTGACAGGATTTGGTGAAGGCATGTGTCCTGTGAATGGCCATCATATCAATAGAGGTTGAGTGTGGGCTGCTTTCTTAAGTAATTTGTGCAATTGTTAGTTAATATCACACAGACATGATGATGGTAAGTAGAATATTCTATGAGGACCCTGACTCTAAGAACATGGGCAAACAGAGCACTCAGGACACCTGATAACATTCTATGAAAAAAATAGTATTTCAAAATGTTTCTGGAATAGGCATCAGTGGAAAAATTTAGAAATGAACGAAACTGGATTTCATTTGTTTTTATTTTCAGTTAAATTAAATGGTGGTTGGGAGTCCTAGATCTTTTCAGTAATTGGGATCTACAGAGCAGCCAGTTGAAAGATATACTCTATTTTATAAATAAAACCACTGAGACAATATGAGTATAACTTGTTCCTGTGATGATTTGATCTAATGAGCGTCAGAATCAAATTTCAGCCCAAAGCAGTCTGACCTTCTCTCTTTCCATCATGTAACACTCCTTCCTAGAATAGGGACAAGAAGGAATATATATTGAATATTTAATAACTTATGTGGATTAAATCATTAGTAGTCAATAGTACACGAAGCCAAGTGTATACTGCAAAGGTAATTTCCCTGAATTCTCCATTGTATACTAAGGGAATAATTTCTATTATTGCTTTTCCTGGGAAATATTTTTGAGGAAGCTATAAATGATAACTTTAGATGTAAAAGTGCGGAATTGAACATTACTTTGGAAAGTGGCCAGAGTTACTTTAATGTATATTAACATATAGCTAATATTAGTGAATAGTCCACTCAATAGTACCAAATCATTACATGTGTGATCTTTCAATAAGACTAAGAAAATGTACCTTCCGATAATAGATGACATTTATTGCACATGATATCACAATCCCTTTTTATGGAACTGACATAGGAGAAAACATATTGACATCTGGTGACTTTAGAGCTGGCACTTGTAACATAAGGATTCTGAAAATAGAATTTATTGCATAAGCTGACAACATTTAGATCACTGGATTCTTCCTTTTTCCACTGGTCGGTGTTGCACAATTTGCAAACACTCAGATCTTGTATTGTTTTCGCATCTGGAAGGACATACTGTGTGTTTCCAGAACTAAATGTAGTTAAAGTCTCAATGAAATCACAGATGTTCATATATCTAGAGGCAAGGACAAGTATAGTAGAAGTTTATTCACATATTGAACTTTCTCTTTTGAACAGAATACCAAAAATATTCTTTCACATTATAAATAAGGCATTACAAAGTTATTAGAAGCAGGAAGGTCCATGCATAGAAAGGGAAGGAATTTGCTCTTTATAAACTGTGATTTGAGGATTATCATCGTTATATTGCTTAGGCGTTCAGTGTGTAGCCCTATCTTCTTAAGTACTGTCTTGTTTTTTGTTGGTTTTGGGGGTTTTTTGTTTGCTTTGTCTTTGTTGATTTTTATGTGTGTTTGTGGGTATGAGATGGCAAATACGGGAAGAGTAATCCCTCCAGGCACATTCCCCATGGGGATGCTCCTCTCCATTCTCACACACATGTCACACACACAGGCGTGCTTTTTGGTGGTTCCTAACTGGATGTCTGGTGGTGGGTCAGGGGTGTGATGGTGATGCTTAAATCCTGCCTGAGCCAGTACAGGGGCAAAGTGGGAAGAGGCAACAGTAGCTCAAGCCAATACTCTGATGAAAAATGAGTCTCTCTTATTTCAGCCTAAGGTATCTGAATAAGTTCATTTTCCATTGCCCTTTAATTCTGAGACTCCTCTAGACCTTCTTAAGACTTTTGTTGGACAGAGGTCAGACCCTCGCCATCATTGAGCTCACTCTGGGCGTGTGCTAACATGTATCCATCGCTTTGCAGACGTTTGAATGTCCACGATATATCTAGACTGCAGAAACAAGTTGCAGGACCTCCTTGCAATTATAGACTCAGTAAATGCAGGAGGAAAAGATGGTAAGATGAAATGAAAATATAGAGATTGCATTGGGTAGTAGTAAAAATGCTGTCTCGCGATGGTACTCAGACCTGAAATATACTGGCCTTTCCCAGTTTAGAAAATCCGAAAAAAAAAAAACAAAAAAAAAACCAAAAAACTACCTCTATCCTTTGTCGACCCAGAACAATGTAGCTCTATTCTCCTGTTTTACTCGCAGATTTTTTTTTCTTTACTTCTGTTTTTCTTTTTTCTTCTTTTTTGGTGTCACAAGATTTCTGTATTTTTGCTATGTCTGGCACTGGATTGTCAGAGTTTAGGCTAAAGTGTGTAGAAGGACAGCACTTCCTCAGCCAACAACCTGTAAGCCCTCGTGTGGCATGAACTGGGTCTCTGAATCTGGATTCTTGTAGCCACTTACCGACAGAGACAATTAAGATAGCAAAAAAGTAAATTTGTAAAAAAAGATTTCTACTTTAGCAATGGTGGTCCTTCAGAATTATATTCAGAAATCTTTCCCATCACACAAACAAACAGAAACAACAATAATGACAACAAGGTCTTTAGATGCTCTTAGGCCCATTAGTGTCTGAGTGGCTGAGCCAGGACCCTGGACAAGGGTGGCCATGTCCTTTTCCCTTTCCATCTCCTGCTTGGCAGACGTTCTGGCTCCAGTAGCAATTAATAGCTTCCATTCTCTGCTTCTAGCTCCTTAGTCTGTGTGACTTCACATGTCTTTTTGAAATTGAAGATGAGTTGAAGGAGCTGCCAAGAAATCTCTCAGTCCCAAGGTAGTGAAGTCAGGTACAGCTGAGAGAGAAGCAGAATGAGGAAAAGGGCATGAACGTCTGAGACAAGCCATCTATTTAAGGGAAAATAGCAAACATACGAGCTACCATTCCCCACCCCCACCGTGGGTGTCCAATTATCGATTTTTTATTGATTCACTACTTTTGCTTTTTATTTGAGAATCTGTCAAGGGTGTATCTGAGACAAGAATGATCTGAGGCTGAACTCTAATGACTTGAGGTAAAACTAAGAAAAAGAGGCTGATTTAAAAAAAATAAGACATTATTATTTTAGAGCAGTTTTGGGTTCACAGGAAGAAGAGAGGAAGGTGCAGATACTTCCCACATACACCCTGCCCCCATATATGCAAAAAAGGCTGAATTTTAAAAGTCACAAGTAAGAGATTTATTTCAGATATCATGACATCTGTTTGAGTAGTTCAGCATGAGTTCAGTGTGAACTCAACACGTTAAAGGTAAGAATAAACGTGTCAGACGTGGTGATCTCTGCTCTGCCCACGTCTTTGCGGCCCCTTGGCCATGTCCTGTGTCCCACCTCCTAATGTCCCCTCCCTGCCAGTCATGATCTGAGCCCTGAAGCAAGAGGTCCAAGGATGCTTGACATCTGTGGACTGTTAGCCTTGTTCCCTTGGTAATTGATCTGGAAGATTCTAAGCCCTCACTGCCCCCAGGGTTTCCCTGTGTGATTGTGCTGGGGCTATCTCTGTGGGATTTGGCTGGATATCACACCCTGGACTAACCTCCTTTTTTTCCTCCCAAGCCCCTCCTGGTTTTATAAGAGAATATGTTTTGTCAACCATTTTCTCACAAATACTTGTCCCAGGGTATATTTCTGGGGCACACAACCCAGAATATGAAAGGCTATTCATGTTTAGTTCTTTGCATATTAAAAATATTTTATAGAAAATAAAGAAAAAAATACCTTATAAGAAAAATCAAAATAGTTGCTTTTCTGCTGCCCAAAGAAAGTCCTTATTGATGTATTTTTTCCAAACTTCTTTCTTACATTAAAAAAGAGAGAGGGAGAGAGTGAAATGTCACTGGTGGTGGTGGTGATGTGTGTGTGTTTAAGAGGGTGTACTACTTTTATGACTGGATGTATAATTTATGTTACCAACCCATGTTTCGTCGGTAGCTTTCTTCATGGATTAAAGTATGTGATGCTGAAGAGAATATGCCTGCACATTATCTCCTTGCAGTTGTCACTTTTTAAAACTTGGTATACATTCCTAGAAATGGAATTTCCTGGTCGAAATGCACGACCATTTGGTATATGATGCCGGATTCTTCAAGAAGTGCTGTTCTGATTTATTCACTCCAAGTCAGTGAAAATGAAGCCCCAAATTTCCTGAATGCTGTGGGAGTACTCAGAAATGATCATTTTTCAAAAAAAAACCTTGTAAAGTCTAATAGGCATAAAATGATACTTCATTGTTTAAATGTATATTTCTTTGCTTTTGAATTCAGTTGCGTACCTTTCATGGACTTATTAGCGGATTTATTATTCCATTTATGAATTGGTCAGCTATATCAGTTTAATATCTTGAAGTTTTATGGTAGCAATTATGATCTTTTTTGTTTTTTTTTTGTTTTTTGCTTATTGATTTGTGAGTCCCTACCATATATTAACCTTATTAAAGCCCATCTTTGATGGATTGAATTGGTCAAGTTCCCAGGAGGGAAAAACGAAACAACCAAGCTGGCATTCTAAATGACCAATTGAAGAGTATGGGATAGTGACTCTACAAAGATGAGGGCAGGGTGGGACACCTGAGTGGCTCAGAGAGCCTCCAACTTTGGCTCAGGTCATGATCTCGTGGTTAGTGACTTCGAGCCCTGCCTTGGGCTCTGTGCTGACAGCTCAGAGCCTGGAGCTGCTTTGGATTCTGTGTCTCCCCTTCTCTTTGTCCCTCCCCCGCTCATGATCTCTCCCTCCCTCTCTCTCTATCTCTCTCTGTCTCAAAAATAAACATTTAAAAATTAAAAAAAAAAGAAAGAAAGATACAGACAGGGTAAGGTGGCTGAGGAAGAAAGACAGGGTACCCCAGGACTGAGAAGGATGGAATGTTCCCAGCCTGGGGCCGGAGGAGTAAAGAGGGGTCCCAGCAAGCCAGAGAGAGCTGGGAGCTGGTGGGAGGAAGGCCCACAGGAGCTGTAGGGGGGCTGGTCGGCCATCACCACCTGCTGACCTGGCAGGGAATGAAGGTCAACCCTGGGAACTTCCTGCCCTGACCCTGTCCTTACCCCCTGCCTCCTTCTGGCCCTGCCCGTCCCTGGAAAATAATCCTGGACACCAGGGGGCCAAGCTGAAGCAGCAGGACTTGGAAGGACCTAGGATATGGTGGTGTAGAAGCAGATGACAGGTGTCCAGAGCTGGTCTGCAGGGACAGGTGAGGCAGGTCCAGCACAAGTGCCTTCTGGGTTTTCTTGTCTGAGAGCCTCCTTCATCTCTGCATTTTGTTTCCAGCATCTGGGGTGCACAGAAGTTGTGTGTCGTTTTCGGCAGTCCCAATGAGTCATCTTTTTCCTTCCTGCTTCTAGTTTTGAAGTTTCACTAATGAGGTCGTTATCAGCATGATACTAGGTACATATTAACATATTTAAGTGGCTAGTACTCTAAAAAATTGATTATTTTTTTCTAGAAATTACTTTAGTGTCCCATCCAAGTACTAACCAGGCCCGCCCCTGCCTGGCTTCTGAGATCAGATGAGATCGGGCCCATTCAGCGTGTGTCCGTAGACCGGTATCTTTTCTCCCGAAAAGTTGTACACAGTTTTTAGAATCACTTGCGTTCAAAATCTGTTCAAAATCCTTGAACAGATACTAACTTCTCAGAATACCACTACCAGACAGTTTTCAGTTTTGCACTTATTAATGTATGTTTTATATATTGCAAGACAAAGTCTCTCTTTTATAAAATTCCTTTTCTCAAAAGAAGAAGAGTTTTCAGGTTATTAAAAACATACTGTGGGATTTTGATTGGCATTCCTTTGAATGTATAGGTTCATGTGGGGCAACTGTCACCTGGGAACTTGGTACGCGTCTTCATTATTCAGACAATTCATAACCCAGTATAACTTGATCCATGTTTGAGTACGGTTTTCTTCAGATCAATCAGCAAATGTCTCAGAAGTCTTTCACTTGGTAATTTATACGTTTTTGTTATATGAATGGGTATTTTTAGATTTTCTAAATGATTCGTCTTCATGTTTATGAAAGTATTTATTTTATATGTTTATTTAGTACCTTTCCCGCTTAAGGACGTGTCTTTATAGCTAGTGATTTTCAAAGGAAGCATTCCCGTTATCTACAAATAATTTTGTTATGATAACTATAGCTTCTCATTTATAATCGTTTTTAGTCTGTCTCTCAGAATATGTTGGAATCGTACTTCTTTTTTAGCCTTTGAAGTGACACTTTGATTCGTAGATACTCGACACCTTGCCTCACGCAAGGTATTCTCAACTGCTTCCTAGTCAGTGCGGTACAATTATTTTAAGAAATATTTTTCAAAACACAACCCCAGCCGTAAGTGGTAATTATGTGAGGTGATGTTGGTATTAACTAACCTTATTGTCGTAATAATTTTGCAGTATATACATACATCAAGTGATCAGGTCTGCACCTTACATGTACACAATGTTAAATTGCAATAAAGCCAGAAAAAATAATTTTAAAATCAGTTAAAACTTTGCATGCATAGTAATGGAAGGATGAACGGTCATCACCTCCATCAAAATCTGTCCTGGGATGCCTGGGTGGCTCAGCTGGTTGAGCATCCAACTTCAGCTTGGGTCTTGAGGTCTCAGTTTGTGAGTTTGAGCCCCGCGTCAGGCTGTTCCTCTGTTCACCTCTCTCTGCCCCTTCACCACTTGTGCTCTCCCAAAATTAAACAGATATTAAAAAAAGAAAAAAAAAAGATCTGTCCTCATTGTATGGGTATCAGTGACTCCGCTACCCTGGACGTCACTTTCAGGTGACTGCTCTTTCTTCCCTCCTGAGACAATGGTGCTGTCTGTGCCCGAGTCAATACTAGTCTCACCCCATCGGGGCCTGTGGATGGAGCAGAGTTAAAACAAATACACCAGCATTATTACCTTTCTCGGGAGACTTACCTGACAACCCCCTTGTGTTTATCAAGTAAGAGGTGAAGTACTCGAGGGGGCTGGAAATCACAAAAAAAGCCTTATGTTCAGGTGATGGGAGCTCTCCGAGCCACCTCTCCACCCGGCCATGCTCACAGATGCAGCATTTCCATGGTGTTGTCATGCGAGGCTCCTCCGTGACTCCCGCCCTGGACCCTGGTGTGAAGGACACATGCTACTGGGCAAGTTCAACACGCCAGAGGGACTTGATTCAAGACTCTTGCAAAGGGGAGATGAACTCCCTTCTGTGAAGAAAAAGGCAGGTAGGTTTTAGGCACTGGGTAGACAAGTGGAAAAGTACTGGAGGGTGCAAGGGGCTGGAGTGGGGGAGGAAGAGGGAGAGGTCAGGTGGGGGGGGTCGCTGGGAGTGTCCAGCACATGGCCTCATTCCTGCATTTGCACGAGCTTTCCTCTGAACAGACCGGCTGTGTTTGTTAATTGTGCCCATCTAGGTGGGGCTCCTACCCTCCGGCAGAGACCACAGGTGCCGTGCTACCCCCTTTGAGGACATCCTTTCAAAGGAATGGCTCCCAGGTCCTTAAGGAAGGCTGTCCTTGGTTGTAAAACTGGCAAGAGACTCTTAAAAGTTTTTAAATATACTCAAAGGGGCAAAGAAAGTCTTTGCAATGGCTTTTTTTTTTCTAAACATTTCTAAAGTCAATGCTCAGAAAAGAGAGAGAGAGAGAGAGAGAGAGAAGGAGACAGAGGGAAAGAGAGAGAGAGAACAGAGGCCTAGGGTCGGGAAGAAACTTGTCTACAGTTCAGTCTGGCCGAGAAGCTGCTGGGGCCAGCCGTGCCTAAAATCCCCCTGCTAAATCATCCAGCTGGCCCGTTCTCAGAGCAAGCAAGTTTGTTGTGTTGTCTCTCCATCAATGGGGAACTCTCTGTGGAAGAAGAACATGGTGCCTTTGGTTGTAAGGTTGCTCTTGTGGTGAGTGTTATACTTCACACCTAAAGCCTTCCCTTATCTGTATTTGTGGTGTTTTTGTGTATGTGTATTTTATGAAGAGTTGGAGAGGCTCAAAAGAAATAACACAATACCAAGTAGCGATTGCTTTGAAAAGCCGTGTGCATCTCCCTTAGCGGCAATATTTTCAGTCTGCCTTAACAGGAGAACAACTTCTCATGGTTCCATTTATAGCTCATTTGTGCTTAATTTGAAAAACGCCTGCCTCAGTGCAGTACTTGGTGTGATTTATGGATTATACGCGGAGTACCTGGAGGCATATGTGAGACCAAAGTCACGGAAAGAGCCCTGGAGGACATGCCAGGACACCTTGCCTGCGACTGGAGATCCCAGTTTGGCACAGATAATTAGGTTCCCTCATTTTCTCATTTATTCTAGAATTCTCTGTCAGAAAAGCAAATGTTTATGGCTATGCTCAAGTAAATAGAAAATCGGAAATCTTGCTTAAAAAACTGTGGTACCAAAAAAAAAAAAAAAGAAAAAAAGAAAGAAAGAAAAAAAAAAGAAAGGAAAAGGGAAAAGAGAAAAAGTAATGATGCCAGTAAGCCGAGAACTGTGTTCTGTGTGGACATTGATGGAAGGTGTCAGTGGGTGACATGATTAGGCCTCTTTCTCCATTAAAGCGCTGCCAGCCCAGGCAGTTAACTCTTTTCCCGTCTGCCTCTGGTATTCCTTCCTACATCTGTTCCGTCCAGTTCTTCGATGTTACTTTCAAATATAGGGAAGAAACAGAATCCTGGACACACAGGGACACCCTTTTCTCTGATTTGTCTACCCAAACTGACGAGACACCATTCTTTCTCTCCTCTTCCTTCAACAACAGCATCATGACAACAGTATGGCCCGCTGCCCACATTTCCAAGAGATGGGCCCCTGAGTCGAGCCCTCCTTCTGAAAGCAGCAGTTCTGAGAGAGCTAGCTCTCGGGGCAAGTTTCCCCACATTCCAGCTCAGAGCGCAGAGCTCAGAACTTTGGACCTTCTGCTCACAGTCCTTGAGAGTCTCCAGTCTTTGGTGTGGAAATCCAGCTCCTCTAATTTGACCATATATGAGGAATAGTCAATAATTCATAGAGAGATCATAGTACCTGTTGCAACTTGAGTTGCAAGAATATTAGATGTTAAGCCCGAATATACTGTGGGATTGTCCAAAATATTACAGATATGTCATCAACATGATCCAAATATGCAAACATGTATAAGAATAAAATAGTGTTCGGGGCGCCAGTCGGTGAAGTATCAGATTCTTGATCTCAGCTCAGGTCATGATCTTGCGGTTTGTGAGTTCAAGCCCTGCATCAGGCTCTGCGCCAGAGATTCTGTCCCTCCTTCTCTCTGCCCCTCCCCTGCTTGTGCACTCGCTCGCTCTCTCTCTCTCAAAATAAATAAATAAATATAAAAAAGAATAATATAATATCTAACAATTGAAGAGGGCAATATCAATGTTTATCTTTAGTGTTTATTGGAGAAGAAAAAATAGAAGTTTCCTTCCAACTTATGTCTATTAAGGGATTTTGAGAAAAAAAATATATATATATATCCAGCAATGAGAAAATTATTTTTAAGAGCACAGAAATGGTTTTATAAGGTACTGCTTTTGAAATATGTGCAAAATGCTTCTCTAAGCCTTTTTAGTACTTTTACTATCAGGGATGCTTTAATTATCACAGAGTCCTCATTTTATGCAGCATTTTAATTAGACGGGCTTAGCTTAGCATCCTTATTAACAAACTCCTGATCAGCAGAGCTTCTCCCAGGCTGGAGCTGCTGAGTAGTTTCTAGACCAGCAGCCATGACTCGTCATAGGAAGATTTCTTCCGAGTCAGTAAAATGAATGTCTGTGTCCCGGTGAATTTCCCTTCCCCTGTAAAAGAATGCTTGAGTCGTCAACCTTTGCATGTACGCTTTCTCCTCCCCAGCATGCGAGTCAGAATTACTATTGGCAGCTATCGTT
Organism: Panthera tigris; assembly: GCF_018350195.1. NCBI lineage: Eukaryota > Metazoa > Chordata > Mammalia > Carnivora > Felidae > Panthera > Panthera tigris. The sequence goes on along the minus strand of NC_056663.1, from coordinate 4,643,458 downwards.
CATCCTTCATTTTTCCTGTGAAAGACTATGATCATGAACAATGTCCCCAAAGCAATGAAATAGCTTTGCATCCTTAAGGGGTTGAAATATTTTCTCGAAGCATTATACGCATTACTTAGCTCAGGTGTCTGGGAGACAGAAGGACAGAATAAGAAAGGAAAAGTAGAAGGGACAGGGATACTCATGTTTACGATAATGAAAAATACCTCTCCTAATTATCATGTGATCTGTTTTCCCACTGAAAACAGAGGCATAGGCCAAGCCTTCTAAATGTGAAAGAATGCAAATTTGCAGTTGGCACCTTTTGTGCGTTTAGTTGGTGGCTACTAGCAATGCCTACATGCTCAAGGATTTCTAAGGTTAACAAAGGCAATGCCTGTCTTATTTCCTTTCTATGGTCTGCTATAGTTCTAAGATAACAGAGAAAGTTTTATATGCCATTACCCAGATAATATTTTCCCTTTGGAAGCTCGAGTGCCAAAGTATCCAATGGTAAAATTAGATTTCTATAAGGAATTTAGATCTTTTTGCATCACACTGCCTCCTGTGTGGACTTCAGTGTGCTGACAAAGAGCATAAAACAGGTGGTCAGTAAAGGTTTGCTATTAAAATTTAGCCTGGGGAATGCTTGGTTACTTTAAACGTCACAAATGGTGCTGGAACATGTTGTGCTGAGAGACAAAATATCCCATCCTAAAGGGCATGTGTGTAATTGGGTAAAGCTTCTTGGCGGCTCACAGAACTGATCCCCATAGTTCTGAACCCACTGATAATAATTTTAGTCCTCCACGTAATTACAAACGATTGGAAAACAGCGGTGTAAGAGCATCGTGGGGCGGGTCTACTCCTCAGTCCCTTGCGGGACCAAGCACGGAGCATGGCGCATTGCCTGGGTGGGTGAGCTGTCACATTCAGCCATGACGGCAGCAACAAGGATCAGAGGAGAAGGAAGAGAACATTAAGAAAATTCCAAATAGTTGCTGAGTTCAAAGAGAGATCGATTTGATGTGCCAGGGCTGAATTTTGAGTCGGGGTGCAAGACTAAATGGGTCTGGGAATAAACTTGAGCAATAACTATTTTAAAAAGCAAATTGCTTGTTGCCAGTGGAATGGTATGTTATGTATGCAAATTTAAGAAGTTGAGGGCTCTTGGAGTCTATGGATTTTTATTTATGGGGGTGCAGTTGAGGAATGTTTGCCTGTTTCCTTGTCATATTAATTTCAGCTATATATATATTTAACATCTAGTGATGTATCTGGATAATTGGGTTTATTTCATAACCATCTATGGGAGAGAAGGGAGAGAAAGAAGAGAAAGAAGAGAAAAGAAGGAAGGAAGAAAGGAAGGAAGGAGGATCAGGGAGGGAGGGAGAAAATTGTGCTGGGAAGTACAGAGATCTTCAGAAAGATCAAGTTTGAACCAGAACCGCCGGTCTTGGCTGAGAATGTCTCAAGTTTCCTAGTGAGGTGGGAATTCATACTTTGAGGCAAATAGTATGTAGAACACTAGTGTAAACACACTTGTACAGAAAGCAAGAAAGCTAACAGGAAGAGACTAATTTCAGCCATCTTTGGAAATAAGAGAAGTCAACTGTTGCTCAATGCAAGCATAAAAAAAAGAATAAAATAAGATAGAAGGGGGGTCCTTCAGGATTTCCTAGGTCAATGTGAGAGACGAATTCCACCAAAACTGGATGAAAGTCAAGGTAAATATCCCAGCACAGGAAACCATGAGGTGAGCGGTGTTCTGACTGCAGGCATTACTTGTGCCAGTGGCTCAAATAATGACACCGTCCCTGTCTCCTCTTCCCATTCACACCTGACCTTTTTCGTGTTGGCTCCCTTTGCGAGTCAGTTCAAGCCTCCCGTTGGCAACTTGACTCCCTCAGGTTAAGTTCTGGCAGGAAAGGGACAGAATGTTTTTCCAGTGGTTCCCACAGAAGCTCGGGGGATTTGGTTGTTAGGTCTCCCCCAAACCCAACACTGAGGTGAGGAAATTTGGTTCATTCTGTAGTTGGTCTGCGGTCACATGCTTCATTTATAGAAAACACTGGGGTCCCACCCAGAACACATGGATTTGAGAGACACAGGGGTCAGGTTCCCACAAAGAACACTGGAATAATTTGCCAGAAGAAGGGGGTGTAGATGACAAGGAAGTAAAAACAACAGAAGTGCATGCCCAGAGCTGTTAAGAAAGCCCCATGGGAATGAGGCAGGCGTTCCTGAGGGTGTGCAGCTGGGAAAGCAGAGACCGTTAGGACCAGGGAGCACTCACCGATCAGACATTTTCTCTCTTCTCTTTAAAGCCACCATTAGGACCGGGGAGCACTCGCCGATCAAACATTTTCTGTCTTCTCTTTAAAGGCACCGTTAGGGGGCGCCTGGGTGGCGCAGTCGGTTAAGCGTCCGACTTCAGCCAGGTCACGATCTCGCGGTCCGTGAGTTCGAGCCCCGCGTCAGGCTCTGGGCTGATGGCTCGGAGCCTGGAGCCTGTTTCCGGTTCTGTGTCTCCCTCTCTCTCTGCCCCTCCCCCGTTCATGCTCTGTCTCTCTCTGTCCCAAAAATAAATTAAAAACGCTGAAAAAAAAAAAATTTTAAAGGCACCGTTAGGACTGGGGAGCATTCACCGATCAGACATTTTGTCTCTTCTCTTTAAAGCCACTGTTAGGACCAGGGAGCACTCACCGATCAGACATTTTCTCTCTTCTCTTTAAAGCCACCGTTAGGACTAGGGAGCACTCACCAATCAGACATTTTCTCTCTTTTCTTTAAAGCCACTGTTAGGACCAGGGAGCACTCACCGATCAGACATTTTCTCTCTTCTCTTTAAAGCCACCGTTAGGACTGGGGAGCACTCACCGATCAGACATTTTCTCTCTTCTCTTTAAAGCCACCGTTAGGACCGGGGAACACTCACCGATCAGACATTTTCTCTCTTCTCTTTAAATCTACCCTCTTAAGTCTGAGGCCAAGTGGTCTCTCATCTGCTCATCTCTCTGCACTTCTTTCTTTTGTCTTATAAACCGCATAACCCCAACCTTCTCTCCTCCATGTTTGTGTACATCTCTACGACTTCAGGCACATAAAACATGTGAGTGTAGACTGTTATTGCCAGTGTCTAATGTCTGGGTGAATTCAACCTTTGGTGGAGGAGCATAGAATAAATATCGCTCTAGGAGGACATACATGTCATTTGAAAGAACTTCTTGCAAAAAAGGTGATAGTAATGAGCTGTAGAGATAAACTCAAGTGTGTGTGTGAGTGTGCGCACACACGCATACATGCACGTGCATTTAGAAGAGACTTGTCTCCTTCAGATGTTATGAAGGAGTGATGGTGAATCCCAGATTGACTCACCAATATCATGGCCAGTATCTTGGGGGCATTGATTACATCGAATCCTCCTGGGGTAAAGATTTTATGTAACTCTTTAACTAAGCATGTCATTGGGTTGTTTTAGGATGATCGCTTCAGATCTTAAAGCTTTCGGGTTTTAACTAAAAATAAAATCCTCCATCTGCCCAACTAGATCTTTCCAAGGTAATTGTGTCTTGCATGCACAAAGCCGGTGTATCTCTCTGCGGGATTCCTCTGCGTAAGGACAGTGGTACAAATGAAGGATACGGCACTAGACAGCTTCCCCGGAGTGAGTATCCATATGCCAGTGTGAGAAATGCAGAGTAATGTGACTCCTAAGTTTTCTGCTTGTGGGACTGAGGGCTCGTCTTCATCTTCCTTTATTATACTTGACACGGATGTGGCAATACATTTGAAGTCACATTTAAATCTTATGCCTACCTTCCATTTCTAGGATGACTTAGAATCTGGATCTCTAAGGATCCAATGCTTGATAGAGCACGTGCCAGACCACAGCGTTCTCTCCCTTGCGTTCTCTCTCTCACTTTTCTCACTGATATTCCAAAGAGGGCAAAAGAGATTTTTAACTATTATATGAGCTCTCCTCTTTGCCCCCTCCCACCCCCTCCCTCCAGCTTTCCCCAAAGTCCATTCTTTCTGGACTTTCTCATTGATTTTACTTATGGATGTCGGTGCCGGATTAATGCGGTGGGTAGGTGCTGAAGATGGGGTCATTGTGTTTTAGTTTGGGGCTCATGCTAGACTCTTAGGTGGGTGCTGGTGGCTACACCCCAGACTATAATGAGTCTAAGTAGGGAGGGATTTGTAAAGGACCGCCATACTGCAGACAGTGCTCTGAATTGTCCTTCTGGAAGTCAGATTCTACTGAATGCAATTATGCCAACATATCTTTATACGTTAGGTATTATTATTCCATTGGATACTTACCTCACTATATCCTATATTCCAAGTTCAGTGGAGGAACAAGTAAACAGAACATCGGTATTAAAATTCAAACTTTAAAACTTCCAAAGATCTAATATTCTTACTAGACTGAACCATATGTATTTGCCATATTGGTTGGTCAAACAAAGTTGAGCATTGGCTATCATTAAATGACGTAGCTTAATGCTTTCCCTCAAAACTCCTGTCATATTTTGGTTATAGAATTCTCTGGAAACTCACCGTAATCGTGGGTTTCCTTTCCTCACTAAAACTTAACCTGTATTGAAGTGTACATGAAGGGAAGGTTAAAAGCACCTTTTAGGCTACACCTTTAGGGCATACTTTTCTCTGGCAGAACAGATCTGATAGGTGCTACTGAATTTTGTTATTTGGTCAGGACTGAAAGAAAAAGGAATGCTAAAAGTAATTAAGAAATTTAGATATATTTTCAATAAACAAAATAGCAAGGACCCAAATGGTATCTCTTACCAAATTATACTGGTGTTTATAGAATAAGAAAAATTACTTTGAAAATAATGTGCTTTATGAGTGATGTTATCAGCATTAGTGGCTCTTAATTATATAGGACCATCAATAAGCAAATTCAAGAATAGAGTAAATTCTGGCAGACGGCTAGTCTGCCAGAATTTCGACAATGCAACACAAACCAGGTAACGCTTGACTGAGGAAGATGGTTGATTCCCAGCCACAGGGTGCTACACTATAAGCAAAGTGGCTGAGAGTCGATCCTGGATATAGGCACTGTTACAGGCATTTAGGACATGGGATTAGCATTTATCAAATGCAAGCCAGGTGCCACACATTTAAATGTGTTCTACTGAAAGCTCTATTACTACACATTACTATCAATTTCAGACGTGAGAATATGTGCAAAAAGAATTCAAGGCAAGACAAGTACAAAGAAATAGAGCAAAAATTCATATTTAATCATCTGTGCCTTGCTGCTTCTTTTATTTTTTAAGTTTATTTATTTATTTTGAGACAGAGGGCAGCAGAGGGAGAGAGAATCCCAAGCAGGCTCCACACTGGCAGCGCAGAGCCTGACATGGGACTCGAACTCACAAACCATGTGATCATGACCTGACCTGAAACCAGGAGTCTGACGCTTAACCGACTGAGCCACCCAGGCTCCCCTGTGCCTTGCTGCTTCTAAACTATGAACTTTGTTGGATATATTTGGTATCATAAATCCCAGGCAAAACATCATAAGAGAAGTCACCTTCATTTTTGAACAAGAGTGACAGGATAGAGCCATGACACCCTTACATGAACACAAATAGTATTAGTTGAATATCTGCTTTGTACCGAGCAGTAGTCTAAGCTTGTTACATGTTATTTCACTTTTCAGTGAATTTTTACAAGGATCTTGTGAGGTAGTTTTCTTATGGGTACCTTTCCCAGGTGTTAATTCTGAGCCACCAAGAAGTTAAGTAAGTAGTTTGCAGGGCAAGGCATCAGATGGAGGCAGTCAGACGTCAGAGCGATTCCCCAACCATTTCATTTCATGGCCAGCTTTTCTCAGCTTGTATCTCTCAAGCCCTCAGCAGATTTTGTTCTTAGAGTCTACCAATAATCCCAACACCTGGAATCTCCAGGTAGGTGTTAGTGTGACGTCAGGAGAGGGACAGGGAGAATTTTTATGGTTCAACTTACACAATTTATACATTTCAAATACATCATGTTCGGTTGAACATGGTATTTCCCATTATGAAGTAGAGGACGCTGAGGCCCGGCATCCCTGTGACTCTCTAATTAAAAGGGAGAATTTCTCTCTCTACGTCATTTTACCACATCTTGGCCACATCAGTAGCAATGGGGACAGTCACGTTCTGGTTGGCTTTCCTACTTCACATCACCTTGGGTAAAATCTCATCAAATTAGGGAATCCTGCAGCAAATCAACAAAGGTTTGATGAGTAAATGCAAAGATGTATCCAAACAGCAAGACTTCATTAATTTTGCTAGTTCAATGGCACCAGTCAGTCAATGGCAATATGTCATGGGATTTTCCACATTGTCATGTTTTTAATTTTAGCAACATTAGGAAAACAAGTAGGACTTATATATGATATATGAAAGACACTGTAACAATATACAGAAGACATTGAAAAACATTAAGAGAAAAGACTCTCTTAAATGGAGTACGACCTAAGCGATTTTTCTTTTACTGCTTACATTTCACTGAAAGAATTGCTCTTTTCTTGTAATTATCTCATGTAATCTGAATTATATAGACTTCATTCTTTCAGGATAAATTGCCAAATCCATGCATGCTTCCTGGTTTGGGGAAAATATTGTTTAAAGAAGAGAAAAATGAAGTATACTATCCTATTTTTAAAATCTTGTGTTTGGGAGAAAACCGGCTAGAGCAGGGTTTTTAAAAGAGCATATTCTATACTGTGTTCAGGCTCAGATCAGAGACTGATCGGTATATTATCATTATAATAATACTGATGTCTCAACTGCTACAAACTCCTGTATTTTCTAAAGGAAAAGAAAAAGTATCTTTTCTAAAAGGAAAAGAAAAAAGAAAAAAAGAAACCAAAAACACAAACAAAAAACCCTATAAACCATCAATTTCTGTCTCATTGCCAATAAAATAAAATGAGGTATCTGTGATGTTAAACAGAAAATCAGTGGGGAGCCTAATGAAAGCCTTAGATTCCTCCCCAGATATAAATTTATCTACCTATCTTTCTATTTTTATTTTAGGGAGAGCACAAGCAGGGGAGGAGGGCAGAGGGGGAGAAAGAGAGACAGAGAGAGAGAGAGACAGAGAGAGACAGAGAGAGACAGAGAGACAGAGAGAGAGAGAATCTTAAGCAGGCTCCACGCTTATTGCAGGGTCCTATGTGTGACTCGATCCCATGACCATGGGATCATGACCTGAGCCAAAAACAAGAGTGGGACACTCAACTGCCTGAGCCACCCACGTGCCCCCAGAAGTGATATTCATTAATTTACCTACAAATGCCTTTTGTGCAACCAACATTCTACTTCACATTTCGTAGCCAAATTCATATTCCTCAAAAAAATGGGATCCTGGGAGTGTTTGCTTTCTAGAGCAAAGAATGAAGAAAGAAACACAAAAGCAAATCCTAAATGGGTATTTCTTTGACTCCTAAGTGAATCGGATTGGTGAACTAATACCCTTGCTTAACAGTATGGAGGCGGAAGGGATGAGTCGTGCGGGCTTAGGAGCGGTTGCTAAAATCCATTGTCAGGATCAAACCGACTGTTTATTTGTCTTCCTTCTCATACTTCTTTCAGTGTCATGGCCGTCTTATTAATATGCGTGTGATTCTATCTCTATATAAATGTTGGCGGTTCTTCCTGTCTCTCAGACACACCCTGTAACTGCTGGATAAGCCACATTAAACTGCCTACGGCATAGTGTGCCTTTTGCAGAATTGTTGAACATTTTCTCTAACGTGGTGGCATGCCCTAGGCAAGTCGTACTGTTGGTGTTGTCAGGGTTGGGGTTTAAATCCAGGCCTTGTTGTGTCTTGGGATACCAGACAAGGTCCTTAATCATTTCCGGGTTCCAGTTTCCTCAATTATAAAATCAGGGTATTAATGACCAGCTCATAGAATTTCTCCGAGAATTAAAAGGCTGTAATTGTGTATAATGAAGTGGTACCAAGAACATGTTCAAAACAGGATGATCCTTCCTTCATTTTCCCTTCATTTGTTACACCAACCTATGTTTGCCTCTGAAAGCAGTCTATGACCTGAACGTCTGTCCGAGTGGTAATAAGGGTGTGTAGGCTGGGTGAGTCTGGATGCTGTGAAGCTAGATTATTTTTCTAAGATGCCTGGGGCTGAGGGGAGAGATGAGGTTGATTCAGTTCCTCAGGTGACCCAGCTCTCTAGTGATGCTCAGGGTAGATGGACTCTCTAAATATTCTTTCGAGTTCTGGAACTTCAGAGCGCTGAAGGTAATAACAACATAGGTAATGCAGTGTGGGGACCTTGTGGTGCCTGAAAGCTGTGGGTCCCTCCCCTCTGAGCTACATTAACCCTTCAGCACCAGCTCCTTTCCCCTCCAGAGTGAATTACACAAATTACCGTCACACTCAAGATGTTTCCACCCATGTTTTGCTCACAGCTGTGAACCCAGAGTGTCTGGTCACAGAAATCACCCAACCTAAGGCTTATGTCTCCGTGATTCATTGCCACAACCTTCAGGGAGCAGCTGGATGGGCCAGGCTAGCATAGGAGTCATGTTCAACAGCGCTATAAAAGCTCTTTCTTATCGTCCTACGTGGTTTAAAAAATCTCATGAAGGAAGATGGAAGGCACAGATGATCTCTCAAGATCCATTCTTGCCTGGTAGTTATATAAATATCCACTCCTCATAATTCTGTGCCCGGAATTGATTTCTGAATTTCCAATAGCAGCTAAAACTTGAGGACTTCCATTTCAGTGTTGAATATTTTACCACTTAGGAGCCTAATTTAGTCATCTTTACAAACATAAATTTCCAATGCTGTCAGTATAAGATCTGAACAAGGGCTGGAGAAGGACCTCAATAATTTTAGTTTTAATGGCATCGTATCTTTTCTAGTCTCCCTGCCAACCCAGCACACTTTGCTTGGATCCGTCTTTTAACATTATCTGAAGAGAGCACAGTGGTTAAGATCTTTCCAGATAGGTCTTCATTGAAATCTAATATTAAGATCCAGACACTTTACCCTTTGTTCTATTCTGCTAGGTCACTTTTAACGTAAAAAAAAAAAAAAAAAGTCCCTCTTTTTCAGTAGAGGCATAACAGATATTGAAAACCAGTGATGGGAAAAAAAGGTCTAAGGGAAAATAAAATTCTTATAAAGGAAAAAATATGTCCCCTAGAAAAGACAAAAGGTTAAAGGGTCAAAGGGAACAGCCTCCTGTGATCAACCAAAGACACTTGGCCTATGACACAGTAGTCAGCAGTTACAATTTCAATGCCAGTGTTATTTTAGCCACTATTCATAGATGACAAAAAAAAATCTACTAGACTACGGAGTTTCTTTCTTCCCTTTGTAATTGTTTCTGTTAAAATGTGACACAGTCCATTAAATGACCCTGCAGGAAGAATGTTCCAGAACAAAATGCTATGTTTTAATATTTGAATTGACAACTGAATATTTCGTGATAGGAGAGGGTGATAAAGCATGTTGGCTCGAGCTTGACTTCTATATATTACCATATATAGACCGCAATGCCCCAACAAGGTACAGACAGTGCCCCCTTTGTACAAATGAGCATGTGCCCAAGTACACAAATATGCTCATGCAAATGATACTGTCCATGTGCGTTAGACTATCTTCTAGAAGAAGTCAAGATTTAGAGAACCAGATCTTACGACCTTCCTTCAAGACGTATCATGTCACGAATCATAAAACTTTCTAGGGTCAGTGTGTTTATTGAAAAAGCTTAAGTGCTTTCTAAATGTGATTTGGTGGACCATGTCAAAATGCATATAACCAGGAACCTTAGTGACTGATATTAACTAGAAAATGATATAGGCAAATTCTCTGCCCTTCCACATTTTTTTTGTTCCAAATTAAAGTAAGATGAAACACTCATCTGCAAAAGTATGAGTCACAGAAGAGCTACATTGTGCAAAAATATACAGTAAAAATAGCTGTACATGCAGAGTTTATTTTCAATATCTACCAAAAAAATGAGATGTAGGTGTTTCTAAGCTCAGTAGTGCAAAGCTAAAATGTCTTAGAATATACTTATGGTTTAATTATAGAGAGACAAAAATCTATAATTCTAATCCTCAAATGAGATTTCTTTAAATGGAAAATGTTCAAAATTGTATATGTATAGAAAATGAAGCACTAATGTCTTTTTGAAGAGTATGACCTGGTCGTTGGTGGTTTTGTGATCGGAATATTGGAATTCTGTGGGTCGTAAGCCTGGGATAAGATAGGCAGGCAAGAGTGGGAATCCTGGCGCCGTGAAGTCAGAGTTTATTTGGCAATTGTTTGTATGTTTTCTTAAAGACCTTGTTTGTTGTTTTTGTGTTTTTCCTATTTTTTACTAAGACTGTTTTAGAACAATTTTAGGTTTAGAACTAAACTGAGAAGAATGGATAAACTTTTCCCATAGTTCTGCCCCTACACATGCTCAGCCTCTTCTGTTACCAACATCTCCCACCCAACAGTGCATTTGTTAAAACTGATTAATTTATTTTAGCACAGCATTATCATCCAAAGGGTTCATTGTTAGTGTTGCATATTATATAGGATTGGAAAAATATATCCATCAATATGGCATCAAATGGAGCAGTTTCACTGCCCTAAAAACTCTCTGTACTCCACCTGTTCACCCCTCTCTCCCCTCTAACCACTGGCAACCAGTGATCTTTTTACTATCTCCATAGTTTTGCCTTTTCCAGGTCATATAGTTGGGGTCAATTATATATGTAGGCTTTTTCAGACTGGCTTCTTTCACTTAATACTGTGCACTTAGAGTCCTTCCATGTCTTTTCATGACTTGATGGCTCATTTCTTTTTAGCACTGAATAATATCCACTATCTGGATGGACCACAGTTTATTTATCCATCCACTTCCGGAAGGACATCTTGGTTGCTTCCAAGTTTGGGCAATTATTATGAATAGAGCTGCTACAGACATCTGTGCACAGGTTTTGTATAGACATAAGTGTTCGACTCCTTTTGGTAAATCCCGAACACCGTGATTGTTGGGTAGCATACTAAGAATATTTTCAGTTTTGTAAGACATCATCTGATTGCCATCCCAAGTGGCTGAAGAGCTTACTTACATCTTGGTTTCCATTTACTAGCTGAACAGCTGATGTCAGTTACTCACCCTTCCCAACCCTCAATATGTGAACTACATACGGGAATCGTTGCCAGACATGTGCTATTGGTCTATGTGGGGAGCCTACGTGTTAATTATTCTCCAAAAATTAATGACTGTGATGAATAATCGTTATCTTATTGTAGGCATGTGTAACATGCCAAGAGATTTGCATGCCTGCCCTCTTATGACAGCACCTCCAGAACAATACCCCTCAGAGTAGAATAGATTGAGGACATTGGATTAAATACAGAGCACAAATTAATGAGCAAAAAGAGGATCAATTTGACCCCTCAAACTAGATTTCCATTCCCTTATTGGCCTTCTTTTTAATTCTCTTCTTCATGTGATCTACTTCTAAAAAATCTTGTTGTTGCCTTCGTGCTAAACGTGAATTAAAGCGATAATCGGTTTTCTGTAAATTTAGCAATACACTCTCATGGATAAAACAAGAAAAAAGCTAAGTGACTGCAGAAAGCAGAAATCTCGAAAGGAGCCATGTACCATACACGATTGTGAATAATACGCGAGCCCAAATATGTTCGGCAGATTGTTTTTGTTCTTATGATGTTGGTCTACACTAGGACAAAATTCTCTTTTCCTGCTTGGCCACTGTCCCTCACCACACATCACCTTTCAGTGTCCTTTTTTTTTTTTTTCTTGGGGAGACATATTCCCTGGGTTGGGCAAAAAGCCCAGCCATTATGGTGGGATTTGGGGTAATGGCAGGACCCGTGATTGGAGATAAGAATGTGTCTGAACGGGAAGGGAGAGCACAGCAGAGGGAAATAAATCGGTTTGGCAGCGGGATAATCTATCTGCCAGTGGTAGTCCGTTAAAGTAGGGTAAGATGTTCTTTTGATGGAGCAGTAATGACAAAGACCGGTTATGACTTAAGTCTTTTAATGACTTGTGCTTTTAACAAGTAATTAGACCAGGTCTTGGGCCTGAGAGATAAAATCAAAGTTCCTTTATCCTTTCCCCAATTTTATTTTATTTTTTAAAATGTTTGGGGCACCTGGGTGGCTCAGTCGGTTAAGTGTCCGAATTCAACTCAGGTCACCATCTTGCGGTCCGTGAGTTTGAGCCCCGCGTCGGGCTCTGGGCTGATGGCTCAGAGCCTGGAGCCTGCTTCCGATTCTGTCTCCCTCTCTCTCTGCCCCTCCCCCGTTCATGCTGTCTCTCTCTCTGTCTCAAAAATAAATAAACGTTAAAAAAAAATTAAAAAAAATAAAATGTTTACTCATTTACTTTCTGTGTGTGTGTGTGAGAGAGAGAGAAAGAGAGCGAGCATGAGCGGGGGAGGGGCAGAGAGAGAGAGAGAGAGAGAAAATCCCAAGCAGGCTCTGCACTGTGAGTGCAGAGCCCGCCGCGGGACTCGAACTCGAGAACCGTGAGATCATGACCTGAAGCGTTGGACGCTTCACCACCTGAGCCATCCAGGTGCCCCATCCTGTCCCCGATGTTAAAGAGCTATGAACAAAAGCAACAGATATGAGTAGAGCAGATGAAGGGCTTTGAGTTCGAGTATCAAGCTCGTGATACTTAAGTGGCTGCTGTCTCAGATCCTAATCGGTTGTAGCTAATAGAGTGGAGCCTTAAAGCCGCAGCCTGGTTGGGCCGGGAAACAGAGGCCGCGGCCTCCAGAAAGCATGTGTCTGCTTGTCTGCAGTGTGGTCCTAAACATGGATCCTCTGTTTTTTCACGCATAAGTCCCTATCATAAACCCACTAGCTTGTTAAAGACGCTGAATGTCCAGCCAATTATTCTATGAGTCTGTGGCCAGAGTCAATGTGCGAGAAATCCAATGCACAGGTGTATCGTCGTCGACAGACAGTCTCGAGTAAAGGCCCAGTGAGGGCCACAGATTGAATCGCTTTTTGCATTCCTTGCCGCTAACAGGGAAGAGTAAAGGCTGTTTGCTTAAAAGGCCTGAATTTCCTTAACAACTGTGTGGAGGAACTAAGGTGTATTAATTTTCTTATTCAAAAAAAGAAAAAAGGAAAGAAAAAACAATGGCCCAGAGGGAGGAGCCGGGGGAACAATATTCTGTCCTGTTTGGAAGCGAAAGACGCAGACTCATCGGTTTCCTTGCCATGGGAACCCCCAGGGTCGTCACTGCTGAAAGGTCTGGCATCAGCAAACCTCAATTAACAGGATTTATTTCTTATTTACACTTTCCTTTGGTTTTATACATTCACGTCTGGATTTTCTCAGTGATGAAATGTTGCAATGGAGGCTATTTATAAAAATGCTCAACCCTGCTTGCCGAAGAAGCCTGAAAATACTGCTGGAGGCTTTTGCAGCTAATACTTCCTGTGTTCCTTGGAACTAAACATGATATCCGTTTTGTTCTTGACATTTATAACCCTTGCATAATGTTCCTTCTCTGCAACTGTATTGGGTTAGGGCCGTGTACAGGGAAATAAGGAAGAATAAAATAATGAGCTTCCTTAAATATATGTCCCGGTGAGCGTTGTCTTCCGGACTAGGGGGGCTGTCTTTCTCGTAGCAATGAATGCTTCACGAGGCGTGTGAATTCTTCTATGACAATTATCCTGTGAGCCAGCTTGAGTTAGTTGCACTGGGCTGTGTAAAAAATTTTTTAAAATGATGCCTGTGTGAAAATATTGTCAAACCCTGCAGTACTATATAAATGGGGAGGGGAATCCAGAAGTAACATCACGTTGAGGCTGGACTACTTTAAAATAGAAATATTGACAAGATCCATTAGCGTCTGTTTGCCACTACTGGGAAGTATTTGAAACTAAGACTTTCGTTAATTCCTAAAAGTGGGTCCTGAAAATTCTAAATAATGAAAGCAGTTCTGAAATGACCATCGAGGCTCTGACAGTGACTTTATTGGTGTGCATCTGTGTTAACCCATCAGAAATTGGTTCACAAAAATAGCAGTCTGGCTATTGCATACCGATACCAGGATATGCCCACATATAAGTGCATTCGCGACATTATAATGTAGCAATATGGTTACTTAACAACTCACAAGAAAAGTATGCGCCTTCCAAATATTCTGAAATGTGATCACCGATGCTTTTCTCCTGTACAACTCCACTTCGTAGCTGCCCCTAAAAGCAAATAGTGTCTGAATGCTGACGCTTACACCTGTTCTGCCACAGCAGCAGGCTGAATTAAGTGCCCGGGAGATTTTCTTGGTCAAACTGCCATGAGCGCTTTTAATGCCGAAGAGTGATCTAAAGTTGGTGTCGTCCGATAGAAAGATGGTCTGATTGGACAACGTCTCTTCTGGTCTCTGGGACCTAGATATCGATCATTCCCAGCATGGCCAGAGGGTCAATAGCACGGAGAGAAGTAACGGCACGCATCCTCCCTCTGAGAGAATTTTCAGGAGGCATCTTCCTCACGGAAAATATTATTGATATGTAAAGCTCTGATGTGCTATGTGCTCACCCTGTGCCAATTTCCGTGCCAAGCACTTTGCATACCTTATCTCATAAGACTGAAAATACGGTAGAAATTATGAGTCCTCCAGGGAGCTGCCAGAGCCTCAGTGTGAATATATTGAAAAGCTTAAGAAAAAAAAAAACCTAGAATCAAAATTTAGGGAAGAATTAAGGAATGGAAGAATTGGAGGCCACATACGGTATCATCAAAATGTCCCGGGGCTCTTGATTTGCACGTGTGGACGATCAGCTTGTATGCTGTGGCTTGCTGAAACTTGATCAAGATTATTCATTAATGATGGCAAGTGGGAATTTTAATTTCCGTGAGAAATTTTATTTTATTTATTTTTTAGGCTTATTTATTTTGAGAGAGAGAAAGAGAGTGCATGAGCAGGGGAGGGGCCAAGAGAGAGGGAGAGAGAGAATCCCAAGCAGGCTCCACGTTCTCATTGCAGAACCCAAGGCGGGGCTTTGGCTCAGGAACCATGAGATCATGACCTGAGCTGAAATCAAGAGTCCCACACAACCGACTGAGCCACCCAAGTGCCCCAAATTCTCATAAGTAGTTTTAATAATGTGACAGCACTATCATAAGGAGATATGTATATTTATACAGTACATATTTATATTATTTTTAAATAGGTACCATTTATATTTATTTATATACAAAGCGTATTTTATATTTGTATACTGGGTACACTAAATTTTAAATATAATCACCATAGGTAATAGACTTGAGTTTTAACCTTGCACTACCACTGGGACAGGAATGTGTTAGAATTTGCCATCTTGAAAGCAAAAGCTAAGCTTTGTGGTGATTGTCACGTGTTCCTACAACTGTACGACAGAAGAGAGCCCTTTGCAGTAAAACAGGTAGTTTTTTTGTTTTTTTGAGGAATAGAGATACTAATGAGGGTGTCAGAACTGACGCACACCCCTGCCCTTATTTGAATACAAAGCTAGAAGACCCCGTTTTGTTTTATTCTCTGACTTCCTTTTATGTGCACTTGTATATTGCATTTATGAAACACACATACAGTATTGTATGTGTTCGCTGCATGTTTAGGATTAGCTGATTAAACAAAACCACTTCTGTGTTCACAATTTTTTACAAACGCGTTGTTTCAAGAAGGCACTTGTTTGAATGTCTTTTCTTTCTAATTCGGATTTTATTACAATTGGCTTTCTATCTATTGCTCTATCTATTGCTACCAACTGTAACCTCACGGGTAGTGCTCCTTGGGAAGTTCTCTCCCCCACTGCTTCCCGCTCCATCATCCCTCAGCTCAAACACAGACATCTCATCCACCAAGGACACTCTCTCATTTCCCGGACCCAGTTTTCTGGTTTTATCCACCTGCTGAGTCAATTAGGCTTAATTGTTTCTTTCACTGCCTTCCTCTTGCTCCTGGGAGATGCTCTGTTTTTCAGTATGGTTTAGCTCACTTTGGTAAAATAACAACCACAAGGTAGAACAGAAAGTCTGAATCAACTCTTTTTAATTATCCATCTCAACATGAATATATTGTCTGACCTCGTCATTATGAAGGGCCGATCTTAATAAAATGAATTCAGGAAGACTCAGGCTGGAGTTAATCCGACACAACACAGAAAGTTCACCGGGTAGAAATCAGTCACTCGTTTTATAAGGATAAGCTGGATTTATATTGATAAAGAGCTGTGACTTGTAAAGTGCCTTTTACAAACACCAGTCCCTTTAGTCTTCTTGGTCCCTTCGTGAAAGAAGTGTTACTATCTCATGTTAACAGGGAAGATAAGCAGAAAATAGTAAGGTGATTCGTGGAACTGCAGAATTAGCAGTGGGCAAAAGAATAGAAATAAGAGGTAACTCATCCAATTCTAAAAGAGGACTCATCGCATTTCCACAACTGTTTCTAAAATGGTCTTCAGACCTAAAAGATTAGTCGTCCAGCGTCACGTGTGACATTTTGCCACGAGATTAGAACGGAGTTAAGTCGGTGTACTGTGTCTACCTGAATTTGCCCCTTGGATACAAGAATGTTGACTTTTATCACATAGCGACCACCTATTTTGTAGGTGGCACCTGGAGGTACCACTTAACTCGGGCCTTGGAAGGTCAGAGCAAAGCAGCCGACAGCACAAATTCACAGAAATATGGTGGCACCCATCAGAAGGAGACCCTGAGACTTACTCATGCTGGGTCTAATCGTTACCACATTGCTTGTTCCTTGAGCCTCAGAATTGGCTGATATAAAGTAGCGATCATAGTCATTCACCGGGGATGCCTGCCATCAAGATGGCCCGAGTCAAAATAAATTATATAAAGTAGCAGCGCTGCGTAGCTTTAAAAAAATTAGTAGTAATGCTATTTCATTTTACTTGCTGCTCATTTAAATTTTCAGGAAGGCTCTGAAAGCAAGTGGAGTTTTCTCCTTCGGAAGACGTTCACGGAAATGCTTGCTATGGTGGCTATGGCAACAGGCTCTCTTCTGATCCAGTGTGTTCATTCCCATTCTTCTGCATCTTGGTCTTCTGATCTCCTGTCCTTGATTGTCCTAGCAATTTGAGCTGCTTTGAACTCCCTAGAATCTGAGGTCTAAGTCCTCATTTATTAGAATGCTTGGATCTCTAAATCCTCAGTGTGTGCAGCCTACTTGATTTTTGTCAGCGTGTTCCTGGGGATGCTGGGGATCCCTGAACCCACAATGCCCTGTGTAATGTTGGCTGTTGACTGCAAGAATGTTGACTAGTGTGTTGACTAGTCCAATGTCTTCATGGTTTGCCTGTCTCTGTCTTTCCTGCACCTGTGTCAGTCATTCTCTGCTATGTGAGATTAATGGCTTGTCATCCTGCCAAAACCAGATGGAACTTTGGATCAAGTTCCAAAAGATGGAACTTTTAACACTTAGGAAGACCCCTCCCCCATACGCATTCTACAGAAGAATGAACAGAAATGTAGGTAGCATGATGTTTTCTAGAAATGCGCGAATGGATCACTTTGATCGTTCCACACCCAGCCTGGATTCAGCAGCCTTTGACATGAGTCTCAAGATAATTTGAAGAAAATGCTAGGGTTATGCTAGTGTTTTAAACCAGTCACATGTCATTTTAGTGTTTTTCCTTTTCTTAATTTAAATTTTAGTTGCAAATCACATTTTTTTTTAATAATTTAATGCCACGTTAGCTAACATATAATGTATACAGTGTAATCTTGCCTTCAGGAGTAGATTCCTGTGATTCATCACTTACATACAACACCCGGTGCTCATCCCAACAAGTGCCCTCCTCAGTGCCCATCACCCCCTTCTCCTGCTACCAACCCTCAGTTTATTCTCTGTATTTAAGAGTCTTTTATGGTCTGCCTCCCTCTCTGTAACTTGTTCTTCCTTCCCTTCCCCTCTGGCTTTCTGTTCAGTGTCTCAAATTGCACCTATGAGTGAAAGCGTATGATATCTGTCCTTTTTCTGACTGACTGGAAAGTGTTCTTTTAATTAACATTGATTAGGTGGCTTTAAAATGATTTCTGATTTCTTTGTTGTTGTTCTAGCCTTCATAAAGTAATTCTCATCTGTAATCCTTGATCCTTCAGATGGGAACCCCTGACGTCCTAGAATAGCAAATGACTGTATCCACATTTCATTCCCTTCCACCTAATATTTGTATTTCTGCCCAAATTCAATAAACACACATGCTCTTTACACATCCTCCTATTCTTATTCCAGTATTCATAGTCCTTCAGAAACTCTGAATACTGCTGTCTTTGAAAACCATTTTTCTATAAAAAATATGTAGTAGTCCCCTCCTTTTTGTTCTATTACCTAAGACCTTGATTCCTTTCAAGACTTGTGCTAGGTCTGATGTAACTTTTCTGGTTTCTCTGAGTCATCTTCAAATGCTCTCTTTCCTACTTTAGTGAAGGATCCCCAGATTGGAGAAAGAATGAAATTCTTGCCTAAGTTGAGGATAACAAGTTAAATCACTGCCCAGATCCCCTGGGCACATTCTGTCTGGATATATTATTTTCACTCTCTCCTTCTGTTGCTCTTTATTATATATCAAGACCTCTTACAGATCCTCATGTACTATACTCAATTCCCAAACTTACGTTTTGTATTTTAGATTCCTCATTTGAACACAGATCTCCCTAGGGATGAAGGAGTTTTAACCTACTCTATTATTTGGTATATGCAAATACATATTAAACCTATCACCCAAATGGCATTACTTGACTCCTCTCCTTATAAACATGATTAATTTCTATTTCTCTGTTGGTCTTTTCTAATGAAGCCGGAATTAAATAATACTATACTTCTCTGATCTCTGTCACTGCCTTCCTTTGGTTTTGAGAGAACTACTCTCATATACTAGTTACTATAACTCGCTCAGCAAAGCACAGCTCAAAGTATATTGTTACTTTCCCTCATAAGCACCCAGTATTCAAAAGAACAAGGAAAAATAGTTTTGCATTAGACAACTCAGTGGAGGTGGGCCTCGAGGAATTTAAACCAGTTATACAATTAGGAGCCCCGTCTTTATTTTAAGTTTCTGTATTGGGAATTCCTAACATGGCTTGCAAGTCAGTAATACAAAATTCATCTTTAATGCCATTGCATCAGTGTTTAAGGAGAGCAGTAATGTTCAAAATGATGTAATGAAGCTTATATACCAGTGTGTTAAGAATAACCGTAAAAAAGCAATTGACCACCTGTGCAATAACCTAAAAGCAAGTGAAAGAAATCCTAATCAATGAAGCCTTGGTCTTCTCGTGCTATAGATGAGAAAGGAGGATTCAGTGTGAAAGTAAAAAGTAACTTTCTTTCAACTGAATCCTAAAAACTGATTGAGGAAGCAACCCAACAGAATTCTGTATCTAGGAACACAAAGAATCTTTGTATGGGGCTGGCCTGGCATCCCAAGAACAGCAGGACATCAGTAAGCCAACTATTCCAGAAACAAGAAGAAGCTATTGGGATTTTGTGTTAATTTCTGATTTTCTGGGACCAAAAAGCATCAGTCACGGTTGAAGGCAGGAATTCATGCTTATAAAGGCCAATTTCAAGTCTGGTGTGGGCATTTCTTTTTTTTTTGTTTTTAACTTTTTAAATGTTTATTTATTTTTGACAGAGAAAGCACGAGGAGGGGAGGGACAGAGAGAGAGAGAGGGAGACACAGAATCTGAAGCAGACTTCAGGCTCTGAGCTGTCAGCATGGAGCCCGACATGGGGCTCGAACTCACGAGCTGCGAGATCATGACCTGAGCCAAAGTCAGATGCTTAACCTACTTAGCCTCCCAGGCTACCCCCAGTGTGAGCATTTCTTAATCATCAGCCAGCTCTAGAAATAAAGCTGGCTCACATGCCTTTAAAAACTAATGTTTTAGGGGCGCCTGGGTAGCTCAGTTGGTTAAGTGTCTGACTTCAGTTCAGGTTATGTTCTCATAGTTTTTGAGTCCAAGCTCCGCATCTGGCTCTACGTTCCTTCTTTCTGCCCCTCCCCTGTTCTCTGTCTCGAAAAATAAATAAATGAACTTAAAAAACCAAACACTAATGTTTTATAGGCCAGCAATGTAGGGGATAGATTTTAAGAATCCTAATTTCTTTATTTATCATTAAAAAAAGATTTAAAGTCTATTCATTGACTTAAGATTTAAAGTCAACATGAGCCACATAATACATTCACAAGTCAAATTAGGGAATACTATTTTTTCGGATTAAGACATGGAGACACCAAATCTCAGGATGGCTGACATGCTTACCAGGGGCACTAAAGCCCATCAGAAGTGACCTACCAGGATCCAAACCCACCTCCTTCTGAGCCCAACACTCCCACTCCTTCATTTTGGGGACACACATTTTCACAGACACTTCCTACTCCTACACAACCTACATCTTTACATTTTCTTTATTATGAAAATATTTCTAAAGAGCTCCTGCATGGCTCAGTCTGTTAAGTCTCTGACTTCAGCCCAGGTCATGATCTTGCTGTTTGTGAGTTCAAGTCCCGTGTTGGGCTCTGTGCTGACAGATGGGAGTGTAGAGCCTTCTTCAGATTCTGTGTTTCCCTCTCTCTCTTCCCATCCCCTGCTCTAACTCTATCTCTCTTAAAAATAAATAAACATTAAAAAATAAGTTTTCAATATTAAAACATTTTTAATGGCTTTCCTAGTGCGTGTTCTTCAAAGACACCTGTAACTGCTAATAATAGTTCCTAATCAGCTTGAGAAGCTTTTTCACATTGAGTTAAAAATCCTGCTTCCTTTCAGTGATTCTGATTGTACAATGCATTTCAATATTTTAACATAACCCAAGTGGCTTACTGTCTCCCTGAATAACTTCAGTAACCTTAATAACCTGGAGGATGCAGGTCAAAACAAAAAAAGACCAATCAATGTATAGATTGTACAGTGTCAAAATTTTAAATGATTAGGAAGTAAACATATTTAGTAAAATCAACCTGAGATTCATAAAGTGTCTTTGTTGACATTTAGTGTTAGGATATAAAATTAGTAGGGCACCTGGGAGGCTCAGTCGGTTAAGCACCTGACATCAGCTCAGGTCATGATCTCACAGTTTGTGAGTTCAAGCCCTGCGTCTGGCTCTGTGCTGATGGCTCAGAGCCTGGAGCCTGCTTCAGACTCTGTGTCTCCCTCTCTTTCTGCCCTTCCCCCACTCACACTTCGTCTCTCCCTCTCTCTTTCAAAAATAAACATAAAAAAAAGAATATTAAATTAGTAAAACACGTTGCTGAGCAGAAACACTGCTGCAGCCCTGGAGAATATCACGTGAAAACATATCTTAAGAAATATCGGCACAACTTAATTAAAAAGAATACTGCTGTTTTCCATATAGGTGATTTTACATTGTTTTATTTTTATATTTAATATTTCATTATTTTAATATACATACTGTGATTTCCATTTAAATGTTATAGGTAGCCTAAAATTTAGGTGAATATTGCATAAAATTGAAAGGTTTGGGAGTTTTAAGAGGAGTTAAATAATAAAATATATGGGCAAGAACTGCTATGATTTTTGGCTACTTCCCCTTATGATAGTTAAGCTATAATGACTCCTAATATTTTTCTTAAAGTTTTTATTCAAATTCCAGTTTGTTAACATATAGTGTAGTATTAAGTTTCAAGTGTACAATTTAGTGATTCAATACTTCCATCCAAAGCCCACTGCTCATCACAAGTGCATTCTTAATGCCATCACCCATTTCCCCAGTCCCCCCACCCACCTCCTGTTTGGTAATTATCGGTTTGTTCTCTAGAGTTGAGTCAGTTTCTTGGTTTGCCTCTCCGTTTTTTTTCCCTTTGCTGGTTTGTTTTGTTTCTTATATTCAATATTATGAGTGAGATCATATGGTATTTGTCTTTCTCTGGCTGACTTATTTCACTTAGCATAATACTCCCTAGCTCCATCCATGTCATTGCAAATGATGAGATTTCCTTTGTTATGACTGAATAATATTCGTGTGTGTGTGTGTGTGTGTGTGTGTGTGTTTGTGTGTGTGTGTGTCACTCTTCTTTATCCATTCTTCCATCAATGGACACTTGGGCTGCTTTCATATTTTGACTATTGTAGATAATGCTGCTGTAAACATCAGGGTGCATGTACCCTTTGGATTTTTGTATTTTTGGGTAAATACATACTAGTGCAATTGCTGGATTGTAGAGAAATTCTATTTGTAACTTCTTGATGGACCCCCACAGTTTTCCACAGTGGCTGCACCAGTTTGCATTTCCACCCCAGTGCATGAGGGGTCCCCTTTCTCCACATAATCACCAACACCTGTTGTTTCTTATGCTTTGGATTTTAGTCATTCTGACAGGTGTGAGGCAATATCTCAGCGTGGTTTTAATTTGCATTTCTGTGATGATGGATGATGATGAGCATCTTTTCATGTCTGTTGTCCATCTGAACATCTTCTTTGGAAAACTGTCTATTCGTGTCTTCTGCTCATTTTTAATTGGATTATTTGTTTCTTGAGGGGGTTGAGTTTTATAACTTCTTTATATTTTTTGGATACTAACCCTTTATCATATATGTCAGCTGTAAATATCTTCTCCCATTTCATCGTGTGCTCTTTAGTTTTTTCTATTGTTCCCTTCCCTGTGCAGAAACATTTTTTTAATGTAGTCTCAGTAGTTTAGTTTTGCTTTTATTTCCCTTGCCTCCAAAGACATAGCTAGAAAAAAGTTGCTGTGGCCGATGTCAAAGAAGTTACTGCCCGTGTTCTCTTCTAGGAGTTTTATGGTTTTATGTCTCACATTTAGGTCTTTAATCCATTTTGAATTTATTTTTCTGTATGGTGTAAGAAAGTGGTCCAGGTTCATTCTTTTGCATGGTGCGGTCCAGTTTTCCCAAAGCCATTTGTTAAAGAGATGTCTTTGTCCCATTGGGTATCTTTCCTGCTTTATCAAAGATTAATTGACCATGTAGATGTGGGTACATTTCTGGGTTTTCTATTCTGTTCTATTGATCTATGGGTCTATTTTGTGCCAGTACCATACTGTTTCGATCAGTACAGTTTTGTAATATAACCGAAGTCTGGAATTATGATGCCCCTCATTTGTTTTTCTTTTTCAAGATTGCTTTGGCTACTAAGGGTATTTTGTGGTTCCCTACAAATTTTAGGATTGTGTGTTCTGGCCCTGTGAAAAAAATATTGTTGGTATTTCGATAAGGACTGCATTAAATGTATATATTGCCTTGGGTACTGTACACGTTTTGACAATATTTGCTTTTCCAGTGCAGGAACATGGAATGTCTTTCTGTTTTTTGGGTGCTTTTCATTTTCCTTCATCAATGTTTTATAGTTTTAAGAGTACAAGTCTTTCACCTATTTTGTTAGGTTTATTCGTAAGTATCTTACTGTTTTGGGTGCAATTATAAATGGTACTGATTCTTTAATTTCTCTTTCTGCTGCTTCATTCCTGGGGTACAGAAAATTTCTGTACGTTGATTCAGTATCCTGAAACCTTGCTGAGGTCACATAGTAGTTCTAGCAGTTTTTTGGTGGGATCTTTTGGGCTTATCTATATACAGTATCATGTAATCTGCAAATAGTGCAAGTTTTACTTCTTCCTTGCTGATTTGGATGCCTTTTATTTCTTTATGTGATCTGATTACTGTGGCTCGGACTTCCAGTGATGTGTTAAATGACAGAGGTGACAGTGCACATCCCTGTCTTCTTCCTGACCTTAGAGGAAAAGCTCTCAGTTTTTCCCCATTGAGGATGATGTTAGTTGTGGGTTTTTCATGTCTGGCTTTTATTATGTTGAGGTATGTTCCCTTTTAACTTACTTTGTTGAGGAATTTATCATGATTTGATGTCGTACTTTGTCAGATGCTTTTTTTGCATTTACTGAAATGATGATATGGTACTTATCCTTTCTCTTATGAATGTGATGTATCACATTGATTTGCAAATATTGAACCACGCTTGCAACCCAGGAATAAATCCCCCTTTATCTTAGTCAGTGATTTTTTTTAATGTGTTGTTGGATTTGGTTGCCAGTATTTTATTGAGAAGTTGTACATCTGTGTTCAACAGGGATATGGCCTGTATTTCTCTTTTTTAGTGGTATATATATCTAGTTTGGGTATCAGGGTAATGCTGGCCTCATAAAATGAATTTGGAAGTTTTTCTTCCTTTTGTTTGTTTTTTTTTTTTTTTTTTGGAATAATTTGTGAAGAATATATTCTTCTAGATGATGTTTGGTAAAATTCACTTGTGAAGCCATCAGCCCTATACTTTCATTTGTTGGGAGTGTTTTGATTACTGATTCAATGTCTTTGCTGGTTATTGGTCTGTTCAAGTTTTCTCTTCTTCCTGTTTCAGGTTTGGTAGTTCCTATGTTTCTAGGAATTTATCCATTTCTTCCAGGTTGTCCAATTTGTTGGCATTTAGTTTTTCATAAAAAAACTTTCATTATTATATTTCTGTGGTGTTGGTTGTTATTTCTTCTCTCTCATTTATGATTTTACTTATTTGGTTTCTTTCTCTTTGTGATAAGCCTAGCTAGAGGTTTACTAACTTTATTAATTTTTATGAAGAACCAGGTCCTTGTTTCATTGACTTGTTGTATTGAAATACTAGTTTTTATGTCATTTATTTCTGCTTTAATGTTTTTTGTTTTCTTCCTTCTGCTAGCATTAAGCTTTGTTGAATTTTGTCTAACTCCTTTAGGTGTAAGATTAGGCTGTTTATTTGAGATTTTTCTTACTTCTTGAAGTAGGCCTATATTGGTATATCCTTTTCTCTTAGGACCACTTTTGCTATATCCCAAAGATTTGGGGCCATTGTGTTTTCATTTTCATTTGTTTCCATTTATTTTATTATTATTCTTATTTGGTTCTTTTTTTTTTTTAATTTCCTGGATTACCCATTCGTTGTTTAGTAGCATGTTATTTATCTTCCTTGTATTTGTTATCTTTCCAGATTTTTTCTTGTGGTTGACTTCTAGTTTCATAGCATTGTGATCAGAAAAGGTTCATGGTATGACTTGAATCTTTTTGTATTATTAAGACCTGTTTTTTTATTTAATATGTGGTATATTCTGGATGATCTTCCATTTGAACTTGAAGAAGTGTGTTCCGCTGTGTTAGGGTGGAATATTCTCACTATACCTGTTAAATTCATCTTATCCAGTGTGTGATTCAAGGCCATTTTTTACTTACTGATTTTCTGTTTAGATCTACCTATTGATGTAAGTGGGGTGTTAAAGTCCCCTTACTATTATTGTATTATTATTGATTAGTTCTTTAAGTTGGTTATAATTATTTTCTATATTTGGGAGCTTTCATGTTGGGTGCATAAGTATTTATAATTACTATAATTTCTCATTGGATTGTCCCTATTATGACTATACAATGCCCTTCTTTGTCTCTTTTTACAGTGTTTATTTTAAAGTCTAGTTTGTGTGATACAAGTGTTGTCACTTCAGCTTCTTTTGAAATCCATTTGCATGGTAAATTGATCCCCTCACTTTCAATCTGCAGGTTTCCTTAGGTTGAAAATGAGTTTCTTGTTGGCAACATGTAGATCATTCTGACACCGTATGTCTTTTGACTGGTGCATTTAGTCTGTTCACATTCAAAGTAATTATTGACAGATATGTGTTAATTGCCATTTTGTAACTTGATTCATTGTTTCTGGAGATTTTCTCTGATCCTGTCTTGTCTTTGTCACTTTTGTTTTCTCCTTGACACTCACAGAGTCCCCTTTAATTTTTCTTGCAGGGCTGGTGTAGTGGCCATCAATCTCTCTAGTTTTTGTTTGTCTGGGACGTGCATCATCTCTCCTTTTATTCTAAATGATAGCCTTATGTGTTATGATATTCTTGGCTATAGATTTTTCCCATTTAGCACTTTGAATGTATCATGCTTGCCAAGTTTCTGTTGAGAAATCTCCATCCAGCCTTGTGGGCTTTACCTTGTAAGTTAAGGCCTGCTTTTGTCTTGCTCCTTTTAAGATTTTTCTTTGTCACTATGTTTTTCAAATTTAATTATAATATATCTTTATGTTGGCCTACTTTTTTTTATTTTGACGGGATTTCTCAGGGCCACCTGGATCTGGATGTATGTTTCCTTCCCCAGATTAGGGAAACTTTCAGCTATTATTTGTTCAGATAAATTTTCTTCCCCCTTTGTTCTATCTTCTTCTTCTGGGACTCCTATGATAAGAATGTTATTATGTTAATGGAGCCACTGAGTTCCCTAAGTCTGTTCTTATATTCTTTAATTATTTTTTTTTCTCTTTTGTTCAGCTTCATTTATTTCCATTACTTTTTATTCTAGGTCACTAATTCATTCCTCTGCTTTTCCAGCCTGCTGTTCATTGCATCAAACCTGTTTCCAACCTTGCTTATTGTATTCTTCAGCTCTAATAGATATGTTTTTATATCTTTTATCTCCATGACAAGGGTCTCACTGATGTATTCAATTCTTTTCTCAAGCCCAGTGAGTATCCTTATGATTGTTGCTTTAAATTCTCCACTAGGCATGCCGTGTGTGTGTGTGTGTGTGTGTGTGTGTGTGTTTCTTAAATCTGTGACTGTGGACTTGTTTCGGTCTTTAATTTGGGATAACTTCTTCTATCTTGGAATTTTGTCTCAGTCTCTTCCTTCTTCCCTTTGTTACAAAACCCAGTTATGTCTCCTGCTCCTGAAAGTAATGGCCTTATGATGAAAATGTCATATATTGTCCACTATCTGATGCTTCAGGAAGAATCTCTAATATGGGTCGTGTGTGCTCTGCTGTTATGTTTTGAGTACTCTGTCCTTCAGGCCAATCATCTGCAGAGGCTCTTCTTGAATGCTTTGGCCAGGGTTTGGTCCCTGGCCTGAATGTGGCAAGTTTTAACTAGGTGTGCACAGGTCTGCTTGTGAAATGAGACCTGTCACCATCTGCACCTGAATTGAGGTCGTGCAGAACTCTCTAGTCAGAGACATGGTGTGGGCAAGGTTTTGTGCTGATCTTCTGAGGCGGAAGTCACACCCACATTGGGACTGAGGCACGCTTGGTTCAGAAGGGCAGTCCAACCAGAGTGTAGGGCTTTGGGGCTTGGTGTAAGCAAGTTAGACAGCCAGTATCAATGCTGTGCTGCTTCACGCAAGTGGCTCTGTGTTTATGCTGAGAAGCAGGGAAGAGAAATGGTGCTGGCTACCTCCTTTGTTCTCAGAGAGATGTCTCCATTAATACTGCCTTTCAAGGACATGCTCTGAGAAGAGCGAAAAATCTCCCCACTTTGTGACCCAGAGTCACTTCAGATCATTGTTTCCATGCTGTCTACCCTTGGGTTGTTTGCCTGCCTTCTCTCAAGAAGCAGAATAGGGCCCACTAAGCTCTATCCCAGCCGTGCCTGCTGATTTTCAAAACTCCAGGCTTTAAGCTGCACTAGTTAGCAAAACTCATGAAAATCAGCCCCTCTCATTTTCCCAGCCAATGGTTTTGGGGAAATGTTCTCTTTGTGCATTTCCCTTGTGTCCTCTCCTCTCTCTCACCCTTCTCCATGACCATGAGTCCCTTCACTGTTCAGCAACCACTATCCATTTCTTCCCTAAACCATATCTCCACACTTCCTACCTTCTTTGATGGGCTTCTTCTCTCCCTTTAGTTGTGGAATTTGTTCTGTTAGTCTTCAGGTTGATTTCTGAGGTAGTTAGGATTATTTGATAGTTACCTGGCTGCATTCATCAGACGAGGTGAGCCCAGGGTCTTCCTTCTCTGCTGCCATCTTCCTCTCCCTCCTCCTGAATATTGACTCCTAGTCTTTTTAACCATAGCTTAAAATTATCCAACCAGTTAGTTTGGCACCTATTATGCGTGTGTTGTATCACACATCTGCGGGAATGCATGCACTTGAAATCTGCTGCCTATTCTCAAACCACCTTCAGCTAGATTAGAAGGAAATATGCATTACAATATGGCTGGATATGGGAGGACCTCAACTAGGGGCTCCGTTTTCGCCTTTGTTCAGTTACGCACGTGGACTGAGTTTCAGAATCTTGCCCAAATCTATTTAATAGGCAGATTGAGAATGATAATGAAGATTCATTGCATTGTTGTGAGGATGGAGTGAGAAAACTTGGCAGTATTTCACATGTTATGCTCTCTTTAGACATGATTTCAATCATTCTGTCACACAGGGTTTTGTTCTTGTGGGTCTTCTGTTAAGTAAAGGAAAAAGAAAAAAATATTTTTATTGTAGCAGGGTTGTGAAGTAAACAGTAAGAAACACAAATTCCCTAAGCTAATAAATAATTTTAGTCCTGGTATTCAAGCTTTTTGAGTACTTTTATGTGTCTGTCTTTGAGAATTTTCATTAAAATGATTCCTTAGTTGTTGGATATAAAACTTACTGTCAGGGGAAGGTGGATGGAGAATCATCGACCACACAAAGATCTACCTATTGCCTTTCTAGTAGATTTTCCAAAATTTTCCTGCCCTTTCCAGCTGAAGAACAGATGGCAAATGATTGCTAAGCAACATCATGAGATTAGAACAACAGAAGAACACAAACAAAGTCTGGTAAATAACCAAGAATTATTTTTCCATGATAATCGTTCCATAGCAGTATGAATCCCAAAAGTTAAATGAGTCCTTATGTTTCCCTCTTAGAAAATTCCAGGTGAAATATTTTTCCAGAATATTTTTAGAAAATTATATGTGTATGTTAAATACTCTAATATTAATATTTTGATCATAAAAATATTAGCAGTCAAGGGGCACACCTGGGTAGCTCAGTCGGTTGAGTGCCCATCTTCAGCTCACGTCATGATCTCGTGGTTTGTGAGTTTGAGCCCCACACTTGGCCCACTGCTGTCAACCTGTCAGAGCACAGCCCACTTTGGATGCTTTGTCCCCCTCTTTCGGCCCCTCCTCCTCTTGTGCTTTCCCTCTAAATAAATAAATATTTTAAAAATATCCATACTAATTCCACATTAATAAAACATTGAATTTGCCTTATTCCAGATATTTTGGTCTTTAATTGTCTAGTTTATTAAAACTTCCATAAATGTGTCTTATGTCATTTATAAATGAATTGAGGTTAAAATATTCATCTCATAAAAATGTGTCAGATACTTAATGATGTTTTTAAAGGGCAGTTTCTTGATAAATTTTTGAAAGAGCTGATTAGTGTGCTAATCTCAAGAAGGAAAAGAAATCCTTAAGGTCTTGACATTTCTGGGTTGAAGGATGCCTCTCCTCATACCCATACCCACATCTGTGATTATTTTTTAATCTTTTTCATTCATTTGTTTACTCTTTCTGTATCTAGTCATAATAAAACTTGTGTTTGCGTTGAAGAGTATTTTAATTATTCAAAACCAAAATAGAAACATGCTTTATTTTGCTGCAAGGCTTTGCTCTCCTTCCTTCCTTCCTTCCTTCCTTCCTTCCTTCCTTCCTTCCTTCTCCCTCTCTCCCTCCCTCTCCCTCCTTCCCTCTCCCTCCCACCCTCTCTCTCTCTCTTTTCTTTCTTTCTTTCTTTCTTTCTTTCTTTCTTTCTTTCTTTCTTTCTTTCTTTCTTCCTTCCTTCCTTCCTTCCTTCCTTCCTTCCTTCCTTCCTTCCTTCCTTTCTTTCTTTCTTTCTTTCTTTCTTTCTTTCTTTCTTTCTTTCTTTCTTTCTTTCTTTCTTTCTTTCTTTCATCTGAAAGTTTCCTTACTCTGAGTCCCACCATTCCTATCAATTAGGGGCACATCTTCCAGGGGATGAGTTCATTCTCAAGTGAAGACCAAGGTGTAGATAAGAATTCCATCTTTGGAGTCACAGTGCTTACGTGCATAGTCTGTTAGTTACATGCATCGCCTATGTGCATGAACTTGGGCTTCTTCAGTTTGTCTCCTCATCTGTAAAATTGAAACACGAAATTTCACCTATCGCACTGAGTTTTGTGAAAGCAAGTAGGTGCTCATCGTTGGTCATCATTACTGTCACTGCCCTTACTATTGCCATGATTATTGTTGGCTACCCCAAGAGGTATATTTGGTGATTACATTATTATAGTCTCAGTGCTACTGAAACCTCCTGGTTTGGAAATCATACATTTAAGATCTATTCTTGTCTGTTTCTATATCCTGTTTTTTTTTAAGCTGTGTATTCTTAACTTCCTAACCTTTCTGGATCTCAGTACTCTATCTCCAAATTATGGAAATCAGATACCACAAATTCCTTCTTGTTCTTTTATTTTGTTTTTTTGAACTCCTTCTATTTTATACATGGTATCTCAGTGGTCTAGTCATCCAAAAAAAGAGACCTAATTCTGTTTCTACATAGAGTCTTAAACATTATTCTAAATGCATGGTGGATTTCCACCACTTGACATCCATTTCATAACTACATGTCAGAGCACAATCAACTCCCTTAAGGGCAGAGAACTTCTTCTGGATACAAAGTGAAAGACGTGGTGGAAGAACAGGCAGCAGAGATTAAGCTGAAGGGGGCCACAAAGTGGTCACAGCTCAGTTGCTGTCTTTGAGGATACAGGAGGGGACCATGGGCAAAGGAAACAGAGTTGCCTCTAGAGGTGGGCATAACCCACCAGCCATCAGTCATCAAGGGAACAGGACCTCACTTCTATACCCAGTGGTATTAAGTTCTGAAAAAGACCTGGAACACCCTCTCTCCCAGAGCTTCCAATAAGAAATGCAGCCTGGTAACAACCCGTATTTAGCGCGAAGCCACCCATATGGGATGCTTCACCTACAGAGCAGTGAAATGATAAATGGGCTTGTTTTAAGCCACTATGTTTGTTGAGATTGTCACAGCAGCTTTAGAGAGTGAGCCCAGGGACAGTATCACACATCTCCCTTCACACCCACGGCACTGAGCACAGCCTTACTCTCATGTTAACACCTCAATAAAAAGGTGTTCATTGCTTAAGGAAATCAAACAAACTTTGGAAATCTTTGAAAATAGAAATCAACAATTTTCCATACAAAGTGAAAGCCATCTGTATCTCTTATATGCAGTTATCCCTCAGCTAGCATGGTATAATGGGGACAAGTGATATAGGTGA
The DNA here is from genome assembly GCF_018350195.1 of Panthera tigris. Classification (NCBI taxonomy): domain Eukaryota; kingdom Metazoa; phylum Chordata; class Mammalia; order Carnivora; family Felidae; genus Panthera; species Panthera tigris. Next base: position 4,612,389 of record NC_056663.1, on the reverse strand, counting down.
AATTTTACTTGGTTCTCGTTTTTTTTTTTTTTTTTTAATTTGGCTGGATAAAACATAAACATAAATCAGGAGTTCATGTAAGTCTCACCATTTAGTTATTCAGTGCTTAAATATACTGACTCCTAAATATATGGGTGTGTGTGTGTGTGTGTGTGTGTGTGTGTGTGTGTGTATGTGTATATATATATATATATATGTGTGTTATCTATATATATACATGGTATCTATATATACTGAATTTATATATTTATATATATATTTATTTATATTTTATATATTTATATATATTTATAAATTATATTTATTTATAAATTATATATTTATATATATAGATATATAAATAATATAACTATGTATAATATGTATGATAATATATACTGTAAATATGTGTATTATTTATATATGTTATATATAATATATATCTATATACTGAATCTTTTCAGAATTTCTTCCCTTAGAGTGGAAAATACCTAGCAGCAAACTAATAATTTCTAGACAAATCAGTAATATATAACTGCATGATCTCTGGATGGAGATCCTCATCAAGCCCATCTGTTTAAAATAGCACTCATTTTAGATTTATAAGTGTAATTTTATTTATTTTGATAAATAACAAGCTGTCTTTTCAGGCACATAATAAAAAACTGATGGAGTTTTTCTAACAATAGGATATGTACCCTCAATGTCTTCAGTATATACTATTATAGTGTTTTTTTTTTCTAATATGAGATGGTTGGCGCACAATTTTACATTAGTTTCAGGTTTACAGTTAAGTGATTTGACAAGTTTATTCCTGCCATGTTCACCACAAATGTAGCCACCATCTGTGTCGTTACGTCGCTATTACAATATTATTGACTATATTCCTTATGTTGTGCCTTTTATTCCCATGACTTATTCATTCCATCACTGCAGGCCTGTATCTCTGCCCTTCACGCATTTTGCCCGCCCTCCTCACCCCCTTCCCCTTTGAGAGCCACCAATTTGTTCTATGTGTTTATAGTTCTGAGTCTGCATTTTGTTTATTTGTGTTTTTTTTAAATTTTGTTTTGTTTAGTTTTCAGTTATGAGTGGAATCATATAGTGTTTGTCTTTCTTAGTCTGACTTCTTTCACCTATGTCCATACACGTTGTCTCCCACGACACAATCTCATTCTTGTTATGGATGTGTGATATTCTATTTATAGACACACCACATTTCCCTTATCCATTCTTCCATTGATGTACACTTAGGCTGCTTCCATATCTTAACTATTGTAAATAATGCTATAATAACCATAGGGGTTCACATATCACTTTGAATTAGTGTTTTTGTTCTCTTTGGATAAACATCCAGTAGTGGAATTATTGGATCATATGGCATTTCTGTTTTTAATTTCTTGAGGAACCTCCATACTGTTTCCCACAGTTTCTGTACCAATTTGCATTCCCACCAATGGCGCACGGGGATTCCTTTTTAATACACATCTTTACCAACACTTATTTCTTCTTGACACCTTGGTTTTAGCCATTCCAACTGGTATAAGGTGATATCTCATTGTGGTTTTGACTTGATTCCTCTGACGTTTAGTAATATTAAGTATATTTTCATGTGTCTGTTGCCTGTCTGTGTGATTTCTTTGAAAAAAAGTGTCTATTCAGATCCTCTGCCCATTTTTTAAATCAGATTGTTTTTTTTTTAGGTGTTCAGTTGTATACGTTCCTTATATATTTTGGATATTAATCCTTACAATATATATTTGCAAATGCCTTCTCCGATTCAGGAGGTTGTCTCTTTGTTTTGTTGATGGTTTCCTTTGTTCTGCAAAATCTTTTTATTTTGACGTAGTCCCAATAGTTTATTTTTGCTTTTGTTTCCCTTGCCATAGGAGATATGTTAGAAAGATGTTGCTACAGCCAATATCAGAGGAATTACTGCTTATGGTTCTCTTCTAGGACTTTTGTTTCAGGTCTCACAATTTGGTCTTTAATCCATTTTGAGTTTATGTTTGTGTATGGTGAAAGAAGGTGTTCCAGTTTCATTCTTTTACATGTAGCCATTCCGTTTTCCCAGACCATTTATTGAAGACACTGTCTTTTCCCCATTGTATGTTCTTGCCTCCTTTGTCATACATTAACTGACCATATAAACGTGGGCTTATTTCTGGGGTCTTGGTTCTGTTCCATCGATCTGAATGTCTATTTTTGTGCTAGTACCATATTGTTTTGATTACCACACCTCTGCGTTATATCTCAAAATCTGGTATTTGAGATGTACCTACAGCTTTGCTCTCTTTCCAGGATTGCTTGGGCTATGCAGGGTCTGCTGTGGTGCCATACAAATTTTAGCGTTATTTGTTTTTTAGTTTTGTGAAAAATGCTGTTGGTGTTTCTCTAGGGATTGAATTGAGTCTGTAGGTTACTTTTGACAATATGGACATTTTAATATTAATTCTTCTAACACGTGAGCATGGAATATCTTTCCATTTGTTGTGTCATCTTCAATTCTTTCATCAGTCTTTCTAGTTTTTGGAATACTGGTCTTTTTCCTCTTTGGTTAAGTTTATTCCTGGGTATTTTATTGATTTTGATTCATTTTTTTAAAAATTGTCTTTCTGCTAGTTTCTTATGTCTATGTACTATAGAAAACACTATCAATATCTGACTTTTCATTTTATATCCTGCCACTTCACTGAATTCGTATATTACTTCTAATAGTTTGTGTAGAGTCTTTAGTATTTTCTATGTATAGGATCATATCATCTGCAGATAGTGACACTTTAACTTTTTCTTTACCCATATATACCAACTCACTTCATTTTCTTGTCTGATTGCTGTTGGGGAGGTGTTCTAGTGCTATGTTGAATAACAGTGAGAGTGGACGTCCTTATCTTATTTCTGACCTTAGCGGAAAAGCTCTCAGTTTTTCAGCACTGAGGATGGTATTAGCCGTGCGCTTATTGTATTGGCCTTTATTATGTTTAGGTGCATTCTCTCTAACCCCATTTTCTTGGAAGTTTTTATTATGAATGTAAGTTGAATGTTCTCAAATGCTTTTTCTGCATCTGAGATGATCGTATGATTTTTATCCTTCATTTTATTGGCGTGGTGTATGATGTTGATTGATTTGCAAATATTGAACCATGCTTGCATCCCAGGAATGAATCCCACTTGGTTGTAGTGGATGATTTATTTCATGTAATTTTGAACTTGGATAGAAGCAAAAATTGAGACAGGGAAGCAGTTATTCTTTAAGAGAACATAAAAAAAATCACAACGAGATATACTTTTTACATAGTAGAAGATGTTGACTGTGATTATTGTGAATTTTACATTTTAGAAAATGACATAAGGAGCCACAGCCTGTACTGTAACTTATTCAGAGATAAAAGGAGACTGCATTGCTTCCAGATCTCCTACGGAGCAAGTGGTGTGGTTGGACAATGCCATTTACTCCATTGACCTTCCTGGGCCCCACTTTTCTCTTTCAACAATGAAAGTATTGATCAGAGATCCTTTCAGGTTTCTTGTATATCTTCCAATTATGTTGGCAAACGTAGATAATGGTAAAAGAGCTCTTCGGAAAGCTAGGTATTTTTATTTAAAAAGAAGATCTTCGGGGCACCTGGGTGGCGCAGTCGGTTAAGCGTCCGACTTCAGCCAGGTCACGATCTCGCGGTCCGTGAGTTCGAGCCCCGCGTCAGGCTCTGGGCTGATGGCTCGGAGCCTGGAGCCTGTTTCCGATTCTGTGTCTCCCTCTCTCTCTGCCCCTCCCCCGTTCATGCTCTGTCTCTCTCTGTCCCAAAAATAAAAAATAAATAAATAAATAAATAAATAAATAAATAAATAAATAAAAAAGAAGATCTTCTGGGGCACCTGGGTGGCTGAGTTGGTTAAGTGTCTGACTCTTGATTTTGGCTCAGGTCATGATGTCATAGCCGTGAGATCGAACCCTGCCCTGGGCTCTGCACTGAGCATGGAACCTGCTTGAGAGCCTCTCCCTCTCCTTCTGCCCCTACCCCTTTGTTCTCTCTCCCTCTCAAAAAACTATTAAATAAAAAGGCATAAAAAGAAAATCTTCTAATATTAGTACATAATTTGTCAACTATTAATTCATAGACATTTGTGTCTTATAAGTGATCCGCAGATAATAAATTATTTTAAAGTGCCACAAAATTGTGATTTAGAATACAATTTGACCTAAAACACCATGTATAATAAAATTGCATTTTTGTCCCTTATGCCGAATTTCCTCACTTAATAAAAATATCTTATTATTAATTGTATTCATAATAAATAGTAATAGCCATAAATTATTAGTCATAGTGATAAGGATTCCTTCGGGCAAAGTTTTGGGCGCTTAGAATTTGTGCCAGCCACCTTCTCAAGTACTTTATATGCATCATTTCATTTCATCTTATCTATAAACCCATGAGGTGTGTGATGTTATTATCCACATCTTACTAACAAAGCTGAAATCAAGAGAGGTGAGGGACATGGTCAAGGTCATAGAGAAAATTGATTTTTGAACCAGATCTGTCCAATTATGGAACCTATGTTGTTAATCATTGTGCCTTACAACCTCTAGAACTTATGCCTGTGCTGGCTTTGTTAGTGTATTATTGTAATAATCCTGTTGTTTGCATCAGTCTTTTCTTCACGTGAAATAACAATTTTAGCTACAAATCAACTTATTTACCTAGTTTTCAGGCAAGAGGTGAGGGATCAAACACGTACATCAAAATTGCTCGAATAGACAGAACTAGCAAAAACAGAGAAATGAAGTGATCTTTAAACTACCTCTCCTTCCTCTTTGAGATTAAAAACTGCTTGTATTTCCATTTGTTTTATTAATGTATTACTTAAGATGTGCCTACACCAGGGGCAAACACAGTAACATCATTAGGGAGAACACTTCTGGGTGGTGGAAAGTTCCAGTGCCTTAGGGGAATAACTCTTTGGGGAACCCTAAACCTTTCCCTCACGCACTAGTGGTTGACTGTCACGGGCAAACCTCAGTTGTCTCATGCACAGAAGAGGAGATAAACAGAGCAAATCAGAAAGGGCATGGAGCTCCTGAAATCCAAAGTATTTTCTACACATGGGATTCAAAGAAAGAAAGAAAGAAAGAAAGAAAGAAAGAAAGAAAGAAAGAAAGAAAGAAAGAAAGAAAGAAAGAAAGAAAGGAAGGAAGGAAGGAAGGAAGGAAGAAAGAAAGGAAGAAAGAAAGAAATGGAGAATGAGGGAGGGAGGGAGGGAGGGAGGAAGGAAGGAAGGAAGGAAGGAAGGAAGGAAGGAAGGAAGGAAGGATGGATTACCTCAGGGTTCAGCATAAAGAACTAAGCTAAGTGCCAAGGTTCACAAGGGAGTGAACAATACATGGTCCATCTTTATTTACCCAAAGTGTAACAGAGTTGCTGGTTTTCACTAGACTACAGATAGAGAACCTTGCAAAGGAAAACAAAACAAAACAAAACAAAACAAAACAAAAACCCCATAAAACTTTGGCTTCTTGTCTCCCCCCATTTCCATGTTGATGATGCTATACCATATGCAAGTATGTACATGACTGTGATGGTTTCTACCCTGTGCCTTCTTGTTGACTAGGGGCTGCTGCTCACAATGGGTTCAGAGTTCAACAATGCAAGGCTTGAGGCTAGTTCCCTGCATAACAGACATCGTTTTAAGTTACCTTTCAAAGGCCCGTTGATTTCTCCCATCATTTCTGTTAGAAAAAAATCTATTCCTCATTCTCATTTTTAGATTTCCGTTGAGTGCATATGCTCTGAGTATCTGCTGGATAGAAGGTACCTTTGCAAATAGTGGAAGTAGTTAAAAAGGTGACTGAGACAAATTATGTATCCAGTAAACTTGACTTTGAATTTTATGTCTGTAGTGCTTCAAACTTGGCACTAGAATGACCCCAAAGACCTCTGAGTGTAGAGCAAGCAAAAGACCAGCAAGAAAATTCTTGGGTAAAGGGCGAAAATTCTAAAATAAACCTTGAACGTGTGGCTGATGCCTCCTCCAGCCTGGGTGTTTGGGAATGCTCCCGTGGAACGATGATTCTGGGTCACCAGACGAATTAGTAGCAGAAGGCAAGGACGCGTAAGGAAAATTCAGGCGGTGCCTAGTACGAAGCCCTGTGGTGGATGTGGGATGGGAGGAGTGAGCCCACAAGTCACTCCAGAGTAAAAGCCAAGAACACGAGCCACCAGGAGCATCCGTTATCTGGTCATGGGAAGGTGTCTGACAGGTGGACCAATGACATGCTGCGGGGGAGCAAGGGTACACGTACCTGTCTGCTGGAGTACGAGAGGAATCTTTGGTAAGAATATGAGTGCACAGGAACCAGTATAAAAATAAAGAATTCAACCACATAGGAGTGAAATGGGACTTTTTAAAAATTTTCTAAGTCTACATTTGAAGATCTGTTTTCTCTCATCAAGGCAGCCAGCTATACCGTTTTAAGACGGTGTTTATTCATTTTTTTAACTTGAGGAAGATTAAAATGGAAGCAAGATTTTTTAAAAAATGTTTATTTATTTATTTTGAGAGAGAAAGAGTGCACACACAAGCAAGAGAGAGGCAGGAAGAGAGCTCTGGGGAGAGAGTATCCCAAGCCAGCTCTGTGCTGTCAGCATGGAGCCCAACATGGGGCTTGATCTCAGGAACCATGAGATTATGACCTCAGCTGAAAGCAAGAGTCAGATGCTTAACCAACTAAGCCACGTAGGCGTCCCTAAGTCGGTGCTTAAATGTTTGATTATATGAAATTATTGAAACTATGTACAGATAGATGTCAATCATTGAATCAACATAATACATACCAATGTCACTTTCATAGAATCTTTATTCCACTGTGTGTATAAACCTCCATAAATTGGGTGCAAAGAGACACTGAAGGTTCAAGTGAAGTTTTCTTAGTCAAGAAATAAGAATTTGGATTCACCCCCTCAGGAGCCACCATTGGCTCCAAGGAGAAACCTACAATATTGAACGTTATCTTACTTTGTTGCTTATTTATTCAATAAGCAGACAGTAAATGCCTTACGACGTGTCAGGCAAGATTTTAGGAGATGGGAAGGGAGCGTGGCACACAGTTCTCAACTGCCTTAGCAGCGGATTACAGTGAGTTTTATATCAGTCACTGAGAAGTTTCCTTTATTTCTGATTGCCCTTCCCTTCATTCCTTTGTGAAGCACTTCAGCCTTTTCTACAGATTTGTGATTGAGAGAGCTCTGTCTAGTCACTTTGGAAGGCTCTCTCCCCTTCAGTCCACAAACTCATTTTTTGCTGTGCTCGGACAACGCTGCCCCAGCACCTCCCCCCCCCCCCCCCCCCCGTAAGACGGTGGTGGCTAGCATTGTACCTTTGTTGTATTTTGGGAGATAATTTGCATGTTCCTTAGCCATCTGGGCATGCATGCATTTACATGCTTAGACATATGTATTTACATAAAGACTGGCTGGGGAAAATGATCTTAAAATTTAAGTGGTGTGAATTTGGACAAGCCACATGATTTCTTCAGAATGTATTTATCTCATTTGTGAAATGACGAATTAATTCTATTCACTACTGTGTGCCCAATATCTAATCATTAACACAGAATTGGCCCTTAGACATTTGTTTAATGAATGATGATTGGATGACTAAGGTCACTCCCTCCCTTCCCACCCATTCTATTCCCAGCATTATAATTTTGAACATTAAGTATCCAACAAACACTTTTTGAACTGAACTGCACTATGGTAAACTGAATTATACATTAAAACACTGAATAGTAAATTATCTTGAAAAAATGAGTACTAGCCATTTGAAAATCTGATGGTGTCCTTCAATTTTGTTCAAAGTAAATGGAAAACAATCTGACTTCCAAAAGGATTTGCTACCCCTAAATGAAAGTCATGTAATATCTAACCCTTTTGTTTGGCACTTACAGATAACCATCATTGTACCATTCAGATGGGCGAGAGATGTACCTTTCTTCTGTAAAGTGAAAGAAGGAATTAAAAAGAAAACATAAGGACACAATTTTCCTAAAATACCTAGATTTCTAGCACTTTCTCAGGCAAGTCCAATTGAGGATAATTTGGAAAGAAGTAACGATTCTCTTAAAGTTCTCCTTTGTATTTGTTGGAAGGTCTTCTCCTGTCCCCAGGGGTATGAACGTTCCTCCGGCAGGAAGGTGGTGCTGTGCAACGTATAAAGGAAACATGACAAAGTGTGTTCCTTAAAGTTCACGTGATTTGAGAGAAGTGAAAACTGGTGCGTATACATTATGCACCAATCAATAAATTACCGAGTGAAATAAAAATCATTAGCTGAAGAGATCACTGGTTTAGGGAAATCCAGAAAACCATGAACATGAGGGAGTGTTTGGCCATGTTTGTAAACCAGACTGAATTGTAGATGGGCTTTCAAGGTGGGTTGACTTGGAAACAGAAAGCAGAAGGAGAATCTTATTCTCATCAAGGAGACAGAATGAGCTAAAGCAGACAAGCATGACACTCTGGGTGGATTGTGAGTGTATTGATCTAATCGAGAGAGAAGGCTTGTCTAGTCAGGAAATGTGTTGAAAGAATGAGATTGTGTCAGATTATGGAAGACCTTGAAAGACGGCACTTTAGAGTTTGGGAGGAAAAGAGTGGCATGAGGAAAAAAAGTCTCTTCTTGAGAAAACCAGTTTTTCGTGAGTATAGAACATAGACTAGAAAGGAGAAAATTCCAGAGGCAGTCAGAACAGTTGGAGCGATGAGGTCAGAGGCCAGCAACCGTGGCTTCCCCTATAGTTTTGTAACTGAACTAACATGAGTTTGCTCTTTGGTGAGTGAAAGATAGAACCTTGTTGCACAAGGTAAAATTATTTGCAGCAAATGAGATCATGGGGAAAACTTGCGAAGCTGTGACTATTTGAGCAAGGGTGATGAGTTCCCTTTATTTAGAATCAGGATGAGTACTTAGAGAAGTTCTCTCATCGCATACAGACGCGGGAATAACGTCGTGCATGTGCCATAAGGATACACACCTATATGTATATATTTGTGTTATGTAAATGAGGCTGAGGTTTCTCTTTGGGCGGAGATTTTAGTATTCTAATGAGGTAAAGGTAAGTGTCCATCCCTCCATGGGTTACCATGCTCACAGGCCCAAGTCAGGGATTCAGCTCCAGCTGACCTGGGTGGTCTGGGCCACAGGGCAGTCCTGATCGCTTGAGGGGTCGTTTGGGTTTCCATGATGACATGTGATGCCCTTAGGTCTTGCGTGAGTTAAAAGGTAAACTAGAAAGAAGAACTTGAGGGGAAATGTGGGGCAGAGGTCACTGGGTAAAAGCAGGTGAGCAGTAAAGGTCAGGTCTTGGGGTCCCGCGGGTGATAGTTTCAGTCACCATAGGTATAATTTATACCTACGTTGGGCAAGTCCTTGGGTCACTTTCTCAAGTCACCCGTCCAAGAACATCATCAGTTTGGTGTTACTTCCATTTGGAAGAGAGGAACCTGAGGCTCCCAAGGCCGCTTTAATACCTGAATGCAGAGGGCACATCCCACAGGGACCCAGTGTAACTAAGCTTGTGTGTGATGCACCCAAACTCTGCACACAGGCAGAAATTTGCAGCTTTCTCACTAAACGTAAAGGGCCTATTGCAAGAAATTCAGTGTACGGCTGTAAGATTTTAAATTAAAGGGCGTGCAGTGAAAGAAATTGCCCTCAAATAAGGATCATAAGGGAAGGTGTCTTAACCGATTTTTATTAGCAAGTTTTCTTCATCAGGTATATAGAGAGGTACCGTTTTCTGTTTTCTCTTATCATCAGGATTTGAAAACTGGATGGGAAAAGATCCCATTAGTGCTTTGGCACTGCTTCAGAAGCTCAGCCCTAATGTAAGGAGAGGACATTTCCAATAATTGAGTCAATTCATGGAGTTTCGGCAGCCGTGGGTGGGTCAGGATAGAAGATAGCTCATCGGCCGTGTGCTGTTTGCGCAGCTAACACAAACTGATGTTGCCATTTAAAACCTAGTGAACATACATGGGGCACCTGAGTGGCTCAGTGGGTTACACATTTGACTCTTGATTTCAGCTTGCGTTATCATCTCGTGGTTTGTGAGTTCGAACCCCACGTCGGGCTCTGCACTGGCTGCAAGGAGTTTACTTAGGATTTTCTCTACTCCTTTGTCTCTGCCCCTACCCCACTTGTGCTCTCTCTCCTCTCTCTCTCTCTCTCTCTCTCTCTCAAAATAAATAAACTTAAAACTCTTGTAAATATATAAGGTTTAGAATCATTTCCTTGGTTGTGTGAGAAAACACCTGTTAATATCCCTCTTCAAAATGGTAGGGTTAGACAATTCTTTTCATTGCTTTCTTCGCTGTGCGGGTGGGCAGTATTATAAAGTACAGTCCGTGGTTTGTACTTTTATCTGTATTTCTGCCTATTCCTCTATTGAAGTGATATTCACCCATAATTCTAAAATCTGATTATTGGAAAAGGTATGCACTGCTACAGTTATGCTCCCTAGAGCACGATTGTATAAAAATATTTACAGTAGAGCCTTTCCAATAATTGGGGGCATAGTCAGGCTTTCAGTTGGCAGGCTCCCCCAGGCTAGCTCCCACCCAGAGACAAAATGACAGCCCCTGGAGTCATGTGCGCTCAGCATTGATGGGCTTTTCAAGAAAATGATGTGCAATTAGAGTGAAGTGATTTCAGAGTTAAAATACACGAACCTCACAACAACACAATATATGTAATGCCAACATTCTCCAAGTATCGTTCTGTGAAAACATCCCAGTGTGTGTGGAAGGTGCAGAGTTTATCCACTGACTTTAATTTGCATTCGAGGAGATTGAAAACGAAAAGGAAAGATGGAGAAGAAGGTTGCTAACTTAAGTGTGTTGCTACTGTTAGAACTGTTATAGCTACATGAGCTTGAATATGAAAATAGGTTAGGAACATGGGAATTATCTGAATCCACTAGACAAAAACCTTCTTTCCACTCTTTTAGAAAACAGTAGTTTCAACTGATATTTTTAGAGAGCAGTCTGGCTGGCTTCCGATTTGGGCAGAACAGTTAATTTGAAAATTTGTCGACTCCCTGGAATGCTCATTGTCTTTTCAACTTAGTGCTCTTAAGAACACAGAGCATAACGTAAAATTATCTTCAATATGCTTGGATCCAAAGTTGATAAAATTGTAAAAAGTTAACGTGTTAGAAAATCATTAATCCTACGATTGTTCCTTTGCGCACAGGTGTTAGTCTCTAGATCCCAAATCTCTGTATTTTGGTCTAGTCTGTGCTTTCAAAAGAATGGTCTCATGCTCCCCCACTGTCACCACGAAGAATACATTTCTCTGACGTCTGTGCAGGATCATTAACTTGCTAAAGTCTGTTATGTGCCTCTGACAAAATACACTCTTTTCATGGGCTCTTTCATGGGCTCAGTAGCGGATGCCCACAGAGAAAGCAAGAAAAATGCACAATCTCATATAGAGTTTATTACTTATATGAAGGTGGAGATTGGTTGACAAGGCACAGAGAATGTTGTCTGCCAGCGGCATAATTCACCGGCAGTTAGCAGCTGCTCCATATAAAATCTAAATTAAAAACTAGACATTGATTTCCTATCAGTGTCTGATATTTTGACAAGTCATAAGTGGCATGAAGGATATTATGATTTGTTCAAATGTAATATTTTAAAGAGCTCAGGGTTAGGTAGTGATGGCTTAATCTCGCATTCTGTTTATTTTTATTTTCCTTCAGGAAGCTATCTCAAGGGGAAATGAAGCCGTAATACCTTGATAATATTAATGATATTAATTTAAGCCTTTTAGACAGAACTGGGGATTGTAAGAAACTGTTGCCTCTGACTCTTGAAATGGCATTTCAGAACTACAACATTGCATGCCATCTGGTGACTATTATGTTTAAATCAGAAGTTGCTGGCTCCCCACATTATTATTCACCTCTCAGGGACTGTTAATCCCTTAAATTTAGTTGGTTAAGAAGCAGTCAAAAAGTGGAAGAATCAGTTAGTCAGAAAATAAACAGCTAGTGCGAGACTATACCTTCTCGTTCTGTGGCACTTCAACGTGGAGAAAAATGACTGGCACATTGTAGTAATCTTCAATAATGATGGAGTAATTACGGAGCTATGATCATATCACATTTATAAATGCTGCAGCCTCCTGTGTGAGGGACCTACCATGCAGACTGAATTAACCCTCTGGAAATCCACTACAGGAGGGATTCTGGATGAGAAAGGAAGTCTTGGGGTGATGGTAGGGGTGAACTTGCCAGAGGGAGAGCAGAATTATTTTCTGTGTACCAAACACGTAGTACTCACCCTGGATTGTTTTTCCCTCGTCCAAAATAGTTTTCAAAAAGAAAACCCAAGATAAGAGCTTTGAATTCCGTTTTACCCAATAATCCTTGGGCTATTCACTTGATGGTTTATAACTTGTGTTTTATTTCCTGTAGTAACGCCCTTGTTATAGCACTCTGATGCTGAATTTGATATTTAGCCCTGTGCATGCAACAATTTTAGACACGGATATAGCAGATGTGCTCAAGACGTCCCCTGCAGCAAGTTTGGTAAAGTGAATGTCTGTCTCTACAGACAGCTTCCTTTTCTGCCTCCTCCCGCCACCCCAACAGACAGATTCTGAGAAGTATAAACCAGTCTAGACTTTAAAAATTATAACCTTACCTACGGTGCGTCTATGGCACTGTATAAATGAGATGCCTAATAAATATTATTAACTCCAATACATACCAAAGAAAGATCTTTTCTTAGCCTTGGTAAATGGTGTAATTTAGATACACTTTTTGGCCTCATTTCAAAGAACCCTGAGGAGTTGGGGCTGTCGGAGCTCTGAAGGGAGACGGAACAAACACAATAGCCGGCTCTAGAGATTCATCTGTGCCTTGAATAATGACCTTATTGATTGAGAAGGATGCATCCAGAGTAGGGATTGAGTGTCAATGTCCTATGCAAATGGAGGTCTGATCACTCAGCCTGAAAGACATTAATGAGTTCCTCATGTGTTGATGGGACTAGAAATTTTTGAAATGTGGGTCAATCGCTTTTTTGAATCTTCTTTTTTTTTTTGGAGATGTCTGTGCTTACTTGTGTACCTCAAGACAACTCCAGTGGAAATCAAAGCCATTTAAATAACTGAGACCCTTAAGAAAAGTAACCGTTTTATGTAACATGAGAACAAATATAGTGCCTCAGAGTTCAGGTAGAATTGATTTTATTGAGTTAGGTTATACGTATACAATCGGTTATTCTTTTGATGGTTTTTCCTCCGTGAAACTGCGTGGATCAGAAAACCATACAATCATCTCATTTCAGATTCTAAAATAGTAAAGTAGGCATTCTACAGAGCATAAGAAGTACGGTAGCATAATCAGGACTATGCAAGATATTTGTGTTCTCTAATGCTAGGTGGTGGCATTTTGCCTTTCAGATTGATTTCATGGCTATGTCGTTTTATTTTATTTAGGGGAGAGAGAGAGCGAAAGAGTGTGTGCACATGTGCGCCAGAGCAGGGGAGGGGCAAAAGGGGTGTGTGTGTGTGTGTGTGTGTGTGTGTGTGTGAGAGAGAGAGAGAGAGAGAGAGAGAGAGAGAGAGAGAGAGAGAGAATATCTTAAGCAGGCCCCACGGCTGATGCAGGGTTCAACACCAGGACCTGAAGATCATGATCTGAGTCAAAATCAAGAGTCAGACACTTAACCAACTGAGCCACCCAGGCACCCCTCATTGCCGTGCTGTTTTAAAGGGAGATTGAGTTGAACACATCAACCACTGTTATTTGTAGCATATGAGACCTCTTTGATCTTAATCTGTATCCAGAGTCCTAATATATTATTTAAACATTGTAATTGAGCTTCCCGTGTTAACTTGGGCTCCTTTTCCACTGAGAATCTTCCTGTATAAGTTTTTATGTACTAGTTTGCTATTTCATTTATTAGCAGAATTATTCAACATGTTAAAACAAAACAAAAATATGGAGCTGGTCACGTGCTCAGATGTTACAAATAATTCTGACCTAATTTGTTATTTCAGAATAAATAATTTCTGGATGATTTGGCTCTGAAAAGAATACCCAATTATTTTTTTTAACGTTTATTTATTTTTGAGACAGAGAGAGACAGAGCATGAACGGGGGAGGGGCAGAGAGAGAGGGAGACACAGAACTGGAAGCAGGCTCCAGGCTCTGAGCCATCAGCCCAGAGCCCGACGCGGGGCTCGAACTCGCGGACCGCGAGATCGTGACCTGAGCTGAAGTCGGACGCGTAACCGACTGAGCCACCCAGGCGCCCCTACCCAATTATTTTAATACAGAAGCTTGTGTTCTTCTGGATTGTAAGGGTTGCATTTGCAAATATTAAATGACAAGTGGTTTATGGCACAAGGCAACCATTTTCCATCATGTTCGCGTGAGCAGTTTCAAACCCTGAGTCCGTGCTGTCTAATAGAAATATATCACAGGGGCACCTGGGTGGCTCAGTCGGTTGAGTGTCTGACTTCAGCTCAGGTCATGATCTCACGGTTTGTGGGTTCGGGCCCCGCATTGGGCTCAGTGCTGACAGCTCGGAGCCTGGAGTCTGCTTCGGATTCTGTGTCCACCTCTCTCTCTGCCCCTCTGCCACTTGTACTCTGCCTCTCTCTCTCTCCAAAATAAATAAAACATTAAAAAAAAAAGAAAAGAAATATATCACAAACCGCATACACAATTTTAAAATTTAGTATCCACATTAAAACATAAAACAATTAGAACACATTTGAATGATATATTTTATTTAATATAATACATCCCAAATATTACATATCAACATGGTGTGCCACATAGAAATAATTAGTGAAATAGATTACGTTATTTTGGTGCTAATCTGACAAAATCTGTTGTGCGTTTCACGATTACCACACCTTTCTGTGGGGAGAAGACCCCCTTCAAGTGGTCCGGAGCCTTGGATATCTTTTTGGATGTCTGCATTGGACAGGCCAGGTGCAGCTAGTGATCTCAGGCTCTGTTTACAGTAGGGTGGTTTATTGAATTATTGTAAGTGTGGAAATTATTTTTGCTGGGTCACTGCATAAATTTGCTTGTAATCTGATGATCAATCACGTATTTCTTACATTCCTCACATTTCTGTTCTGAGTGCCATGATGGCTGTGTGCACCATGAACCCTTAGCGGCTAGGTAAGGGATAATGGAACTGTGTCGTGACAGTGAGAGCAGTTTGTCTCCCATGAGTTAATACGTTTATAAATAAGTTTCTGACAGTTCAGCCTAACTTTTTGCTCCATGTTTTCTAAAACGCAACCGTGAGCTGTATGCGATAGGAATGGTGATGGTTCTGGTCGCGAGAATTCCTTGCTAATGCAACAGTCTTCTTCACCATTATTTCCACGACTCGCTTTGTCCAAATTCTTTCCTCAAATGGAACAATGTTCAGTTCATATGGAATACACATTATATTGAGCATATTTGAAACATCGGGAAAAATGAGAAGTAGACAAAATGATGCTCATTATATCCACATTGTCTATAAGATAATATTTTGGTAGGTTTACTGTCAGTTCTCTTTTTCCATGTTTTCATATGCATGATTAGTGTAGATATAAGAAGAGCACCCCTGCTTATCAATGATAATAATACATAGCTACATAAAAGGGGGCGGGAGGAAACCTTGGGAGGTGATCAATATGTATTTGGCCTTGGCGGTGATAGTTTTGATGATAAATGTATACTTATCCCCATACTCATTGAATTACATGCATTAAATATGCACAGTTTTTTATATGTCAATCATACCTCAATAAAGTAGTTTAAATATATGTATGTATACACAAATATATATAATACATACCACGTTATACATATACATAATAGGTACATATATAATATAGCTAAAACACGTTGAAATTTAAAACATGTTTATTTAGTGGGAAATAAATGAGTTTTGATTCTTACAGAGCTTTATTTACTGCTGAGTAACAAACCAGCCATTCAAGAAATATCATGGGCTCTTATGGCCACAGAGCTATCATAAGCTAAGCTGAAAACCTCAATCTCACTTTTCTCCCAGACTGTGTCCTCATTCACCTTCACTGGGAGTTTACTAGGAAACCAGCCCAGAAGCTTGGAAAGGAAGGATTATCACGTGTCAAAAACAATTATGTTTGCCATTCATTAACCGATGAAAAAAACCACCCTGAGTGTAATCAGTGTAACACTAGATCATAATTACCTATTTAAAGTAGTTTATGGTTTACCCAGGGTGCTCACCTCCATCATTGCATTTGGTCCCCCCCCACGGTTGCACACGTGAGCCATCAAGATTAGCACATACAGGTTGCACTCTATGGATCCCGTGGTGCCCATCCACGTTGCCCTTGAGTTGGCATTGCTGCTTCTAGAGTCTCTGGAGGAGATGCCTTTCCAGTGGTTGTCAGAGCCCGAGAGAGCTGCCTCCCTTCCTAGGCGGGCCCCCTCCTGAAGGCAGGTGGCATCCGAGGACTGGGAAATGGCGGGTGTACGGAGGCCTCTACTTCTTGCCTCCTGTCAAGACAACTCTGAAGGGTCGATCTCAGCTCCGAAGGGCCAAGGCTCATGGGTCACCTCTGCCCTCAGCCTGACTCCACTTCCCTCACTCTTACAGATATGCTGCCAAGAGCTCATCTGGGTGACTGGCCTGCATTCCATCTACATCAGCTTCCCAGGGAAGCTGATCTCAGACATCGTTTACAAAACCATGTCTTAAAGTTAATACCACTAAAGAGTTATACCCTCCCCCCCCCCCCCCCCGCCATGGGAATCTCCCTCATCGCTGATGGTCTTGCTTTCTCATGACTTCCTTCTAGAAGCCCGCCCTGACCAGCACGGTCTTACCCGATGCCTTCCTTCTCAGAAATCCCTATTGGCTTAGGTATCTCCTAAAGCCCCTCGGTGCCACCTGCTGTTCTCAAAAGTCTACATCTTTGCCCACTGTCTGAGGAGTTGAAGCAAGCTTAAATGAAAACTCATAATACAGGAAAATTATTTTCAAAAAAGATATAAATAACATAATGGATCAGGGCCAGGGAAATATAAATAAGACTCAAAAGGCAAAGCTAAGTGGACAAAAGATATAAACTTCCAGCTATAAATACGTTCTGAGGATGTAACATACGGCGTGGCAAGTGTAGTTAATGATGCCGTATTGTATATTTGATCGTTGCTAATGAGTAGTTCTTAAAAATTCTCATTACAAGAGAAAAAGGCAAAGCAAAGGAAGGCTTACAAATACGTCTTTCATTAGGGAAGAAGAGATCAACAAAGGAGCCAGTCAGCTCGTATTATGGGGACAAAAAAAAAAGCAAACAAAAAGCAAACATCTCCATTTCTCAGCTCCTCAGTGTTGACAAATATTTCCTTTGCTTGGTTGTGACATAAATTTCTCACCTGAGATGCTACATAAGTAGCACTAAGAGAGGGAAAGAAAAACATCCTCAAGAACATTTGTATAGTAAATCTTGTGCCAAGCTTCATATTGCATTTTATTAAAAAATGTTGTGATGCATTCTTAATAAAACCTCAAGAGAGACATGAAGTCAACTCCATGGAGACACTGTCAACTGGGTGGTCTGTCAAACTTAGCCTCTGTGGAACAGTGTAGACTATAGATGGCATGGGTGCATACAATCTTCTGCCTTCTACCATATGCCTAGTTGTGATACTCCTCATGGCTTTGATGCTGAATAAGCTTTTTAAACTTCATGTCCCTCGGGTGTCATCTCTCATTCTTTGTGATAATCATACATGTTAAACAGTTTTCATGGCTTTGGAATGGTCTGAAAGGCTAAGTTAGTGCCTAGGTAATCCACAGGAGGAATATAACACACGAGAGTTATTTTGATAATGAATCATGGTTTTTGCTTTCACCTGTCATTCTGAAAAGACCCAGATAGTAGACAACTACAATAGTTTCTCAGAACCTGAATTTCAAAAGTTAAACTAATATTAATAAACAGTTCAGCCACCGGGCACCTGGGTGGCTCAGCTGGTTGAGCCTCTGACTTCTGCCAAGGTCATGATCTTAGGTTTTGTGAGCTTGAGCCCCACATCAGGCTCTGCATTGACAGCAAAGCCCAGTTGGCTTTCTTTCTCCCTCTCTCTCTGCCCCTCCCCCACTTGTACTCTCTCTTCAAAATAAATAAACAAACATTAAAAAAAAATCCAGCCATATGTATGGAAGAGACATCCAACTCTTCACATCTGTTCTCACTACTGATGTAATTTGTGTTTGACTCTACTCTTTGCCCTACATGTCCCCCTTTCTTGTTTTAGTTTGTTATACAACATACCTTCACGCATATGGTGTATGGATAGTCCACTAGCAAAACATAAATATATTCTATATTTTCGCTCTCCTGGGCACCAGCTCATGTGTTTGAAGAGGTCTGTTGTTGTTGTTGTTGTTTAAATTCAGCCTTTGAAGCTGTTTCTGTACATAAGATGGTTCAGATGATCAAGTCTGCATTAAAGCTGAAAAGAGATGTCTACCGCTTCCTTAATGGCCATGCTCGGTCTGGTCCAAGCTCTGCCATTATCTAACAGGCATTGGTAATATAGACCTAAAAGGTCCAAGGTGATTCTCAGGAAGTGGCCACATTTCTTTGGCCTGTTTCCTCAAATTCTGAAAGAAATGTGAAGCCATAAAGTGAAAATAAGAAATAGACTCTCTAGCCTCTCCTGAGCTAACTCAAAATTGGAGGAAAACTCTTTGTGATGAAGAGAGAAGTTGTGTATGCAAAAGGAAGTTTACAGCATCTGCTAAATCTCCAATGGTATTATATATGGCTCACCATAGTATACTGGAATGATAGTAGGCATGAGTGGATAAGAGGTAGTATTTACATGTATGTATATGGGATTAGTTTTCTCCACAAATAATGTTTTAGATCTAGAAAACTAAAACTTCACAGTTACTATTATTTGCCAGCTTGGTGTGGAAAGGGAAGAGTCTGGATACTTCTAAAAATATGGCTACTATGCCTGGATTGATGAGTTTGGGTTTCTTTGGAAATCTTCCGTCTTGGAAATTTTCTCAACTTTACACCATGAAGATATGGTTCTATATTTAGCTATTTTTTTATATGACCCAATACCTAGTTATATTGTTCAAATATATCCTAGGTGCTATTTATATTAACAACTTTCAAGAACTGTGCTGGAAGTTATTAGATTATATAGTGAAGTTAAACTGATAGTTAAGAAAATCTGTATACTGTCCGTGTCGGTTAAGAAAAACTATTGTGCTTTTTCTAAACATATGTAGGGGACAGATTCTTAATTTAAAATAAATGGGCGATTTAGCATTTGGATTTATTAATTAATTCATCAATTAACTCAACAATAGTGATTGAATCCTCTTAAGTAGGAATAACAGTGATTGAATCCTCTTAAGTAGGAGGACTTTTTTTTTCTATCAAAAAGTTCAATGAGATTGATAACGTATGAGAACAGTGTTTTAGGTAATGTTGTGTAGAGTATACTGGAAAGGATAATGCTGAAGACTGCAGGGTCAGTCATGAGTTAGCCACCCTGGTTCAGGTTGGCATGGCTTAACCTAAGATTGACTTAATCTTAGTGGTAAGAAGACATTAAGAATGGGAAGAACCAAATAGGTGACAAAGACATTTTGAAGGAAGATCCAAATGAACATATCATTTTAGATTTTTAAAAAAAGCAGAAAAAAGAGTCAAAATGGTGTGAAGTTTTACCTGCAGACAATCAGAGAAATAAAAATGCATTTGATAGACTTGGATGGGAGGTGTTCGAGACTTTCAGAGATGTGAAAATAGGAGTGAGAATAGGACATCCAGAGGTCCTATCCAATAGGAAATGAGGATAGACATATAAAACAGGGAGAAGGATAACACCAATTTGGATGTTAATCAAATAAACGTAAGAGCTGAAGTCATCATAATCAAATGTTCTAGGAGAATGTAGGACCTTGGGAGTTGTCCCTGATTACAGCATAGGGAAAGAAATAATATCCACAAAGGAAAAGCCAACATGATAGAGTGTCATGTGACATAAAGAAGAAAGTGTTTAAAGGCACCTGGATGGCTCAGTCAGTTAAGCATCTGACTTTGGCTCAGGTCATGATCACGCGGTTTGTGAGTTTGAGCCCCATGTCAGGCTCTGGGCTGACAGCTCAGAGCCTGGAGGCTGCTTTGGATCCTCTGTCTCCCTCTCTTTGCCCTTCCCCCTCTCATGCTCTGTCTCTGTCTCTCAAAAAATAAATAGTTAAAAATTTAAAAAAAAAAAGAAGAAAGTGTTTATAAATTGAAGGCAAGGCCACAAATATTATTCTGTAGGTGTATAAACAATGAGGACTGAAAGAATGGATGCTAATTCTGTGTGTGCATTTGCATGACTACTTATCTGTATTTGTCCAGTTGAAATATGACACTAAAGGTGAATAAATGGATAACTTGGGTGGGGTAGTATTGTAGCAAGAACATAGATTTCAAGTTGAACCTTAATCAGTTTCTGCTTTGTCCATTATGTGGACACTTCCATGTGGAAGTGTAATTTCCAGCCATTCTCTTCTCCATGCTAAGCTTCATTTCGTTCCCTGAAAGATGGAATTCTGGACCCCGTCTGCCAGAATCTCAGTGATGAGTAATGTGCACAGCGATGCATTGGGTCATGATTTGGACTCTGTCAAAAATGGCTATTTTATCACTACCCGTAGGCAAAATCTTTTAATGTCAAATAATATTCATACTCCACATTTCTAAACATGGTTAACTAGGTACATGTTTTTCCTCTTATGTCAAAGTTACCAGCCTTCAAAGAAAACCTGCAGCCTAATAGATTAATTTTACTCCTCTTGTGACTGAATGTATTCACCTGCTTTCTCTAATTAAAACAACAACAACAACAACAACAACAACAACAACAACAACACATTTTTTAAAATTGAAAACATGTGAAGCATGCCTCATGTGCTAGGAGCATCCTAGCGTAGAAGAGCTAAAGAAATGTGATCAGTTGTTGAAACAGGAAATGCTAATAGAGTGACCAAGTACCGCGATGTGTTTGAAGATGCAGTGTGTGTGGGGTAGAATTTCCGCCCCAGACGGGAAGTTACTGTTGCACGTCGGCTACAGCTTAAAGGTGGAGTTAGCTGTGAGAGGAGCAAGAAGATCCATGGAGATTCTGGAAAGGCACAGGTGGTGGTGTGGCCTGGGAGGCGTGCTGTGCCTGGAAGACAAGGAGAGTTTTCATGGTTAGGATGTAAGGTTCAGTGATGGCAAGTTGAGCGAGAAAAGGCATTCCACACCGTAGAAAACAGGCCTCGTACGGCTGGCGAAAAGTGTGGGCTTGGAGGGAGTGGGGATGATGGGCCGAGAGCGTCTCTAAGCGTCAAGAGCAACATGGCCCTGGATGGGTTTTGCAAGCTACCTACAGGCTGCCTGGGGACGCGAGTGCTGTAGACTGGATGTCTGCACCCATCAACGTTCCCTGGTTGGAATTTGATCTGCAAGGTGACAGTGTCAGAAGGTGGGGCCTTTGGAGGTGATGGAGTCATGAAGGTGGAACCTCATGATGGGATCCGTGTCCTCGGTGGTGTGTTTATTTCATGCCCCCTCACCCCTTCCTCCATGAGAGGACACAGCGAGAGGACGCCGCCCATGAACCAGGAAAGGGCCCACACAGGACTGGAATCTGCCAGTGCCTTGATCTTGGGCTTCCGGCCTCTGGAGCTATGAGAAGTCATTGTTTGTTCAGAAGCTGGTCAATCAGTGCTACTTGGTCACAGCAAAAGGAGCTAAGACATCAGAAAAACTAAAGACGAGGGGGAGAAGGGGTGAAAGAGAAAGACATACAAGAGTGTGTATATGTAGGGGCACCTGGGCAGCTCAGTTGCTTAAGAGTCAGACTTTGGCTCAGGCCATGATCTACGGTTCATGGGCTCAAGTCCCTTGTTGGGCTCTCTGTTGGCAGCATGGAAGCCACTTCGGATCCCTGTCCCCCTCTCTCTGCCCCCCCACCCCTGCTCGTTCACACTTTGTCTCTCAAAAATAAATAAGAAACAAGAAAAGAGAGAGAGGGTATGTGTGTGTGTGAGAGAGAGAGAGAGACAGAGACAGAGACAGAGACAGAGAGACAGACAGAGAGGGAGACAGAGAGGGAGGGAGAGAGACACCCTTCAGAAGCAGTGCAGTGAGAGCACAGGGAGGAAGCCTGTTCTCACCCCTTCTGCCCTTGCCCTCTTGATGCAGGTTAAAAGTCCTCAGAGTCCTCCATACTGAGGCCCCGGGCCTGGGCGCTACTCCTCTGTCTTTCCCCTGCTAGCTACGTGGTCCTGGGCAAGTTCCTTTACCTCCTTAAGCTTCAACTTTGCTCATCTATGAAGTGAATACAAAAATGGCACCCATCTTTTATGGCTGCGTGAGGATTCAAAAAGGTAAAGTGGCTCTTACTGCCTCTCGTTACACATTGGATGGATATTAACTATCACTCCATCCCCAAATATCCGTGCCTGTATTTGGAGACAAATTCTCACTTTGGCTTCATTGCCCACTGGTGTTCCCTCTGCCATTTCAGCCCCAACGTGTGGCTCCGGGTGTCAGGAGAAGCGTCAGGCCCGGTGATCCACACGTATTCTCTCAAGCCGTGTTTCCAGGACGTCACCCCACCCACCCTTTCTCTGCACCCTGACACTCTCGTAGCTGGCCCGCAACACCTTGCTTTTATTTTTGCCAAGAGCAAATGCAAGAAACACAGAGCTCCTGGCTGTGTGGGTGAAACTTATCCCTGTAGACGGAAATGCTGTTTTGCCTTCAGAGTTGATCTTTCTCAGAGAAAATATGGGACAGAAATTTTTCCCTCTCTTTTGCTCTATTACTTGTATCTAGAACTTCACACATGCATTTACACATGGTGTGCATCAGGACACAGGGTTTTTAACTTTGAGTTGCAAATTGGTATTCCCCTTGGAAGGTAGTCCAAGTTTACCTTCATTACCTTAGGTAGTACATAATGTTGTATGAAATGGTCAGTCACATGCTCAGCCAATGTCTGTGAACTTACAGAAGCTCAAAGCTTTTGTTTGGGCCTATGTTTCAAGAGAATAAAAAAGGCCATGTAGAGAGATGCTTAAAGCAGAAGTAAGCGAGGTGAATGGCCCATAAATGGAATTGTACGGTCAAGACAAATGCAGAGTATTTAATAGAGAAAAGAACATATGGGAGGACTGGTTATGGCAGAATAAATAGTGCAAGGAGCTGAGCCCCTGAAGACACAAGTTTATTCCCTCACCTTGACAAACGGCCCAAAATGAGAACTTCTACGTTTGTTTTAAATAGTAAAATGCGCACATATACCGGTACAGATTCACAGATTTTAATACATCTAGATGGTTTGTATAATGTACAGAGTAGCTATTTTTAAAAATCGTTAAAATGAGGGGCGCCTGGGTGGTTCAGACAGTAAAGCATCTCTTAGCTTCAGCTCAGGTCACGATCTCACAGTTCGTGAGCTTGAGCCCCGTGTGGGGCTCTGCACTGACAGTGTGGGACCCGCTTGGGATTCTCTTTCTCTCCCGCTCTCTCTGTTCCTCCTCCACTCATGCTGTCTCTGTCTCTCTCAAAATAAGTAAATAAACTTAAAAAAATCATTAAAATGAAATGTTTAAAGGGAAATGGTGGGCTCCAGAAATTAGTTGGAAATTACTACATTGGAATTATAAACCCGTAAGACTAATAAATTCTACGAACACGTCACTTTTTCCTGTGTATGAGGTTGTTGGCATGTTCCTGGATAAACAACCATGGTTTTAGAGGTCTAGAGAAAAATAAAACTTTAATTATCTAGGCTGCCATCCACAAGTTGGCACGATTCTTGGATTTCCTTTCCCAAAAGAGTTTTAAGCTTCTTTCCATGGCCCGGTGCTAAATGTGCTTCTAAACACCTTGTGAATGTATGAATCATTGACTCTATCAAGGACTATTTGGTAACTTTGCTGAGCAAATTTAAGAGGCTTTTATGTTTAATCCCAGATTTTATTGAATTTAAGTGTTGAACTAAGACCAACATTGGCATAATTCCATATTGAAATTTATAAAATGTTCCAGCACTTTCCCCCCAAAGACAGAAGATATTTAACTACTTACTTTATGTAATGGAAATGTTTGCAGATTTAAGATTCTCCCAATCCATAGCCATCCATAGATTTTCCTTTCTACTCTGATCTATGGCGGGTGATAATATGTGGTGGTGAGTGTAGGACTGAAAGGAAGTTGAAAGTGTGCACGCACATGCACACACACACAGCTGTAGGGTCAGACCGGTGACCTGTGGCAAAGGCAAAATAATAATTAATGTCAGTAGCTTATTACTTAGCAGAACTATGCTGAGTTGAAGAAGCCGAATTATCCCCAGTGTCAGCAGGGGACATCTTCAGAGCAATAGGATCAGAACTTTCTCAAATATCTATCCAAAAGGACAAATGCTTATGTATACATTCACATGGTGAAGATAAGATGTGGGTCTTAGTCTTTTCATAATTAAATAAAAATGAAATTCGAAGGGTTCCTGGATGGCTCCATTGCTTAGGCATCGGACTCTTGATTTCTCAGGTCATGATCTCACAGACCATGGGGTCAAGCCCTGCGCCGGGCTCCATGCTGACAGCACAGAGCCTGCTTGGGAGTCACTTTCTCTCTCTCTCCCTATCTCTCTACCCCTCCCCCGGCTTGCATGCCCTCTGTCTCTCTCTCTCAAGACAAAAACATTTATAAAAAATAAAATTAGATCACATAAACAATCCATTTATTCTTATTAACATTCTTTTGCATACCTCCAATGCAGGAATGGAACATGCAACATACAGCTACACCACTGCATATTGAACCAAGCAGAACTTTAAATTCCTGACATATTGCAGCTAACAAATAATTGAGGGTGAAAACACCGTGATCTCCCCCACTGAACCCTCTTAGATTTCTGAGCTAAGAATACTGAGGTCTTTTCCTTGATAAAAACATCATCATTAGCAATAACAAAGATAATCAGAAGTGACACTGAGATGAGGCCAGTCATTTGTCTCCATACTTTGATTCTTACTTGCATCATGACTCTTATATTGCAGCAGGAAATAGAACACTACTTCCTTGGTTTTAGATTCTCAAACGATGGGAATGAACAGAAAACCAGGGACATTCCTACTAAGTGGTTCCACAACACCTGGTATTTGCTGTCTCTGCGGCTAACCGTACTGGGGTAACGTGTTTCTGCTCCTCATGCTTTAGGGATGTACCTAATGTGCTTGTCCATGCACATCCCTAAACTCACCTAGAGATTATTCATAAATTCTGGGAAGGCCACTTTGGTGTCCTAATACAAAGAAAACAAATTTCCATCTAAGATGAGCTCTACCTTCTTGTAGAAGGAGAGCTTTTTATTTGCTTGACTGCTTTTTAAATTGTTTTGTTGATTGCTTGAGTTATGTGTTTCTTGTTTCCATTAAAAAGAAAGCAATTTGAGTATCTTGTCCAGGTGCAGAGCCTCAGTAGAAGAGTACAGTGGTGATGATGTTGTCTAACTGAGGCTCCATTTCCCGAGTACTATGAAGAAGAGCTTTCATCAGTACTCTGTCACCAGAGGGGCAGAGGCACAGCTGAATCCCTTGTTTTAACTCACACTCCTATGTCAAGGTTGCAAGATGGATAACTTGACTCCGTGAAAAAAATATATCAGCAGAGCCAGGATAGGTCGTGGAGAGTAGAAAGCAGAGCATATGGTAGGTTCAGCAAGAAATGGCTTATTTGTCATTGATTATTCTTTTCTCAGAGCAACACCAAATATCCCGGTGTGTGTTATGACAGAATAAACCTGAGCACTCAATGAATGGAGACGTTTACAAATGATGCCCTGGGTGAGTTCGGATGCTCTTTATTAGCCTTTGTGTCAGTCTTTTAAACAGCACCGGATGTGCTTGGACCAGAGCACTTTGGTGTCTCATTCATCAGAGACCAGGATGATGGTTGGTGGAAAAGCGTTGTGTCACAACACACGCAAAATAAATAGTTGAGTGTGGTGTAAAAGTACGGTAATGAGGCTAACTTTGGAAGAAATATCTTTAAAAAAAAAAACCAATTATTTAGATTATTTAGTGGATGACAAATAATCTAATCACCACCGTAGACTCATAGGTTAAAACATATGTAAATATAGAGTGACTGTTTCGAATTCTAAGACCTATGTCCACGTAGGAGGGCATTCTCTCGCCTTCCTTGCATAATTTTTCTCCAATGTCCATAGCACCATCTAACATACTATATATTTTTTCTGTTTCTCTTGGGAGCTGTCTCTCCCAGAGAGACTTTATCCTAGAAATTTCACTGGCACGTGAAAGGCGTTGAGTAAATATTCGTGAAATGAAGGGATGAATCGTGGTTTGTTTTCCATGGTTTCTAGCATGGGTCATGAAGGCATGTCCTAATGGAAACTTGGTTAAGGTAGACATCATCTAAGAGGCAAGGATACAAAGACTTGGAGAAAGTACAACCCTTCAAGTTCCTTGGAGCCGCACCTGGAAGCACGTGCCACCCCAGAACCGGGGTCTGCCTTGCGTGATGAAGGCAGCTGTCACCCCAGACATAGTGGTGACCCGTTCTGAGGTGGGGCGTCAGCCTCGGCCACTTCTAAGTGCTGGCCTCTTGCTAGGTCCCTCCTTCAGAAGTCTCCATGGCTTCTTCCTCCCTCTCATCTGGAACTTCTTTTGAATCATCAGCTTCGGTGTGCTGAACTTCCCACACTACTTTTCTAATCTAAGACAGCTTTATTTATTTTTGTTTTTAATTTGTTTTTAGGGTATGTCACAGCCACATATCCCTTTTTTATTTAAAAAAAAAATTAAAAAGGGGCGCCTGGGTGGCTCAGTCGTTTGAGGACCCACTTCGGCTCAGGTCATGATCTCACGGTCTGTGAGTTCTAGCCCCGCGTCAGGCTCTGTGCTGACAGCTCGGAGCCTGGAGCCTGCTTCGGATTCTGTGTCTCCCTCTCTCTCTTCCCCTCCCCCTCTCATGCTCTGTCTCTCTCTGTCTCAGAAATAAATAAACATTTAAAAACCAGTAAAAAAAAATGTTAAATGTTTACTTATTTTTCAGAGGCGGGGGCAGAGAGGGAGGGAGACACACAATCCAAAGCAGGCTCCAGGCTCCGAGCTGTCAGCACAGAGCCCGACGCGGGGCTCGAACTCACAAGCCGTGAGATCGTGACCTGAGCTGAAGTCAGATGCTTAACCGGCTGAGCCACCTAGGGGCCCCTATATATCCCTCCTTCTTTATTATGTTTTCCGGTTAGATACCCATCCTTTCTGATAGACAGTCATCCTTGGATGATGTTGTTCCTTGATGAATTCTGTCAACTCGCAGAATGTGCTCAGCAACAGATCAATGAACTGCATGGAGTGAACTCTGAAAATGGCTCTGTGTTGCTCTGGTTGGATTTTAGAATTATTCAAGCAACTGTAATGGACAAATGGCTTTCGCTTTAAAATAGATCACATTACTTCATTGTCACATGACCAAGTCTTCTACCTTCCTTGATAAGAAAATTAGGCCTTGTAAATGGTCTTGTCTCTGATGAAGAAGACACAGATCAGTCATTCTTGCAAGAGCCTGACATTGTGGTGAATAAGTCTTTTCATGTCCGTAAGAGGAAATGCAGCTGTTGCCGTAAAATGTGACTTGAAGATAATGAAAAACACCATCACTTAAAAATATAACCCTTGAGTGCATTCCAGAGTCCCCGTAGCTTCTTACCTTAGTGAAATCTGCCTACAAAGCCATCAGTGCCCAAGACTATAAACGTGACACTGGAGCATGGCAGTCATAGCTTTTAGATGATTCAGTTGAGAAGGTGTTTGGAGGATGGAATCCGGACAAAGAACTTTGGGTAAGAAGGTGCATAAGTTCAGAACTTGGACACAAAGAGGGTTAAGGTGAGGGTAGGACAAGGGGCTTGGGAGTCACTGGTTTTGGATGGGAATGGGGGAAAAATAGAATTCTCTTAATAAAAATAACTATTTTTTTACAATATCTTATAACCTGTCAGTCTATTTTCCATACACTGTATCCTGGTTCTTAGTCAATTATGCAAGACAGACAGTGGAGATGTCAGTGGTACTCATTATTGTTTGCATTTACACTTGAGGTGGTTGTTGGTCTAGGATGCTAGACTGACTCGGTCATATAAAAGGAAGGTTCTGAACGTTGATCTGGCTGGAAGCAGCTCAAAAGGCCCACATCCTCACTGAAGGAGATGTTTTTGTTTATTTTTTATGTAATTTATTTTGAGGGGGAGAGAGAAAGCATGAATGCGAGAGGGGCAGAGAGAGAAGGAGAGGGAGAGAATCCCAAGCAGACTCCAAGCTGTCAGCTCAGAGACTGATGTGGGGCTTGATCTCAGGAATCGTGAGATCATGACCTGAGTTGAAATCACGAGTCAGGCATTCAACTGACTGAGCCACCCAGGTGCCCCAGGAGAATTTTAATTGTCTCTGTACCTTCCTGAGCACTTATTGTGCTTCATATCTTAGTCTACATATGGTAGGAGTTCAATAATTCATTTTTCTATACATTTAAGTGTGTCTGAGAATGTTAATTTCTTTGAAGTGCTGTAAAATAATATTAGTCCCCAGTAGCTAACAATTATAAACATATAAATTGTGTTTTCATTCTTCCTTCCTTTCTTTCTTCCTTCCTTTCCTTCTTTTTCTTTCTTTCTTTCTTTCTTTCTTTCTTTCTTTCTTTCTTTCTTTCTTTCTTTCTTTCTTTCTTTCTTTCTTATAATCCCAGCATCTAAGTAATGCATGCTTTATTTAAATATTTATTTTATTTATTTTGAGACAGAGAGAGCACATGTGCACAGTGGGCATGGGGGAGAGGCATAGAGAGGGTGAGAGTCTGAAGCCAGACTCTATGCTCTCAGTGCAGTGCTCAATGTGGGGCTCAAACTCATGAACTCTGAGATCATGACCTGAGCTGAAATCAAGAGTCAGACACTTAACCAACTGAGCTACCCAGATACCGCATAAATGCATACTTTATTTAAGTAAGTGAATAGATACTCAAATAAGCAATAAAAGTATGAATGCACTCTTAAATAACATGCAGACCATCAAGAAGGAATATATACCATAGGAGTAAATACTATCTAATAGCTTTTAAGAAATACTATAAATATTGACGCTGTGAATGCTATATGTTCATATTTAATATTTATGAAAGCTTTCATACTGCTTACTAATTCATTCATTTAAAAAAATTTTTAATGTTTATTTGTTATTGACAGATGCAAAGAGACACAGAGAGACAGAGCATGAGCATGGGAGGGGCAGAGTGAGGGGGAGACACAGAATCTGAAACAGGCTCCAGGCTCTGAGCTGTCAGCCCAGAGCCCGACACAGGGCTTGAACCCACAAACCACGAGAGCAGGACCTGAGCCAAAGTCAGAAGCTCAACTGACTGAGCCACCCAGGCGCCCCACTAGTTCATTCTTAATAAAATTACATTGCCTTCCTACCTTTTACAAATAAAACCAGAATAAAATCTATTAGGCTACAATGGTGCTATTAAAGACTGAAGGAAAAAAGCATTTATTTTTCTTCTTAGACAAAAGAAAAAAGTTCTGTCTAGGAGCCTAAAATTGCTAACAAAATTAAATATCTGTGACATTTGTATGCTTATTAAATTAAAACTTCATTGATTAGACATTATCTATACAGTTAAATCTAATTTTTGGTATGGATTTTTTATGACTTTCTCAAGATCTTACTTACAAAAATATGTTGTTTACATGAAAGAGAAAGTTATTGGTGGATTAGCTCACTTTAATAATATTTTATTCTGAAAGTCTGATTTCTAACCCTACTCTTTAAATATACGATTTGAAATTGTTGAAAGACAACCAACCAAATTCAAACTTGAATTTGAAATTTTATATACATTAAACCATTAAAATTATATTCAATAAATTTGCTTCAACTTTCATGCCTAAGAATATTAAATTAAGAAAATGCCTTTTCCTACAGATGTGCTGTACTCCTTTTTTTTTAATTCATGGGAGTTTATCAAAGAAGATATTCAGTGAGCAGGCTTAGTTGGTTGAGCTTCTGACTTTGGCTCAGGTCATGATCTCGTGGTTTGTGAGTTCGAGCCCCGGATCGGGCTCTGTGCTGACAGCTCAGAGCCTGGAGCCTGCTTCG
The DNA here is from genome assembly GCF_018350195.1 of Panthera tigris. Lineage (NCBI taxonomy): Eukaryota > Metazoa > Chordata > Mammalia > Carnivora > Felidae > Panthera > Panthera tigris. The sequence goes on along the minus strand of NC_056663.1, from coordinate 4,582,135 downwards.
GATTCTGTGTCTCCCCCTCTCTCTGCCCCTCCCTACACATGGCTGAGTAAAGTATTACATGAAACAGACGTCGTCGATTGGTTTTCCAAACAGGATAATACTATTGTTAGAAGTTCTCTTGTCAAAAGTAGAGTATTTTTGCGATTGCCAACTATGGGTGTTAATGTTACTGTTCTCTTGCAAATCGTTTAGCTAGCCATTCTGAATACTGGTAGAAAATTTTTATATTATTCTCCTAAAAGAGTCTGTGCAAAGGAAATACAGCCCCTCGCTCCTAAAGAGCGTCTATCGTGCTAGAGAGGAGGCACAGATCTGACATGCTGTGCTCGGTGCAGTTTGAACCTGAACTCTAACATCGGAGGAGTGACAGCCTGCGATACCCTGACTCAGGAGCGAGTTCTCTGTGAGTCAGTTGATGGGAGCAAACACATCCACAAAAACAAAGGGAGCAGTGGAAGAAGGAATATCGTAGCATAGAGGCAAACGGATAGCCCTCTGCGAATGGGGTGCTGGCTGGGCTCCCCTCAGTCACCTCCCAGGGTGACCCTCAGGCACCCAGTCTGAAATACTAGCGTAGAAACCAAGGAAACTACCCTCACTGAGTGGCTTCTGTCTATTAGGCATTGAGTTGCCATGACTCATCCCTTTTTCACTGAAATGCCAAAAAAGCCCCATTGCAAACAAACTGAGGCTTTCATGTTGCATGCAGGTGGATGTCTGCTCCAAAATCTCACTTCAGGACGTGTGTTTTCCAGCATGTCTTACTGTGGGCTCTGTCTGTGGGCACGGCAGGAGGGTAAAGGCTGTGATTTATGAATTTCTGTCTTTTTTTTTTTAACATTTATTTATTTTTGAGACAGAGAAAGACAGAGCATGAACGGGGGAGGGTCAGAGAGAGAGGGAGACACAGAATCTGAAACAGGCTCCAGGCTCTGAGCAGTCAGCACAGAGCCCGACGCGGGGCTTGAACTCACATACCGCGAGATCGTGACCTGAGCCGAAGTCGGACGCTTAACCGACTGAGCCACCCAGGCGCCCCTATGAATTTCTGTCTTAATCCACCCTACTAGAGATAGAAAATGTGGGATGGCCGGAGAGAGGTTCACAGCTCTGTCACTTTTTCTTTGAGATAAGTGGTTATATTACTCGAGGGCATCAGAGGCCACCTACTGTGTTTATCTATGTGTAACATGTAAACTTTCAAGGTCGGTGCCAAACATTCAGTGTCCAGAGAAAAATTCATTCATACATCACGAGGTGGTTAGATCAGAGGAAAGGGAAAGCTTCGACTCATATTAGCTAAGCTCACAAGTGATTAATGCATAAACCAGAAAGGAAATATATAAAATTCTAATAACATATGAGTGTCCCTGGGAAGGGGCCAATGATTAATCTTTGTAGTTGATCGTGATGGAGTCTGACAGGTGGGTTATGAGTTCCTGGTACTTCTGTCCAGAATGAGTCAGGTGGAAGAATTTTCTACTCTGGACCTTCTTCAGACACACCACACCACACACACACACACACACACACACACACACACACACACACACACACACATGTATTCTTGCCTTGGAGATACCATTTCCTAGTTTCATGGTGAGAATTCCCATTTCTGTGTTCTTATTTTTGGTTGCCTGCTCATTTCTCGTCTGGTTCATTGTCAGCATTTAATAGAAACATAGTGACCTGAGGGTTTTCCATGACTGGAATTTGGGCCTTTGTCAAATTCTTCACATATATTTTAAAATATATTACTTCTAGAAGAATGTGATCTCTTCAATTACAAGTTTGACTATTTCTCTTGGTGTATTTATTTTTCTTGGTATATTCTCAGGGAGTAATTACTTCTTCAGGTTTTAGAAGTGCATCTATTGACTCAGAATAGTGATAAGGTAATAATTAATGTAATAAAAGACTAAACAAACCCCCTCAGAAAATAGATGTAAATCTTTAAACACGGGGAAGTATGTGCTTGATTAAACGAATCTACCTCTCTCCTTTAGTTCTGGGGAATTCAATTTCTAGTATAACTTATACATTTTATGATTTATTTTCAGACTTCCTTAAGTGGTTCTGAGACATACATATCCTTTTTAAAAATAAACACCATATGGGCGCCTGGGTGGCTCAGTCACTTAAGCGTCCGACTTCAGCTGAGGTCATGATCTCACAGTTTGTGAGTTCGAGCCCCGCGTTGGACTTTGTGCTGACAGCTCAGAGCCTGGAGCCTGCTTTGGATTCTGTGTCTCCCTCTCTCTCTGCCCCTTCCCTGCTCATGCTCTGTCTCCGTCTGTCTCAAAAATAAACAAAACATTAAGAAAAATTAAAAATAAACACCATTGCATTTATTTTTAATTGATAATTGAAATTTGCTATATAGAAATGTTTTACAGGAAAACTTGAGTGATTTACATAATTTAGCATTTGTGGGATGTCATTTGATGGATCTTACGTTTTTCTTTTTGTATAGGCCCCACCTTCTAAAACTATTACTTTGGAGATTTGGTTTCAACATACAAATTGGGCAGGGGCGGGGGAAGGGGGATAAACATTCAGACCCTGGAAGAATCCTCTGTTCATTACAATAGAAGTGGGGACATACAGCTATGCTATTCAAAACTTCGTGTGTATGAGGATCACCTGTGGATTTTTAAGAAGCAGATAGAATCCTCTAGGTCTACCGTGGGGCCTGAGATTCCAAAATTCTAACAGGTTTCCAGTTGATGAATAAGGATGTGGAATCCCACTGAGTAGTGACAAAGTAGAAGATGTAATTTACTAAATGGATCTTATTTTCCTAAATAAACTGGTATATGTTCTTGTCATCATTCTTTTCCTTGAAGGTCCTATAATACAGTCCCTGAGACAAGTGTGAAGATCTAAACCTGGTTGGCTCAGTTGGTTACGTGTCGGAGTCTTGATTTGGCTTTGGTCATGATCTCATGGTTCTTGAGAATGAGCGCCAAGTTGGGCTTTGCCCTCACAGTCAGGAGCCTTCTTGGGATTCTCTCTCTCTGTCTCTGTGCCCCTCCCCTGCTTGTGCACTCTCTCTCTCTCTCTCTCTCTCTCTCAAAATAAATCAACTTTAAATGCCTTCTTGTTCTTATTTAGAGGATGCATTCATCATACTACTTGTAAACCCTTATACCACAATTTTTGTGTATCTTAATATGGAAATAAAAGATTAAGTACATTTTTCAACATTTCATCATGAAGAGTAACAAGGCTTTATCTCCCCGTCATTATTATTTAAGGAGTCTTGTGGCGTGAACAACAATTTGTTTACAACCCATCAAAGTAGAATAGCCCAGTAATAGTATGGTCTGAGAGAGACGTTCCAAATTTTTGAGTTACAATAATGATACTCATTATGATACAATTATTTAATGGAATCCAACAATGATTCTTATGTCTAAGCCTAATTAATGGGAGAATAGTGAATTGTGTGTATATCACTATGGTCTTTTGTTAGGAGATGCCTTTTGATGATTCTATAAATGTCTAGTGAACTTGAAGAGGAATAATATAAAAAGAGAGGTACTGAGTTATTTTTGGGAAAAGAGGAAAATATGGATAGAGTTCGTGAGGAATGTAATATTTTTATTCTTTCAGTCTTAAACTGAAGGACATCAATGACAAACCTGTTTAAGCTGAATAATAGATTATTGGGTTCTACTAAATTAATTTCTGCATGTTTATTTATATTTAATTTTTATTATAGGAAATTCTAAGTGGAGGTGTGATTAATGCATACTAATAAGATTTTTATTATATTTTTTCAAAACTTCATATTTATTTATTTATTTATTTATTTATTTATTTATTTTAATGTTTTCAAGTTAGTTAACATACAGTGTAGTCTTGGCCTCAGGTGCAGTGCCCAGTGATTCATCTTTTACATATGACATCCAGTACTCATCACAAAATGTGCCCTCCTTAATGCCTGTCACCCAGTTAGCCCATGCCCCACCTACCCCTATCAACCCCCAGCTTGATCTCTGTATTTAAGAGTTTCTTATGGTTTGCCACCCTCTCTGTTTTTATCTTATTTTTCTTTCCCTTTCCCTATGTTTGTCTGTTGAGTTTCTCAAATTCCACATATGAGTGAAATCATATGATATCTGTCTTTCTCCGACTGACTTATTTTGCTTAGCATATACCCTCCAGGAATACTATTCAGCAATGAAAAAGAATGAAATCTTGCCATTTGCAAAACTTTATACTTAAAATGCAGAGCTTTAGTTATTGTGAAAAGATTGAAAAAGCATGAAGTCTTCAGGTAGGAAGTTCAGTAAAGCTCATCTAGTGCAGTGACCCATCTTGTGGCCTCCAGGAGAGGACTCTACACCTGTCTTGAGCATGGACCCAAAAGAAGATGTATGGTTCTTGAAGAGGCCATAGATACATGTTCATGTTCACCATAGATACAGCTCCTGTACCTTTCATCATTTGGTGCTTTCTCTGCTATCTGAAACCACAATGGGGATGACTCAGAATCTATATATTTTCCAACCTTGATAATATTGCACATATGTGGAAACAGAAAGTTTATTTCTGTCCTTTGCTGTCCTCCTTTTCTCTGACCACACCCCTCTGGGTCTGTATCCTGATTCCAATCATTGCTTCAGAAACAGGGTATCCAATATGTGGTGGGGAGGGTTGCTACCTTTCCATTCTAAACGGTATTTCTACAATAAGTCCTTGCATTTGCATGAAAATAGCTTCTTGCGATTACTACATCCTAACATTAGTTCATATTGAGGTTTCTGTGCTTCATTTTTAATTATACCAACTTATGCTCAAGTCAGATCTTTCCCATCTTGTACTTGCAAAATGTTGTAGTCGTTACCATGTCACTTTTTTCTTTGAGTGCATAGGTGTAAACTTGACTGCAGAAGTACTTACTTTTCTGTGAACGGTAGCTTACTGCGTTGACATAATAAAAAAATTCAGGAGGGTTCAGACATTTCCTTCCAAAGAGATTCATAGTCCTTCCTTCCCTGCCAAGTGTGAGAGAGATCTCTTTCTGGTATGGCCTAGGGTGGATGATGAATGAATATTTTAAATAAAAATGAGTCTTCCGCCCATGAATCATTATATCCAGCATTTCTATTTTCCACATCTCACCGAACTATCTTAAGGCATTATATCTTAGAGAACTCCAGGTACACATATCAATGTTCCTAGACCAGAGGCACTGAAGAAGTCACAGCAGGGAAGAGATGACTGGGTGACAAGTGGATAGGAGATGGGGAGAGGTGATAAATCAGGAACCCAATTAATATTTTCATATCTAAGTATATTATATATATTGCTTGGTTCATTACATTTTATAAAGGGGGGGAGTCAAAATAGGTCTTAAGTCCCAACAGACCCACAGACACTAACACAATATAATGTTCAGATCATTTTCAAACCATTTATTTATCGAGTACATCATGCTTATATTTCAATAACACAACATATTAAATAATTTAAGACTAAAATTGCACTGCGATTTTCCCTCACATAAAATAAATCAGTAGCCTGTATTTTAGGATATGCAGTAAGATCCAAAGATCAACATTTCAATTATTGACAGGTTTCTTTCATTTTGATGCATGAATTTCATAATTTTTTTCTCATGATAATATTTAAGAACAATAAAGTAGTATGAGACCTGTCACTCTAAGAACACAAATTAAATTGCTCCCTTAAGTTTTGGATAAAAAGGGAAAATGGCAGAGTTGATACATAATTTTCCAACACTCTGAAAGATAAATAGAATTAATTTTCCACTTCTGAATATTTTAAATAGACTGGGGTGCTTTATTGTAAATGTACCAGAAAGTTGAATGATGGCAGTATTAAAAAAGTCAGCTACCTTCCCTCTGAACTTCAACTGTAGAATAACATGATCAATACCCTTTTGGTCCCAGTAGAGGAAATATTTGGTTAGTATTCTCAGAGGTGGGTTTACCCCACCTACAGTACTGGGCAAGCCTCCAGCAGTCTGTTCACATGATCATCTCTTTTTCTAAAATGTGAGATATTAAGATATTAAAACTGCAAATGGTTAAGACCACCATCTCCTTCTTTTCTTTAATTTTTTTTAATGTTTATGTCTGAGACAGAGAGAGACAGAACATGAGTGGGGGAGGGGCAGAGAGAGAGGGAGACACAGCATCCGAAGCAGGCTCCAGGCTCTGAGCTGTCAGCACAGAGCCCGACGCGGGGCTTGAACTCACAAACGGTGAGATCATGACCTGAGACGAAGTGGGTGGCTCAACCAACTGAGCCACCCAGGCGCCCCAAGACCACCGTCTCTTTCACCTTGTCTTGTCCATTGCTCTCCCCCTCATGCTGAGCAGCCAAGGGCATTTTGAGGACACAGCTAAGACGTTCAGCCACTGATATATTCTCTTGTCCCTAGTGAGAACGATTTGTGGGGTTCTCAGTTGTATCATGCATAATTAAGGTTCTGTTAGCCATGCTGTTTAGAAGTGGCTCCTGGAAATCCTCATACCTGGTGCTGTAACATTAACACGCAAAGCCTAAGATGGTGTCATGTGTGAATGCGTCCTCAGGGAACTGGTGCCTCAAGTACATGAGTATAGAAGAAATAAAGACTGACGTGTATGGGGCCAGTAGCTAGGCTGCGGGAAAGGTTTCCAATCATCAGACTTGGGTATGATAAATGGGGGGTGAAGTCCTTGTTGAAACCCAGTCAGGCTGTCAGAACTATACTTGGTTATGCCTCATGTATTACTATAGATGTCATATAACTTTTGCTTTTTTGTTTATAGTGGCATATTTGATAACTCAGATATGAATAATGATGCACGTGATAAACCTCAACTATGCCATTTGATTTGCAATTGGGGAAGACAATTTAAAACATTTCAGTAGAACACATAAGAAATTACCATCTTGTGGGTGTTGTGGGTGTTTTTGAGAGGCACCAATGCCTTTCTCCTCTGTCTACTTAAATACATTTATCAAATAATGGGAGAGTCGAACACAATCAAGTGTGACAAAGATGAGTGTTGAAATCATTGGAAATTATTCTGCCGTAGAGAAGCAAATAATAAAAAAGCTAAGTCATACAAAATAAATTATTCCTTAAGAGAAAGAGATATATTTTGAATAGAAATAATTAGTAGGCTTTTGTCTTGATTGGAAAGCCAATTAATGATGAACAGTGAATTACATAGTTGAAGAAAGATTTAAATCTCTTGCTGATTTAACTCCAAATACTCCCATCAATATTAACATAAGTCTTAGCCTACAGCACTGCAATAAAGACATCAGCCACAACGTAATTTATAGGTGTCAATCCAAAGAGTATTTATTATCGATAATTCCAGAGACAAGTTTGAAAAAACCTAGAGACTTATTGATCATGCATGAAAGTAACCTGTTAGAAATCTTCCCAAATTGGATAATACAAAAAACCATATGACATTAACAATAACTAGCTGTGAAGATAGACAAAGCTTTCTATTAATATTTTTTTTAAATGTACCCTGATGGGGAGGAAAAACGAGATGGTCTGTTTTTCCCGTAAAAAATAAGAGTTGTCCTATGAAGGCCTGATGAAAGAATATGCACACAAAAGGTAGAGGAAAAAGAATTATAAATGTGCATCAGGCAGTTAAGTCATCAAAATAAAGTTTTTCTAAAATTTGCCATGTTTTTGGAATTTGCTTCTTTAAAAAAAAGTTGAAATATGTTCTCATGAATTCCATCATTCTACATTATGACCTTTGTTCCTATTTTTTTGGAAAGTCACTACAAAATTTATTGCCATGTATTTAGAATCATGGCTTTAAAACTGGATAGCCATTATGTACACACATACATATATGCACATATATAATATATACATTCTATTATGTAACTATATTTTATAGACTGGCATACCTTTCACACACACATTCTGTACACACAGACACACACGTGCACATGTGCATGCATGTGCACTCACGTATACAAATAAAAGTTTCACAAAATAATACTTGCCATTGATATGTGATGTAGACTTCAATAGTTTCTATCCTGTTTGATCCTTGTTTGTACCTTTAAAATTTTTCTTAATGTTTATTTTTTAGAGAGAGAGAGAGAGAGCATGAGCAGGAGAGGAGCACAAAGAGAGGGAGACACAGAATCTGAAGCAGGCTCCAGGCTCCGAGCTGTCAGCACAGAGCCCCACGTGGGCTCATGAACTTCGGGATCGTGACCTGAGCCAAAGTCAGATTCTTAACTGACTGAACCACTCAGGCAACCCTAGTTGATACTTTAAAAAAAAAAAAAACATTGCTGCTGAGTCCTTCTTAAAATGATTTCAAGTCTGCATTAGCTAAGGTAAAATTTCAAACCCTGTAATATAGCCTTTCAAAAATATAGATTTTTAAAGAAAGAAAACAGTGCCTTAAGGGGCTTGAGATTCTACTGGCTCCTGGGGGTGGAAGTGATCGGACAGCGTCCCTGCTTCAGGGTGCTCACGCTTGAGTCATATGATTGTGTCCCCAAATGAGAATGGTTTTGAGGCAGGTGTGCATAAGGCACAGTGGGGACAGAATGTAAGATCAGCTCGTCCTGCTTGGGGACCTGCCAGAGAATGTTCTGGGAGATGTGGTGTTTCACCTGTAGGATGTGGCAGCTCGCAGTGGGGAAGGGAGGCACCCGGAAGGGAGGCTGGCCACTCAGACATTGCCATGGGTCTGGAATTTAAACTTGAGATGCTGCAGGGAACTTCCAAAGAACAGACGGCCAGGAGGCACCTGCTCGGTGCCGGGAAGGATCCCTCCGGGAAGGTGGAGATGACATACGGGACAGAGACAGAGGGACTACAGAGGAAGCCCTCTCGGGAGGTAGGGCAGGACTTGAAGGCCATGACCAGGGAGTCAGGCTGGGAGGGACTGGATGAGATGTAGCAGTACGGGCTTCTCTGAGGCCAGACCCGAACCCCCTCTACGGATTGACTGCTCTCCCGTGATCCCGCCGGCTTAGTGCTCTAATGAAGCCTGAAGTCTTGGATGGATCGGTCCCAAGAAGACCTATTCTCCTTTAGAAATGAAAAATCTCTGAGGGCTGATTTTGACTTTTTCCAATTTTTGGAACCGAGTACAGAAGGATTTTGTTGTGGATTTCATCTATAAAAAAACAGTTTGGGTCTTTTTGTTTGTTTTGTTTTGTTGTTTATTTCAGTGAGGTCACATTCATGTGTCCTTACTTCCATCCATGTTCTAGACAGTGAGCGTGTTTCAGATGTAGATGCGCTAAATAGGGAACCCGACCGGAGCTAAACATTTGTGAAGCTCACATTAGGTGAAATGTCCCCATTAAATACTCAGCCTTTCCATCCACGTCTACCCCACGTCTATTCTGTGCCAGCTCCGCGTGAAATTCTGCTTCTTCTGTGACTAAAAACCTGAACGTGACAGTCTCAAGAACATAGACTTACTTTACGAGACATACGTATTGAACAGATACAAGGAAACTGGATGAGATATATTAGGTAAAGTGCACATGCCTCTGTGTGCCTGTGTATGTGTGTTCAGAAAGAACAGTATGTCAGTTATTAAACCGCATTCCTGTGACTGTCAGTTTAACTTGGAAGACTCCAAATTATTTCTGCAAGAGGAAATGTATTTTTCAAACTTGTTAGGTCCTTGAGTAGGACCCCCAAATACGCAGTTTTAAGCAGAATAGATTATCGCATGCATGAATATATTGTGTGTGGTCCCTAAGCCCGGAAGAAAACAGCACATTTTTCCGATTCTAGATCATGACCTGTAGTTTTCCTGAGACAGGAGCATGCATCTTATGTATTTATCATAAAGATCTGGATCCTATGATCAGAATGGCACGCCATTAGTCATTATAATAAAGCCAATTTAGTTATATAACACATCAGTAAATAAAAATTTCGTGTCATGCGCCTAAATTGTACCTTGTCCAGAAATGACAATAAAAAATCTTTTGAAAAGATACAACTTTATTGTTAAAAATACAGGTCTGGGTTTTAGGGAAGCATCTTTCTGTAACAAACAGACACCTTTGAAGTCTATCAAACACAAAGGTTTACACCTACCTTTGTTTGTCCTAAGCCTGTGTTTGAGACCCCAGCTAGCCAAGCATCCCTTTACGGCCATCCTAAAGACCTGACCTCCCCTCGGTCTGTGACCCGAGCTCTCTTTACCGTTATCACCTTCTTTACCCTCACTCGTCCTCCACATTACATGATTGAGAAAGTGTATGCTATCATTAGATCATTTCAGTGTCAGACTGTCAATTTCAAATCCAAGTGTCAAAATTTAATTTCTCACCTTTCCCCCAAACCAGTTTTGCTGTCAGTCTCCTAGTCTTACAGAATTAGCATCTTTGGGGGGGGGGGTGTGGGGGTTAATGTTTGACTCTTCCTTACTCATCTACCACCTGCAGCCAGCCCATCAACGGATAATTCCCAAAAGATAGTTGTTTCCACTTCTTCCCTGGCTGAGTTCGGTCCAGTCCTTTACTTACTCTTTAGGTCAGCACAATTAATCCAGTTAATTGATTTATGCCTTCTAGCCTTTTTTTTCTTTTGTTTTAAATACCTTTTCTGTGAAATCATTTATATATATGCTATATATATGATTTCATCATATATACATGATATATATCTGATATATATATATCATATATATATGATATATATATATATATATCTGATATATATATTATATATAAAATACTCTGAATGTGTGAAGTCTAGCACCAGTGGAAAACGGAGGCGAGGAAGTTGGGTCCGTGCTGAGAAAGTACACAGTGTCTATAAAGGACCTGGTCACTAGTAGGTCTGGCCGCCACGCTCTCTGTTAAATGCAAAACTCAGGATGCACACAAGCTGTGAAGGGCACGGTGGTTGGCTGGGACTCGGGACGGGAATGGTTGCAGACGGGAGCCTGGTAACCACAGCTAATGTTTGCTGAGCACTTAGGCGCCAGCTCTGTGTGAAGCATCGCTTATGCGTGAGGAACAGCTTTCCGTAATCCACACACAAGTTGACTGAGGCTCTTATCCCAAACTCCTGTGGGTAAAAGTGTGAGGGCGGGCGCAGCATACCAAGCTGGCTCCCAGCGTCTGCACTATCCTATTTAAGGCAGAATCAGGTTTTTTCCCCCTAACATTCTTTGATTTTGCCTCGTGTCCCCTCACAGTTTCCTCATTCACTGTTTTCTCTGGGAATTAGGTCTCACCTCCTCACTCCGACCTACACTACACAGCACAATGTTTGCAAAGCCACTTTCTGAAGCTTCGAATTGGCTCTTCACCTTTCCAACGCCCTCCCCCGCCTTCCACCCAGTCCCTGTGGCCTCTGCTGTGGCACATGATTTTGAGCTTCTGACTTCTCCTGTTTTCTCAGATTTTCCCATCGGAGGGTGTTTCCAGTTCTTTCTGGTCAGGCGGATTCCTTCCCCAATTTCCAAATGAATGCCGTTTTCATCCTGGAACTGTTTCCGGGTCCCTCTAACCATTCATTGTGATTTCTCGATTATCTGAATATCTCCGAGAATCATCAGTTATTCCTTCCTGGATCCCAAACGTGGTGTGCTTGATCTGAAGAGAAGGAAAAGTGAGAGAGGTTTTTCTCTTCCCTTTGTTGCTCGCCACCTTGTAAAATCGGATATTGCTGCGTTCTGTCGGCACAGAGAACGAAGCATAAGGTCAGGAATCCAGGACTGTAAGCATCAGGCCGGCAGGATGAGCTCACACACTAGAATAACACAGCTCACGAGAAGCAAGGCTTTCCAACAAACATTAGGCATCCCAAGAAAGCTGACGTGGGCTAAACACAATGTCTAAAGATAACCTGAGTTCCTCAAGCAGCTCTACAGTAATATTAGCAAGTCATGTATGAAATCCATTCAGAAAAACGTGCGACAGGATAGCCCTTGTGTGTCTGGGAATGGGCCCATTTGTCACCTGCTCATCATGAAATCCTTAACAAGGCAGGGATGCTTCATGACGTACAGTGGGAGCAGAAAGTCCTGCTTCTGATTCCCGCACCACCGCTTGGGAGCGGTGTGACCTTGGGCCAATAACTCTGAACTTCACATCCTGAGATGAGGACTAGGAGACTAACCGTGCCTGTCTCCTGGGGACACCGTGGGGGACTGAGGTAAGAGGAAGCCCCAGGAGTGTGTGACACAGCGCCCGCACACGGTGGCAGGCACCTGCTGCTCACCCCGTCCTCCCCATTCTTACCGTTGCCCCCGACATTAGATGTAGTAAACCTCCTTCCCTTCTTCTCTTGGCAGGATGTGGAGTCTTAGGGAAGAGACCTATAAAGGAGAAAGAGAGAGGCAACATTTTCCTGACCTTTAATCTAGGTTGGATTGAAATGTAGTAGAAAGTTTGACATTACAAAGAAAATCTGTCTCCCTGCAAAACTTCCGGGTCTGCCTAATATGTACTCTCACTCTCGGACAGAGAGTTGATTTGGGGCTGATAAATTGACGGTAGGAAGACAATTGCCCTAGCAACAGAGAATCTAGGACTGCATCCCGGCTTGCTAACTCGGTGGCTGGCATTTGAGAAGCAATTTAAAAAGTCAATTGAATGAGAATGTTAGACCTTAGCATTTTTCAGTGCTAAGATGACTGAGGTGTCCTCTGTCACTCAGTGGTAGTAATGAATGTTCTGAAAGAGAAGGAGGTGTCTCACGCTGTGCAGGGGACATTCACCTGTCATGTGTACAGACGGCCTGAACACCAGCCCCCCCACCCCAAATCCCTTTGCTCATGCCTGTGGAGGCTTGCCTAGTCTTCTTTTCGAAATTTTAATGAGGAACAATTCACTACTACTGAGGCAACTTGTGTTCCATCAATTTTGATGTGCTTTCAAACACCCCAGCCCTCCCCGACAGCATCTTACAATCATCCAAATGGAAGTTTCCACAGAATCACAGGGTATAACAAGTAGTTTGCTAAAGCCAGACCTCCGAAGGGAAGCAAAATGCTGGGGCCCTTGTTAGCTGGGGTAAACAAACAAACACAGAATCGCTCACTGTGGTAGAGTTTAGCCTACGGATCCAATACTGGAAATAACCAGGTCCTCGAAACGAGGCTGGAGATGGCCCTAGTCAGTTTCACTACATGAGCAAACATTTTATTTGCCCTTAAAAACAATGGATGTCTCTTTGCTTTGCATGATCCACTCACCTCAGGTCAAAGCATCATTTTATTAAAAAAGAAAAAGAAAAAAAAACATGCCACCAAAACATAAAAGATATTTTTCTGTATAATATAGTTGTATTTTGTTAGACAAATGTATTTTCACGCTCAGCCTTATTTTTGCTTCTCTTTCGGGGCACCTGGTGGCTTAGTCGGTTGGGCGACTGACTTCGGCCCAGGTCACGATCTCACGGTTCGTGAGTTCGAGCCCCTCGTCGGGCTCTGTGCTGACAGCTCAGAGCCTGGAGCCTGCTTCGGATTCTGTGTCTCCACCTCTCTCTGCTCATCCCATGCTCATGCTCTGTCTCTCTCTGTCTCTCAATAATAAGTAAAACATTAAAAAAAATTATACTTCTCTTTCAAACCCCTTCCCCAATCATTTAACAGTTCTTGATTTCTAGAAGTCGGTGTTACAACTTCTAACCACACCAAGTAACTTTAGAGCCAGAGAACCTGAATCAAACTTTAGTTTTCATCTCCTTTTGGTGCCAAAATAAAAACAAACAAAAGAAAAATTACATGCATAAAAGACTCAGAGTAAAATGCAAATTACTGTTGAGTAAGCTTATATTGTGAAATTCACATCCATAAATAATACTTTGGTTTCGTTAATGCTACTCAATTTACCACATTTTTGAAAACGATTTAACAAATTCCTTGAAAGAAAGATAATTGAAGCATGTCCTTGCAAGATGCAGAGGAATTTGTCAGATGAATATATTTAAAAGTTCCAATATAAGCATTCACATATATTTTAACATAGCTTGTGAATGTAAGTGGAAAATGAATTTTTTTTTACAAGTCCATTTGAGGTCAAGTCTCATTTCTGAAACAGAAATAAACAGACATGTCAGAAATGGTCAGAGATCACCATAATATAAGACAATTTATCATACTATATTAGCAAGTTTTAAGTTTATTTCTGTTTTCTTGTGTTTTGTTTTTTATAGTTTTCTTCTTAAGAATTTTTCCATACTACTTTTGTTTGGTCATAATTAGGGGAAAACTAAAAAAATAGATGATATCCAATGAACAAATGAATGTCCCATTGCATTAAAACTGCAACCTAGAGTACTGGCTAAAAATACTATCAAGGCTTGTGCTTGAATTATAGGTAAGTTTTCTGACATCTTAACCCGTGAATCTCCATCTGTCTACATGGGCAACACACTTTATGTATTTTTGCTACATACCCTCTGGACATATGAAGGTCCCGGTTACATAATAGATTCTAGTTCCTGTCTGGCTAACTTGTTCTTGCTTTCAGAGAGATATCTCTAGTCATTTATTTTCCTTCTGCATCATCTTTATGATTTGCAAGCACTAGGGTTCATTATGTGAACTTTTTACGTTATTGCTTCCTGGAATGCAATCTTTGAATCTTTGCTTTTTTCTTTCCTTCTTTTCTTTTCTTCTCTTTTCTTTTCTTCCTTCCTTTTCTCTTTCTTCCCCTCACTTCCTTCGTTTCTTTCTTTCTTTCTCTTTCTTTCTTCTTTCTTTCTTTCTTTCTTTCTTTCTTTCTCTTTCTTTCTTAAGGAAATGAATAAATGTCTTCTATTCTAGCTTGCCTCAAATTTACACTTTAAATACCAACCTCAGCCTGTCTCAAAATATTTGGGGGGGGGGGCTTGATTTATTATGTTTTTATTCTCTTCAAAGAAACACAGTGGAGATTGGAAGTAGGTGACTAGAAAACCTAGAGACTGGAGAACAGACGTGTCTCTGCTACGTTGGTCTCCATACTGACTTCTGCCCCCCAGTTTTCCGCTGTTTTAGGGACCCTGTAAACGTTCACACAATAGATGAATGTGGACATCCACCAGCCTGCAAGGAAGTTGCAAGCTTATTTACTGCCCGAAGTTACTAAATCCTGAAGGATTTGGACACAATTAGAGCTGTAAAATGGCTGCTCAGTTTTTATCATGCCAACGGCTGAAAACGACATAAACGACAAGGGGAGTCGCTCAGCGAGAGCAAGGACATGGCCCGCGATGCTGCCCAGACGTGATGGCAATTCCCCGGGGGCTTGATTTACTGTCTTCTGTTTCCCAGGGTGATCAGAAAGCCGTGCAGCTCTGACAGGTCACTTTCCATTAGTACAAATAAAACCCAGCAGCATTGCAAGACTGATTTGGCAAAGTTATTCAAAACTTAATAGATTGTAGAAAGGAAGTGCTTGCAGGCTCTCGCTGTTGGACATTTGCACAGCAGAATGGGAGCTGGGAGCCTACCTGCCCAGACTGGAGGGCCAGGCAATTTCAATATGTTAGCTCTTAAGGTGTTTTCACTTAGCATTGACACTTCTAGAATCTAGAAAGGAGCCTTTCAATCATCTTGCACTGTTTGCTGGAGGAGAGTGATCCCTGCCTATGGAGTCTGATAAATCTGTTGTTACCTGTGTTCTGGTGCTTATCGCTTTTGGGCAGTATTACTGGGAGTCTGTGAATCTGAGACTCTTCCTGCCTAGAATGAGGTAAGCAGGTGGCATTGTTGTAAGGATACGTGTGAGAGACGGAAAGCTTCAGACACTTTGTAGGCATGCTGGGAAATTCCCTGCTCCTCCTTCTTCTCGCCTAGTCTCTGATATTGTGAGTGTCATTATTAATATCCGTGTTTTTGTGGTTCTTGCAGTTGGTATCTTTGGGGCCATTTACGAATCTAACTTAGAAAAAAAGTTTAGAAAACAATGCAGTACTCAAGTCCCATGTGTCAAGATGATGCATACGCCTCATAGTCGGGGGAACCCCTCTGGAGTTTGCTTCACCCCCAAATAGAGGGAACCTGCAGAGCCCCCCCCTTCCAGATAGTACAATGTCACAGACCATCTGTTGACGAGGCTGCTGTCCCCCAGGAGCTGGGAAGCTTCTTGAGGGCAGGGATGGGTTGATGTGCATTCCCTTTATCCCCCATGCTTATCAAAACATTCAATTAAAAACATACTGAATGGGGGTATCTGGGTGGCTCAGTCGGTTAAGTGTCCGACTTCAGCTCAGGTCATGAACTCGCGGTTCATGAGTTCAAGCACTGCACCGGGCACTGTGCTGACAGCTCAGAGCCTGGAGCCGCTTTGGATTCTGTGTCTCCCTCTCTCTCTGCCCTCCCCTGCTCCTGCTCTGTTTCTCTCTCTCTCTCTCTCTCTCTCTCTCTCTCTCAAAAATAAAGATTAAAAACGGAAACCAAAAAACGTACTGAATGAATTAATGAACAACTAGACATATGTTATAATGACTTATCTGAACGGATATTTGTCCCTTTCAAAGGCAAAATGCCTCAAGTGAATTTGTAAATTTTTAAAATGTTTAAAAATACTATTTGGTATGGTAAAAATAAATGGAAAATACAATGTCCAGAATGTTTGGGAAAGCGAGTATCTAAAGCTCATTCCAATTCATGAACAGAGGGTACATCTGTCATTTAGAAAAGAACATGGATTCCACAGAGTTGGGGCATGAAGAGGGTGACCCTAAGCCAAACAAAGGCAGGATGACCTGGGCATGGCCTTGTGGGGTGACCAACTGGGAAGGACTAATTGTAACTTCAAAACTTAAAGCAGAAATTGCCTTTAATTTTGTAGTAATATTTTGGAATGTAAAGCCTTGTTCTGGGACAATGCATTCTCATATAAATAAACCCAAAGCCTGAGTACCCAAGAGCAACTTATAACAGGTACAGATCCCATATTGGTCACCAGAATATGCAGCCTTCATATTCTTCCATGAGAGTCTTGGGCCTACGATGGTAAACTAGGAAATAAAACTCCAGAGCTTCCTGAATGAGTAACATCACAACAAGCAGGAATCTGATCCTAGCTTCACTGCGAGATGCCTGGAAAACCTGAGTCAGCTCAGGAGGGCTTTGTTTAAGGTGCACATTGGCCATCACTGCCTTTATTTTTTGAGATGTGCACAGAATCTAGGAAAACCAGCAATAGCCCCCATCAACACACTTCCTTTACACTTAATTCTGGTGTTCTTTGAACTGCCCCACCTACCTCAACTACTTTTTAGTCTCAAATTTAGACACTGACTTTCAGTGCGTTTTCATCTTCCAAGGCCTGTCTACAGAGCTCAGACATTTCTATCAGACCTAATTTGTCTTTGAGTTAATGAAACGTCTCCAGGATTGTTCTGAGTCTCCTCTGGAGAAAAATTCCTTCTTCTGCCTATTTTCTATCTCTTGCTTGTTCCGCATGATGACCACACTCCGTGGCCTGGGAATGTATCCAAGTACATTCAAGTGCTTTGCAAAGAGGAAAGAAAGAGTGAGAACGATGGCATCCGGCTTCTGCTCTCTGGTCATGATGAGGGCGGTGAAAACGCGAACGTGGTAGCACCTTGCCTGCTGACACACGTTCACGATCTGAGTATCACAAGTGACTTTTCAAGACTTTCCCCTTGATGCATGCCTAGAATGCAGCATATGAAAATACAGAATGTCAAAACTGCTGTATAGGTTTCAGACGATGAGGGTGAGACCAGGGTGATACCACCTTAGGACTTCAGAAAATAGCTTAGTACTGAAGAACATTCTGTCTTCGCTGGGACTGCTTGGGAACAGTTTACTTCCATTAGCTCTTATACATAAAGCCCCCATATGAGTTTCTCATTCATGAAACTCCTCCCTATAATCACGTAGGAGGCACAGGTTTTAAAAAGCTACTGGCACTTTGGAAAAAGTTGTCGATACTTGCTTCTCTCATTTTATTTTATTTTATTTTATTTTATTTTATTTTATTTTATTTTATTTTATTTTATTTTATTTTATTTTATATTTTTATTTTATTTTATTTTTATTTTTATTTTATTCTATTTTATTTTATTATTTTATTTTATTTTATTCTCTCCTATTTTATTTTATTTTATTCTATTCTATTCTATTTTTATTCTATTTTATTTTATTTTATTTTCATTTTCATTTTCTGATTTTCTGTCTCCAGCCTACTCCAATCAGGTGCTGTCTCCGGCATTTCCAGGACAACCACCTTGATGTGGATCGCTGATGGCTGCAGACCCACATGTAATGACTGGTTGTGCCTCCTATGTTCTTCCCTCTCAGCATCATTTGATAGGGTTCTAATTTCCTCTTCCTTTTAACAATTCCTTTCTCCGGAAACCACTGTTTCTTACCCTACCTCACGAGCCACTTATAGTTTCCTGTGCTGGACTTCCTCCCTGCCCTGCTTGCAAATATTCACCTCTTCTGAATGGATATTCACTTCATAGGTGATGTTTACATAGTTCCATCCGTACACAAATCCAAATGTCTGTCTCCCTGATTTGCTTCCCCCTTGCAATCCAGCTGTCCATCTGAACGTCCACATGGAGGTCTGACAGGTCCAATGGTTTCTTCCAGCTCGACGTGCCCAAATCCAAGTCCCTGTCTTCTGCCTGCGATCACCACCCCTCCTTCCTCTTTTAATCTCAGCCAATGCCAGCTCTTTGTATCTAGGTGATTTGAACTGAAGTATTTTTTTTTAGTAGCTAACAAACATCCAGTTATTTTTGTCCAGAGGAAATTCAGAAATCTTAATTGAGCACCTATTTAAATCTTGTCACAAATAGAACTACGTACAGCATCAATGTGGAAGTGTCTTCTTTCCAGGCAATATTAGCCAGCTTAGATTTTCTAAAATCGGCAGGCATGTATGCCAAAAACATATACTTACCCAATTTTGGTACCTGGAACCAAATAGCGAGTAATGACCGAGGTTATGAAAAGGGGAGGGGGTGGGTTGATTCAGGTAGAACACAGGGATCTGGTTTGAGCAGGTCAGGTGTGCCTGCCAAACCGTTATGTGGTGGTTCAGATGGACAGCTCGATTGCAAGGGGGAGGTAGATCATGGAGATGAAGTTGTTAGTATATCCATGGTCTTAGGCAAAAACTGGGTATGCATATCAGAATTCTGTACTGTTTTTTCTTGCCAAAACCACCACAACCAAAATGAGGTATTTGATTTCTTCTTTAGTATGCCAAGTCCTTCTGCATGTTTTTTTTTATTTCCTTCCAATCTTTTAGAATTATCATATACCTAATTTATACATAGATTGTACTTATGTACAAAGCTTTCATTGTAGAAAATTGTTCTTCTATGAAAATTTTCTCTCCCATTCTTAGTCCAGAGGTCGCTACAATACTCAGTGACATTGCTTAATTACAGTCACAAACTGGGCTGACATACACTGGCGTAATTTGGGAACAGAAGTGTTTAGGTGTTCCATTGAGTGATCATTTTATGGAGAGAAGGGATAGCATCGGTAAATCCAGCCTGTGGGCCGAGGGTGGATTAATAAAGGAGATTCCTGGTGGAGGAGTCCCTTGGCTGTGGTGGCTTCTTTGCCCTACTCAGCATAATAGAAAGCTCTGGTGTTACCTCGAATGACTTTTCTTACAACTTAGGTTACTAACTTTCTGTTGTTATTCCAGAATGCCTCATAGGGGTCTTATTTTCCATCTCAATTATTTCATCATCGTGTGTCTTCTACACGCATCTGTACAGTTCCCAGGGGAAACTATAAAAACCTATTTGTTCCAGGTCTTTATACTCCCTTAATGGCTTGACAGTCCATGATACTTCAGAGTCTCTTATTTACTGGCATTTCCAGGTCAGTTGTGTTCTTGTGATTCTTACTACACAGCAGGACTGGGAGAAGGGAATGTGCTCCCAGCAGAACTGGAAGTTCCAGAATAGCTGAAATGCAATGACAGCAGAACAGTGGGGCAGAGAAGACGCCTAGACACGCACCCCAGAGTTTCCATCGTAGGTAGCCACTGATGAGAAGCCCCAGAAGTCTCACCTGTCAGCGATGGAAATAGTACTGTCCTTCTGGTTGGCATTGTTTAGGTGCTCATTAAAGCTCTGTCCTTGGGGGTGTCACTTGTAAAAGGAAGTGGGCAACGTCGAGAGCTTAAGGAACAGAAGGCTCTGGAGAATGAAAACCAGCTCTGTGAGCTAAAGGGTGGAGTGCTCTATTTTTAGTTGTTTGAAGAGAAAGCTTTTGGTCGTAATGACCATCTTTGAGGAGTATGAAAAGCTTTTTTTTTCTTTTTTAAAGAACACACTACCCACTTAGTCTCTATCTCTACAAAGGATCAAAGAAGGAAAAAAAATAGTAGAAACACAAAAGAGCTCTTCCTGAATCTAATAACAGTGATGAAGCTACAACTGAAATTCTCTACCTGTAATACAGAACAACTTCTGTCTTGATCCACATGCATGCAAATGGCCAGCCTAAACGCCGTCTCAGTGATCTACAGTGCTTCCTCATCTCTGTTTTGCGTGTCTACTATATATGTATCCTGCGTATTATGAATCCTTTGTCAGTATCTTGAACTGGTGTGAACAAACACAGCAACCAAAAAAAAAAAAGTGTTACAAGGAAGCTCCTATGACTTGCTTACAATGTCCAAGTTCAACTCTCAGTCATTACTTCTCTTGAAGCTGCAGGCTGTAGTGTATGAATGAGTGTTAAAAGAACTCTCCCAGAACATGGACCCAGAACCACAGCCAGAAGTAAAGACTGTAGAGAAAGTTGTAGGTCTAAAATTCTCTTTGCAACATCTTGAAAATGACATGGTTCTAATCAATGTCTCTACGATCACTCAACTTTTTTTTTTGTTTATTTTTGAGAGAGAGAGAGAGCAAGTGGGGAAGGGGCAGAGAGAGAGGAAGACACAGAATCCAAAGCAGGCTCCAGGCTCTGAGCTGTCAGCACAGAGCCCCACGTGAGGCTCGAACCCATGAACCATGAGATCATGACCTGAGCCGAAGTTGGACCCTTAACCGACTGAGCCCCCCCAGGTGCCCCTAACTTATCTTAAGAATTAAGTAATCCAGGGCAAATTGTGGCCCTATTATTTTGGATAATTGGAGATTTCCTTCTCGGGTGCCAATAGCGAGGTTGGAATTTCTATGAGAATACCAAACATAAAACGTTCAGCTGTGTCCACTTCAGGAGGCTCCTTTAGAGGAATAGAAATCTGAGATATACACCAGGTTGCTTCTGAACCAAGGTACTTGGTTCATTAGTGATTGCTAGGAACCTACTGAAAAGGAGGACCGTAAAATAGAAATCCCTTGTACAGTGTGCTCTTGTACAAGCTAGCAAAGCTACGTATATTCTGACCTATGTAGAAAAAATAACAAAGAATCCCAACAACAAATGCCGCACTGAGTTTATGTCCCTGTGGTTTCATAGGTAAAGACATCATCACCACCATCATCATCAGTATTGATTTAGCTCGGACTTCATAGAAGAGAAAGATCGTGACAGCGGCAGTGGTCAGGGAGAAATGACAGAAGACAGTTAAATAAATAAATCTGGCTCAGTCACGGAACTGTGTGGCAGGAATATTTATTCATGACCCTACACCACTTGTACCAATTCTCAAAACTAATAATTTTTAGCTCCATTCTCTGGTTTTACTTGCATCCTTTACACTTTTAATGATACCTTCATAAAATGGAGAACACTTTTCAGATACACAATTGATTTGGAGTGTCAGAATCGCAAATAGCGAAAACCACAGATTCTCTGTTCTGGCTGTAGAATAGGGAGCACAGATCTTCACGCGTGCTCTTTCATTCTGAATGTTTGGGCTTAAGTTGTAGACTCTTATAATTTCTATAGTGCTAATCACCTGACTTTTTGTTTTTTTAATATGGAGAGTTATTTTTCCATTCATATTACATTTGGAGTTTTAACAGTGAAATATACTATTGTCAGATTTCAAAAATACATATGCTACCTTAGCTACCAGATGTAAGCCTGAAACACTACAAGGCTGTGCTTTGTCTATACGCTATATGTTAACTTCAAAAATGTGTTAAGAATGTAAAACTCTGGCCATGGATTAATTTTATGCAGATAACTTGTTTTAGAAGAGGTTTCCATCATGTTAATTTAAAAATACAGCTCATTAGGTCTCTGGGTTGACACACATTTACTTTTATTTTTTGCAATTATATCACACGATACAGTATGTTGATGCTAGCTTCTGTAATAAAATTTCGCATATATGTATAACTGCACAGATATAAAAACCCAGTGTAATGATATTTATTTGTCATGCAGAAGGACTCTCAGCTGGAAGTATGTCAAATGAATATTATTTCTGAATCTATTATTTATATACCCCGGTCCCATTTTACTTTAAAGTATACCTAATGCGGTGTAAAAAAAATAGAATACATCCTTATACTTTAATGAACCTTATTGGCTTTTCATGTAATCAGCAGTGATCTTGATCTTGATGATAAATATGCCAACACATAATTTGGACATAGCTTCTTAAGAGTTGGTCACACGTCGATATTGATTTTCTGACCTGAAATACCTATTCTTACAATTTCAGCATCAAATATTTTGCTGTGAGATGGTGGTAATCATCAGAGAAATCATGGAAATGTTTCTGAAGCATGCATATTTTCTCTTGTTTTATTTTTCTGAAGAGATCATGTTGCCAAATTGTGGAGTCTCACTTAAGTGCAGATAGATTATTCTTTTTTTGCCATCTTCAAAAGTACTATAAAAATGATTCACTGATTGCTGTTAATACCCCCAACTCAATTAAGTATCTGGTGTAAAAAGCGTGACCTTCAGATTCCTCAGCCTGACGGTTCGGTGTTATTCCCCTGGCCATTAGACATCTGTATAAATAGGAGTAATCACATTCCCCATGAAGATTTGTTCTTGGCAAGCTAGGAGAACACGTCTCAACACCTTACAGGGTCAGCAGTAAGGCAGACACTGCTTCTTCTAAACTCTCAACTCAGGTTTCTGATTCTTACAAGCATTGTCAAAATTCTTTGACGATTACAAACTGTACATGCCTTTTGGGCATTTTCATCAGAATTACACAAAGACATGATAAAAATGGACACAGACATGTGACTATTAGCTAAGCAAAACTGCTAAATCAAGTATTATTTGCTTTAAAATTTCTTCTCTTTTTTGATAAAATTTATACTACTAAGAGTTTATTTTAGACCAAAGAAAATTCATCCCACCCCATGGGGCAGAGATCCTGTAAAATAACACAGAATGTAAGTAATCACCTTTTGTGACTTGAATCAGAGGATAAAGTGTATTTTACATACTCCCCTGCTCTACAACACTAAACTCTGTGTTTCTAGAAATGATGACAGGCTTTCATGAATGTAGCCATTCTCCTTCTTGGGAAGAGATCCATCCCTACTGTGACTCTCAATCTTGGGAATCATAGATGTCGTAATTGGATTATCCCCAGTTAGCCAGTGAGAATGAGGTTAAGGCCTGGCATGAAAATTGCCTAAAATGTCTTTAAAAGTAGCCATCTACATAAAACTATATTATTTCCTTAGTGGGTTTCCCATGAGACCATATAATAGATTCCATTTCCACTAATGTACTCAAATAGGTTTTAATGGTGTTGGGTGTACGAGTCATATGTATAAGTCTCCAGAGAGAAAGCTGACCTCTGCCCTTCGCTGAAAGGAGATCAATATGTTGTGCAAGATAGGGCACTATCTCCCTATCTCTGACTCTCCCTCACTCCCTGTATCTCCCTGACTCTCTTGTAATGCCAAAAGTAAAGAGAAATGATCCCTTGCCACTCTACTAAAACCCTGCTGACCTTGAATCTGAAAAGATCAGCTGGGTATACATACAAAATAGGGTATATTAGGTCACGGTGTTTAATACGGGATGAATCTTTTTTTTTCTTTTGCTGAGATTTCTAAAGTAGTACCACACTAATAGTATTTATGAGTTAAATGCCTCAAAAGAGGTTGAAGAAAATAAATATTTCCAAAATATTCAAGTAGAAGTTCATTCATGTTGTTTTCGTGACTAAAGGCTGCCAGTGTTTTCCTTTGAAAATGAGCTAATTGATTGCATTCAAACTAGGAAGGTTTTCTTTGTTCTTTTTTTCATTGAAGAGTGCAATGAGATATTGCGACTATTATTCCTATTCTCTTTGGGTTTGTACACCCTGTAGTCTAGCGTTCCTCCAAGGAAGGAAGATAAACGTTTGTAAGTATTAGATCTGGTTTGGAAAATTCTGCCCCATTCAGAGTGTAATACAGAAGAACCAGCAATCCTAGCAAGTTGTAATGGAAGCAGAATATAGTGACTCTAAACTGTAGTCCAAAATGCATTTTCATTGAATTTGAAGAAGCTGATATAATTTTTAACTTAGTCTGCAAGTGTATGTGATCAGGAGGAATTGCTATGTATAGCTACTTTGCTTTGGATAAAATTAAAAGTAGTATGCATATTAAATACACCACACCATATTTTATCTGCATATAATTTATATATTTCAAAATGGATCAAAGTCTATGTGAATCACGATAGTCAGGGATATATTTGTTTCCGTTGGATAATAGTTGATTCGTTAGTATCCTTGCCCCTCATGAACCAGTAGAATAAAAAGAGTATGTTTCTATTAATCAAATACTGAAACTTATTATATAATGAAGAGATCAAATTTATCTATTTCTTCATTTAATATGTTGAACATGACTTTAATCGTGGAGATACATGGATAAGGAAAACACTGTTATGCTTAATTTGTTCTCATGTTTGTGATAGATTACCTCGATTTCAATAGTATCACTTGATGAGATTTGTGCTTCAAGGACTTTTTATTGTTGAATTGCATTGGTGAGTTTCCATCATCTTCCTCATGCTCCCTATTTAGCTCTCATGTTAATCTTGAGAGGTTTATTGTATCATGGTTTTATAAATGAACCCATAAACCCAAGAATAGCTATATACTTAAATTCAGTTCAAGTAAAAATACAGTTAACCTTGAACAACATAGGTTTGAATTGTACAAGGCCACTTACAGGTGGATTTTTTTTATAAATATACTTCAGTACTGTAAATGTTTTCCTCTTTATTATTTTTAAATATTTTTTTCTAGTTTACCTTATTGTAACAATCAGTAATATATTACATCTAATGTACAGAATATGTTTAATTGACTATTATCAGTAAGGCTTCTGGTCAATTGTAGGCTGTTAGTAGTTAAGTTTTGGAGCAATCAAATTATATGAGGATTCCAATTGCACCCACATCAGAGGCCCTAAATCCATATTGCTCAGGGATCAGCTGTCATCTTTCTGTTAAGTAGCCAGGGGAGGGGGGACCTAAAAGACAGTGAGTCACAGGTTTATGGAAGTTAGGACGTTTGATCACTGTGAGTAGGTATGTCAGTGCCATAGATGACACTAGAATCTTGGTGTTCTGTTTGGATCTAAGGATTCTTTCTACTGTTTCATAATGGCCCTTATTAGCTTTTTGTTTCATGTTTATTTATTTTGAGAGAGAGAGAGAGAGAGAGAGAGAGAGAGAGAGAGACAGAGAGAATCCCAAGCTGACAGCACAGAGCCTGATGCAAGGCTCGATCCCATGAACCATGAGATCATGACCCAAGCTGAAATCAAGAATCAGACACTTAACTGACTGAGCCACCTGGGTGTCCATACTTTAATTATTTTTTTAAAACAATTATTTATTTTAGAAAGAGCATGAGAGTGAGAGAGAGGGGAGAGGGAGAGAGAGAGAATACCAAAAAGGTTCCATTTTCAGTGCGGAGCCCAACACAGGGCCCCATCCCACAACCCTGGGATTATTACCTGAGCCAAAACCAAGAGTCAGATGCTCAGGGCGCCTGGGTGGCTCAGTTGGGTATGTGACCAACTGGTGATTTCAGCCCAGGGCATGATCACACTATTCATGAGTTCAAGCCCTGTGTCGGGCTCTGCACTGACAGTGTAGAGCCTGCTTGGGATTCTCTGCCTCTTTATGTCTCCCTCCCTCCCTCTCTCTCTCTCTCTCAAAAAAAAAATTTTTTTTTTAATATTAAACAACAAAAAAGAGTCGGACGCTCAACCAACAGAGCCGTCCAGGTGCCCTGGTTCCCTATACCTTTTAATGGAATTCTAAATCATAAAATATTGGCCAAGATGATCTTACAAAACTTCAATTTGTTAAACGTTAAGAAGATATTTTAATATTACACTTCGAATGAGAAGTAATAGCTGCTAGCTTTGCATTGTGTCTCATTCCTCACACTTTCTTTAAGGCAATATATTACACTGTATTATTCTGGTGAAATAGACTTTGTTTAGAGAAGAAGCAATCTTACAGAATTTCTTTCTATGATGTTTGTGAAAGCTTTCCAGATTTGCTAAGACCATTATGCTAATATATATTCATTACCAAAACACAGCAAAAGATCAAATTTCCCTTTAAAAATTTTTTAACGTTTATTTATTCTTGAAAGACAGAGAGAGTCAGAGCGTGAGCAGGGGAGGGGCAGAGGGAGAGGGAGATACAGAATCCCAAGCAGGCTCCAGGCTCTGAGCTGTCAGCACAGAGTCCGACACGGGGCTCGAACTCACAGACCGTGAGATCATGAGCTGAGCTGAAGTCGGATGCCCAACCGACTGAGCCACCCAGGCACCCCTCAAATTTCCCTTTTAAGTATGTCTATGTACCCACTGCCTTTGAGAACCCTAAATACAAAAGTCTCAAACCATAAACGAAGAGGTGATGTTTCATGTTGTAAAGGAATTTTTATTTTATAAAGCTCACCACAGGAATCCTTCCCTTAAAAGGTTTAATGATCTGTAAGTAAGCATTTAAATTCAATAAGAACAGCTTATTATTTTGCAGGTAAAATATAGAAGAGAGAAATCTTAAGTGGAGGCGTTGGTAGCTATCAACAATTGGTAAAATCAGTCAAATCGGAGTTGAATGTATATACACGAGACTTATGTAAGGCGTCCTTGTCAGTGCTGTCTACCACTTTAATGAGATAAAATTTTATTTATGAAAGTGAAAGGCAACAGTTCACGGTCTCAAAAGGAAATAGTAATTTACCCTTTCAAAATCACAAATGCATATTGCGAATGCTTTAAGTAATTTAAAACACCCTAGCTTTTACTAAAATTCATAAATCAAATTACTCCCATCTGGGAGTACAGAGTAAATGGACATGTAGCTTTTGAGTAAAGTGGGAAAGGGAGCCAAGTTTGTATTTGCCTTGCCCGTCGGGAGGCTTCTCCTCTCTGAATTCTGTAATACGTTGGACATCATTCCATAATTCTTGAAAATTTTTAAGGAAGTTGGTCATTAAAGTAGATTTTTTAAAGAATAATTTAGTTACAAAACATTTGAAGGAAATGAAAGGCCCGGTTTCAGGAGAAATGAACCAATAAATGACAGTCTTTTAAGAACATTTCTAGTACAGTGAAAATCATGAGGAGGGGAGGGAGGGGGAGAGAGAGAGAGGAAGAGAATGACAGAGGGAAAGAAACAGAGAGAGTGAGGAGAGGAAGAGAGAGTGACACACAGAGAGAGGGAGAGAGATGGAGAGAGGAAGAGAGGGAGGAGAGAGAGAGGGAAAGAGAAAGGGAGAGAAACAGAGAGAGGGAGAGAGAGAAGGGGGAGGGAGAGAGACATGGGGAAAAGAGAGAAGGAGAATAGTGTCAGGACACCATTATTTCTTACTAAAATGTGTTTATTTAGTCATGGAGGTCACAGGCACAACATAGGAAATTTATAATTTAAAAATGTGTGTTGCGTAAAGTCTCCCTCGTCTGCCCCTGCTGTCTCTCCCACACCCTTCTCTGGGATATTAATGTCATTAGTTTCTTGTTCATCCATCAGAGATTCTTTGTGCATAAAAACAAGCCACTCGTTTTTTCAGTATTCTAGCTCTTCCTCTGTTTTCACAAATGAGAACATAGTATGAACTTCCTCTTTATTGTGTTGTTTTCTTATAACACCACATCTTAAAGTTATTTTAAATATCAATATGTGGTGAACATCTTTCTTTTATAAAATCACGTATGGGGTACCTGGGTGGCTCAGTCGGTTAAGCGTCCAATTTTGGCTCAGGTCATGATTTCACGGTTCGTGGGTTTGAGCCCCGCGTCAGGCTCTGTGCTGACAGCTCGGAGCCTGGAGCCTGCTTTGGATTCTGTGTCTCCCTCTCTCTCTCTGCCCCTCCCCTGCTCTCACTCTGTCTCTCTCTCAGAAATAAGTAACATTAAAAAAATATAAAAAGTATATACATATAGCTTCTAAACATACGGCTTTTCATTCACTTAATGTTGCAGTGTCTTTCAGGACTGTTTTAAAAAGTTTTCTTAAATTTCTTCTTGAATATTTGTTGTTAAGTTTATCTCTTCCCATTTTAAGTTTTTGTTGGTGTAGTAAATGGAATCTCTTCTTCCATGAAAATCTTTTACCGATTGTGGCTTTTTTTTACATGAAAGTTAATAATTATTTTGTAGTTAGTTTCTGTTGTCTTACTGAATTTTTTCCTTAGTTTGTAGCAACTTTTTTTTTAAATTGATTTCGTTTGACTTTCTGGTATGCAGTCATATCATAAGCAACTAGTGACACCTCTTTATCTCCTCTTTTTCGTGGTTTATACATTTTACTTATTTATATTTTAATGTAGCCATTAATTCCTGTAAAATATTAAGTGATACGAGAAGTATTAGCAATCTTTGCCTTGTTCCTGTTTTTTTTTTTTTTTAATTTTTTAACATATGATTCGTCGTCACACGGGTGAACATACAGTGTGTAAAGCATGCTCTTAGTTTTTGGGGTAGATTCTCGTGGTTCATCGCTTCCATACAACACCCAGTGCTCATCCCAACAGGTGCCCTCCTCAGTGTCCAACACCCACTTCCTTCTCTCTCTCACCCCCCATCAACCCTCAATTTGTTCTCTGTATTTAAGAGACTCTTCTGGTTTGCCTCCCTCCCTTTCTGTTTGAAACTATTTTCCCCCTCCCCCTCCCCCGTGGTTTTCTGTTAAGTTTCTCAAGATCCACGTATGAGTGAGAACATATGGCACCTGTCCTTCTCTGACTGACTTATTTCACTCGGCATCATACCTTCCAGTTCCATCCACGTTGCTGCAACTGGCAGGATTTCATTCTTTCTCATTGCCAAGTAGTGTTCCGTTGTGTATATAAACCACATCTTCTTTGTCCGTTCTGTTTCTGTTCCTCTTTTTGAAGAGTGATACCTCTAAGATTTCACTATGAAGTATGAGGTTGGATTTAGAGTGAGCCCAATGGTTTTAATCATGTTAAATAAGTATCAATTTATGAATATTTGGATAATTTTAGTAAAAATAACTGTGGAGTTTTCATAATACGAGACATAATCGTATACACTTTTCCTTAATGCAGTCAAGTTTATACACTTTACTGCTCTTTCCCACCCTTTTAATTATACTACGGCATGATTCTCTTATCGGCAGCGTATATGTTCCGAGAGCCCCAGGGCACGTCGGAATCTGTGGGATGTACTGAAGCCTGTGTATACTGTGTTTGTTTTTCCTGTACAACGTACGTGTAATAAAGTTTAATTTCTGCATTAGGCACAGTAAGAGATTAACAACAAGTAATAATACAATACAGTGATTATAACAGGGACTGTAATAAAAGCTATGTGGATGTGGTCCCTCTCTGTCAAAATACCTTGTTGTCCCTCGCTCCCCCTTCTTCTTCTTGTGCTGATGTGAGGTGACAAGCCGCCTGCACGATGAGGTGACGTGGGGTGAGTGACTCGTGACCTCCTGACTGTACTCAGGAGGAGGAGCACCTGATTCTGGACAGTGGGTGACCGCGACACCTGAGGCTGTGGAAAGTCACACCCTGGGGAAGGGGGGACTACCGCACTGAGTGCCAGTACCTATTTATTACTGATCACCGAGTAAGAAAGTGCTGAATATTCTTGGACTTATGAACGCCAGGTGATTCCTGGTGTGAGAGGAGACACGGGGTGGTCAGGCTTCCGGGTGTTAGGATTTTCCGCGGAGAGAAGACTTTTTTCTCTCACTATGTGGACTGATTCTTCCAAGCATGGCTTCTCGGTGTCATTCTTTGGGTCACTCAGCCTCTTCTGAAGCAAAGGAAATTTGCTAACCAACCTCTCTCTCCACCGAAACTTCTTCACCATTACTGAAATACACATATTTTGCTTCCGGGATGCGCCTGTGTGTGTGTGTGTGTGTGTGTGTGTGTGTGTGTGTGCGCGTCGGTACATTCTTAGACTTGCCACTTCGGGGCACTTCTCTTCATTTCTGTATCTGTGACTTGAAATTATCTCATTCTTCAGTGTATTTTCCCATTTTGAGGGAAGAGAAGAAAGGGTAAGAATATTTTGTCTTTTTTTTTCTTTTTTTACCTTAAATTTTACTTCATATACAGTGCAATGTTGGTTTCAGGAGTAGAAGAGGACATTTTTTCTCATTGATTTTATATGATATTCAGGAATAAAGAGAAAAGAAAAGTCTGTCTCCAGCAACTATTTTCACCAGAAGTCACAGTAGTCGCTGAGTCATAATTAAACTAAGTTTATTTTTTGACTTATTAAATTCCATTTTAAACATCTAGGGCCTCCTGGGTGGCTCCTTCAGTTAAGCAAACTATTTTTGATTTCGGGTCAGGTCATGACCTCATGGTCTGTGATTTCAAGGCCTGACTCAGGCTCTGGGCTGACAGCGTGGAGCCTGCTTGGGATTCTCTCCCTCTCTCTTTACTCTCTCTGCCCCTCCCCTGCTCATGCACACACACACACACTCTCTCTCTCTCTCTCTCTCTCTCTCTCTCTCAAAGTAAATAAATTTTAAAAAATTTTAAGAAATAAAAGTCTAAATGCAATTTTATCCCACTTTCCTAGAGATTTAATTCCAATCTATGTATACACAAGATTTAGTTCTTTCTAGTTCATTAGTTGCTGAAAGAAGTCTGAAAATGGCCCAAGAAAAGCAAAACACTGACTTTTTCGTTCTATCCTTACTTACTTAGGCCTTAGTTTCAGTTAATTTTCTGAAAACCACATGGCGAGGAAAAAAAAAGGTCTATAGTAAAAAATAATACTTAGAGCTCAACCCAGTGGAGTTGATTGTGTGTGTCATCTGTGAAATACACAGCCTCCTAAACTAGAAAAAGCACAAGAGACAACCTTATTTATCAAACTGTCTACATTATAGCGATTAAGAACAGAAATACATCTACGTAAAGCTTTTAGCTATATTGCAATACTTTTATTTGATTCAGTAGGGCAGCAACCCCTAGTGGTAATCGGCATTTCACTGAATATGGCTACACTGCATCGTGCGTGAAATATCTGGAGATTTTTTTTTTCTCAAAACCACAGAATTAAATCATGGTGAGTAAGGCTGTAATTTGCAAACTGATTTGGAACTTTAAGCAAATACTTTCTTCAAATTCTGAATAGACCGTAGATTCAGGAGACCTCTACTACACATTCGCTACGAGAATATAGTAAATTGACTTAATGCCTGTGATTGAAATGTATTAGTCAAATGAAAATGAGTAAATGTAGGTAATGGATGTTGAAGTATTGTGAAAATCTAAAAACCTTGTAGTAATAACAGCAAAATTGCTTTCAAGGTTGTAAGTTTTATTTTCCAAGTATAAATTTAAGAAAAAGTACCAGGGATGACTGAGTGGCTCAGTCGGTTAAGCGTCTGACTTTTGATTTCAGCTCAGGTCATAATCTTAAGCTTGTGGGATTGAGCCCCACGTTGGGCTCCACACTGGGTGGGGACCCTGCTTAAGATTTTTTCTCTCTCTCTCTCTCTGTCTCTCTCCACTTCTCTCCTCTGCTGTCTCTCTCTCTCTCTCTCTCTCTCTCTCTCTCTCTCTCTCTCTCTAAGAAATTAAAAATGAGAGAAAAGAAAAAGTCCCACTCAATATATTGGTTCCCCCACATTTTAAAATATTGTATATTTTATTGTATAAGTGTCAAAGTTTTATTTCTGTAATTGGCACAGATAAAACACATGTGTCAAACAGACAGGAAAAGTATCCCATATTTATGATAAACTATTTGAAAGTTGGGGTAAGGGGCGCCTGGGGGGCTCAGTCGGTTAAGCGTCCGACTTCAGGTCGGGTCACGATCTTGCGGTCTGTGAGTTGGAGCCCCACGTCGGGCTCTGGGCTGATGGCTCAGAGCCTGGAGCCTGCTTCCGGTTC
Organism: Panthera tigris; assembly: GCF_018350195.1. Taxonomy (NCBI): domain Eukaryota; kingdom Metazoa; phylum Chordata; class Mammalia; order Carnivora; family Felidae; genus Panthera; species Panthera tigris. Next base: position 4,549,918 of record NC_056663.1, on the reverse strand, counting down.
TGTGTCTCCCCCTCCCTCTGCCCCTCCCCCCTTCATGCTCTGTCTCTCTCTGTCTCAAAAATAAAAATAAATAAACGTTAAAAAAAAAAAGAATGCTAAAGAGATAAAGCAACAAAACAAAACAAAAAAAAAAAAAAAGAAAAGAAAGAAAGTTGGGGTAAGTGGGAAGAAGGGGCATCACCAGACCTTGAAAGGGAAGCTCTTTCGTGACTTTTCTATCCCATTTTATGATTATTCCACATAGTTCCTTCCACAGGCTCTCTTCCAATTCAACATAAATGAATCTATTTTGTCAATGGCTGAGGTATTTGACAATCCAAAATTGTCTTAAAGAAAGGAGAAAATACATTTGGAAAGACATGTGGAAATGGGGCCATTGTATGGGGGTAGGTGACAGCAGCCATGCTAATAGTAGAGTTAATATTATTGATTATTATGTGCCGAGGACTTTATATTCATGGTTCCTTCAAGGACTTGCTGAAGTTGATTTTGAAGAAATTCAGGAAATAATTAGGTTGGGGAGAAGAACCCCCAAATAGATAGATGAGTAAGTGAAATAAATCTGTACGTGCGTGTCAGAACTCATGTTCTTTCATTATATTTCTCATTTTACATTCAAAGAAAACTTAATCAAGTGAAAAGTTATTTACTATAGAGATTTATAACTGGAAATATAATCATTTAAATGATCATTTAATATGTCTTTGTTTATACGGGGTAATTTTTCTCTCAAATACTTCTAATTTTAAATATTCTTCTTTAATTTCCTAGACTTTGCCAACCCGACCAAAGCCATCACAATTTTTTAACATAATAATGAGCATAAAATAAAAAATCATATATATTCATATAAAACACACATATATGTCACATGTATCATACCATACCGTATATACGTTTCAAATATACATTTTCTAAACTTTTGCTTTTAATATTCAACTGGCATTTATTTTAATGCCATTTTTTACATCACACTTATTCTTGACATCATTGAATCATAAAGACAAAATAAAAAAGTAACTCATTAATCAACGAGACATTATGTCAGGTATTTAATGATGTTTCACCTTTTAACACAAATAAGCGTGAAAAAAATAATGTGTTTATTCTTTTATATAGCTTATATTGTTTTCCTCCTAAATATATAACCTCTTACCCAAGAGTTAATGGTAAAAATAAGAATGATAAGTAATAGAAATATATTTAAAATGTCAAACATAGTTGAAATATGATTTATTCCAGATTAGTCACTTGAGATATGCTTATCTTCTCTTAAAAAAAAGAAAATCAATGCTCATCAGTCAGAAGATCTTCCCTCCTAGTGCCTCTCTGGGTACACAGGCAGGTGGATGGCTGACATGGTCTTATGGTAAAAGGGAGGGAGAAGGGTGAATCTCCTTAGCTGCTGGCAAACACTCAGCCAACATGAGACCTGAGTGTGACCTGTCAGGTAGCTCTCTGTTGAGGCACATTCAGCCGACTCCCATGCCCAGAATAGGCCCATTTCTTTGCTACTTGTTGGCTTTTAATCGACCCCAGTCTCTTCTCAGGACCACTCATGAGTTTAAGCAGAAGTGCCACATGATCTGATTTACATTCTGCAAGAATGATTTACAACATGGTTTTAGCTGTTGCGTCAAGAATGGACTCTACAGGAACCAAGGCAGAAACAAGGATGCCCCTTAAGAAGCTCCCACCATAATCTAAGGAATATTTCTGATGACTTGGCTGGAGCAGGTTAGATGCGTTCCTTTGGAGGGTAGTTCTTGACAATTTGGATTTGTGTGAGAGAAAGAGAGGGGCTAAGGAAGGTCCCAGGGTGGATGAATTAGGCACCCAGAAGGATAAAATTGCCCTAATTAAGAATGATTTTGAAAAAGAAAAAAATCAAGAGCTCCTTTTGCTACATGTTAAGCTTTAGAGGCCTGTGACACATCCTCATGAACCTGTAAGGGAGATGCTTGGATGTGGAAGGGGAACTCTGGGTTGGAGATGTGAATTTGGGGATCGTCAGTTGATACATGGTATGTAAAGCTGTGAAGCAGCTGAGATGGTTAGGCGAATGGGAGTGAATAGAAAAGAGAGGAGAACAAAGGTATTTGTTTTAAGTTTTTTCTATATTCGGTGTTCAACGTCGCTTTCCAATTTCCTTTGTGAATTTGTCATGTTCTTTGTAAACACCATCCAGGAGTGATACCAAGTTGGCTCTGATGAACTCTTAGCCTTTTTCACGACTAACCCGGTTTAGCTTATGAACTCAAATCCACGAAAACACTTAGACGTATATCACATTTCCTCTTTTTTTTCCCTGTAAAAGAGCAAAATCACTAAGGCGCAGTTAGCGTTATATTCATTGTATTAGCTTTTGGAACTGAGCTATAAGTGGTGTGAAGATTGGATCATTTTGCTGGACTTTTTCAAATAAAAGTTCCCGGGATGACATAAGAATTACACTGGAAATATTTAAATTATATGAAAGCAAACTACAAGAAGATGTATATAAAAGCACCCACCCTAGTACTTTGACTTAGAATTGCTATTTCTTTCTTTCTGTTCTTTTTTTTATTCCTTTTCTTGTCTTTCACTCTATACATATTTCTTAACGTGCACATGTTATGTATGTTTGTATGATATGCACTAATTTGCCTAATCCTTCACCACCAGACTTTGGTGGCAATGCACGAATGATCTAGATTTCCTTCCTGAGGATACTTTGAATTCAGAAATTGATCAAGTACTGGCCGGCTACCTAGTTTATGGTAGGATCATTCTGCTTGATTCTGAAGATCACAGCCTCCACTGTCCAAGGATCTGCATTTCTTATGAGTTCACGGAGGAGTGTGGACTTTAGCAAGATGCCAAGGTAGGTCAAGGGTGGCCTGATCCAGTAGCCACGGGGGTTCCTTTCCATCTGTTCTTTCTTCTTGAAACTGTTTCTCAGCTATTCTGGGGACAAAGATGCTCCTACGGAGATTTGAAGCTTTTTTTTGAAGCAACACCTTCACCATTTGGTTAGGCTTGAAATGAACATCAAGGATGGCCTTGAAGAGAAAACAGGGTATAGATACTCATTTAGGTTGTGTCTATATGTTTTCCTGACTGGCGGGGATGTAGCAGAGTGATAGGAGAGCCAGTCGTTGTACGGGACTTGTGGAGCTGGGTGTTTGCCACCCAGAGGAGCTGGTTTTCCAAGTGCCTCCCTCCAGCTCCACCTCTGGTTTCCACTGTACTTCTGTATAGGGAAAAGAGGGCAGAAGAAAGCATGGACGCTAGAATACATGTCCTGATTTAAAGGTTTCCAAAATCTGGGTCTCAGAAACGCAGGATTTTGGAGCTGCGTCGGGAACCGCACTGGAGGTACAGTATGGCGGGAGTGTGGAGGACAAGGCCACTTACTACTCTGGGTCCTGAAACTATGTTCTCTTGGGAGCAGTTCTACTTTTTGATATTTTTAAAAAAGATTTTATTTTTAAGTAATCTCTACACCCAATGTGGGGCTCAAACCCACCATCCCGAGGTCAAGAGTCGCAGCTCTACCGGCTGAGCCAGCCAGCTGCCCCTCTACTTTTTGATATTTTGATGTGAGAATGTTACATATCATTTCATTTTTTCAAAGACTACTGAATAATGAAAAGACTGAAATCCCTTGCAAGACCTCGCTGGATGGTTCTTCTCCCAGTTCTCTCCAAACCAACTTAAACTAACCTCTCCTGCATGGTGTTCCCCCTGTACTTTGAGTAATTGGCTAATAAATCTGAAACTAATTTGGTCTAAAGTGTTAATGGCTGATAATGATTTAATGTGTTTCCCCACCCAGGGAACACATTTGCATTTTAATAGAGGTCTTACTGGCAATTTTCTTAACTCAAATGAATGACTTTAATGGTGGGCATTTGAGGTGCAGGAGGGACCAATTTTGGCGGAAGAACTTTCTCAGTATCCCTAAAATCACACCATGTAGTCAAGGCAGCCTGATATGACTGCCGCTAATGCCTGCAGAATCATCCTTGCAGGAAATTTTACTCTGTTTCTGCGAGCCTCGCATGTAGATCAAGCACAGTTTGGGGGAATTGTGTTCTCTCATACACCCATACTGGTATCTGTTAATATCTATCCAGATTAGGGTCTCTGAAATAAAAACTTCAGCTGTATGGTCATGTACCCAGCTTAGCCCTGGAACAAAGCTTAACAGTCCCGAAAGAAAGGGAGAAATAAAGCACATTTCACATTACAAGTTAAAATAGAGAAAAAAAGTAGACGGTCATTATTATCCAACTGTGAAATTTTTACTAACTGCCTAGTTAAAGAAAATCTGCATATCTTCTCATAAAAAATAGATAATGACCAGTTCCAAATATCTTAGTGTCTCAAAGCCTTTCTTCCTGTTCACTTCTGCCTCACTCTTTTTCACTCTGTTCGGGCAGATGGCAAATCTCTCTGCACTGACATGGAAGAAAAGAAATTGTCAGTCCGCAGTGAGAGATGCCAATCTTGTAATCCTCCCTTTGTGTTTCTAACTTAGAGATTTTTAGGCCATTTCTCTTGTGCCGTATACTCGCCAAAGGCTTTTAAATATCAGAAAAGAGTGGTTGGGATGGACCAACATAAAATGATGTTCCGACACTCAAGAGCACTTCCGCTTAGTGGCGTCCTCAGCCGATTTTGAATAATAATGTTGTACTGCAAATCGTGAGTGGAGGTCAAGGACTAATGCATTCATAGACAGTGGAGCCCAAGGAAATGAAACAGAAGAGACTCAGTGGTCTGTGACACCAACTTCCATAATGGCCAGTCCCATTCCATGACCTCCAAGGGGGTTAGTAATTTCTTCTTCATGGCTCTTAACGTGTCTTTTATAGAATTTCTCATGACAAAATGCCCTTTGTAGCATTTTTAGTAAATCACATATTTTAAATCACTGACTTGAGCTGCCAGTTTTATCTCCAGTGAGATGAATATGTAAAACACCAAGCCTGGTGCCTTTTCCCACATTAGGCACCTAACAAACCAGCTATCGGTCCTTGTAGAAGCACCATCTTGTTGACATAATAATTACCAATACGGAACAAAACTCCTCCAGTCAAGGTGCTTCCTTCGATGTTTGAATACTGTCCTCTGAGAGGGTGTTGAAAACACAATTTAATCAAGTAAATTTGAAGGTCTAATTGACTTTATTAAGCTCTGCATAAATTGGGCAAGCATCACATCTGGCCAGTGGAGAGATGCTCTGAGCAGTCTACAAAGTGAATGTGTTTTCAAAGAAAGAGGGTGAGATAAGAATTTATTAGCAAAAGAAAAGGAAGGATTACTTCAGGAAAGGTCACCTTCCCTTAGGAGGGAGGGCAGGGGGTCTTATCCTGCCCAAGACCTCATCTTCTTTCTTCTCGTGGATGGAGAGAGCCCATGTGATAGCTTACCCCACTGATGCTGACAGTCCCATTAATACTACATTCCTGGGGAAAGTCGAAACTGCAGTTAGGTTCAGGATTAGCCTGTGTTTGGTGACTTGGGCTAAGTGACGCCATTTTGGACCTGTGATTTTCTTTTAATGGAGTGAGGATCTTTTGAAGAAAATTCCAGGAGAATTCTTTTGAAATTGTTCCTAGGCTCAGAGTCTACTGGAATTAAAAGAGAGAAAAAAAAAATAAAACACTCTACCTACAGCAGTCATAGATGTATTAATGGCCCTTCCTATTGTGAAAATATTTTCTAAAGGGGTGTTTCAAATTTAGTACCAACATTTTTTTTTCGCTCTTTTCTGTCCTTTGTTGAAAAACTATCAAATTTTTCTATTATACCTTTTTCAGGATGGTTGTCCCAAAAATAGTTTCTCTGGAAGGCAATTTTGCTTTACAGAAATAAAAAGTACTATTCATACCTTTTTTTGAAAAAATGCAGCTAATACTGAGCATCTTTTTTATCTAAGAATAAGTGATACTAGAACAAAGCCACTTACCTTTAATCTCCTGAAAATTTGTGCTACAAGTTCTCAGTAATAGTCAAAACAAAAGTTTTCTTTGGCCTTCCACTTGTAGGATTAACAGAAAATGTGTTCAGCTAGCATTGTTTGATAAATACAATTATTTTGGCCATCTCATTTGGTAGCAGGAAGTGCATCTTTTACTTCGTTTGACTTTTGAACCATAATTAATAACAGGGCCATTTTTATAAAGATTGTTCAGAATTTCATCCATTTCCCAAAGATTTATCTTACAATACCATGTTATTTAAATGAGCTTGTTTTCTGAAATGGAATTCCATCCTTTTCCTCAGTTTTCTTTCCTTGTGGTCCACTGGCCCATACACCTAAGTCACATTTGCCCATCACCCTACATGCTATTCATGTTTCCATCCAAAGGCATGGCCAATGGCACCAGGACCTGAGCGAGTCCTCCAATATAAGAGCAGGGGCCACTTTCTAGTTACGCACATTCTTTTTTAGCCATTTTGTCTTTAAAGATTTCCTCCCCTCAATTTTCCCCTGCCCTTTTATTACATATAATTTGAAATTCCTCATTTTAGTCTCCATGACTCCTAACATATTTAACATATATACATATTTTCATTCTCAGGGTCTTCCCGTGCTGTATTTTTGTGGGCTTTCCTCAAATTTTCCAGATCACAATTTTTCAAGTTGGCTTAGATGCCTATTCAAGCTATCCAATGATATTTTTTTTGTAATGAACCATGTTTTTATTACTAGAATCTCTAAACCAATCTGTTGTTTTCTTAGAAGACTCTATCTATCCTTGGGATTTCTAGTTTTTCAAGGCTTTGGCAATTTCAAGTATATATGTTTTAAACTTTTACTTAGAGCTTTCTGTTATTTTTATTTTTATTTATTTATTTTTAAATGTTCATTTATTTTTGAGAGAGAGAACGTGAGCAGGGAAGGGGCAGAGAGAGAGAGAGAAAGGGAGGGAGGGAGAGAGAGAAAATCCCAAGCAGGCTCTGCACTGTCAGCACAAGGACTGATGTGGGGCTTGAACCCACAAACCATGAGATCATGACCTGAGCCGAGACCAAGAGTTGGACGCTCAACTGACTGAGCTACCCAGACACCCCGCACTTTCTATTACTTTTAATTTGTGTTTTTGTTTGTGACCTGAGTGGACATTATCTTTATGTCCCCATCTCCTGTCTCGCCGCCTGGCCATTTCTTTTCTCCCGTGGTCAGATAGTGACTGGGGGTTCACCTGCAGCAGGGTATTTGCTGTACTTTCCACCTGTAACTTAAACAGTGGGATATCTCTTGCCTGGCTAAAATATTTCTCTTTGCTGGGTATTCACATATCCATGGGTTCCTGGCAAGTTTCCTCATTTACTTCTCGCTTTTGGGTCTCTGCTTCAAGAAACACCTTTGAATCTGGACGTCACAGTCCTAACCAGCACGGGCATAGGCCTCTCTGTGAGGAGTGTTTGTTTTCTACCTGCAGCCAAGGAACTACCTTGCTGCCACTTCCCACATCTATGGAAAGAGTTCTTCTAGGTCCTGTCTAGAGACCAGGGCCGCTTTAAGTGACTTGAGACCATCTCTCCACATTATGGCATGCCTTGGCACCTACAGCCTCAGCTCCCTTCCGCAGCCCCCAACTCTGCCATTCTGAGTTGCCTCTCCATTTTTCCAGCTAAGACTTCCTCTGTCTTGATTGTGAACTCGGCTGGTAACAAATACGATATTATTTTATTTTATCCAGAATGTCCAAGTGATGAGAGTGAGAAGAAATTCCGTGTGGTCAATTCATCTCCCGCGGTGGGCGTATTAGTTTGCGTAGGCGGCCAGCACAAGGCACCACAGCCCAGAGGGTTGACACAACAGACATTTATTTTCTCAAAGTGCTGAAGACAAGAAGTCCCAAGGGAAGGTGTTGACAGGGTTGATGTCTTTGAGGCCTCTCTTCTTGGCTTGTAGGTGGCCATCTTCCCTCTGTCCATGTCTATATTCCTTCTCCTCTTTTTAAAAGGACACCAGTTACATTGGGTTAGGTCCCATCCTAATGATCTAATTTTAACTTAATTACATCTTTAAAGGCCCTAGCTCCAAATACAGTCACTATCTGATGTACTGGGGTTTAGGACATCAACATAAGAGTATTAGAGGAGCACCATTCATCCCATGAAAGTGGAGAAGTCCTTTTTTTATACTTAACAAAAATCTGTCTGGGATGATATCTATAATAACAATAAATTTAAACACTAGGAATTGAATAATTCAATGAACTCTTTCTGATGGCCTACCTCAAAGATAAATTATCATGTGGTAATCAGTGTTATTTAATTTAACTTTGTTTTAAAGAAGACTGATAAAGATATATGATACATTGTGACTTACCAAGATGGCAGCTATAACTTCCTCCTTGCTCCCATAGTTGGTCCTTTACATAAGTCAATGTCTGCTATGTGCCAGATGCTGTCCAAGTACCGAATAATGTGATGAACCAGATACAATCAGGTTTCACTGTTTGTGAAGATTGTTGTCCACTGGGAGAGAGAAAGTGCCTACCTATTTAAATGGCACTAATTTATACTCTGAAAGGAATGGAGAATCGCATCGAAATTCCTCCTTTTCCATCTTGCTACTCATTTCCCCAGTGGAAACTTGGGGATTGGGTTAGAATCTGCCTTATAGGCTAACCTCCATATAACCGCTAAGTCCTGTATTGATCTGTTTTCCTAAATTCTAGACAATCTATGCTCTTCTGTTAATCCCCACTTCTGATGTCATCATTACTGCACTATATGATTGATCCTTTTCTTCTGTTTCTTAACATGAAGAAACATGTTTGTGTTTTTGGAAGCCAGATATTTTTTGAATCATGCCTTTGTTCTGGTTTCTAGTCTTGGATAAATTGATTTTTAACCTCTCGGAGTCTCACTTTCTTTATATTTAAAATAAGGACCTAAGTTCCTTGCCTCCATGGATTGTTGTAAGAATTAAGACAATGTATGTAAAACTTGAACAATGATGTCTTGTGCACAACACATATTAGATAAGTAGGAGTTATTTTTTATTGATATTTTCCACAGGGTTGCTAGTATGATCTTTCTAAATCTCCAGTCTGATCATATTAAGTCCCTAAATAAGATCTGTTGATGACGTTCCTCCAACATCAAAATAAAGGTCCTTTGTAATGTGGTCTCTATTACTCTAACCCCAAACTTTGCCAAGCTTCAGTTGAATGAATTACTCATCGCTTTATGAAATTAGAAGCTTTTACTACTTTTCTTTCCTGTTATAATTCCACTGGGCTGCCCTTTCTAAGACTTTCCTCCCTTTGCTTAATCTGGTTAACCGTGTCTGTCTTCGAAGTCCAAACTCAAGCATTATCTTTCCCGAATACTTTCCGTGATGCCTCTGAAGAAAGTCCTCTGTGTCTCTGTTTCCCTCTGCACATCTCTGTTCTATACTTTTTGAAATCTCTCATCCCTGTTTGCTTCCATCAATGCAGTGATTAGGAGTTGTTCGTCTTCATTTCTTCCCTCCTCACATACTGTTTTGTACTGGTTAGGCACTTACTAAAATTCTGGAATCATGTAAATGTGGCATAAGGTGACTTAAATGTATTTGCTTGCGGTTCAGACCAGTTCAGTATGGGATACAGTTACTTGAAAGGTTCTCAGATGGAGAAAGGATAAATTTCTTATTTTTCCATAGGTAGATATAAAGTAAATGGATAGCCAGTAACAAAAGAGAAGATTTAGCGTGCTCTGGGAACTTCAAATAATGACTACTATCCAGATATTCAGAAACATATTGGACCCCTCTCTGAAGAAATTAGATTTCATTGAGATCGCACCACATAATCCCTTATTCAGAGGTTTATTATAGAGGTTTTTATAGCACCACCCCTAGGCTGGATCACCAATTTTCTAATGAAGCTGATTTTGCAATAGTGGAACCCAGGAATCTGTATGTCTTAAGTGCATCCAGGAGATTCTGATATAGATGGTTCACCAAACAAAGTTTCTCAGAAGACTAGGAACCCTGGAAGAGAGGGTATTATCAATACTTATTTTCAATCATATTCTGAAATAATAGTTTTAACAGGTTTATTTATAAATTGTGTAGTTTTCAAAACAAAACACGAATTTGCCGGAAAAGTCGAGCAGAAACATTTTTATGTAACAATTCTAAAGGCAGGTGATTGATACTTAGCATGACATTACATTGATTGATAGCTGGCAGATTTTCCACCTCTCTTAGGGAGATATATTTTCTTTTCTTTTCTTTTCTTTTCTTTTCTTTTCTTTTCTTTTCTTTTCTTTTCTTTTCTTTTTTAATTTTTATCTATTTTTGAGAGACAGAGAGAGACACGGAATCGGAAGCAGGCTCCAGGCTCCGAGGTGTCAGCACAGACATGGAGCTTGAACCCAAGAAATGTGAGATTGTGACCAGAGCTGAAGTCGGACGCTTAATCGACTGAGCCACCTAGGCGCCCCAAGGAGATGTTTTCTAAGCAGCTAATGAAAAGGTAGATAAAGTTGCCCGTTGGTTTTTGGTTTTGTTTTTTTTAAACCAAAGCCTGCTGAAAATCTGTCAGTCTTCCCTGCTGCTATGTCGTTCTAGAATCTAGCCTGGTCTGTCGTTAGAATGTGGTACCTGGGTGGCTCAGTTGGTTAAGCGTCCGACTCTTGGTTTTGGCTCAGGTCATGATCTCATAGCTTCATGGTTTCCGGCCCCATGTCGGGTTCTGCCCTGGCAGTGCGGAGCCTGCTTGGGATTCTCTCTCTCCCTCTCTCTCTGCCCCTGTCTTACTCATGCTGTCTCTGTCTCTCAAAATAAAGTCATACATGGTGCCCTCCACTTTGTTGTTCATTTTTACGGCTGGGGAAATGAGATATGTATGGATGTATCTGTTCAAGACACCATCAAAGATACTAGGAGTCGAAAGAACAGTTACGGTGTGCATAGGTCTTCTGTTGATTTTTAAAGTTGGTATCATATCTAGGGGAGTATCTATATTGTATTCATGGTGTCAGAATGGTTCCAGTAACAAACTAGATTAATGTGGAACGTGTTGGAAGGATATTTGGAAAGAATGTGAGATGTATTTGACAAGAGACACAGGGACCAGAGTGTAGAGTCTCCTCTATGCCAGAGTATTAGGAATAAAGAAAAAGTCAAAAAAAAAAAAAAATCTACCCTATAGGTACGCTTGCCGGTCAAAAAAGAAGTAGTGAGATAGTGTACTTCAGGGTCATCAGAGAAGAAGGATGTGTTTGTCCTCTGGTCTCAGAGAAGATGATTGGGTTTGTGACTTTGTGACAGAATAGCTGGATGTAAGTGTGTGTCTGTCTATAGGAGACCCGGGGATGTAAGGCCCTGGCGTATATGGTATATCTTCGGATGACATCCCCGCCCCGTCTGGGAGATGCTGCGTTGTCTTACGCCGCCGTCTTCAGAAGTATCTTTCTCAGAATGGAATCTGTAGAACACAGGACTATTTATTATTTTTAAGAGACTCGATGCCAGCTAAGTTTATTAAACCCTCATTAAAAAAAAGTAAACAGCTTGTTTACTACAGGACTGCTCAGAGCCTTTTCCGTGCTACAGGATGGCAAGGCTCTTCAACACGGAGATTCATCATGAGCATCTTCCAAACCTAGCCAGCCCCGTGACCTCTCCTTCCACCCCCTCCTTCTCCTCCGGGCACACACTTGTCCAGAGCATTCAAAGCACAAACAGAAAACATTGGGGGGAAAATGTGTTTTCTTTAAATGACCAGTAGGATATAAAGATGGTTACAGAAGAAGTGTATGGAAACAGAAAACGGAGGGTTGATCAGTGTGCTGTTGTCAAGGAGAAAAGTGTCCTATAATCAACACTGGTCTGAGGCTGTATAGAATGACACCAACATCAGCCTAGAAAGAAAAACAAAAGAATAAAACACTATACAAGTGCAACTTTCTGAAGATGAATCTTATCTGAGCAAATGTTTCCTGAAATCCGAGTCTGCACCGGATACCGCTGCAAAAATAAGTAAATAAATAAACGTGATTCTTACCGTTTGTAGGAAGTGCTGTAGTGAAGTCCTAGTAAACTGATTTGTGTTAGCTGTGACTAGGTGTGGAACTTTTAGGGTATGTTCAGAAATGTGTTCATTCATTCATTCATTGATAACTGGTCACCTACTGAATACAGTGAGACACTACATGCTGAATGGACTATATAAGTAAAAATCTCTTTTTTCCAGGTATGCTTTGGAAAAGTACAGGGATTCCAGATGGAAGGTATTTAAATGACAGCTTAAGGCATTGCCAACCCATGAAATGAGATAAGTGGATAGATTACAAATGCTTTCTGGCTTCTGGAAGAGGGTGATGCTGGAGACTAGGGCTTGAATATCTAGGCAAATTGTCCCGTCTCTTCTTACCCCGCTACCTTCTCAAATTGGTATTCATTAAATTTGAGGAAAGCCACATTTAGATTTTTTTTAAGTTTATTTATTTATTTGGGGGGGGGGGAGGAGAGACAGAGAGAGAGAGCAGAGAAGGGGCAAATAGAGAGGCAGAGAGAGAATCCCAAGCAGACTCTGCACTGTCAGCCCAGAGCCTGATGTGGGGCACCATCTCACAAACCGTGAGATCGTGACCTGAGCCGATATCAAGAATCAGATGCTCTATTCACTGAGCCCTCCTTGTGCCTCCACATTGAGAGTTTTTAAAAGAGAATATTGTAAATGAAGGCCATAGGAAATCTAAATCTACTGTTACTTGATCTTAAGACTTACTTTTCTGGAAATATGTAGAAATTCTTAGCCTGAAATTGCTACTTCTATCAATGGACACATATAGATCCTTCTGGAAAGGGATATGGAGCAAGGTGTATTTGGAAACATGTTTTAGGTGATTCTGATGTACACACTGTTCACTATCTTTTGCACACCCTTTGTGCACCAACACCCAGTGTGCACTGGCTTACACTACATAAGCAAGAGCCTCAAAGGCTAGCTTTTGCAAGGGAGATTTGAGTCTCTTTAAATAGATGTATACCAGGTTTTTTTTTTCTGCCAGATTTTGTGTCTAATTGATATATAATAAGCCACATCACTGCAATGCAAATTGTAAATACAATACAAGAGTCAGAGAACCAATAGTCAGATATACAATAAGTCAGAGAATCATAAAATGTGACCAGCAGGAATAAAAACATCACCCTGTTTGTTTGTTTTTTCCAGAATATCAGATAATCATTCTGAGAGCATGTATTTAAAAATTGTATTTTGAGATCACATGGTAAATTTCTCATTTTAAAATATTTTTAAAACGGCAATCTGTGATCAAAATGCATAATTAACTCCCCAGATATTTTCAAGTGACAATAATAACCTTGTTTTAATACCACTACCAGTTACTAATGGGAAAGAAGATATGATGAGTCTCTGAATTGTTATTCAGTTTGCTTTTCAGCATTTTTGTGGAGAGGATGTTCTTTCTTTCATTCCTCAGAATAGATAAGAAACTCTACATGAAAGACCTTTCTAGTTACTGGTATAAGAAATATACCAGTGTTAGTTGGTTAGTGTTTACTAAAAAGGTTTCTTGTGACCCTTATTTTTTATTCTAAATTTGTTGTTGACTAGTAATAAGGTTCCTATCGTAACAGGCAGTATATATATCCTCATTCTAAATCTATCATATGGCTCAGAATTCCTAAGTATCTTCTCAGTTTTTTAACCTGGTAAGTATTTTTTATTTTTCATGTTATTAAAAAAAAGTTTTAAGTGAATGAGGCTCTTTGGATTTCTGTAGTTTGATCTGCACAACATCATCTTCCTCAAGGTTGTTTTGGCAAGTTTGTTCATTCAAACTTTTGTTCACAAGTGGTTCTTGGAATGGTTACTTCAAATGGGAGGTCAACTGACACAGATTTATAATCCAATCAGACAGGCCCACGGCCATCCGGGGCTGAGAGATTCTGCAACACGCTGACTCTTGATGGAGTTTTATGGGGTTCTTCATCCAGAGGAGATTCTGAGATTATATGTTTTCAGTAAATCTTAACCCAAGGTTTTCTAAATCTTGTTTCAAGAAACTAACGTTAAAAAGTGGTTAGAAAAAAAGGGAATCTTCTGAATCGTCCGCATGGTGCACTTTTCTTCTCCCTCTTCCCCTCCCCCTCTTCTGTCTCCCCTTCTCCTTCTCCTTCACCTTCTTCTTCTCCCTCCTCTTTCTCTTCCTCTTCCTCCTCCTCCTCTTCCTCCTCTCCCTTCTTCTTCTTAAGGGAAAAGGGGGATTTGGAAGGAAAGATTTTTACTCCTGGCTCACCTCATGTTCATGTCTGTCCTCCTTGGTTCCTAGCACAGAACCTGCCAGTGTTGAGATCAATACCTATTTTTTGAGTGAGGAATCAGTCCTGTGTTGGTTCTTCAAATGTTCACCATCAGTGCACCAGTGCCTTCTGTGGGGCAGCTTGATGCTGTGTGCTGGGCACATGGAGACGGGGTGCTGTGGATGTACCTCCCCGCTGGACCCTGAAGGACTGCCCAGGCATATGATCCCGTGTCCCAGGGTCACATGGCCAGGTATCTTGGGGCATGGGCAAAAGAGTAGTCAGTTCTTAAGCACAGTTTAAGTAAAAGCACCCAAGAAAAGATCACATTGCATGGGTGTTCACGAGCAGACTGGAAGAGGACCTGAGGAGTAGGGGGAACCAACCTCCCCGGCCCCTCAGCCCCGATCCTGGGGAAGGAACCCCCTGAGCTCTTGGGCTCTCTGAGATTTTCAGCCACAGTTCTAATTGCACACTTCCTTGCACCCTTGAGCTCACCCAGCGTGTGTTTATGTTTTGACACGCGGTTCATACTTACCCTGGCTCCAGCTAAGTCCTGCTTTTACACGTGCTGGCATCTGACCAGGGATAATTTCATATCCAAAATAATGTTCTGCAACAGTGTTTATCAACCCGCCGAATACTTTCATTCTGTTCTCTGTGTACCTGCAACATGATTACTCTATTCTTCCTGAACCCTTTCTCTCTTTTTTGTTATTACCCGTTTACCACTTTTTCTAATCACTTTTATAGAGCTGTCCTTGCCCTTTATTCATTAACTGGTTTTTACTGAGGTATAATTTATATAACGTGAAATGTGCCCATCTCAAGGGTATAGTTTGATGAGGTTTTAAACCATGTATATATACATATAGTTGTATTTCCTTTATATTTTCACTATTTTCCTTTTTTTGGAATAGATCTATTACTTCTGTCAATGTCACTCAATTACCATATTAATTAAAACCTTTGGCAAACCATACTTGGGTTTTTCCTCATTGGAAACATCTTGGCTCTCCTTTAGACATGTTTTTAATTTAGCATGCATATTTTACTTCTTATAAATTTAATTAATATGCAGGTGGTTATCGGGCAATGAGCTGTCATAAAGCAAACCTAACACATTTGTGGATTAAAACCTTATAACAGCAAACTAAACCAAGTGCGCAGGTGAATAAATAATATTTAAATTCTCAAATAAGATTTTTTTCTGTGTGTTAATAGCATACCAATAAACCTTTCGTGCACTTAACCTCAATTTGTAATAACCCACCAAATTTGTGGGATTTCTAAAAATGTTTTGATTCCAGTACAGGTAACGTACCGTGTAATATTAGTTTCAGGCATAGAGTGTAGAGTTTCAGCACTTCCATACGTCATCTGGAGCTCGTCACAATAAGTGCACTCCTTAATCTTCATGACCTGTTTCTACCCGCACCCCCCCCCCCGCCCCCCTCTCCTCTGGTCACGTGGTGCTGGCTTCAGCAGCACATAGACTAAAATATTCCCCAAATTTGAATCTCACCTTTTTGGCTAGAAAACCAGAGATCCTCTCTCTAATTCCTCTGTTTGGTTTTATCGCTTTGTCTTCAAGATGTCCTGGTGTTGTGTCATAGCTGCGAGGCTTACTGATCTTAAAAGCTTAGTAGCAATCTCCTCTACTTATCAGGAAGATAACTCCACGGTTAACACGGTATTTCCTTTGGGGCTCTCTGTATTCTAACATAAGCAGGACGGATAGACTGAAGCCATGTATTCTAGTGAGAGAGTTATAGAATCGAAGCTTATCATGTTCTAATCCTACCCTGTGTACCCAAATGTGAATAGCAATCCTCTACAACATCCTGTTATATGTTAAAAATGTCTTTTCTTGTTCTTGCTCAGAACACTCTTGTTCTTGCTTTTCCCTCTCTGCATGGCTGAGACTATTTGACTGCCTTTCCCTCTCTTCATGGCTCATCCTCCAAAGCTAGAGCGAACACCATATGCTTCCCTGACCAACCCATCCTGAAGTACTCTTTTCGTTTCAGTGAATATAGAAATCGACATAATTAGTTCTCTGGGGGTGAAAAATAACATCCAGGGATAATGACATGGGTCTGAAATGTTCTCTATTTTTATCTGGCATGTTTTCATATTTCAACAAATACATTTTAAGATCTTAAAGGCATTTTTTTTCTTTTTTCCTTTTTTTTTTGTATTTGCTCGCCAGATCTTTGATGTGCTTCACAATTTTACCCTTTATGAAAATAATAAAGTAGAACATAAGAAAAGCCAAGCTGAAGCATAGAGATGTTCAAATACATCATTTGGTATCTGGCAATTCTGGAATTTCATTCAGCATGTACTGAGCACCTCGTACATGAGGCCAAGAGTGGGCAGAAATAGAAAAGAATTAGAAGGCATGAGTTTATTTCCTTCAGGCACTCATTTTCCTCTAGCAGGTAATGCAAAATGAAAGTAGTGAAACAAGAAGTGTGTGGTGACGTGCCGAAATGATGTTTTCAGCCGTCTGAAGAAATCCAACAGAAAGTTATTATAGAAAATATTCCTGATCTAGACCTTCGAGGTCTATTCACTTATTTTTTTCCAGTCTAAACGTAAAGTAGGAGAATTACAATAGAAGTGGAAAGAACACTACTTGTAGAAGTACATTGGTTTCATTTCTAAGTAATCTGTCATTCCTATGAGCATTCATATCCTAATTTTTAATATCATTGTGGCAAGGGTTAAACATGCCAGATCACAGATTGACTTAAATTGATCACCTCTTTCAAGAATGGTATTTCGTAAGATTATTGTACTGTGTATTTATTTCTATAACTGCAAATTTAGTACTATTAGATATTCGTGCGATTTTCTTTACCTTTCTTCAGAAATATGTTCAAGTCCATCATTGAGTAAAACGGTTATATGAAGAGAATCATATGAATTTGATCCTACCTGCTAAAAGAGAGGAAATCAATATGATTTTTGATTGAGATTCTCACAGGATGTGTACTGTGTAAGATTTTAGAAAGTCAGCCAAGAGAGAAATTAAGTATGAATAAAATATGGAGACATCATGTCTCATTTTTAATAAAGGGATTATTAGAATGTCACAGCACTCATAAACAGCTATGATGAATGGATAAATATTTCTTTATTCTTATTTTTAGTAGAGAAAATTATTATCCATATTTCTATTGAAAAACGATTGGAAAACTTAATTTCCTGATTACTTTTTCTCCTTTTCCGGGCTATTGTTTTTCTCATTATGTGTATACGCACCTCACTGATGTGCACACTTTTGAGGAGACATTCTTTAAGATAGCAAAACGTGTTAGCTAGAAATACATGTTTGTAGCATATATTTATGAGTGGTTTAGGTGTTGTGATTCCCTAAAGAATCTGAGGATGTTTACAAAATAGAGGTAACTGGATCTCTTATGTTTATATTCTTCCCAGTTAAATTAGAAAGAACGTGTATACACACAAGGATAATCAAGCAGAGAATATGTGTTGGATGGACAGCCCTGACCATGGCAAGGACAAGTGGATTTAGGTAAAACTCTACAGAAGGTGGTATTTAATCTGAGTTGTGACAGGGCTCCAGGGCCACTAAAGGACAGAGTGATCGGTGAGAGGTACGAGCTGTGGCTATTCTCAGATATTAGGGTTTTGCGGCAATTTGATATGAAGTGTGAGGGCCAGAGTAAAACCTTCTGCTTACAACAGAGATCATACTGGTATAGAAGCAAAAGAGAATGGATGAAATCCAAGATAGACCATTGTGAAGTTACCCTTTAAGAAAAGGGAAGTATTTGAATGCCATAAGCACTGAGCGGGCTTTGGGGGGCAGAGTAAATAACAGAATTAGTCTATCCAAATATGGCGTCCTACAAATCCCCGACTGAGTGATGGAAAACCAAAATCGTAGAAATCTAGTAGGATGTCCTCACTAAAGGAACATTTTCCCAGGGTCATGGACAATATTTAGTGGATCAACGACACAATTGATGACAACCAAAGCACTTCCGTGGGGAGGAAAGGAGTGTGATACCAACTAGTGTTGGTTGGCTGGTAAAATCGGAGTCTGGGGTGTGTATGCACCTGTTTAACGTCAGGATGGCAGAGTCGAGGTAAGCCAGTTGGTTAGGATGTTGCAGGTTCAAAGGACAAGTCACACTATTTCCGGTTACAAGGAGCTTATAACTGCTTTTACGTGATGAACTTTTTTTAAGGTTTCAGAGCAGAAGTGAGTGGCCCTAACTCCCACGTAGACACATTTTAGAGCAATCGGCACCTGGGCCGGCGTTCAGAATATACCAGAGCAATAATGATTCAATAGCAGCACTGGCAGTTAGGTAAAAAGACACACTCATCTCAGCCCCTCACCAGAAGGCGTCTGACGCTCCTGAATCAGGACTTGACCCTTAGGGCAGCACGGACTGTATTTTGTTTGACTTCCCCTGCGTCTCCAGCCAAGTCCCATTAGCTGCTCTCTGCTTCCCTCAGAGACGCATGTACGGTGCCTCCTCTGGACACATGCGGAATAGCAACTAGATGTTCGGTCCCCTCTCAGCTGGCCAGCTCCGAATTTCAGAGCAAGGATGCATCCTTCGCTCGGGAAATGGGAAGAGTGATGTATCAAGGTCTTGCACAAGGAGCGTCTCTCCAAGAAATGCAGTCAGGCGGCTCAAATGAGCGTCAGAAAACCGGAGAATCCATGCAGTACCTCCCACTAAGTCCCAGCCCGCTGCGAGTTACAGGCATGCCTCTGTCCGGTGCCTCGGTTTGCGAACGGCCCCCTCCCACCCTCCCACACACACCCACACACACACACACACCATACATACAACCACCATAATGCAGCGCGCACACACACATCACAATACCACAAACACCACATACACCACAAACACCTCATGCTACACACACACACACACACACCCCATACATGCAACCACCACAATGCAGCGCGCACACACACATCACAATACCACAAACACCACATACACCGCAAACACCTCGCGCTGCACACACCACACACACACAACCTCCACATACACGACAAACCCCTCGCACCACACCTGTTATAGACACCTACAATACTCCACGAAAGCAAATTCCTCAAGTCACCACCTGCAACTGTTATATACGCGCAAATTCTGTATTTGAAAGAAGGTATAAGAAATGCACAATACGTCCCTGTCTCAAAATCAAAACTTATTAAGAACTTTGGGACAAGCAGAACCTAGGAAAACTATGCCATTTCACGTTTTACAAACGCTCTTATATATGACCTTATGATTCCATCACAGACACCCTTGAAAGAGCATTTATACAAGGCTCAGCACATCTCCTCAAGCTGACATTGAATTTTTAATACCAATGAAGAATCAGATGTTGTATTAACTTAAGAAGCATTCAAACTGAGACTGTCCAGAGATTTGGAAAATAGTTTGTATGTATCTCACTTCTGAAACTTTTCTTAATATTTTGACCAAACCATTCCATAATCTTGTTCCTTCTACATGCGTATTAAATGTTCGGCAACAATTATAGATGGGATTAAATACTTGGACTTCAGCATCACCCTCTGCTGTGACAGGACCGAGATTTTCCATGTGATTGGCTGTTTAAATTGTTCTCAAATGCGGGGTGTTCTTTGACATCTCACATAAGAAGTTGCAAATATTATGCAATTTACTAATTATGGAATTAAGCCTGAGTGTGTTTGCTGCTTGGAGAATGTGTTTGTGTCTCATCACAGTTTATTATGCCAAAATGACTAAGGCTTCCGTGCTGTACTGTGAGCTATTAAGTCATTCACATATTTCAGGACTCTTATGTCTGGTCATTAAAACTGCCCAAGGAAATAATGTCACCAGCCACGACTACCTGTCCCTATTAAATCACCTTTGGCCTCATAATTTGAGCTCAATGGCTGATCCCTAGTCAATGGTCACCCGGATACCTTAATTTTTGTGGGAACCATCCCCCCCGTGAGTAAACGGTACAGGACATAGAACTGCACCTGTAGCCAAAGGAATACATCATATGTAACAACTGCCAAATTTTTCACATCACTGGACCTGCCTGTGTTCACAAACAAGAGCTGCTAAAACAAACTAATCTGGCATTTCAGCGAGCTGGCCAGCGGGGTTGGAGCAAGGACGGCATCATAAGTACCTGTCAGGGTAGAACCCCACACGCACCCCTACTCTCACCCAATGCCTGTGTAAGGGCCTTCTCGAAAGTTTCTTTCCTCCATTTGAAGGATAAGGAGGACTCTCTTTCTGAGTCTGTAATTCACACTTTCCAGAACCGAGTTTATAGCTCTGTTGACGCCCATGTTTTGTGATTCTTATGGGATGACATTTGATAATTCTGGATGGCCGTAGATTCCCTTGCCCACCACTTAGTCATTCAGCAATGAGGTGAGACTCCAGACATTGTTCTCAGCACTGGTGATAGAACACATGTGGAGTCCTGGTCCGGGTGGGAAGAGACAGCAGTAACAGGGAAACTGAACGAAGGGGGGAGATTGTGCAAAGTGCTACATAATAGATCAGAGTAGTAAAGAGGAATTCGCTTCCATCCATGTGTGATTCTCAATAGCTTCTACAAATATCCAGGACTTCCAGGGATCAATCATTCATTGAGTGGTTATCATGTACTAAGAACTATATGTGCATTATCTTTCATTAAGCCTACGACTGATCATGAGTTAGATAATATGAAAATCCCCGTTTTTAAGATGGAGATTTATTAACAAGTCAAGATGAAATGTACGTGTGCTTCCTCTAGAACCCCAGTCCCTAACCACTGATTAATGGTTTCTATATAGATCCTGTTATAACTTAAAATATAATTCACTATGACGCATACAAAGGAGTTCTTATACTCAACAAAGTGGGGGCCACCAATCTGGATGATGACTTCCTGGTCATTTTAAAATTAAAATATCCGGGCAAAAATACTGGAGGGGAACCAAGTAAGTAATAAGGATAATAATCAAGTCAGTATAGGATCTGAATAGCTATCACCTGTCATTGATGAGTAGTTGAATTTTCAAGTCAAATAATATGTTTGTGAATACTGTATGTGAATGGAAAATACACATGAGTGAGACACTCGTCAGTCTTAAGCAATCCAACACAGCAAACATACACTGAAGAAATAGGGCAGAATGAGATGGTCCCAATGAGGGTTATGTAGCCCATCAGTGCATAAGGAGTCACCACGGACTTCTGTGGTTGGAGAAACCTCCACACAAAAGGCAAGCTGCATACGGGAAAGGAAAAGGCTATGGTAATTCAGAGGAAGAAAGGGAACATGCCTTTGATGTAAAAAGCTCAGCCCTGGACAAGTCATGGTGGTCACAGTGAAAACCCCATATTTGAGCATGATGAGCATGGTGAGACAGGAAAGTTCCATAGAGAGAATGAGTAGGGAAAGGCAAAGTTGGGGAAGTCAGCGAGGCTTGCTCACAGGATATGTTAAAGTGATGGCATGAAGGTTGTGGAGAATTATGAGCACAGAAACGAGGCGAGTGTGGGGCTTTAGGTACGCTTTCTTGACTACAATCTGGAGGACACGCCTCAGTGCAAAAACCATGGAAGTTGAAAATTTGACCAAGATGCCACTCATACGCTAGACTTATGAAATGACATGGGCACTTTAGAAATCGTTGGGAATCTTTGAAGATAACCATAATCCCATTTATTAGTGCAGAAAGAAATGTCAGAAGTTAGAGGGTTTGAAGAGAATAAGCGCTATTATGTAAGCGCTATAAACTCGGACCTTCTCGAGTGCTACAGGGTATTTACCCAAACAATGCAAAGACACTAATCCACAGGGATACGTGCACCCCTATGTTTATTGGACCGGTACTTAAAATAGCCAAGATATGGGAACAACCCAGTGTCCATCGATAGATGAATGGATAAAGAGGTGGTTTCTATGTACAATGGAATGTTACTCAGTCATAAGGAAGAATGGAATCTTGCCATTTGCAACGACATGGATGAATCCAGAGGGTATAATGCTGAGCGAATAAATCACTTAGGAAAAGACAAAGACCATATAATCTCGCTCATATGTGGAACTTAAGAAACAAACAAACAAAACGAGTCAAGGAAAAAGAGAGAGACAAATCAAGAAACAGACTCTTAACTCTAGAGAACACACTGATGGTCACCAGAGGGGAAGTGGGTGGTGGTGGGGGGAAATAGTGGGTGGTGGTGGGGGGGAAATAGTGGGTGGGGGAAATTACACTGTATACTAGCTCTATTGGAATTTAAAACATGAAAAATAGGTTAAAAATGAGAATAAATGCTGATAAAGTGGATACCAATGTGAAGGATCACACATTTGAGAAGATTCAACAGAAAGAAAAATCCAGCTTCTTGGCTTCAATCCTACCCGGGATATATTTAAAAATGTTTAAAATACATGTACAAATTCAATAAGATGGAAGGGATGACCAAAAATATTTAAGAAAGGAAAGGAACAGCAGAGATTGATGTTCCTACAGAGTTAGCGGAGAATGGGATCAAAGGGCTGAAAAAGGAGGAGACTTGTGGCCAAGCCCCTGGAATCCCCTTACCTCAAATGTTTCTCTCCAATGGGCTCACAGAAGTATCTCACATCACCATATGGCACTGTACCAAAGTTCTGCAATGCCTCGGATGGGCCTCTTTTCTCTTCTCTTCCCAGCCACGGCTGGCTGAATATGCTCTCGTGAGCCAAAGCCTATCTTGCCCATCAGTATGCCCCCAGGACGGAGCAGAGGGCCTCGCATTCTGGAATACTCAAATACTAGCTGAGAAAATGAATGAGAGGGATTTGAGGGCAGCGCAGCACCCCGAGACCCAAAGTTTCCAGTGGGGATCAGGAACTTGTGAGAGGCAGGGTGAGGAAACCCTCGCAGTCATATCGCAACATGTAGCATGAGTTTGTGGCTGGACAGAAGTCTCTACCTCGAGGTGGTCTCTACCACCTGTGGTAGGACAGAAGTCTCTACCTCGAGTGCACCTAGGTGGCTCAGTCAGTTGAGTGTCCGACTCTTAGTTTTGGCTCAGGTCATGATCCCAGGGTGGTGGAATCCAGTCCTGCCTGGGACTCCATACTAAGCATGGAGCCTGCTTGGGATTCTCTCTCTCCCTCTCTCTCTGCCCCTCCCCACCCCTCTCTATCTCTCAATAAATACACTTAAAAAAAAACAGTCTCTACATCACTTTGCAGGGATGCTCTCTGTTCCAGGATCACAGGGGACAGAAGACAGATGACCCAGCCTGGATTGGTCCAATGTCAGTGGTACAAAGCTGTGTAATTTGGCTAGCATTTAAGCAATTAACTAAAAAGATTATGGTGGAGTCTTTTCCAGCATAGGTCATTTCGAAGAGGAAGGATTCATGTCTTCTCTGGTAGAAACTTAGAGACTTACGATTTCTAAGAGGGCCAATTTAAAGATCCATAGGGAATAATATCATGTTTGATAGGAGGTCATTCTGATTTGCTTGGTACTGAGGGCTTTCAGTTTTAAAAGTGGGACAGTCTCTGGCAAACCAGGACAGTTGGCGACATCCTCTGCGGCGGCTTTATTGACCCCATGTGGTTCTTCAGTGTTTCTTGTTCTGCCTTAGGAACTGTGGACATGCTCTTCCCATGGTGGACACACTCTTTCTGGCCTTCCTTCTCCCTGATCTGTTTCCTCTGGCTGATGCCTTTTCTTCAACTCATCATCACTTCTCTTCCTCCTCCCCCTCCTCCTTCTCCTCCTCCCCTCCTCCTCCCCCTTCTCCACCTCCTCCCCCTTCCCCTCTGCTCCCCTTCCCCCTCTTCCTCTTTCTTCTTCTTCTTCTTCTTCTTCTTCTTCTTCTTCTTCTTCTTCTTCTTCTTCTTCTTCTTCTTCTTCATGAGCTTTCTGTACAGAAATATGTTATATATTTAAACCTTCTTTTATATATATATCCCTTATTTATTTTAGAGAGAGAGAGAGCCAGGGAAGGACCGAGAGATAGGAGGAAAGAGAGTCTCAAACAGTCTCCACACTGTCAGCTCAGAGCCCGATGCAGGGTTCCATCTCACACCCTGTGAGATCATGACCTGAGCCAAAATCAGGAGTCAGAGACTTAACTGACCGAGCCACGTAGGCACCACAGTTCACCATTTCTTCTTGCGTTTTTTCACTCTTTACTCCCTCAGCCCCAAGGTCCCCAACACAACTGTGAGCCCCGTGGGATAGCTCCACTATTTTGAAATGTAGTGGGAGAAAGCAAGCAGGACTTGTGTTTGGGAAGTAGACCTGAGATTTTGTTTTTTAATACTTGCTTCTTTTATGTGTTCTTTAAATTTCCTTTAATGAGTTTCTAAAGATGATAGTCTGTCTTTTCATTCCTCAAAATATATTAGAAATTCTGCCTTAAAGAATTGTTAGTGATTAGCATTTGGAATATGGTTGTATTAGTGCTTATTAAGAATGTTGCTCAAAACTGTGTATTTGTGAAGCTAAAACTCTTGTTGACTAGCCACGAGATTCATCCTGTAATGGGCAGAAGGTCCTCATGCTAAATGTATCAAATGATAGGAAAGACAGCACATAGCACTTCAGGAATTCATCACATCCTGTCTTCACTGTAGTGTTTTATTTACTTATTTTTTTAAGTTTATTTATTTTTGAGAGAGAGAGTGGGGAGGGGCAGAGAGAGGGACAGAGGATATGAAGCTGGCTCTGAGTTGACAGCAGACAGCCCCACACGGGGCTCGAACCCACAAACCGCGAGATCATGACCTGAGCCAAAGTCAGAAACTTAACCAACTGAGCCACCCAGGTGCCCCTTCACTGTAGTATTTTAATGGGTGGCAGTATTAAAACAAGTTTATTGATGAATTTATGCCTCATTAACACGTGTTAAAGCTTGACTTGTGCAGGCTGCCTTCAAGGGGACTTGGTTGAGGTCAGGCACCGTGATTCCCTCTTGGGGTCCAGGGCAGAGGCTGCTCTTTTCCCGGGAGAGAAAGAGGGAAGTGATGGATGGACAGGTGGAGGCTGTTGAGCTGGACGGCAGGCCAGGTGAGCAGGACCGGTTGGTACCCCGGCTTGCCATGGCCAAGGTCAGTTGGAATGGCTGACCCCTGGTGGACTAGCGGCCCCTGTGGGTGGATTTAGGGAGAGGGCACGAAGGACAGCTGCACTTCATTTTTGTGAACTGATTATAGGGAGTGAGGACCAGAGGTCCGCAAAGTTCATCTTCTCTGCCAAATTGTAGGAACATGTTTGAGCAATGTGAAAACACTCACTAATTTAAAGCCTTTTCAACTTCTGTTGTGGTTGGATTTGAACAATGACTTAAAGGGCAAACACTTAAAATTCTCATCCTGGGCTTGATGGCCATAGGATCCCCACAGAGTGTGCCTGGACCCTACTGCAATCGGGTTGAAAATAAGCAACGTTGAAAGAGGCAAGGGACCTTCCTTCCACTCCATTAATGCAGACTTGACAGGCAGAGATGGACTGCAAGAAAGAAAGAATTTTCGCTGCAGTTCCTGGGAAGAAGTGCCGTGGTTTCCCGAGATAACATAACAAATGGTATTTGCTCTACAGAATGCTCGTCACAGAACATAAGGTCAGAAAGGGGGAAAATCCAAATCACCTTCACAGGCTGAGAGTTCCATCAATGATAAAATTGTCAAGAAGGATGTTATCAAGATGAATATAATTACTAAATATGTTGCAAGAAGGTGGTTCCTTTGGAAATAGGTGTCTATCTAGGTGAGTCGGCCGAGTGACTTTGAAATAACAGCCTGTGCTAGAGGTTATCAGGGAAGAAAATTAAAGTAAGGCTTACCGCTGAAATTCAGACTATCCCCCTATTCATTCTGCTGACAAGTTGGCTTTCCAGTTTAATTTCTGCTTAGCAGTACATCACTATGAGTTTGCTGCTGATTGCAGTTTCTTTTGGTAACATTCCTTGATTCCTTAGCTCTCCTTCACTCCCAGTTGAAATGCTGGGTGCAGTTTTATTCTGTCTTAAAGATGGGAGAAAAAGGTATTTAGAAATAAAAAAGAACTGTATTTAAAGAAGTGTATTTAAAGGTGCACATTTCATAGAATAATATAATGATAATTTCGAGATTGCAGATTCCTGTAAAAGACTACAATATAATTATTCAAGTTGTAAAGTCACGTTACAAATCTGGGACGAATTCGAGTGTTAACTCTCTTTATGTGATTTAAGGACAAGCACACATTTGCTAATAGGTCTTCTCTCAATTTAGAATTTACCATTTTGGCAATTTACTATCATGCCGGAGGTGAAATTTTCTGAGGGTGCCTGGGTGGCTCAGTCAGTTAAGCGTCCGACTTCGGCTCAGATCATGATGTCACAGTTCATGAGTTCGAGCCCCACGTCGGGCTCTTGCTAACAGCTCAGAGCCTCAAGCCTGCTTTGGATTCTGTTGTCTTCCTCTCTCCCTGCCCTTCCTCTACTTGTGTGTGCTTGCTTTCTCTCTCTCTAAAATAAACAAACAAACAAACAAACAAACTTAAAAAAAATAAGGAATGTCACACAAAACTTCTATTATCCAAGACCAATTTTAAAAATAAAGATTCTGGTATTTCCTCAAATTCTGCAAAGTTTTGTCACTTTGATCACTTGAAACTCCGCAAATGCATGCAACACCTTTCAGTCTAATTTGTGAAGAAATAGAGAAGGTGAGAAGTAGCTGTTTGAATGTTTACAGAGCTTTTAACTTAAAGTAGGTCACTACATCACTACACTGCTTCATACCTTTCTTCAGGATTTTGAGGCAAGGGGGAATCCCAGAATTGGGATATTCTTGTCCAACTAGAGGTTTTGATAGCCCTAAAATGTTACAAAGTTAAAGAAACCAGGTACTATGTTGAGGAATACATACACTGTAATGGGAATCTTAAATTATGAGCTTTGTAATGAATGTTTCAATGTATAAGGAAATTGTACGTTGTGAAACAGATCCAGAGAGGAGACACAGTGCTTTTCAGCCCTCGCCTTGGCACTTTAGTCGTGCTTCTAATGTGTTCTCTTCTCTAAACCCAGTGCCTTTTCAAATATATTTTTAATTTTTCTGCACTGTGTTTAATATGGCAATAAAGACCAACTCCTGAAAGGGGGGGTGATAACAGGTGTAGCTAGTCCTTGAATGGAGGTTTTCCTTTGTATGTACATCATGGTTTTAATCCTTCATACAAACATCTGATGGCCTTAGTAATTAAGATACCATCATAGGGACTATTGGGACTCCATAGAAGAATTCCATACGGAGTCAGGGTGAACCACTAACAGGTTAATAGGAGAAAAACACGAGGTAATGCAGGTAATGGTAGCCAAAGATTCACTGTGCACAGTGACCAGGAAGCAAAACAAAGGCTTGCCTTGGACACGTTATTTCTCTTACACATTTTCTATTTTCTGAACTACAGAGGACTTTTCTGAATGTGTTCTTCAGCTTTTGGAAACATATATGGACCATAAATATTCATAATAGTGCATATGGAACTTTAAAATTTCTCCAAGAGTATGTCCAAGAATATCTCAGGCCCTTTTTACCAGACCTTTTCTATTATAACTTTATACCTAGAAATCATGTTTTCTCATTTCTTATGAAATATATGATCAAGTCAAGATAAGTGAGATGGCTCTTTAAAGGCAAAAAAAAAAAAAAAGAAAAATCATCCAGGAAAGTGAGTATTATTGGTATCAAAACTGAAACAAGAAATGCCCAAATTTACCTTTGTTATGTATCCAAAATTGAGAAAAGAGTAAATACTATTTTTATTGATACTGTTATCAGTATAATATGTGCAAATCACCCAACAAGGAGGCATAAGAACAAAAGCATATACATACTGAAATTTCTAGATTTAGAATCTGCTATGTTTGCGGAATTGTGGAATCACAAGATTAATAAACTACCTATTGGGTTTGAGCAAATTTATCAGTACCAACTCAATGAAATTATTTGCTAGCTACTTGAAAAGGTACTATGAGGTAGCCAGCATATGGTATTTATGTGACCAGATAATTGAAACCTATAGGGTACCGTTGGTCGTTGATATCAGAATAAGAATATGGGTCTTTTTTGAAAGTTGGAAATGATGGGTTGAATGGGCGTCTACTTCTTTTGTGCTGGTGAGGCACTAACTTCTCAAAGGGTTTACATCAAACTTTATTTTCCCCATCTAACACACCTGTAACAGTAGAGCAGTCTGGATGCTTAAATAGAACTAGTCTCACGAATGACAGGGAGTTTTAAGTGTTGTGTCCTATCCTCAGCTCCATAATTGACTCACTGTAGGAGGTAGTAAGATGATATTTGCAAAGCAAGGCAGGGATCTCATAAGAAAACAACTATGTAAATAGGAAGCATTGTTATTAGTTAAAGCCTCCCCCCCACCATAGGCTTTGAAGTCAGTATGACATCGAGTTGAGTAGAAAGGAGGGGAAATTCACATTCTGACTGCCGCTTAGCTGGAGACCATTTAATTAAGAAACATTTTGGAGGATTTTCCTTGCTATTTTAATGAAATTCAATCCATCATGCTTATTATCACAGTACTCATGCTTATCCTTGTTGGCAATGGGGGGTGCAGGTGACTGCCCTCCTCGGAAAGGCATTTAGGGGGCACGTCATTGGGCTAGGGTCAACGTCACATCCGATCGTTGTGGGCGTGTATAGCTTTTCAGTTTTAGTGGTTTGATCTTCAGGTCAAGCCCATGCTTATTCATTCTCATTGAGATAGGTGTCCTCTGTTAGATCAGCATGCATCTGGAATTTGTATCTGAGGTGGAGAACTAAGGTATAAGAACTGATGTTCAACATCTATAGAAACTAGAATCTCCTAGTACACTCAGAGCAAACTTCGACTAGAGTCCCGTGTCTTGGAATGAATAGGACAGTCCTCCAGTTTCTATGTGAACTTTACCAGGCCACAGAGCCGGGGAAAAGAATGAACCAAACTGGAGGACAGTCAATGAAGTATCTCGTAATAATGGGACAGTCTTTTGAAATGCTTACCACGTAAAAACCAAGCGGAAGCGAGGAAAGCTTTGGGTGAACAGCATTTAACGTATCAGGATGTGAAACATCAGTCATCCCATTTCAAGTGAGACTTACACTTATCCAGGCTGACCCCGGCCACCAGGCCTCCGGAGAGATGTGTGTGTGTGTGTGTGTGTGTGTGTGTGTGTGTGTGTGTGTGCGCGCACACACTGAAGGCATTTGTGGAAAGGGGAGGTGACTCCCTGGCTGTCTTGAAAGATCAGAAATGTTGGGGGCCTATCTTAAGTCTACACTGATTTAGCTTTGAATAACTTCTTTATAATTCTCTGAGAAAGGTAGTTATAGATTAAGTACCTCTCTTGTTCAGTTTTTGTGCGGCTTACATAAAATTTCTGCCGATTTTATTCCAAATATCACTGAAACAGTGCCAGAAGTCGTGTCCTCTAGAACGTCCTCCACAGTAAATTGACTGGTGAGAGTTAATATGGATATAAACCATCAACTTTGTATTAAGATTCTTTATCTCCTTTCACTTTGGATAGGTGTTTTTTCTATGACATCTGCAGGATACATCCTATCACGTAATTTACTTGAGTCCAGTGAATTCTGGCCTGTCCATCACCCCCACCACCCACTTGTCTAACGATATTTGAGCAGAGTCATTAGTAAGACCCCTTTCCTTCATTTGATGGTGCAAGAGTCCTGTGGACTGGACCCCAGAACCAGGGTCTGCAGAATGCCCTGTCCTTGGTTCTTGGTGCTCCCACTCATGACTTCTGCCTCTTTGGCTGACGGTGCCACCCTTTTCTGCTGGTTCTCCATGGTTTGTTGTTACAGCGACTCTTGCCGAGCACAGAGTTGGCTTTCACAGTTAGCTAGATCACCTGAAGCTTAGCTCCAGGAGACATTTTTCCTAAGTGCAGACAATTCACTAGTGGTCAGCCATGTGCCAGACTCCTGAGTGGTCCTGCTACCATCAATGCCATCTGGGACTGGATATGTCCCCTCCACTATTCTCCCCCTGTTGGGAGATACACCTCTGTCCTCTGGTCTTGGACCAGGCTTGGGTCTCCTTCAAGTGTGTGCCTCCTACCTTCCCTCCCTCACATTCAGTTCACATTTAGGCTTCCGTGGTTCTAACCTTCCAAACAGCATCCTACCAAGAAGGAGGTGATTGTATGTATGTCTGTTTCAACTAGTCCCTGAAAAGAAAGTGTTCCATCCACCACTCTCTGCACCTGCCGAAAGGAACAGCCATGACAGTTCAGTCAGAAAGGCTTTCCTAATTCTGTGGATGTGGAATGAGAAAATGTGGTCATGGATGTTTCTCTTCAGGAACCTAGAGAAGCCAGAACTTGGAGACTCAATTGCTTATTCTGGTATAAGGTAAATAATAAAGAGGTAAATGAGACTACTGCAGTATTCCATATGAGATAAAATTGCTGATTAACTCCCTTTGGAAGGCAATATGGTGGAATTAGAGTAAAACAGGAAGGTTTTAAAATGAATAGCCTTTGCAGTCTTGGTTCTTATTCTTAAGTTCGGCACTTTCAGAGGTAACAATGTTGAATCCCTTCACACAGTTCTCCATTCTGAAAATCTGTTCCCGCTGCCCAAAAAGACAAAACCAGCCTCTTTTGCCAAACCTATAAATAAGTATTATATTCTCACTGACAGATTTAAAACATAGTGTTACAGACATGTATTTAGAGTTTGTATCAGAATTTCACTTCCCTTTCCTAAATTTTCAAATGTACTTGTTTCATCATCTTCTCTCAATTAAAAGATTATTGATCAGGTTGTGCTCTGATATATATGTGTGTGTGTAATATATATGTGTATACATATACATAAGCAAACACACACACACACACATATATGTGACGTTCATATTGCTAAGGTGTTTTTATGGAATGTGTATGTGTATTTGTCTTTGTTTTATACTATCAATCACTTTCTTAATTGTCTTTATTCTTATTTGATGTTATTTGAGACTCCCTATACCTTTTCTCACCCACCAAGTTTGTTTACCGTCTATTTTGTGAATATCCGTCACTCCCCTTAGTAGAGTTAGTTTTTAGTACATGTAGTAGTAGAGTCCTGACTAACGCCACACGGGGAGGACTCGCAAATGAAAATGCTGTGTAACCTGATTTCTGAGTCGAGTTACCTTATTTCTTCTGTGTTCATGTCACATTTCCCCAGGACGGGGAAAAGATTCTTCAGTTTCACCGATTGGAAACAGCTAGGAAACTGCAAAAGGCATTCTTACTCTGCAGTTTTACCATTTTGTTAAGTGATGGATTAGGGAAACAGGAAAAGGTAATGCACCTTTATGTGTGTTATATTCTTTTACACGGATGAGCCACGCATCTTCCTTTGCCACTTGCTGTTTTCAAGGATGGAAGATGCAAAATCAACTTCACTGACAATTTATGACAAACGATTTAAAATTAAAGATATTTTCATGTTTGTTACTTTTTCTCCTTCAGGTGACAGGGAGCTAATGCTGACAGTATTTTACACACATTTTTACACTTAAGTATCTTAATGATCCTTAGATTGTGATCATATTAACCTTAATGTACACAAAAAAGGTTCAAAGTAGGTTAACGTAGACAAAGTACCAAGTGTGTTCGTAGTAGAATCACAGATTTGACAATGGTTCCCTCTGTAAAGAGAGTTCTTTTTTAGAAAAATTTTCATGTTCATTTATTTTGAAAGAAAGAGCGAGAGTAGGGGAGGGGCAGAGAGTGAGAGAGAGAGGGGGAAGGAAAATCTCAGGCTGGCTCCTGGCTGTCAATACACAGCTGGATGTGGGGGTCAATCTCACGAACTGCAAAATCATGATGGGAGCCCAAATCGGGAGTCAGACACTTTAACCAACGGAGCCACCCAGATGCCCCTCTGTAAAGATATTTGTACCGTTATATTATCATTGCAAAGTGATGTAACCCTTAGGAAACATAATTAACAACTGACTAGTTATGGTGAAAAAAATACATGTTATTATTATGTTATATGTTATATATAATATTCTTGTATTTTATATAAAATACAAATACATGTAGTAAAATATATATAAATTAAAATAATTATAAAATATAAAATTTTATACACACACACATAATCCTAAGGAAAAGATGCTAGCTTTAAAGTTTGGAAACTCTTAGAATTTGGAGAATATAAACCATTTGGGGAAAGAAGGTAGGTTTTATGTTGTGAAATAAAGAGAAAGCCTATTTGTGCCAGATCATCAATCCTAATTTTATAATTAAAAACCAATGGACACTTTTTGTAGAAAGATTTCCAAATATAAAGAAAACAAACTGTACCTGTAATTCCCTTTCTCAGAAATAGCTTGCTGGTATTTCAATTTATCATATTCTTTTATCTTCCTATGCCAGTACACACATAGAAAAAGCTATCGTTTGATATTCTACTTTTTCACTTGTACAAAATTCCCCAGATTTGTGCTGTCTTTGAGAGAGAGAGAGAGAGAGCGAGCAGGGGGGAGGGGGAGAGAGAAGGAGAGAGAGAGAATAAGAACCAGAGGAGTGTGACACGGGACTCAAACTCACAAAGTGTGAGATCATGACCTGAGCCGAAGTCAAGAATCGGATGCTTAACTAACTGAGCCACCCAGGTGCCCCTAAATCCCCCAGATTTTTAAATATTTCTGAAAACAAATATTTAAAAAGCTGTAAAATGCCATCATGTTCATGTACAATGATCTAGTGAGGCAATATCCAATAAGTAACAGGGACCATTTCCTCAAATTTCACTACAATAAATAATCCTTTGGCTTAAAAAAATCCACTTGTACAGAACTGTTGAAGAAAGTCGATGATCCAAAATGCACAGATTCATGGTCCAGGAAGTAAATCTCTACTCATTCTTTGCTGTCACTTTGTAAATGTTTCCGTAGCTTAGTGTCGAGAGAGATGTGAAGGACAGAAAGGCTGTAGAAAGGCTCTGCCCTATTGCACAGAACACAGGGCATCGCAGTCTCAGGGCGTCAGGACACCCAGTGGACACTGAGGAGACAGTGTAGCTGCCCTGACCGGTAGGTCCCACACTGCAGGAAGCTACATACATGTCTGTGAGATTCATGGTCGACTCTCTGCAGAAAGGCTTTCTCAGCTTCTCTGTGAGTGGTTTGAAAAACAGGATATCTGTAGTTGCCAAGGTTGCTTTCCTAGGTCGGCCTCTAGTACAAGTGCACTAGCCTCGCCCAATCTGGAATCCACATCTCCAGGAGTGGATTCTGACAAGACCAGGCTGGGCTGAGTCAGGTGCGTTCGTCACATGCATGTGAAGTGTGTCAACAGGGGCTGGGCTCTGAGCAGAAAGGGACAAGGTATCGGCTTGGAAAGCCCCTCCAGGTGCGACTGTGCATTAGGTAGGACATTAATAAGCCACTACATGTGCTTTGGGTTTTGCTTTTTTGAATAATGCAAGAATGTCATGTTTACTTTCATGACTCCTTTAATGCGTCTGTTGCTCTTTGGATGAATTTCCTGAAAAGGAAATCGAGGTAATTCAAGTCATTGTAGTAATACTGAATTGTTTTGCGGACATAGTACCCTTAGGATAAACAGAATTTGCAGAAACATTAGCAGATGGGAAATGAGAATGCTAAATCATTGCTTTTTTTAGTTACATGCCAGTGATAATGACATAGATTGAATTGAAACATGTCTTTATTTCTAACTTCTGCTCCTGTGGACAAATTGGACTGCATTGATTTTTTCATATCTGATGACAGGTAAGAGAGCTTGGGTGTGTGTATAATCTGTGCGAATATCTGTGTGCATAAAACAATACTTGTTTTTTTAGGAGAAAAGGGTCTGACTTTCTCTGGGAATTTCCCAAAGTTATTAAAAGTCTTAATGAAATGTCCATTCACTATTTAGTTGACTTTTAAATAGAATATTTGAATACATTTAACATAGTGAGAAATCATATTATCATACCTATTATTTACTTGAGTGCCTTTATTGAAGTATTTACATCATATTTTTCTTCAAGAAGAAGATAGCCTGAACTTGACCAATATTACCACATTCTGGTGTTCTTTGGCTGGAAGAAAAAGCTGCACACTATTATGACCTATAGTATCCCGAAGTCCAAAATTAAAAGTAAACACTATTTAAAAGCCTTTGCATCTGTATGGGACTTTTCAGACAGCATGGTATGTTCATGCATTATCGTATTGCTTTTAAAACAACCATAGCGGGTCGCCTGGGTGGTTCAGTTGGTTAAGTGTCTGACTCTTGATTTTGGCTCAAGTCGTCATCTCAAGGTCATGAGATCAAGCCCCACATCAGGCTCCATGCTGTTCGTGGAACCTGTTTAAGATTCTCTTTCTCCCTGTCCCTCTGCCCCTCCCCGCTCACGTGTACACATGGGATCATGTGCGCGCACGCACTCTTTCTCTCTCTCTGCTGGCCACCTGTGTGTCAGAGCTGCAGGGTTTATTATGTCCGACTCACAGAGAGGGAAGTTGGAGCTTCCAAGTTTCTATGACCTGCTGGGTGTCATGTACAAAATACGTGGTAAATACCACCCCATCTTGCCCAAGGAGATTGAATTTTCCGCTCTGGTGTCCAGCTTGTCTTTGTCGTTTCTCATTCTCCTTTCAGGTTTGGTTATTTAGTTTGAAGGGTGAAGGAGGAAAGTATTTGAACAAAATTGATCTGCCAGCAAGCGATGGCATAGGGAGGTCACGTGGCAATCCTAGTGAGGCTGCATCACTTGTGGCTTATGATGTTTTCCTTAGCCAGTGTCAGACAGCACAGCATCCATGGGCTCACACGGCAAAGGGACGCTGTGGGCTTACATAACGATGGGGATTCTGACCTGACTTGAGAGCACGATTCAGGATTTCTTCAGAGCTGTGCTCATGTGCTGTGGGATTCGTTGAGTTCTGCTTATCTGTCGGTTAACGGTTTCTCATGAGACGTTGCCCGTGTTAGAACCATGGCCGCTGGGGCCCGGGAATCACGTGGTCCTACACTCATAGCCAAAGGGACGGAAGGACTTCTCTTTCCAGCTGTTGGACATTGGCTGTGAACTTCCTATGGTAGGACCAGCTAAGGCCACCCGCCCAAACACGTGGACACCCAAGGACCACAGTCGGGACAGCGTGGCAACTTGATTTGAGGAGACCACATCAGTGCCCTTGAGAGGCATATCCACCGCTCGCTGGCGTGGGCTGACTGAGGTCTATCCTCCCACAAGCGTGAGTTCACTTCCCTGAAATACGGAGACTAGAGGAGCTGGCGTTTTAAGAAGGAGAAATGGGGAATCAGATGCAGGAGACACAGCAGTAATGCCCACTGAAATTAGCAAATCATTCTGCGGCTTCAACCCTTTTCTTAGGTCAGATATGGCAGTACCTCTTACCAAATTTAAGAATATGAAGTAGGAGTAGAGACGCCTGGGTGGCTTAGTGGGTTAAGCGTCCAACTTCAGCTCGGGTCATGATCTCGCAGTTTGCGAGTTTGAGCCCCAAGTCGGGCTCTGTGCTGACTGCTCGGAGCCTGGAGCTTGCATCCTGCTTCAGATTCTGTCTCTCTCTCTCTCTCTCTCTCTCTCTCTCTCTCTGCATCTCCCTCCCCCCTCAAAAATAAATAAACATTAAAAAAAAGAACATGAAGTAGGAGTTAAAAGTAGACCTATCCATCTCGATATTTGGGGTCTCAGTACTGAATTATCTCTCTCATTGACCAAAGACAATCCAATTGTCAAGGATGGAGTACCTTTTGAAGAAGCCTTACTGGCAGTTCATGCTGACCATAAAAACTTTTGTGTTTTCATCCTCATTGTTCAGAAGAGACATTCAATAGTTTTTATCACACGTGTGTGTGTGTTGTGTTCTTGCATTCACATTAAGAACTATCTAAAAATGGGTTAGCTCGGCATCAGCTCAGCTCACTATCACCAATTCTGCTGTGGTTTCCCCTTTCCACCCACTCCATAATGTAATGCAGTTGCCCAGAGCCGTCAAGTGTGAAAGCCCGGTGATGAGAACATGATTTCTCACTGCATGTAGTTTCAGAGGGTGAAGGAATTCACAGGAAAGTACATTCATATTGCAGAGTAACATTAGTAGGGAAAGGTTTGAGGTTGAATTAAGTGACCCAACACTTTCAGATTCATAATACTTTCTAGACTCATTTTTCTAGGTAGAATTCTCCTTGTAAAATCTTAGTGGCAAAATAACGCATATTTTTCAGATTCAGCTGAGTAACCAGGATGGCAGTGTGCATTTTTGTAGTGTGCAAATTGATCTGAAATGATTCTAAGCACAGTGCTGATTCAAAATACACCATTTAAATTTACGGTTGCCCTTTTACCTAATACGATGCAACTTTTACGTGATTTTAAAAATATAGTTAAGTCTTTCATGGCATAATGTTTTATTCACATCATTGGCATGTATTGATATTTTAAGAATGCTTGAGGGATCTTCAAACAAATTACAAGCTGTTATATCTAATAGTCTATAAATGTTTTCAACCTGCATTTTTGTAGATAAAACAACTCATAATTAATTTGGGAAATGGCCATCCACTTTTAAAATCAATCAATGAGCATTTCAACTGCATATGCATTTTATATAATTTATGCACTTATGCATAAAGCTTCACTTAAAGAAAGTCAGTAGTTACAGAAAGCAATGAATTTCAGATGCAGTAAACATTTTCTGAGCATCTGGGCTCTTTTAGATAGTTATGTCGTTCAGTCCTCCTAACCCTTTAGCAAGAGATTATCTCTTTGTGGGAAAATGATCACTAAAGAAGAAAGAAGATTAAGAGGACTTACTGGAGTTTTTGTGGTGCAAAAAACATTTTCCTTGGACCCAAAATTGGAACTTTGGGCCCGATGTCAGAAGTAAAGGCTAGACTCATCAAATTCTAGAATAGAAATGGGTGTGTATGGGAGTATGGTTGGTCTAAAAATACACAGAGCTGAAGTACTTTGATTTTTTATTAAGCACAGCATCTTTTAAATTTTGGGTTTTTTCTTCCCAATTTTTATTTAAATTCTATCTAGTTAGTTAACATATAGTGTAATATTCATTTCAGAAATAGAACTCAGTGATTCATCACTTACGTCTAACACCCAGTGCCCGTCCCAACAAATACTTTCCTTAATGCCCATCGCCCATCTCGCCCATCCCCCACCCACCTCCCTCCACCAACCTCCCTCCACCAACCCTCAGTATGTTCTCTATATATAGTTAAGAGCCTCTTAGGGTTCGCCTCCTGCCGTCTCTTTTTTTCCCCTTCCCATATGTTGGTCTGTTTGAATTTCAACAACACTAAAGAGAAGCTCAATATTTTAATGTTTCTCAAAAGTGGGCATGAGCCAAAAGTCTTTTTAAAACATCAGTCAATTACAAGGATCCTTCTGAAGTGGATAACATTCACCACACCCCCCCCCAAGTGTGCACATTGCAAGGGAGGTGACCATGCCAGGGCGGGGCCCTGTAACTTACCCACGCGCGCATCTTCTGCAGAGTGAGGAAACCTCTTGTCCTGGGTGTGCAGTTAAGCAGCCACAGGCAAGCAGCAGTGAGAGGTGTCCCAAGAGACCCCTGTGAAAGGGCTGGGGAGGGGAGGTCTTCTGGGCAGAGCTGAGGGCCGCAGAATTTACCGTACGTGGGGCAATGCGGAGCAGACAGTTGTCACAGTTCCGCTGGCTCGGTGGGCGCCGTCTGGGGACATGCTGTCACTCATTTGCTAAGCATCACTGGTTACTAAGTGTTCACAATGACAGGATTTGGGGCTGCGACTGGGGATATACCTGCTAGCAAAACCAGATCCTTATCACCATGCATTAAAAGTAACGTGGGCAAAATCTGATAAGAAGAGAGAGACAAAGTGGCTATTGATAGTATTTTGAATTAATACTATCGTTGAATTAATACGTATTTGAATTAATATGTCGTTGTTAACGACGGGCCTCCTCAAAAATATCTCTATCCCCTTCAAGTGTCTTCCGTTGAAACATCCCATTATCCATGGATAATGTGTGTAGGTGTATTGTTATCAAAATAGTTATCCTGTAGCCTTATGGTTATTTATCATTGCCTCTGATTGCCAATAAAATGCAGGGCGAGGGTTCGGTCCCTTTTATTTTATAGCCGCTGGTGTTTTAAACCTAAAGAGGTAATATATAGTTTTATTTGCCCCATAGTTACTGCGCAGCATTAAAATGCTATATGTTATATATCATCTCCCAGCCTTTATTCAGTTTCCTCCCTCCCTCCCCCACTTCCCTTCCTTCCCTCCTTCTCTCCTTCTTTTCTCCACAAGTATTGAATGGGTATCTATCATGTGCCAAGAACTCCATTGGGTTTGGGGGACAAGATAGTAAGGACAGAC
Organism: Panthera tigris; assembly: GCF_018350195.1. Classification (NCBI taxonomy): domain Eukaryota; kingdom Metazoa; phylum Chordata; class Mammalia; order Carnivora; family Felidae; genus Panthera; species Panthera tigris. Next base: position 4,511,221 of record NC_056663.1, on the reverse strand, counting down.
CTTTCATTAGAGAGATTAATTAATGGTCACATGGGGGAATGTAAAATTTCAACAGTGATAAATACTCTAAAGACAACTGAAATCAGGAGCACCTGGGTGGCTCAGTCAGTCAAACATCCAACTTCAGCTCAGGTCATGATCCCACAGTTCATTAGTTCGAGCCCCACATTGGGCTCCCTGCTGTCAGGGCACAGTCCACTTCCAATCCTCTGTCTCCCTCTCTCTCTGCTCGCTCCTCACACACGTTCTCTCTCCCTCTCTCTCAAAATAAATAAATAAACAAACTTCAGAAAAGACAACTTACTCAGGCACTATGAAAGCATAAAGTGAGTGTATCAGCTTTGGTCTAAACTATAAGGAGAACTTTCAGAAGGAAAATTATTCTGGCTTGGAAAGATAAAACATGATTAGAGAAAACCTAGATAAAGTGTAGTGTATTGGAATGGGGGAAGGGGAAGGGAGAGAGAGAGAGAGAGAGAGAGAGATGGGGCGAGGGACAGAGTATTGCAGGAAGGAAGGGCATCGGCATGCTCAAAGTCGTTTTATAAAGCGAGCAAGGTGCTTAAAAGCACAAAGGAAGGTCTTAGTGTTTGCCGAGCAACAGACTAAGAGCAAAAAGGTGGGACACCGATGTGGACATGGAGACAACCAAATGGCATCCACCGGCTGTATGAACTATAATTGGAAGTGTTTTTATCGTTCAGCGGTGGCTTGGAGAGTACCTGGTTGCGGATGTGGTGCCCTCGCGAAGACAGGAAGCCGGCCGAGATGGTGTGTGGGGTAGCCCACCGTGTGCCTACGAGGTGCCAGGGATGAGGTGGGTGGACTGGGAATTTGCAAGACACATTTGGACAGCAAAATTAGCAGGACGCGGTGACGAGCTGAATCGGGGGGGGGGGTGTCGAATGTAGAGACGGTGACACATGGCAGCAGCTGCGGAAGCTTCCAGAAGCATTTGAGGAGTGGACAGGGTGCCACCAGCAGGGACCTAGACCACACTCAGGGGGCTTAAACCAACTTCAACCAGGGGTGCCTGAGGTTCGGGTGAGGTCGAGGGCAGATGGATATGGGAGCTTGTACTTCAGGGTCTCCAAGGGGGACAAACCTGATAAATTTAGTGTTAACAAGTGCAGAGAGCATGTTGTAGACCAAAGGAGTAGAGGGAGCTGTTGAAAGCATCTTTGATCCAAGATACCGCAGAGACTAATAGACGTCTAGGTCAGCGTCTATAATCCCAAAGAGACGAACGTGTCTACTGATGTGACACAACACTTTATGCCAAGCCGACTTGTGTAATTATCCCGCAGCCAAATTGTTCAGTTCTGCCTCGACGTTTCTCTACTGGCTTTTCCTACTCCTCTGATAAAGTAGGACCTTGGTGTTTCGGGACCAGGTGCCTTCCTCTACTGCACAAATGTAATGATTAGAGTACCTGTGACTTGAATTTAAAGAACGTAAAATCCCTGAAAGTGGATACAGGCTTCTGGTCGAAATGCAGGTGGCATGCTAAGGCGCCACAGAGGACGACGGAAGGATACGTGAACAAACGTACAAACGCTGCTCTCAAAGTTTGACTTTGTTCGCTTGTAATGTCGCTGCAAAGGGTTTCTCTGTAAAATTTCCTGTGACAGTCTTTCCCAAGCCTGACCACCATGGCCCCATCACCACCAGATCAGGGCACAATGAGGGGTTCTATGTCAAACCATTCCCGGGTGTCTTCCGACTCCGATTCTGTCCCAGTCATGGTCTTCGCTGTCCTTGGACCATTCTTATTTCATTTTCCTATAGTCCTAAGACTCACTGAAGTTAAATAAGTCAGTAATGATTGGTCACCTAATACATGGTAAAATCAAAATTTGGCCCCGCATCTCTCAAATGCCAAAGCATTTGTTCTCTAGTTATTTATGTTACTCATAAGCTCTATGGTTGGTAACTCTTTCTAGGCTCCAGAAATCCTCCTTCTCCCTTCCTTCTTCCTTCCTTCCTCCCTCTCTCCCTCTCTCCCTCTCTCCCTTTCTTCCTTCCTTCCTCCCTTCCTTCCTTCTTCCTCCCTCCTTCCGTCTTTCCTCCTTCTCTCTTCCTTCCTCCCTTCCTCCCTTCCTCCCTCTCTCCCTCTCTCCCTTTCTTCCTTCCTCCCTCCTTTCCTTCCTTCCTTCCTTCTTCCTCCCTCCTTCCATCTTTCCTCCTTCTCTCTTTCTTCCTCCCTTCCTCCCTCTTTCCTTCCCTCCCTCCTTTCCTTCCTCCTTCCCTCTCTTCCTTCCTTCCTTCCTCCCTTCTTCCCTTCTTTCCTCCCTTCCTTCCTTCCTCCCTTATTTCTTCCCTTTCTTCCTTCCTTCCTCCCTTCCTTCCTTCTTCCTCCCTCCTTCCTTCTTTCCTCCTTCTCTCTTCCTTCCTCCCTTCCTCCCTCTCTCCTTCCCTCCCTTCCTTCCTTTTTCCCTCCCTCCCTTCCTCCTTCCCTCTGTCCTTCTTTCCTCCTTCCCTCTCTTCCTTCCTTCCTTCCTCCCTTCTTCCCTTCTTTCCTCCCTTCCTTCCCCCCTTCCTTCCTTCCTCCCTTCTTTCCTCCCTTCCTTCCTTCCTCCCTTATTTCCTCCCTCCCTTCCTTCCTTCCTTCCTTCCTTCCTTCCTTCCTTCCTTCCTTCCTCCTTCCCTTTCTTCCTCCCTCCCTTCCTCCTTCTCTCCCTTCCTTCTTTCCTCCATTCCTCCCCTTCTTCTTTCCTTCCTTCCTTCACACCTCCCTCAGTTTCTTTATTTCTTTTGGGTACAATTCTCTTTTCCCCTTGACACCCTTTCAGAATTTGTTTCCTGTTTTCAACAGAAGTGTACGTGTGCATGTCACTGTGCATGCGAATGAGTGTATCTGTGAGTGTGTATGTGTGTGCACACACAGTCAGGTTTGCTCTCTCCTCCCTGACCCTAAACTTTGTTTTTTCTTTTTGTCAAGCACTCAGGCTTTCTATGGGTCTGTTCTTAATTTTAATTTTTTGGCAGATTTTGTGCACATGATATACCCGAGGTTTCAGGGATATTCTTAAACATTTTCTCTCATCTTTCTCTTATTCCAGTACTTATGCATTTCCTTAGATTCACAACCCTTTTTAGAAAAAAATTTAGTCCGTAATGCAGAATTTATTTTTCTTCCTCTTCTTTACATGTGGGAGGGGAAGGTTGTGTATTCACTACAGATATCTTCTGCTCATGCTTCCAAGTCTACTTGGCTGTGAGAATGTTGACAGGCTCTGTCCTCCCTTACACTCGCCTCAAGTCAATGCCTACCCCCCACGTGGCTTCAATTGGAGAGACAAGGTCCTAGGGAAGTTTTCATCTGAGAGAGCTCAAGAGATCAAAGGGTCCTGGAAATGTATTTTGTTAAATGGGGTTCAGACACCTGTACAAATAATCCTCTTTGAGTAAGCCTGCCCGTCTCACCTTTCTGGACTTCCAGGAGACTTGGCCAACGGAAGCCTGGCAGGTGTCTCATAGAGACGCTGCTGTCTGGGACCCCCATGCAAAGGGGAGATCAGTCCCCTGGCTCTTTCACTGCAGAACACCTGATTCTTCCAGGAACACTTGATCTCCTGCACAAAGAGGAGAGGGCTGCCCTTGATGTTAGCGCTGCCATGCTCTGGGTAAGCCACCTGAACCATGTCAGATGTTCCAAGAGAGAAAAACGATGCCTGCCTGGGCGGGGTGCTGCTCTACACTCTGGAAAGCTGACCCACTCAAAAGCCAATCTAGGCAACTAGCGGGGTGTTTCTATCCTCTCGCTTTTAATGTAACTTGAAAAGATGAGGCATGGATGAAAGTCTTTAAATGAAATTTTTCCCTCTGGCTCCTTCAGGCTGATAACCTCCCGGAGAAGAAAAAATATACATGTAACCAGCAATCCTTTCTGAGCAATGTGTCTTACAAGGTGCGATAAAATGGATCTGTTAATTAAATCTAACCATGAAAACTGTTTCATTTTCAAACTTTTCCATTTAATCTCTGCTGAGAAAGGCACTGTTGAGGATCATATGATTTGAGTCTATTGAAAGTGTCTGGTGAATTCAGGTAGAGAGGAGAGAGTGACCCCTATTTGGAAGCTGGCCAGATCCCTTTAGCCAACATTGAGGCTATTGTTCCAGAGCAATAGCTTTTCTGTTGTGCTTCCAGAATTATTCTGACAAACCTCTTTGACAAATGTTAATATTTCTCCCCAAAGTTTCTACTTGATTGGACAAATAGACCCAAGACTGTAAGGTCTGTGTGTGTGTGTGTGTGTCTGTGTGTGTGTGTGTGTGTGTGTGTGTGTGTGTGTGTGTGGTGTGTTTAAGTAGACAAACAAACAGCATCAATGGGGGTTAAAAACAGGATTTAGAAACGTGCTATCCTTGTGTTTCCCTAGACCCATTCAGTAACCTGCACTGAAGTTCACAGAGAAATTATTTAATGTCTGTAATGGGAAATGGATTGAATATTTCACCCAGAAGGTAGAGAAAATACTAAGAGGAATCGAAAAGGAAGCTTCATAGATATATAAATCATGCCACAAAATGTTCAGAGAAAACAAACTTACAAACATAGCTATTTTTTTTCAATTTTTTTTAATGTTTATTTATTTTTGAGACAGAGACAGAGCATGAACGGGGGAGGGTCAGAGAGAGAGGGAGACACAGAATCGGAAGCAGGCTCCAGGCTCTGAGCCATCAGCCCAGAGCCTGACGCGGGGCTTGAACTCACGGACCATGAGATCGTGACCTGAGCTGAAGTCGGATGCTTAACCGACTGAGCCATCCAGGCGCCCCTAAACATAGCTAATTTTTAAGCCATGGTCAGCATTTTATGCTATGCAATTTTACTGTGCGATTTTTGCCGAAATGGTGTTCAGAATTATTGGTAGTGAAAAGCGTCCAACGTGTAAAGCACAATGGAGCTTCTTGATAAAGCCGTAGTCAGGAGCAAGCACTGGTGTGTTTGTTCTGTGAGTCCATTCAATGAATCAAGCTATCATGTCATTAAAACCCACCCTCACACCCCACCACAATCATACAAAGGCATTCTTAACGCGCATCCGAAAATGTACTGTTAACTGAGCACGTGAGACAAAATACCTTCTTCTTTGTATTTTAAGTTTTTGTGTCTCTGTATTTCTCAGCCAGTTGACTCCATTGGTTTGTGGGTCGTCTGGAGTGTCCTGAGTCCTCTGCACACGTGTCACAGTGCTGTGTGTGCATACATTCATAGGAATGGCTGAAATACACTAGCCTATTACCAACGATGACATTGGCATATTGATACGTCAAATCTCATGTCATAGAAACTGCCAAAACAGAGATATGCTACTTTCCCATCTTAAGGGTAAAGATCAAAATACGAAGTATAGTACTCCTGAAGTCAGCACTTTTAATTATAGGAACATATTTATGCAGAGACGGTCAAAATGTCATAAAGTAGCTAAGTCAGAAGACATGTACGATGGACTGATTTGTTCCCTGTGCACTAAATTCATATACTGAAGCCCTGACCCATAACGTAATGGAGGTGGGGACTTTGAGAGGTAATTAGGTTTAGATGAGGTTGTCAGGTGAGGCCTTATGATGACATAAGTGCCCTTATCAGAATAGACACTAGACCTCCTCCTCATGCCCCACCCTCTGACATGTGAGGACACACTAAGAAGGTGTGACCAGCAATCCAGGAAGCGGAACCTCACCAGGGAACCTTGAACCTTGCTCTTGGATTTCCCAACCTCCACAACTTTGAGAAGTATCTATTGTTTAAGCCACTTAATCTATGGTATTTTGCTATGGCAGCCCAAACTAAGACAGCATACTTGCTTCTTTTATTTAAACAAAAGTTTTTTTTTTTTTTTAAATAATAATCTCTATGCCCAACCATGGGGCTTGAACTCATGACCCTGAGATCAAGAGTCACATGCTCTACCAACTGAGCCTGCCAGGCACCCCCATATTCGCTTCTTAACTATCCCAAACACACAATTTCCTTGCCTACTACTTGATTTATTAGAGAAGGAGTGTTTCATTGTGAGCCACAGTCTTGACCCGGTCATGAACAGGAGAAAGACTGCCAGTCAACACAAACAGCATCAAAGAAGGCAAACGGGTGGTCAGGGTCGAAGTCCATTACTGTTTTAAATGAGCTGACACAGGTAGCATGCAGAGCGACCCAGCAGGAAGATAGGGATAGGGCTTTAGTTTAGTGAGTGCAGCAGTAAAAAGTAAATCTTTAAACGTACACTCAGAAAGATCCCTAGGTCCTTTTGGTGGTGTGGATGCCCCAAGCCCATTTCTGTGGTGACAGAGCGCTTCCTTTAGGAAAGATCCAAAGGGTGAGTTTCTCTACGCTCTCAGCCCTTCGAAATTTTAATGAATTTTCTGCTAAGCAGCTGCAACATTTATAAAGTCTTTAATGCATGACTTTCAAGGAAGAACAAGCATGGGACACCAGGCGTCTGTCTTTCCTGCCATGTCTGGAAGCCATGGATGACAAGTGAGGTTTTGTGATTTGCTTCTAGCACACCATTCTTCTCGGATGGCCTTCTCAATATTCCTATGTGACTCATTCTCCTTCTGGATAAATACTCCACCTCCAACCCCAAGAAGATGAATTAAAACTATGTAAAGATAGTTTAAGAAAAATAAACAGAAGTGTTCAACTTAAAAAGAAAAAGCTGATGACTGCATACCCTAAAATTTTAAGAGCTTAAATCGAAGCTAGAGCATTTCTATAAGGAAATCCACAGTAGACCCTAATGCTTTCTGAGTATGGAATGAACTGCTCTCAGGAAAGGGATGAAAAGGAAGACGTGTGGTCTTAGAAAGACATTAGAAATGAAGAAAACACAGCTTTAGAAATAATGAAAAAACAGCTTTAAAATAAGCTCGGCCTGGATGTGGTGGACCAGACAGAAGAACGAGGAGAGGGAGGTATAGATAATAGATGTGGAAGGGGACCGCAGTCATGGAGGGCACTGAGGAGGAGAACACTGGAGAAATGTTTTAATACTTCTTAAGTGTCCTGAAGATAAAGCAAAGATAAAAAAAAAAAAAAAAAGCAAGGAGCATGAGCACCTCTCTTCCTGAGTAGGTCGTGTATATGAGGAGGTATGAGGCGTCTTCACAGAATCCGGTGAAATCCTTCCCGGTCGGAGTTCAGTAGCTCAGTTAGCAGCATGGTTTGCTAGAACCATCAACGGGAGTCAATTCACCAGTCTCTGGTCTTTGCTGGATCAGCTTATCCAGGCTTACACCGTGGGGCTATTGCAGGTTGATCATGGATCTCAGGCAGAGTCCCAGAATGTTTTTCTTGATCCAGGTGAGGTATGTGTGATTCTGAGTCTCAGGGTCAGGATCCTGGGAGTCAACCTGCCTGGAGCCTTCAGCTCAATGCTACAATGCTTAGCAGTCTCCAAAGATGCCCGCAGAGAAAGGAAATGGACCCGTAGATTCTAGATATTTGTGCTCTGCTCCTTCAACTTTGAGAAAAAGGGCTTTCCTCAACATTACCATAAATCCAGTTAGAATATGGGTAAACCACGTGAAAAGATGTTTCACTGGAAAGAGTATACAGATGAAGAACACGCATGAGAGAAGATGCTTGGCATTAGTAGCCATTAGAGAAGTCCACATTAAACCCACAAGATGATACCATTGCCCATTTAAAATACAAAATAGTGATAGCCACCCCCAAAGAAAATAATAAATAAAGGGCTTCGTCCAGGGGATTGGAAGTTTCTCCCGGCTCTAACTTGCTATTATCTTGCATATATAGATCATGAAAAATAAGAAACAAAAATAAGGCTGGGATCATGTAGTGAAGGCTTGCATCACCAAAAAGACTAGAGTCCCTGTGGTTGATTCAGAGTGTCTATAGTTGGAGAAAACCCGGTGCCTCTCTCCATATATTCTCCAGCTCACCTCATCGGGCCAGTAGAGCATGGCTGTGTGGTTGAGTCCCTTCTCTGTACGAAGCCATTTCAGTCAATTCTGTGCTGAAGCAGAGAGAAGTCTTAAGGAAAAAAAAAAGCCTTCTCAACATGGAACAGGAAAAAGTATTGAGTAAAATTCCTTAAGAGTGGCTTCATTTTTATTTCCCTTTTGTGTCTCTTTTTGGCCAACCGATTTGGAATACACACCGTCACCCATGTTTCAAGGCCGTAACAAGTGTCCTACCCCCGTGTTTGCCACTGCGGGGGCTTGTTTGTTTCCTGAGCTTGAGTCCCCAGTGGAAAAAGGCTGTGACCACGCTCCCTGGGAATCATGAAGCATAAGGTGTAGTGAGGAGTAATTGCACAACGTTTCACACGGTGTTGAAACGTTCCTGAAAACAGAACACAAAAAGAAGTGACTGCTGAAACGGATTTTATGTTTCTGAAGAACATGATGTGAGAAATAGTAACCCTTCGGACTGACATTGTTGGGCACATGAATAACATCTTTACATTAGTATTCACCAGGGGGACCAGCGAAAGTGCGTGGAAAACCCAGATGCGCTTTTCACCATGGGAAGGCACCAGACTACAGAAACCAAGTGCCTCGCTGGAGAAAATAAAAAGAAATTAGGGTGATGAAGACAAAAGTGTGTCAGTGTGGTCTTTTTGTAAAGCCTAATCCTTTTCCTCAGCCATTTTAAGAACAATGCATGCTCCTAAATATTGTCCCCTGTGCCTTGTCTCATTTCCTCTGTGTAATTCAGTGCTCTGCTATTTTTAGAAACGCCTTATTTGTCTGCAGAGGAGGAATGTGTATTACATTTGCTATTAATTATCGAAAAAAATCATTCCAGTGTAACTTTGAAAGCGTGCCAAGTTACTAGAAACTGTTTGTGGATTTATTTGAGGGATTTCATTTCCTTTGCAGTTTACATATTTCATCATAATATGTTTGAAGTCAGGAAGTGCAATCTGTGTGTAGAGTTTCTCCAGCCCCAATTTTTTTTCTTTTACTATAAAGTGTAAATACATGTATTTATTTGACCCACATATGCGGATGATGTATCTGTTCACCAAATGTGAGCTTTCCTAACAGAGCAAATTAATGTCGATTGTATCCTAATAATACTGTAGATTGGTGTAGCTGCGTAGAAATTGTTGGTTAACGCCACCATGTTAGAAGACAGCAACTGTGGTCGTATACATGCATTCTTATCTCCCTGCCGACAGGGAAGTTTAGACAACTTATATTACCCACCACTCACAGCAACAATTCCTAATACTTCTTTTGGATTTCGGGTTGCCAAGATTTCACGTTCTTCTAAGAAAGCAATTTATCTTCATCTGTATTCTCCGTTCTATTTAAAGTTTTTATTTTCAGGTAATTTTAGATTCACATGCGATCGTAGAAAGTAAGAAAGATGTCCTGTATCTTCACTCACTTTCCCCAGTGCCAACGTCTTAGAAAAGCGCAGTGTGATATCACAACCAGGGTGCTGACGTTAATACGGTCAAGATAGAGAATATTCCCGTCACCGCAAAGACCGTGTTCCAGCCACACTCATGTTCTTCCTGAGACCACCGCCACTTAACCCTGGGCAAATATTAAGCTACACTCCGTTTCTATCATCCTCTTATCTCAAGACTGTTGTGTACATTGAATCACAGGGTCTGTAACCTTCGGGACTGTGTCTTTCCACTCTGCATGGCTCTGGGAGACTCACCCACGTCGTTACATGTAGGAGCCAGTGGTCTGTTCCTTTCTCTTGCTGAGTGGGGCTCCGTGTGATGGATGTACCACAATTACCCATTCTCTCATCCAGGAGCATCTGGGTTATTTCCACTTTTGTCTCTTCCAAACAATGCTGCTGTACACATTCGTGTGCAGCTTTTTGCATGAACATGCTTGCATTTATTTATTTTTCATTAAATAAATGTTTATAGTATCACGGGCTCTATCCCCTAGGCTGCACCTTTTGTTTCTGTGGCTCATTCATTCCGTAACTGGAGGCCTGTATCTCCTCTCCCCTTCACCCATTTGGCCCATCCCTTCGCCCCCGTCTTCCCTGTGACAACCATCAGTGTGTTCTCTGTATTTATAGGTCCGATTCTGCTTTTTGCTTCTTGGTTTATTTCTTCATTTTTAGGTTGCACATACAAGTGAAATCATAGGGCATGTGTCTTTGTCTGTACATGTATACACATCCACATATACATGCACACCCCCACATCTTTATCCGTTCATCTGTCCACGGACGCTTGGGTTGCTATGTGTATTCCTCTGTTTACTGCCACATTATTTACCCTGAACTGTCTGTATTTCTAGGACGAATGCCCAGTAGGACAAGCAGTAGGTTGCCTGGGACTTGCAGGTTCAGTGTCTTACACAAACCGTGAGCTGTGTTCCAGAGTGTCTGTACCATTTTATGTCCCACCGGCAATATTTGAGTGATCCATTTTTCCCGCATCCTAAGCAGCATTGAATATTATCACCAGTGTGTTTGTTTGTTTCACGTAGCCATTCTGATGAGGGCGTAGTGGATTTGCATTTCTCTGGAGGCCAATGATGTTGAATATCACACCCTGTGCTTCTTGGCCACCTGTACGTCTTCATCAGTGACATTTCTCTTCTTTTGCCTTTTTCCAATCGGGTTGTTTTTGACAGATGAGCTTTAAGAGTTCTTTATACATTCTAAATACTAGTCCTTTGTCAGATGTGTATTTTGGAAACACTTGCTGCCAGTCTGTAGCTTGTCTTTTAGTCCTGTCAACCAGATCACTCACAGAGCAAACATTTTTAATTTTGATGAAGCTTGATGAACTTTTTGTTTCATCAAGTTGATGAACAATTTACGGTTTCTTCCTTTTATGGAATGTGACTTTGGTGCCAAGTCTAAGAATTCTTTGCCTAGCTGTAGATTCTGAAGACTTCTTCCCACTTTTTTTTTTAAAGAAAGTTTTTTTATACTTTTTACATTTTATATTGAAGTTCATGATTCATCTTGAGTTAATTCCTGTATAGGGTATAGGACTTGGGTCCAGGTTCATTTTAAGCCTATGGATGGCTAGTTGCTCCAAGACAATCTGTAGAAAGGCTGTCTATCCTACCTTTATTGAATTGCTTTTCTACCTTTGTGAAAAACCGATGGGGCAGGTCTGTGGGAACCTGTTTCCGGATTCTCCTTCTGTTCTACCGATCTATGTATCTATCATTCTGCCCATACTACACAGCTTTGATTTTAGTAGCTTATGTCGTAAGTCTTGAAGCTGGTTCTTCCATTTCCTTCTTTTTAAAAATCGTTCTAGCTATTCTAGAATGTTTAAATTTTAGAATGTTCTTATCTATAAATATAGAACGTTAAGCTCAGACTTTTAAAGGGATTTCATTAAACCTGAATATCAGGGGCACCTCGATGGCTCAGCTGGTTAAGTATTCGACATCAGCTCGGGTCATGATCTCACGGCTCATGAGTTCAAGCCCCATGTTGGGCTCTGGGCTGACAGCTCACAGCCCAGAATTCTGTGTCTCCTTCTCTCTCTGCTCCTCCTCCACACATGCTCTGTCTCTCTCGCTCTCAAAAATAAATAAACAAAAAATTAAACCTGGATATCAATTTTGAGAGAATTGATATTTTTATGGTATTGTGTCTTCCAACATGGTACAGGTCTCCATTCATTTAGATTCTATCCCCATATCACCAGTGTTTTGTGCTTTTCAACTTGTAAATCTAGTATGTGTTCCCTGAGATTTGCAGGTAATTATTTTGGAATGCTTTTTTTTTTTAATTTTTGTAACGTTTATTTGTTTTTGAGACAGAGACAGAGCATGAACAGGAGAGGGTCAGAGAGAGAGGGAGACACAGAATCTGAAACAGGCTCCAGGCTCTGAGCTGTCAGCATAGAGCCCAACGCGGGGCTGGAACTCACAGACTGCGAGATCATGACCTGGGCCGAAGTCGGACGCTTAACCGACTGAGCCACCCAGGTGCCCCGGAATGCTTTTGAATGGTACTGTTAGCTCTAGAAGTTTCTTTGTAGAGTCCTTGGGATTTTCTGCATAGACAACCATATCATCTGTGGATGGTTTTACTTCTTCCTTCTGATCTTGTAATTTTATTTCAGTTTCTTGCCCTATTGCATTGGTTGAGAATTTCCAGGGGTATGTTGGATAAGCATAGTGAGACTGGAAAAATTTCTTTTTCGCAATCTCTGGAGGAAGGTCTTTCACCATATAATTATAGCTACACATTTTTTTGTAGATGCTCTTTGTCAGTTTGAAGAAGTTCCCCTTGATTCCTAGTTTTCTGAGTGGTTTACTCTGAGTGTGTGTTGAATTATGTAAAATGCGTTTTTGGTATTGACATGACTTGTGTTATTCTTGTAATTTGTATTTTTTAGCCTAATTAATATGGGGGGTTATATTAAGTGTTTGTAAATTTTCTTATTCACGTGAAACTCACATAATACAAAATGAACTATTTTAGGGCTAATAAACAAGTAGCACTTAGTATATTGCAGTGTTGTGCAACCATCCTTTCTATCTAGGTCTGAAACAATTTTATCACCCAGAAAGGAAACAGTCACTTCCTGTTCCCCTGATCTATTACTCCAACCTTGGCAAATGCCAGTGCACTTTCTCTGTTTATGGTTATACCTATTCTGGATTTTTTCTATACATGAAATCATACATCATGTAACTGTTTGCATCTGGCTTTGTTTATTGAGCATAATGTTTTTGCCATTCATCCGTGTTGTAGTATATGTCACTGTTTCATTCATTTTTATGACTGTAAAGTCTTTAATCAGGTATAAACAAAATCTGATATAAGATTTTATAAGATATAAAGATATAAGATTTTATATCAGATTTTGTTTATCCATTTGTTAATAAAATCGAGGTTTTTTTTCCTACCTTTTGGCTATTGTATTTAAAGCTCCTGTAGACATTTAAATTCAGGTATTTTTTGAGTACCTGTTTTCAATTCTTTTGGGAACGTATCTAATATAGTGGAATTGTTGGGTCACATGGTAATCCTTTGTTTAATTTTTGCATACAGCAAAACATTTGTCCACAGGCACTGAACGATTTTCCATTCCCACCAGCGGTGTTGGGAATGCAGCAAAGCAATGAACGTTACCATTTTTCCATATTCTTGTCAACACTTGTTATTTTCCTTTTTAAAAATTACAGTTAGCCTAGTGGACATGAAGCCGTACCTCCATGACGTTTGGATTTCCATTTCCCTATTGACCAATGAATGGAGCATCTTTTCATTTACTTATTGGATATTTGTGTATCTTAGGAAAAATGTCTGTTCAAGTGCATTGTGAAGTTTTTAATTGTCTCATTCTTGTCAAATTGTAAGAGATATGTAATATATAATATGATATATAATATATATGTTATATATATATATATATATATATATATTCTAGACGGTAGATACTTATCAGATATAATTTTTGTTTTCTCTCATTCTTCAGGTTGTCCATTCACTTTTGATAATGACCTTTGGTACTCAAAAGTGGTTACATTTTTTTAAAAATTTTGATGGTTCAATTTATCCAATTTTTTGGTATTGTTCATGCTTGTGGTGTCATATCTAAGAATCCATTGTCAAGTGCAAGGTCATGCAGATCTGCTGCTTTATTTTCTGCAGAGAGTTTTATGGTTTTAGCTTTTATATTTAGGACATTTATCCACTTAGAGTAACTTTTGTATATAAAGATGAAGGGATTCAAATTATTTCTTTTGCATGTGGATATCCAAGTGTCCAAGTACCATTTGGTAAGGAGACTGTTTCCCTTACTGAGGGCTCCTGCCAGCCTTTCTAAGAATTAATTTCCCGTAAAAGTCTGGGTTTATATCTAGACTCTCCATTTTATTTCATTTGTCTGTATGTCTCTATTCTTACACCAGTACCACACTCTTGATTACCATAGCTTTATAGTAAGTTTTTAAATAAGAAAATGTAAGTACTCCCACTTTGTTCTTTTTTGATATTGCTTTGGCTACTTGGGGCCACTTTGAAGTCCATATGGCTTTTCAGATTGAATTTTCCATTTTTGCAAAAGAGGCAGCTGGAATTTTGTAGGTATTGCTTTGAATTCATTGATCACTTTGGGTAGCATTTCCATCTTAACAATATTAAGTCTTGCAATGCATGAGCGTGGGGTATATTTCCACTAACATAGGTCTTTGATTTATTTCTGCAAATTCTTACAATTTTCAGTGTAAGACTTTCACCTCCTTGGTTAAATTGTAATACTAGGTATTTTATTCTTTTAGAGGCTATTGTCAATAGAAATGTTTCCTCAATTTCTTTTTTTCTTTTTTAGATTGTTAATTGATGGCATATAGAAACACAACTAATTTTTCTGTGTTAATCTTATCCCCTGCAACTTTGATTGATTTGTCTATCAATTCTATTCACTTTCTGTGCAGATTCTTTGGGATTTTCTCTACGTAAGATCATGTCATTTGAGACAGTTTGACTTCTTCCCTTTCCACTGGATGCCTTTTTATTTATTGTCTCTTTTCTCTGGCTAGAGCTTTGAATACAATGTTGAGGAGCAGTGAGGAAGTAGGCATCCTTGTCTTCTTGCTCCTGTTATCAGGGGGAAATCATTCTTCTTCCTCTTTTTTTCTTACCACTGAATATAATGTTACTTTACTTCATATTTTGTATTGAGGAAGTGCCCTTCTAGTCCTAGTTGTTTGAGTGTTTTTACCATGAAAAAAAGTGTTGAATTTTATTAAATGCTTCTTTTTGTTTCTTTGCATTAGAGAGGTGATGGGGTATTATATATTTGTCTTTTTTTTTTTTTTTCTACCAGTGTAGCATATTACGTTGGATAATTATCTTCTGTTGAACCACCTTTGCATCCCTGGGATAGATCCTATTTGGTAACTAAGTATGATTATTTATTTATTTATTTATTATTAATAATTACCGCTAAGTATGATTTTTGTACATTTTCTGTTGGGTTCAGTCTGGTATTGCGTTGAAGAATTTTTTATCTATATTCGCAAGTGATAATGGTCTGTGGGAGTTCTTTTGTGTGTGTTGTCTTTGTCTGTTGTCGGCATTAGGGTAATACCAACCTCATAGAAAGAATTGGAAATATCCTTCCTTGTTCTATTTTTGAAAGAATTTAAAGTTACCTTACAGTCAGCTCTTTAAACATGTGGTAGAATTAACCAGTGAGGGAATCTGGTACTGGAATTTTCTTTTAGGGGAGTTTTTGGATTACTGTTTGAATCTCTTCACTTACTACAGCTCTGCTGAGATTTTCCTGTATCTTCTTTATTCAGTTTTGGTGCATATGTGTTTCTAAGAATTTGTCCATTTCTTCTACGGTATGTAATTTTGTGGGATAAGAGTATTTATAGAATTATCCTTTTTATTTCCCCAGTTTTAGTTATCTGTGATTTTAGTTATTTGTGTTTTGTCTGTTTCTTTTGCTTTAGGCTACCTAAAAATTGTTAATTCTTTTTTATCTTTTTGAGGAAACAGCTGTTGGTTTTATTGATTCTATTATGTTTTCTATTATTTTTTTATTTATCTCATCTGTGTATTATTTCATTTTACCTGCTATGTTTTAGTTGCTTTTCCTTTTCTTTTTATAATCACTTAATGTGTAGTTAGGTTGTTGTTTTGAGACCTTTCTTCTCTTTTTAAGTTACGTGTTTACAGCTATAAATTTCCCAGTGAGCACTCTTTCACTCTCTTATATTTTTGTGTGTTGTGGTCCTCTTTTTACTCAGATGTAGGTATTTTAAAATTTCCCTTGATATTTTACACATTGATTGTACTTAACTTTTTAAATTAGTAATTTTATTTGCACGTATTTGTGAATTGTCCTCCTGTTACTAATTTCTAGCTTTATTTTCATGATGATTGGAGAAGATAAATTAAATTATATATAATATTTAATATATATATACTAATTTTAAAAATTAAGTACAACCAATGTGTCAAATATCAAGGGAATATATTAAATACATTAATTATATATATATTAAATATATATATTTATATATAAATTTATAATATAATATATTAAATATTAGATATTATTTAAATATGTTTCATTCATTTAGACCTGTTTGTGATCCAACATATGGTTCCTTTTGTACTTGAGAAGAATATTTTCTGCTGTTAGTGGGTGGCATGGTCTGTGTATATCAATTCTGTCTTGTTGATTTACAGTTTTGTTCAAGTTGTCAATTTGTTCAGTGATCTTCTGTCTAGATTTCCTATCTGTTATTGAACGGGAGTATTGTAGTCTCCAAATACTATTGTACAACTGGCCTTTTCTCTTCTGCGTCAGTATTTGCTTCACAGATCTTACAGCTCTTTTGTTTGGTGCATAAATACTTATAATTTCTATATCTTCTTGACGAATTAATACTTTATCAGTATCAAGTATCTATCATTTTACCTTTATAATTGTTTTTTGAGTTAAAGTCTCTTACTTTCTGATATTAATATAACCAGCCCAGGTCTCTCTGGTTAGTATTTGCCTGGCATCTTTTTCGAATTTTTTAGTACGAATTTAACTGTGTCTTTGGATATAAAGTGAATCCCTTATATACAGCATATAATTGAATCATGTATTTTGTTTTTGAGAGAGAGAGAGAGAGAGTGCCTGTGTGTGAGCATGCGCACAAGTGGGAGAGAGGAGGAGGGAGAGTGTGAGAGAGAATCTTAAGCAGGATCCAGGTCTGACACAGAGCCCAACTGGGAGTTCAATCTCATGACTGTAAGATCATGACCTGAGCTGAAATCAAGTCTGATGCTTAACTGACTGAGCCACCCAGGCGCCCCAATCATGTATTTTTTAAAAATCTATCTTGTCCATCTCTGCTTTTTGAATGCAAAATGTAATCAATTTACATTTAAATAATCTCAAATAAGAGAGGGCTTACTTTTGACATTTGCTATGTTTTCTAAATGCCTTAAACTTTTTTTTCCTTATTTCCTCCACCTCTGCCCTCTCTTGTGCTTATTTTTTTCTGTAGTGTTCTATTTTGATCTTTTTCCTCACATTTACATCTGTGTATATTTTTCAGTAACTTTTTTTTTGGTAATAACTATAGAGATTACAATTTACATCCTAAAATTATAACTATCCTGTTTAAATTGATACTAACAGAGTATCAAGAGCATAAGAAATTCTGTTCTTCTACAGCTCTGAATTCTCCCTTGGTGTTAATATTGTTACAAATTACATCTTTATACTTTGTGTGCCTGTTAACATAGATTTATAGTTATTGTTTTATACATTTGTCTTTTAAATCATGTAGAAAAAGAAGGAAGTTAGCCAAAAATAGAATAGCGGTGTCTGTAATATTTGCTATTTGCCTTTGCTGGAATTATTTATTACGTTGTACAACTTTGAGTTACTGTCTCCTTTTATTTCCGCCAGAAGACCCCCCATTGGCATTTCTCCTAGGGCAGGTGTGCTCACAACAAACTCTCTCAGCTTTTGTTTATTCATGAATGTCTTCATTTTTACTTCTGTAAAGGGAACTTTTGCTGAAAAGAGAATACTTTATGCCAAGTTTGTTTGTTTTTCCTCAGCTCTTTACAAATAGCACCCGTGCCATTTTACCCTTGGCTTTTGCTTCTTGCTTGCACTGAATCCAGCAATCAAGCAGACGTGAAAGATTAGGGATTCTCTGGTCTTTCCCTAAGCGTGTATATGATTCGCTCATTTCCCACTATGCACAGTGCTTTGGAATGTTCTAATTTCCCAAAGAAATTCTCTCCAGCTCTTTTCTTCCCAGACTTTTGGTGCTCTACTGTTTAATTTTTTTTTAATGTTTCTTTATTTTTGAGAGAGTGAGCCAGAGTGCAAGAGGGGGAGGGGCATAGAGAGAGGGAGACACAGGATCTGAAACAGACTCTAGGCTGTGAGCTGTCAGTACAGAGCCTGATGTGGGGTTCGAACTCACAGACTGCGAGATCATGACCTGAGCCAAAGTTGGACGCTTAGCCAATTGAGCCACCCAGGTGCCCGGTGCTCTACTGTTTAAATTAATCGTACTATTTTGTGCCAGGTGGCTTTGGTTGTTCATTTGCCCAAAAATGCTTTTGAGGAATGTTCACTGTTTTCTGCGTTGAGTTATATGTGAGGCAAAATAAAGACAAGTTATATGTGAGGCAAAATAAAGACAAGTTACCCAAAGTAACACAGACAAACGAAATAAATTCTTCAATGTACTCAGTGATTATAGGCTATCTCCGTGTGCCTTAAAGCTGAAGTTATTAGATAATATTGTTGATTTCTTCTATAATAAACTTTACTAGTTCTCTGTTTACAACAATTTGCAAATTAGGTGTGGCACTGAAAATCAAACAAACTCAGAATATGTGGGAAATGGGTTTTTGATTAGTCAGTAAATGTGTTCATCAGTTAAGGTCAAGTCCTTTAAGCTTTGCATCCATGATATGATAATATATAGCAATAGCTCTTCAAAGTCTGACCGCGTCATTCAAATTAGAATCCAAAATAGTAGTAGCCTTATATAATCATGCCAGACCTGACTTTGCCACACCTAAGGTTACTTCTCAGACTTCATTTCCTCCTATGCTTCCATTCACTCAGCTCACTGACTAGTGCTGGAGAGGAAGAAATTTTCCTCTATTCAAGATTCTTCTAGCTGGACTAATAATTAATATTCCATGAGACAGATTCATAGGAGAAAATCATATCTAGCTTTATATATCTGAGGAATCCATACAGGTGTGAGATTCCAAAGACAGGAAAAATAAAGTATATACATGATCCTAAGTTACAGAGAGGTGTAGGGATCTGGGGATACAAAGGGGAGAAAGGCCATTAGTGGGAAGATGAGAGGACATATTTGGAAAACTAAGGTTGCCCTGTGATACATGTAAGTTTCTTAAGTAAATAGGAATCGCTGTTAATAGCTTTCTTCCTGGTACAGGCCTTCTACCTGATTATTTTCAGGCATGTTGGGGGGCGGGGGTTCAAAGTTTCTCCCTGAGTCTTTGTCTTGATTATTTTTAGCTCAAAAGAATCTGCATGCCATTGTGTCCCATTTTGGTGCAGTCGTCCTTGGCCGCTACACCTTCCATGTTCTGCAGATATCTTCATGAAACGCTCCTTACTTCCTTCTTTTCTCAAGGTCACCTCCCACTGAAACCTAACTTAACTTGCACTCCGGTCGGCAACTCCCTTTCCCCCTTACTCTGTCATACGTTTTCCTCCATAACACCTCTTGTCTCCTAACATAGCACGCAATTAGTGTACTTATTGTGGTCATTGTTTATTGTTTACCTCTGCACTGAAATGCACAGTGCCACAGGGCATGGATCTTTGTCTTCCGCGATAGAACTCAAGGGGCTAGAACATGGAAGCAGCTGATAATCAATATTTGTTTGATGAATGCCAGAAAACACTTTTTCCCCATTCCCAATAAATGAAATAGCTGAACTTGAATCCATATTTTATTGTTGAGGTTCTTTCAGTGATGAATTTTTACGTGTCAGTTTTAATTTTATTATACATATGAGTGGCTGTTGTGCTTTTCTTAGGAAAATGATATTTTCATTTAACGTCTCTTCATGCCTTACTTAGGCTTTATATTCCCTTGACATTTCAACTAAATTGTTAACGTGATTACATATCATGTTTTCTATAACAAATACAACAAATTTATGCACCTAGAAGCTACTTGGCAAACAATTTAATGAATTGAACTGTTTGTTTCCTTTTAAAATATTAGTTGAAGCATACGTTACAATTTGAGTTTCTTTTTCAAATTCTGATCACCAAAGCTTTTACTTCAATTAAAAATAAAAATAAGCTAGGATTCATGTCTGTACCTTCATGCTTCCTTTCTACATAGACAATTAGTTTTGTAGCATTCACTTTCCATCACTTGGCTTTGTCCTGTTTCCCGGAGGCCACTTTTAAAACCTCTGAGGGTGGGTTGGAGACAGGAGGTTGAGTGGGAACTGAAATCAGCCAGAACATTAACATGAAAAGAGCTCCTGTTCCGTTATAATTACAAAGAACAAATTTGCAGGAGAAAGGAACCCAAGTTCATGAAAAAGGTAGCTGTCTACATTTAAGAAGACGTTTTGATAAAGTCAGAAGAAGCAAAACTGAGTCTTAGTGAGATAAGGTCCTTAGAATTATTAATGGAAAAGAATCTATATGTCTCCTTTGATGGACAAACTTCATGAGGATTGAGACAACATTACGAGAGATTGGAGGTATGTCTGTATGCTTGATTAGCCTCATTTATAAGTAATTGTTAGTTATGTGTTGTCTTAGAGAGAGAGTGAGAGAGAGAGAGTGAGTTTGGCTAAAGTCTACCTTCCAAAGTTGTCTGTCTGGATATGCAGAAGGGGCCCAATAAATAACCTTCTTCCCTACCTAAGGTATGAATAGACTGGGAAATAAGTCAAATATATACGGTTGAGGGGAACCAACAAACATCAGCAAACATCAGTTATTACCAATTAAGCTAATGTTAGACAGTTTAGTTGATACTTACAGTACCTAGTTTTCCCAGTATGAAGCTTTTGCATTAAATCATCATCGTTTCTCTCTCTCTCCCATTAAACCCCATTCACTAAAGCCTATCCATACCTTTGCGTGTGCAAACCCTCTCTCTAGAAGGGCACAGAAGACTGTATGCTGCTTAAGAATGGGAGAGAGGAAGGAACCGTGTTCCCAATTTCCATTTCCCCTTCCAAACTCAGAAAGCAAATACTCTACCTCCTGAATTAAGAGGGGAAAGGGGTGGGTGGAGAGAGACCAGAGATATTATCCTAATGAGGTTACATTCACATGGAAGGGATGGATGTTTCAGAACCATTCATATCCTTTCCATATACATCTGTATTTACTTGAGATTTGCTGAGCCACTGCCTGAGCTGAATTCTGGAGAAAGACTTTAGGTACACTGGGAGTGCTCGACCCAGCCCAGCCCAGAATAATGGTTTAAAGATATGACAACAGACAATGCAATAGACAAATAGAAAATGCACCAAACAAATGTAGTGTTAAATTGGTCCCAGAAACCCCATTGGTTTCTGAAGCTTGTTATGAGACTTTTGGAGGTTACTTTCAAACTCAGAGAACTGTATTCAATTAATGTGCAGAACCAACCCTAGTAACTCGGATATCAAAACCCTGATCATGAGAAAATGAACCCAGCTCAATCATAAACTATCCTCAACGACGTACTTTGGAGAAAAGCGGCGACTGAGATATTTTTCACAAATAACAATATGAAAATTGTACGTCTTCCTCAGGATCCTAAAAGCATGACCCTTGATAAAGACTCGTTATTTGCAAACGCCTCAATTCAAATTCAAAAAGTTATTTAGCATGTTCTGTAGTTCCAGAGAAGTATGTTTGAAAATAGATTTTCCTCCGATGTTTCCTTCTTGCCATTTGTGTCATGATTTTGTTTTCAGCCCGGGGCAACTGAGCTGCCCAAGAATCATATTGAGATCAGGAACCCCTGCAGCTGACTGACAACACTGAGCTGTTATCTAGGACTATTTTAATGCGCGTCATAAATCACAAAGCAAAGTTTCTATTTTGAAACAAATAGAAACACTCACCATCAGGGGTTCCTAAAATCTGTTTTAGAACGTCTGTTGCCTATAAGCCTTTCCTTTGTTTAAAACTGAGGTTTCAGAACTTGCCTAGAGAGGGAAATAACATGATATGCATCCACACCAAAACAGACAAGTTACTATGGTGAATTAAATCACAGTAATGGAATTTTCTGTGATAGGAAGAAGATTGTACTTTCCATGTGTTTTTTGCTGCAGCATGAAAAATAACCATCAATCTACTCAATAGTCTACTGAAAGTGAAACTTTTAATTTAGTTGTGTATTAGTGATTGTCACCTTTCATCAGTTACTTGGTGGGCCGTGGATCAAATTATCCTTTACCCTTGTCAGATTTTTGTAGATAAGAAAAGTCATTTACTTGATTTCTAAAACCATCACCTGGTATTATCACCAGATAGTCTGCTTTGGAAAGTTTTACTAAATGGCCTGAACTTGTGGCGAGGAAACAGACAGAGCTCTGTCTCCCTTTAATGAGTCCCTGCGACTGGAGTGGCCCTGCCTGCTGAATCTGGGGAGGGTCTGTTCTTGGCCAGTTGGGCACATTGGTTCTCTCCTGTGGGCTGACATAAGTGGCCCCGCTGGTCCCACTCAAGCACAAGACCCATTTCCCCCCAAAGCAAAACAGAGAAAATATCAGAAAGGAAGTCTCATGTGTTTGTTTCAAAAGAGCTTTACTGATGTTAATAAGCTAGACTTAAAAGAAATGTCCAACTGGGCTGCATAGTTCCTGCTCTCCCAATATCTGAGACTGAGTTCCTTTTCTGAGATCATTTCTCCAGTAGCCCCCTTAGACTTTTATGGTTCTTTTGAAGACTCCTATTAATGTCATCTCTCGATTCTTTACAACTGGGAATAGAATTGATCACTTCTTCCCCTGCCTCTCCTTATCTCCTGTCTTGCTAGTTCGATTGGAAGATGGTGTTGCAGGGTTGACAATTCGGGCTCCTGCTGACCGTGCAGCTACTTTGTATCTCAGAGGAAACTGGAGACTGAGGCATGTTCCAAGTCAGCCTCTCGTCTAGGTCAGTGACTCGACCACAGAATGGACTCAGGGTCTTCCATCATGTCTGAGAGTCCCAGATTTGCGACACAACTTGTGTCCCTGGACTGCAGGCCGTCGTCTTCCTAAACTAGGGTTGTGTTCAGTGAATCAAAATGGCGTCCCATAGTAAACGTGCCCCTTCCCAGAGGGGGAGGAGATGAGTGGGTTTCATCTAACTCTTAAGTGGTTGGGCTAGAGATAATAACGACCGGCTGTCATCATACACCTGGTGGAAACTGAGATGGTGCACATGTCCATGGGAGACGTGTGAGACTCTGCAAGGCTGCTGATCACGTGGACTTCATCTTGCAGCTGGGGACACGGGAGCTGCTAACCAGCAGGGGTTGGGTCTTTGGGGGTGTCAATGTGAAGAATGACGCCGAGTTGAGAAACGACGAAACGTTCTTCTTTCTTCTCTGATCCACCTGTGTTTGTTCCAAGTTTTATTTTCTACAAATGATTATAACCAAGCTACGCGGGGGAAGAGCTGGAATTTGTGATGGCACAGGTTGTGATGGTCCAGCGCGCAGGCCAGGCTTTGAGGCAGGCATTCCTCGTGGACTTACTGATTTTAAAATCCCGGGCACCATGAGAGAATGGTTTTAATAATCTTCTTTCCTGGACATGCCAACGGTTGATTTTGTTTTAATTGAGATATGATGGACCTACGGCATTATACCGGATTCAGGTGTACAACATAATGATTCAGTATTTATATATTGCAGAATTATCACCCCAGAAGTCTAGTTAACATCCGTCACCATACATACTTACCAAATTTTTTTCTTGAGATGAGAACTTTTTCTTCTGCAATGACAACTTTTAAGATCTACTCTCTTAGCAACTTTCAAATATGCAATGCAATATTAATAGCTATATTCACCATGCTGTACCTGACATCCCAAGACTTATCGATCTCATAACTGGAGGTAGCTTTTGACCCCCTTCACCCATTTTGACAACTAACTCTTGGTAATTAAATACTTTTTTTTATCACGTATTAATTTTCCCTTTGCTCTATGCCAGCTATATGACATTCTTTACTTTGTACGCTTTCGAAGGTATGGAAATTTACACATCACTACGATTTTTTCGTGGTTGAAAGCAACGCGTACATTTTAGCCTCAGCCTTTATAGTGCCATCCATTTAGCCTCACATGATAGTTTCCTCAGACATTCCAATAGAGCTAAATGTTTTCATTTACTGTGCCAAGCTCTGATCAGTTAACATTGCAAATGGCCCCTTATCTCCGTGTCCATATTCTTTCTGGTTACAAATATTTAAGTTAGGAGTATAATCTCCTGTTGCATTTAAAAACTTGAAGCAAAGCAAATGAAATTAGTATGTTCTTACAAAACAGATCCACACTTCTGTGAATATTCGTTATCTAGGAAAAAAGCTACTCTCCTCCCTACCCCACCCCTGGTTTTCTGATCTCAAACCTTGGAAGGTAAACTCGGGTAAAACAAAAAGGAATCGAATCTAGATATAACTGAACAAAACCATGTTTAAAGGAGAGGGGGAAACTTCTGCGCCCTCAAAGTTCTAATTAGAAATAAGTAAAATAAAAACACAGGCAAAGCCACCTCTAGACCTTATATTCTTCCAACTCAAGGCCCCAGATTTGAAAGAACATTAGTTCTCTTCAGCCAAAGTAGCTGTTACCGGCAATCCTAATCCTCCATGGAATTTCAATATCATGCATGATTTCTTCAGAAGCATCACCAAACCAAGATAAACTAGGGGACAGAAGCCAGGGCTTTGCTGTCTTGCCTGCAGCGTAGGAACCAGTTAAAAGTTGAAAGGGCATAAAAACAGATGTAGACACATGGTAAAGATCGATTACAACAACAGATCCATAAATGGAGCTTTTCTTTCCGATATTTCCAGAGCTGTTTGTCAGTGTCTCCGTCTTGTTTGTGCCTATTTAGATATAATGTCACTCCATTTAAGATGTGAGAAATTCTGATACCAGTCGAGTTCCCAATAGATTTATCGTTAATCAACTGGGTGATAGCACCCCCTGGAGTTGTGCAATATAGTGCCCCCTGTCCCACGCCTAAAAATATTATTGTAACCCCAAATCCCTTTTTTAAGTACTAACTCATATAATAGCTTTGGGTCCAAAGACTTATTTGAGGAATACAACTGAAACTGGAAATAGTTTTTGGCTTTCTCACATGCCCGCCTATAAATAGAGACACATAAGCAGAATCCGGTCTTCAGCTCAGATATACAAACTCACTTTTTTGTTTCTTTCTCAATTTACATAATTACCTGTCTCCTCACAAAGAGCAGTAGGAGCGTTCTAAGGATTTAGAAACTGTCCTTTGCTTCTGTAATACAGTTTGTAAGAGTTATTCTTTTTAGAAAACGGAAGAAATAGTATAAGGTTTCTACATTGTGGCATAATAGAATGAGCGCCAGTGTTAAAATAAAATACTCTGGTTCACTTTCCCCTTCCCCTGCTTATGGGTATGTGGGTGTGACTTTGGTCAAAGCACCCAACTCTTTAGTTTCCCCATCAGCAAAAAGAGGAATGCCAAGGTCTATCAAGATCCCTGCGAGGATAGAACATTTATGGAAAGTGCTTGCCATATGGTGGGTATTCAGTGCGCATTGTAGCAATATCCTCTATCAGATACAGCCGTCAGCCTGGCTTTTCTGCTCCTGTATACTGAATGTTTAATTTGTGCTAGGCATTGTACTCAGCCCTGGAACTGGAACACCAGTCTAGGAGGAAGACATCTGCCCTCCTGTGGCTTTCAGTCTAGAGCTCTTATCTCTTCATGAAAAGATTCAGAAAATAATGATGGGTTATCAACAATGATGCACTCTTCTCAAATGCGCTGGCTGATAGAGCAGTTGAAGCCCACAAGAGAGATTTGGGCCAAGGCCAAGGTAGTCACAGTGTAGGGAATATGGTAATGGGATTGATACTTCATGGTTCTGATGAACTAAGCATCAGTACCAAGGAGCTCCTGGATTCGCTCCTGACTCAAATCAATCTAAGGTATATATGGAAACAAATTCTTTACACACTGATGCTGTTACCACAGTAAACATGCATCCTTCCCCACCATCCATTAAATGCACTTAACAAGTAGCCAGATCTCAGGTCTCGCCAAACACTGAATCTGGGACAGTGGGTGTCATGATGTCTCTCTACCATCATATCGGGGACTTTATAGTACACCCTCAAATTCCCTACCTAAAATCACAAAGACTCTGGGTAAAAACATGATTGTAAGTGTCAAAATTCTGTTCAAAGATGAAACCTAGTAGAATGTGAAATCAGCCCTGTAAATGATGACATATATCATAGTTTTCTATGTGCAGCCACCGTGCCAAAATTACATTTTTCTTCCAGGTGGACACAAAATCCACATACAAATCTCAACGTCATTCCATTGAGTAGCAGGGGGAGAGGTTAATAGTCTGTGCCTGTATGAGAGAGGAGGGACACAGAGAGAATCTCATTGTTCTTATGCTCCTTGGGTGGACTTTCCATCACAGGACTAATGGCCAAGGCACCATTGAGGGCCAGTGAGTGACCAACACCCTCCGTGAAGCCACTGAGGGTCTGGGTGGCAGAATCATCTCCAGATTTGAGGAAATGGGAACAAGAGAGACCTTAAATTGAGACCTGTAACATGTCAGGAGTCTTACAGGTCTCCATGGTCTATTTGCCCAAAGCACAAATACATACAAACCCTTTAAAAAATAAATTTACATGCAACTTCTTGGAGACCAATTCTTTTATATTAAATCTATAAAATAGCCCTTAAGATTCTAACTTATGTCACCTCAGTCAATTATTCTGCATAGTCTTAAAGAGTGGAAAACTCATGACATGTTTATTTTTCATTTTTTAGCATTTACTTGCTAATTTGGGGAAGGGTACACACCTGGTAATTTGTCATGCCTTCAGACCCTAAATCTGAAAAGCTTCCCTAACTCCAAAGGACCTCATCCATTAATGCTCTCTTTTACCTTCCTTGCAAACAGTTTACCCTGGCTCCGTTCTTCCTGACGCATATTGGAGCATGGGGTTTTAGCATGACTTTTGAACATTTCAGTTTCTCTTTGGAGGTAAACTCTCACTAGATGTTAAGAGAGACCATAATATTAGAATTTTCAAATATCTCTCGATGATCTAGAAATCATTTCCTGCGGTTCAGGAATGAAGGAAATCCGGAATGGAAGTGTAATGATAATCCACCTGCCCAGAAGGGGCTCATGCAGGGGATAGGATAGGGTTGCTGGTAGAAATTCTGAGCACCCAGGGAAAGACTCAGCTGGTAGTTTTATTTTGCCTTTCTTAACAGGGAACACTAACCGGATTATACGGCATCATGATTAAACTATATCAGTTAACATCTTAGATTTTTTAATGCTCTGTTTAAGGGAAACTTAGTTCCCTCCATTGATCCACCACCATTACCTTGAGAGCCTGCTTTAGGCTTCTTTTGACTTCTCATGTGTTAAAGCAGGAGTATGAAATAACATTATTTCAAGTTTGGGGAACAATTCAATCCTACTTGTCCGTAATGATGTGTTTCATTGCTAGGAATTGCATTAAAAGATAAAGAAATATCTGACATCCAATTAAGAATGTTAATTGTACCGTCTATGGAGAGAAAGAATTCTCTGAATTGATGAGTGTGGTTTGTTTCTGTGAGAAAAGTAGAATTGGCTTCAGAATAATTCGCAGTATAGAAATGCAGATTTGAAGGTTCTGAAAGAAAAGACTCCGATTCAGATGGGAACCTGTTTTAGGCAAAAAGTCATCTATTTAAAGAGCATCACTGTGGGATCTGGGAACCACAATAAAGTGGGGCTCTGCTTGTTTGTTCTGTGTTAATTTGATTTGTTTAGTGCTATAATAAACACCGCCATTCAAAATCTATGAAGTCAAATAATTCAACAATTCATTGTTGGTATTTCAAGTACCTTAGTGTGCTTTAAGGGACCATACAGGCTGGGCACCAAGCAGGTGTGGGTGCCCCCCCAAAGGCACCTTCTAGAAATCACCACAACCTTGCAAAATCACCCTCATTTTCCATTTGTGGAAACTGAGGCTACTATTGACCAGGTGACCTATTCAAATCCCTAGCGCCCCATGCTGGAAATTCATCACACTTTGGTTTTGTTTGATTCGGAGACCAATGCTATTTTGCCCCTACACCGTGCACAAAGTTCCTCCAATTTGTCCCTGCGGAGTAGGTAGACATTGAATGAGTTTATTACCATTAATGTAACAATTTCTCAGTTGGTGAAATCATGACAGTATTAGAATGAACTAAAGCTTCCTCCCCTGGGTGCAGTAGCTAAGGAAACAACATTGACATCATATCTGTGCGGTTCCAGGTCTGACTCACTGCAGCTTTCCCTTGCCCTGAATTATGACCCCCTTTTAGAACGAAAAGGCAGAGATGCCAATATACCAGGAAGATTGCAGAGGAAAAACTTAGCTTCAAATAAAGCAGGGACTACTTAAGTTAGTCTCGGGAGCTCTGGCCAATCAGGCTGCTGAACAGCATGGAGATTGCAGGACCCCTCTTCTCGGCATACTAATGACAACACCCCAGTCTGAATGCCCTGGGTAATCAATCGCCTGGCTGGGGTATGACTGAAGTTCCTTCTAGTACCACTCTATATTTTTGACGACTCTGTCCACCTGAGTGTGTGTATCGATTAAATTTATGCCACTATCATCCCTGCCCCGCACGCATATGCCTCAACTTGACCACGTGCTTCAATGATTGAACACTGATCGCCAGACACTGTTCTAGAACGGGGATATAAACAAGGCGGGTGGTGTCCTCACGCTTGAAAGCGTTCCACAGCAGTTACAGAGACAGGTAGTCAACGAGTACACAAGTAAACAGGATATTTTCATGAAATGCCAAATACAACAAGGAAATACAAGAGGGTGCAGGGTAGTGAGGATCGATGCGGGGGGGGGGGATTGTTGATGGAGATGAGAGTCTGCACTGCAACCTGCGTGGAGAGATGTCACATACGGGAAGATCTAGGGGAAGAGCACTCAGGGCAGATGGATAAGCATGTGCGAAGGCCCCGAGGCTGTGGACAAGCGGAGTGTGTTCTAGGAAAGGAAATAAATTAAGCAGATCAAGCCCACGTGTAGTGATGAAAACAGACTTTACTGGAGGGAAGAAAGACCCTATGCTCTATATTTGTAGTCCGGTGAAAACCCCATTTTCTATGATAAGCACTAGAAATCGGGCATCCGTGCTTCATTTGTAATCTAACAGCTACCTGGGTGGCCTCGTTCATGGGCTGTGAAACCATTAGGGATGAACTGATTCCTTGGCATCATCTCAGGCTCGTGAGCCTCTGGCTTTTCTACATTTTGTCTCTGCTCATGTTGTGAGTAATCTCCCATAAGTGTTTGGGATTAACACTAAACCAAGCACCCTAAGGCTCTCAGCTACAGTAGCCAATATTCAGCTGCTCTTGGCACTCTGAGAGCTATAATGCTTCTAAAACTTCCTTCAGGACGTGTCATTCCTAGAAAATGCCCGAAGACCTGAATTTTAAAACACCTTAATCAAAGTCCTACGAAGGGCATTTTTGAGTCAAGATCCTTGTGCAATTAATCATCTTACAAATAATGCAGACCCTGAAATAATCGATGAAACCGTGGAAGATAATGCGGAGTTTAATGCATATTTGATTTGTTTACCGCTTCAAAAAGTACTTATCTGATCAGGGAAACTTCCTCTTCCATTTCTGAAATTTGAGAGCTGCTGATATTTGAAATTCTGGATCCACTTAAGAGTATGCCATATTCCTTAGTCATTAGAGACAATGAAAAATTCAAGCGAAGTTTACAGCTAACTATTTTTTGTTTTTTTAACTTCAGAGTTAGGACATTGTTACATCAAGAGGAGGAGGTGATTTTTAGTCCTGTAGCAAACCCACGGGTGTGTGGTATTGTCTTCCCATAAAAATGTCAAAATAGGAGAAGATTTGGAGATAGAAAATCTGGTCGTGCAGAAGTAAAATTTCCCTTGCATAGAAATGTACATAAGATACGACCAACGTAAATTGTTGTTTTCATGGAAAGGATACAGGGACTGAATGGAGATGGCTGCTGAGTATAATAAATAGTTTTTAAAATTTTTCCTGAATTGCATTGTTTTCAAAATAAATCAGTGTTGCACTTGTCGCAGCAGAATATAAACTTGTTTATATTTTCTGTGTGTCTTGCCTGAGATTCAGCTGTGATGTTCGCATAGCTTCTGCTCATTCTCTGTATTTACACACAAGCCTATTCTTTCCTCTACATGGGCCAGGTAGTTGGAATGTAAATATATATTCCCAAATCTTCGCATCTCTAGGTTATTCCTCTGCAGCCGGGTGATCATTTGTCCTGTGACTGGTTTCAGGGTCAGTAGAATTCAGTATGGAGTATCCTTTCCTGGAATGGCTTCCTTCCCATACTGAACATAATAGACCATATCTCCCTGGAGCCACTGAACAAAATCTCGTGTCAAAATGCCCCAGAGAGGAAAACATTTGCTCTCACAGTGGGATTTACATAGCAAAGGCATTACCTTATCATAAATCTTTGCATAAATCTTGTCACACCTATCAAAACAAAAGCTAGGCTAGCTTCTACCTGAAAGGCTGTGCAAGGATTAAATGAGATAGTATACGCCAAGACCTTGGCACATGAGTTTTGCAAAAATGACATCTACTACTTTCTAAGAATGGGTCATTGGGTCCAGAATTGGGGCAACAACACTGTCAACAACTGTGGCATCCGGGAAGGCATTTGTTGATACACACACTCGTTCATCAGATGCTCCGGCCAACCAGAATGAATCACAGATGAATCATCTCAGCAAATGCTTTCTTTGAGGAAATGAAAGGTGTGTGCTAAGTAGGAGAACAAATTAGACAGTAAGTGTTTAGGAGGGGGTACAGGAACCTTCAGAGCAGAGGTTTTTTTCATCTCAGAAATGCCAAGGACGTACGGCCACGTTCTCAGCTGAGTGTTTTGCGAGAGTGACTTTCAGAGTAGGGAACTGTCACAGGGCACAACACGCCCTGTATCTGTCAGAATGTGTGCTACAGCCTTCATGGGTACACACCCCTGTTTAACCGGCATCGTCTCTACCCTCACGGGGACTCGGTGTTGCCAGTGGGCTCTTTGAGGAAGCAGCGGTGTTCTTATGGACCTTCTGAGAATAAAAATCAAGATCAACAAGCAAACAAAACAAGACACATCCTAGATCCAGTTTTCCTGGCTGTTATTCATTCTGTAGGACCGGACACTATGGCTCTGAAACAAACCGCTCACGTACATTGGGTGACACAGGCTACTTTAAACAGTGTCGGGATTAGTGAAGTGTTCGGGAAAGTGATGGCAGTGATAGATCAGTTTTAAAGAAAAACTGAAGTGAGAGTTTCCCAATATCTGGATTTCACTGTGCGATCTAAGCTATTCACTAAAGTTTGATCGGTACTCAAGCCTAGGACGGATTGCATTTTGCATGGGGCTGGTCTCTAGTGAGGTGTTTTGGGGGGACAAACACCAGTCTCTGGTGTCAGAAATCCCTACTTTGTTTCTGAGAAACTTGGGATGACTTTCCACTTCCACCTGCATTTTCGTATCTATACCCTTCACATCGCAGGACTGCCGTCTGGCCAACTGAGATTCTGCGTGAAAATGTAGTTTGAAAACAGTGCCTCGCTCCCAAAGTCTACGAGAGGATTAAAATGCCTGCTGGTAATCCTCTGTGTGGGAAGCCGTGCTATTGAGGATCTCTAAATTGGGTAGAAATCTACACTAAATTAACTCTGCATGAGTCCCTGACACCTAACATTCTGTTGATTACTTCAGAAGGAACCAAGTATTTCGTAAGGTATAATTTAGCTGCTAGATGATTTAGATACCAACTTCTTTTGTTTTCTGAGCTTCAATGAGATATAACTGATACAGAATGTTGTTAGACGCCCATCTCTTAAAATTGCGGCAGATATGGAACTTTTCTGACTTGGTTCGCTTGAATTGTAGCACTTCACAAACTGTCTGTGGGTACAGTTCTGTGTGTTTCCACGTGACATGCATTTAAGGTATGCGCGTAACGCATATCATTACATACATACATTCTTTTTCTTCCGTTGACATTGGCGTTTGATTTCAAGGTAACTTCCATCATCAGAACTTGAAGAAGGAAGACCAGTAGACATTTTCTTCAGTAACAAGGGAGCTTTCGATCCTGTAAAAAACAACACAATTTTCACTAAAAGATTAAAATTATCCGCAGGTTGCTTCAGTGCCCTTAGGAAATATAACTTAAAAAAGTACTTACAATCGATGCCTGTTGAGCAATATGTTGATGCGTGATTATGTTTATAGTATTTAAAAATGTGTCTATTAAATTTCCTTCCAGTTAAAACAATCTGCTTCTTTTAAGCTGTTTTTAAGGCCGACATTTAAATCAAGAAACATAGATTTAAGCCATTTGAAAAGAAAACATTTGTAAAATATTTGAGGGTTCTCTGTAGCAGACAAGCGCCTGTTAAAGTATGATAACCAAGAGGGGACAGTCGTATGAGGGAGATAGGCAAAAGTCTTTGCTGGGACGTTTGAGGAAGAGCCTCCACCTTGGCATTTGCTGGTGGTGGGGCTACAGGAAGTCCCACACTCTCTGTGTAAGTGCGTGTGAACCCAGAAATGTACATAGATGTCATGTATCATCCACATACATTCATCTGTGGCTTTACTTTATTCAACTAAAAGAACATTTTGCTATTGAAGCAATCTTTATTTCAGACATACCTTACCAAGATACCTGAATTAAGTTCTGGTACCAATGGTGAATGTCATCTATAAGTTATTTGCACTCCTGAATTATAATCACTTCACATCCTGGGATTAACCTTTTGGGGAATAATTTTGCTCTATTCACAGCTGGTGTCAGCGGTTATTTTTTGTGAGTGTGTTAGGAAGCATGAACCCCACATAGGTCATAATGATGCGGAGATCCACAGCTCACAGTAATTGTTTTTAAGGGGATGTCCTTCAATTCAACATTAGTATAGATTTTGCATTTCTCTCAGGAGTTGTAGTCAATACCATTGTAGTACTGATGTGTAGACAAATAATTATTTTCACATGCCTTGTGTGTTTTTGTTTTTAAATGAGGGTCGAGATGCTTGAGTGGGACAGGAGACATTGAGTAAATTGTTGGGAAGTTCACAATTCCCTAGTGGGACCAAAGCAGGGGGTGGGGGTTGTTGCTCCTACAAAGAAAGACCAATAAAATCAGGATTTTTTTTTTTTTTTGTAGCACAAAATGCTATTTTCTTACACCTTTTGGATAGACCTCCACCCAGATGAGAGAGGTCAGGGCTGCAGAAGGACTTCCATATTATGATCCATTTGTCTCTTTCCAATATTAGAAAAACGCGGCTCTGATTCTGAATCTCCATCTGCCTATAATCACTATTTTCCTATTCTACTACCTTCTTCTTATGGATTCATGAGGTTTCTTCATTGCATTATGAACATGCCATTTGTTGAATACAAACATCCTAGTGTTTGTATTTCTTTTTCTGTCTCTCCTTTCATGAGTATCATTTTTGGGGTTCCATTTAAGAGATCTTTGCTTGCCACACAGATCAGATTTTTTATGCTGTTTTCTTTTGGAAGTGTTATTGTTTTACACCTTCCATTTTTGTCCGCAATTCATAAGGAACTGATGTATGTATTCATAATAAGGTAGGGATCAAGATTTATTTTTCCTATTTGGATATCCAGTTGGCCCAGAACATTCTATTAAAAATACCATCTGGGGTGCCTGGGTGGCTCTCTCGGTGAAGCATCGCACTCTTGATTTCGGCTCAGGTCATGATCTCGTGGTCCGTAGTTCGAGAATTGCAGTGGGCTCCATGCTGGCAGTGCAGAGCCTTCTTGGGACCCTCTCTCTGTGCCCCCGCCCTGCTCACACTCTCTGTGTCTCTCAAAATAAATAACCTTAAAAAAAAAATAAAATACCATCCTATTTCTGGTGCACTGAAGAACCACATTTGTTATAAATCTAGCATTTATATCTCTGTGACTTTGTTTTGGGGCTTTCTACTCTGTCCTGTTGTCTATTTATCTAGGTTTGTACCAGTTAGACACTGTTGAATTACTATAGCTTTATAATAAGATATGACCTTCAGTAGCATAGGATCTCTGATTCTGTTCTTCAAGGTTGTCCTGGATATTCTTGGTCCAGACCAACTGCATCAGAATCTATCTAAGGGACAGATACGTGGAAAGCCCCTAAGTTGTTTGGAATGTTCATCCCGGCTGGAGGGTTGCTCATCTAACTTTTGAGCACTTCCCAAAGTTCCTCCCAGGGCCTGTGGAAAATTCTGTCTACTGATCAAATGTGACTCATTCTTCAAAATCTACTGTACTAATTGGTACCCATTGCAACCTAAGTGTTACTCCTTGGAGAAAAGTCTTAATATCTGATAATCTGGTTCAGCATGATGGGTCTATAATAGTAGCTACTTTCCAGCTGACACTTTTTCCTTTGAATTTATTTTTCTTTCCTCCAATTTATAATCAAGTTTTCACTTTTTGATTTACTGTGAAGCAGGAATTGCTAGATAAACCAGAAAAGCTATTTTCCTTAAAGACCTTCAAAACCCCCACAGCTTTAATATCTACTTGTTACAGTGTTATTGTTAGATTTAAATTTAGTGGAAAATGGGCTTCTTATTAGTTCTTTGGTTTTAAACTCATAAATCCCTTTCATTAAATCTTTTTTATTAAGTTTTAGCAAACTCCCACCAGCATTTGATAATATTCCTGTGAAAGACTTGACTCTCTGAGAGCTACTATTGTGTAGTATTTTTTTTAACATGTAAAACATAGTTGCAAATAATTTTCTGTTTGCAGTTCAACAATAAAAGTGGGGATAATGCTTGTATTCAGATATTTATACTACGTGTAATAATCTGCCTATGCCCCGATCCCTCTCAAACTTTCTTACATTGTTAGGGTCAAAGCATTTAAATCCATTCGAGAGTATTGGTGGGAAACGTCCAGATGAAGAAGGAATGAAACCCTGCAGGCGGTGTCCAGGGGCCACTTGCTAGCTAGACCCAGACAAAGAAAAGGTGGGAAGGATTTGATAGAGGAGTTGTTTTGTTCTCGCATATGGCAGTGATGTTCGCAATGAAAGTAATTAAAGTGTGTTCATTAGGGAAGATAGCCTGTCTGTCCTGACCTTTTCCCTTCCGGCTGCTTGACCTATACAGAGCCTGGGCAGGCACAAAATGAGAAGTCACATAACAGGGAACGTGTAAATCGTAGCAGGGACGGGGGTAGCACAGAGAAGCCACAGAAGGTCCGTACCCTACACTAGACGTGGTAACGAGGGTAGAGGTGGGGGTGGGAGAAACAGGGAAAGGGAACAGGTAGGGAACCATGGAGAAAAGCAGGTGGATGAAGGATGATGCCTGGCAGGAGGGGAGGTCAGGAAGGGAAGGGTGGGAGGGTTTATCTGGTGGCAAGAAAACAGCGGTGGGCAAGCAGGTGGCTGTTGCTAATCTCCCAGCAGATCTTGTACACTGAATCCGGGGGCTACAATTTACAGCCAAAGAAGGGCCTGCTCCTTGGAAGCGCTCTTGATATCTGAGAACTGCCAGAGAATCCCAATGTTAAAATCAATACCATAAGACTTTGGGCAGCCAAGGCCGCCCGGAAGCAGCTCTCAGGCACAGTTTTAACCCACTCAGTGGCCGAAGGCAGCTTTGTGGCGCGCTCTGCTCTTCCTGTCTTTCCTCCTTCTCATGCGGTCTGGCTTCTGTACCAGTTCTGCACCAATTCCACCAGTAGTCGGGGAGGGGGGTGCCCCCACAGCAACAAGCAGGCCGCGCTGGGGCGTCGCGCAGGGCACCTCCATCCTGCCGCCGTTCACCTGCAGACAGCATCACATTCCGCAGGGCAAGTGTCCACGGCACCGCCTTCCGCTCCAGACACACACGGGAAGTCCATGGTGTGATCTGTATCTCTGACCTTCCGGTTGGAAATGAGAGGTTCCCACGACCTCTCCCTTGGGTTCCGTTAATTTGCTAGCGGGGCTCGCAGAACTCAGCAAACCCGTTCACTCACTAGGTTGCTGGTTTAGCGCCAAAGAAATTAGACGATGCCAATCCACAGCCGGACACAGAGATGCACAGCACAGGATCTTCCAGGGTCTCCACATGCTCACAAACCTGGAAGGCCTCTGAACTCCTTCTTTTTGTGTTTCTATGGAGACCGTATCACGTAGGTCTGATTGATTAGTAGGTGTCGTTGGCCCTTGGCAATTGATTGAACCTCCAGGCCCTGTCTCCCTCCCGGAGGCCATGGGTGGACGTGGGACTGGAAGTTCGGCCTTCTGATCACATGGTGGTTTCCCCTGGAAACAGCCCCCATCCTTAGGTGCTGTCCAAAAATCCTCTCATTAACATGACACAAGACATATATATATATATTTTTTTTCTTTCATCCCATAGGACATTCCAAGGTTTGTAGGAGCTCTGTGCCAAAGGGACTAAGACCAACTATATATTTATTTCTTACTTTATGTCTTATTATAAATCACAACATCACAAATGTCAAACTTGAATACTGAGAGCAATCCTAATTCAATTCAACCTATCTAAGGGAAATTAGAATAAGAAGGGGGAATAAAGTGTGGGATATCCTGCAGATGTGCCCAGGGAAGCCATTTTCTTCAATGGCATCCATCACTGGAAGATGCACTTGTCCTCTTACCCCCATCTGCTGAATACCCATCCCCGGCCATGGGAATAGGAAGCCTTTGACGGAGGGGAGGTCCCTGATTCCCTTGGGCAGCTCCTTAACCTTTGCTAACTTAATTTCTTTGGTTGTACGCCTTTTATTTTGGACTGGATAAGATTTCTGTGGCTTTGTGTTTTTCTTTGACTTTGTGGGACTTTGCCACATTAGGTGAGAACCAATAGTTTGAATATTGAATGTGGTTTTCCCTAATTATTCATATTGCTTCACACTGCAGTCATTGGAATATGCCAATATGTGTGGATGAGTGTAGTTTTATAGTGGTTATTTGACCCGTCAATTTAGTTTCTCTGAGCAAGGGACTTATAGGCAGGGTGTTCAGCATTCAGCATAATACTACCCAGATAATTGGCACCAAATTTCTTTCACAAATATGGTAGGTTGATACCGATGAAGATGTATTTAAAATCACAGAGAAATTTTTTCCCCAAATTTCTAATGAGTTCCCAAATTTGTATATTTTCCTTCTTTGCCTTCCCCCCACCCCCGCCCACTGTTAACACTGGACAACACTGCTACAATTTATCATTCAATAGTTGTGCATGAAATAAGCCGCAAAATAAGCCATTATAAAAACTGGTCAAAATGGTTGGAAATTTTTTTTTTTTAAATCCCAGAGGAAAGATAGGCCACAGTAATATACTAATATGCTCTTTGTGTGTGTGTGTGTCTGTGTTTTCTTTTCCAGGTCAGAACTGTGGAGGCTTAGTCCAGGGTCCCAATGGCACCATCGAGAGCCCAGGGTTTCCACACGGTTATCCAAACTACGCTAACTGCACGTGGATCATTATCACAGGAGAACGTAATCGGATACAATTATCATTTCATACCTTTGCTCTTGAAGAAGATTTTGATATTTTATCAGTTTACGACGGCCAGCTCCAACAAGGGAATTTGAAAGTGAGGTAAAGTATTGGCTCTTTATATTATAGATTTAAGTGGCACTGTTTGACTTAGAGTCTGAAACTTAATTGGAATTAATTATGTGAACTTAATTACCGGAAAATTTTAGTTACAATAAAGAAAAAGTAGACTGCAGATTTGTGCACTCTTTAATACTTAAAAACTTGTTATTAAAAGCAATCATTGACTTCATTTATAGACATCAAATTGTTGAAGATCTGCAAAACAATGCTGTCAAGGTAACTGAAGGAAAGTGACAATACGCCATTATTTTTAAGCAACTGTAGATTTGAGAGAAAATGCATGAAGAGAAATGCATAAGTACAACTCAGAGAACAACAAAAGGAACTTTTATATTGTCAGAGAATACATTCACTAAAAAGTCTGGGAGGTGGGCGGAGTAAAAACATGAAAGAACGTTGAACTCCGGAGAGAATTTTTGGTTTGCACCATCATAATGCATTCTGTTCTCCATTAGTTTTCTCTTCTGATCTATGATTTTTACCATCAAGAAAGAAAAAAATATTTTCTGGAATGATTTTAAGTTACATTTTTTAAAGATTTATCAGCAAGGAAAGCATTGTACCTGTACAAGTTTATGCATTTTTTTTTAATTTGTCAAAGGAAACAGGAACATCCCATTCAAGAAAGTGGAATTTCTTAGGTAAACTGATGAACATACTTAAATAAGGCAAATAAGTCTTTACCCTCGACTTTAAAATTCTATACTAATTAGGGACTGTTTGCTGAATATATAAAGTTAGGTAAAAAATTGACAGTGGGCAGAAGAGGTTGTATTGGTTAGATAAATGAAATGGTATTGTCGCTAATGTCAACAGAAATACACACAAGTCACATATTTGATTTTTTTTATTTTGTAGATTGAGAAAAGTCCCATAGAAAATTGTACATCTAGTTAATATATTGATATGTTAGAGTATATGTAATTGATATATTAAATATACAATGATATATTTTCTTTGCACTTTCTATATGCATTTTCAGATATAAAACATCTTTTGGTTTTTCTGGGTCATTTATAATATCCATTGTCTATTTTTAGAAACTCTTTTCCATTTATCCTTTTTGTCATATAGTGCACACAGTTACCTTCTTTATGGATTATTAGGTAAACTTTCTCCCGCCTAACATGTATGGCCCCATGCTTTAGATGTTTGGCAAAGTATCTATGTATCAATCCTTGGTAGTTTGATGCAAGATTGATTCCCCGCTTACTGATCTTCTAAATATTAGTTATTTACTATTTTTTATTCCAAATAAATTATGATACTAGAGAATAGTGTTATGTTGTAATAATAGAAAGAATTATAATAGAAACTGCAAAGACTTATAAAAAAACAAAAGAGAATCCAATTTATTCAACCATGAAGTCATATGACTTTGTTAAAAGTATTCATTTCTCATTCCATTAGAAAAATTCTTAGTATGTCCCCTTAAAAAATACTTTTGTCAATACTTCTATTTCCCATTTTATTTTACTTTATAAATTAAAAGTCATTTATTTTAATTTATATCATTTCCTTTTTTATTTTATAATTTTTATAATTATTTTAATTTATAATTTTATGATAATTCCTACAATTCTATCTTATTCTAAATGAAACCTGCCTGAATGTTAATTTGAGTCACTGTCTCTAAACAATTTATGTCCTCGTGGTAACATTATGATCACTTATATGTTAACTACAAAGTTTAGACAACAGCGTTCCTACCATCTTCAGGATTATAACGTGATCAGCAGTGGAAATATTAAGGGTGGGACGACTAAACTCATTGTACTTTATGTCGAGGTTCCAGTGAATAGTATATAAATTGGTATCAGTGCCTCAAAGAGCTTTATAAATATTGGTGAGTTACATGATTGGCATCCTCATTGTTTTTCTCACGTGGGTATTTTTACTAGACAAGAAAGCTGATAAGAAAGAACTCCTTGGATTCCTATAAATTTCTCAGTTACCTACAATTTTTCATTTGAGACAGAGAAAAAATATGTCCTGTTTCTGGTCTTTAAGGCGTGGAAGATGGTTTCATGTTTCCATAAAATTGTATAATCTTCCTTGTACTTAGTCTTCACAGTTAGAATGCCTTTGTGTGGACAGTCCATGGGGGTAGGGTAGCACTTTGGGGGACATAAGTGGTCGTTCTAGGTATCATTACACAAATGAGCAAAACATATCAAAAAAAGAATTCCATCGACTGCTAATTGCCATGAGTCTTTACTCAAATCAAAGATTTTGGATAAATAATGACATGAACTATGAAAAGGAACAGTGTCAGGGCAAACCCATGAGGTGGTTGCAACATTTCACCATCGGTTGATGGCAAAGTAGTTTTAAATAGCATCGAATTCTAATTAATGAGGTGAGGGAGACTCCAGTCTCCTTGTTGCTACGTGTTTCCCATTAGGTTTTGGAGCAGTTGTCTGTTTCTCAGGCATACATCACTCAACACTGTAAGCATCCCTGGAATTCTAAGGATCTCCTGTGACAGGACTGATGTCCTCTCTGGCCCACTGTGTCGTCACATTGTTACTTAGAGCTGTCCTGCTCTCACTTGTCACTTCATGGCTGCATAGAAACTGTTTTCATTCGCTCAGCATGTGTGCCCACAAAAAAGTTAATAATTGTTTTATTAAGGAGCCTGAGAATTTCTATAAAGAGATTTCTTTTGTTTAACCACTGTAAAGAAAATGTTTCCAAATACTCCACT
The DNA here is from genome assembly GCF_018350195.1 of Panthera tigris. Classification (NCBI taxonomy): domain Eukaryota; kingdom Metazoa; phylum Chordata; class Mammalia; order Carnivora; family Felidae; genus Panthera; species Panthera tigris. The sequence continues at coordinate 4,471,142 of NC_056663.1, read as the reverse complement.
ATTTACATTTAATCCCCCAGTGACAGAATTTAGGATTTGGGGGTTAGGATTGTTGATATTTATGTTGCAATTTGACCTATAGTGAAGACTAACCAAATTATTTACCCTGTGTAAAGAAAAATATTCTTGAAAACAAAAAACATATAGTTCATGTTACCATCTTGGATTGTTTATATATAGTTCAAACACATATGATGTGCCCCTCCATCAATAAATTCAATTTTAACATATAGATATTGACAGGTAAATTAAGGCTTCTCTTCAGCACAAGAGAAAAGATTTGATTCAAAATTGGAAATAGAAATCTTCTCTTTGAGGAGCACCTGGCTGGCTCTGTTGGAAGAGCATGCGACTCTTTGTTCTCTAGCTCATGAGTTCGAGCCACACGTTGAGTGTAGATTTTACTTAAATAAATAAATAAACTAAAAAAAAAAAAGAAATCTTCTCTTTGAATTGCCTGGAATTAAAACCACTGATTTTTATGACCTGTCACAGACCTGTCACATTTTTGCTATTTTTTTAAATCTCTGGGCTTTATAGACTCTGCCCACTCTCTTGCTCCTCAAAGCCCTACAGAGGTCCAACCAAGTAGTCATAAAGTCTTTGGTTTTTATTGGGCAACATCTCTTCATTAGCTACTACCTGTGCTGATCCTCAAGAAACTGTTCTAATAAAGGCACTTGTTCTATTGTAGATTGACCGAGACATTTTGGTTGACCAGTACACCAATACAATGACATTACTTCCCTTGGCTCATGCCTCCTCACCCGCAAATACGATAGAAATGTATTCCTCATACTTCTGGAGGCTGACAGTCCGAGATCAAGTTGTTGGCAAATTTAATGCCTAATGAGGGCAGGTTTCTTGGCTCGTAGATGGTCGTTTCTCCTGTGTCCTCACATGACAGAAGGAACAGGGTGGCTCTTTATGGTCCCTTTTATAAGGTCATTAATCTTATTCATGAGGCCTCCTCTCATGTTCTAATCACCTCCCAAAGGCCTTACCTTCAAATACCATTAAATTGGAAGCTAGGATTTCAACATACGAATTTGGGAGAGGGGTCACAAACATTCAGTCTGCAGCACGATGGGAGTACTTTATTTAGTTGAATAGGTTTTTCCTTGCTCTGACCTTATAAGAGAATATGTTTATCATTCTATTTCCTCATCCTTCTCTCTATTCACCTAAAGGATGTCGTACATTCAAAAACCCATTTAATATTATACTTATTTCAGAAAATTTTCCCTGTGATTCCCAAATTAAAAAGCAAGAACCCTCCCAAAGACTTTTTTTTTCTAAGCTCCTTTAGCACTTGGCACTGACATAGACCCTGAAGCACATACTCCTTTCAAATTATACCAGCTCTGAAGTTGCCTCTAGTTGGGGATGCATATCTCTTTGTTGTGGTGTGTCAAACAGAACATATGTCCTCTGAGGTCAAGACATGTGTCATGAGTGTGTCTTCTCTGATGATAATGGATATGTTACCTTGAAAATAGTCAACAAATCTTCATGGGGTGCTTTTGATTAAAAATACTCCTGATTCAGGGCCACTCATCACTGTCCTCTGTGCGTGTAACCCCACATGACTTCTATCTAACTCCTCTGGATGGGCTGGAGTTAATTGTCCAAGAGGGAGGGTGCTCGCTAAATATGAAGTGGTGATGTAGCATTTATTTGTCCCTAAATCAGAAAATAATCAAAGTTGACATCAATTTCCAAATGTGATTACATTATAATGTCAAACTTTGAATGGAAATCTTATTATAACCTCAATAAATGAATAAAAGTGAGTCTATGGAGGGAAACTGTGTCATGCATATGTGGGAAATCAGAATATATTATTCCAGGATTATTGTAGAATACAAGAAAATAGCTTTGGCAGTGATCTTGCCTCTCCTGTGACATACAAGATTATCCTTTATTTTCTGCACTGATGATAAAGAAGTTAGGAATTAATATGATAGGGCCATTAAAATCAGGAAATCATGAATAAGTATTGCTAAAAGATCAGTTTTCTCCAATTTTTTCCTACTCTGTCATAATGTGTCTGACTGCATTAAAATTAGCTAAGAAACCTGTCTAATCTTAACTATATCTGGTGGTTTTTAGAACTTGAGAACTTTAAGCACAAAGAAGGGGTTCCACTTATATTCAGATCATATTAGACTAGAGATCTAGAAATGCCTAAATTCTGCCTTTCTGCCCCCTATTGCTGGTGTGAGGTCCCTATGGAGCCATTCACAGATCGATAGATAAAAATCAAAGCATCATTCTATTTTTAGTTTGGGTGGTGACTCATGCCCCAATTAAGACTCCAATAGAGGTACTGCAAAGTGGGTATAGAATATTCGATGGAGACTAGAGTCTCCTATTAACACCAGACGTGTATCTTGACATCTTATCATATTCAGCCAGACACATGGTCAGGAGGAACTGGAAGGAATGGCCAGCCTGCCCACACCAGCGCCTGGTGAGGGAGGGCTCTGAAGAGAAGGGCCTGGTAGCTGAGATGAAAACACAGTGGGAGAGTCCAGTGCACAGCAGTGATGTTTCAGGCCATCAAACTCCAGAAGCCCAACCAATGCTTCGGTGTCTGATTAAACAGGTTCTCATACCTTCGCGAGGACACCACAGAGGAGCTGAGGGGGACAGTGGTGGCGTTTGCTGTTCTCATATAAACCTATCACAGTCCCATAATTGTGTGAATTTGTCAACAATGTTCACTCCTCTACATACATATTTTAGGTGAGGAAATAAAAGATAACTGTTTCGGATACATCTTCCAGATTTCCTTTTTCAACATATGCTTTCAATTAGCAACTCATAGGCAAGGCTGGTGCTTATTGGGTAAGGATGAGTTGATTTTCTCTCTTTTTTTTTAAGTTGGTTGTCTGCAGTGGGCTAGATGAAAGTGAAAGCCAATTAAACCAGAGATTCAAGGGTGACATTGTCTGAACACTGATGTATATCTATATATCCCTATGTCTATATCTATATGTAATTCCCCCAGCTGATTTTAATAGGTAGCTTTGGTTGAGACCAACTAGAGTGTGTGTATATGTTTTATGCTATATATATGACATATATATATATATATATATATATGACATATATATATATATATATATTCATAAGACCTGTGTTTATTAACAAAGATGAAATTGCTAGTAAGGAGAAATCCCAGAGGTAAACTAATAATGCACTTAAGGGAGATAGGCAGAGTTATGTTTGCAATAATGCAATAATACAAGCAAGTTTTAACATGTACTTGATTTCAGTTCCAACCACTACTTCTTTAAGCTCTGGTGATCTTTTTCTGCAGTAGCAAAAATTGATGCTTCGTTTCAATATCGTGGCCATTTGGAAGGTGGCAAACCATATTAATATCATCAGAGAAGCCTTTTGGATCATCAGAAAAATATATGTGTGTGTGTGTGGCAAAATGCCCCCAACTCCTATGACATTTCCTTATACACATGCAGACATAAGGAATAGCATTGTGAGTCTCCGAAAGAGAACAGATGGACAAGAAGGCCAATAAATAATTTGCAATAGGGCTTCATTTTCTGAAGAGGTATTTTGTGGTGTTGGTCATGGGAACCTGAAAGTAGACATGGCTTTATAAAATCTACAATCTTATCCTCACTACCTGATTAAAAAAACGAAAAGAAAGAACGTGGCTCATTGATTTAAACGCTCATACAGAATAACAATACTACTAAAAAGAAATTCTTCAGAACACATAATTTAGAAACCGTGACGAAAATGACTGGAGAATTTGACTTCCTAAAATTTAAAATCCAAAAGCCCAATGTAAAATGGAGAAGAAGAATTCACAACAGTTATGAAAGACAAAGAGCCGATTTCCTTTATTGATAAGATACACTATCAGAAACATCAGGAAATAAAATCATTTCATTAAACATCTGGTAAAAATATGACCAAAAAGTTCAAACGTAAAAATATGAAGGCAACTAGTATACCTAAGCCAATTAAAACAATAATGTGAAATAATGTCTCACCATTCTCAATGGCAAAACTGTACACGTTTTGATAAGTCAGGGTTTTGGGGAATTATTTTGGATATAAATTTTGAAATTTCTCACAAACTGAAAAACTATAAACACATTCATTCAGCAAGACTATGCTATGAACTTATTCTACAAACGTACCTCTAAATATGGCAAAATATATGGAAAGCAAAGTTTATGAGTGCATATTGATAATATTTAAAAAAATCAAGATTGTCTATCTTTCCACAGGGACTGGTTAAGTAAATTACAGTATATATGTAATATAAGATACCATTAAAATTAATACATGGGCTGATATGAAGAGATTCCTATATTTTATATTTAAAAATAAATATAGTCACAAACGTCCAATATCTCTTAACATCTTATTCTCTTATAATAGATGGTGTGTAATAATTCATCATCAAATACCATCAACAGAATTCCGGATGATGGTGGGATCTCGGAAATACCTTCCTGATATATAAGTGTAATCTATTGTAGTGATCTCAGTAGGGGCTGTGGGAAGCTAGACCAAGGACATCTACTCAGCCCGAGGGCTCCCAGAGGGCTTTCTGCCAGCCAGTGTCACTGTAATCAAGAGAAAATGCTGCCTTAATCCTGAAACAGTGCGGCTACTGAGTGTCCCTGGCAGGCCTCAGTGGAGGAATGTTTTATTTTGTTTTGTTTTGTTCCATGAGTATCTGTTTTCTGTCTTTGGAATTCTTTTTGTCGTTGTTTATTTATTTATTTTGAGAGAGAGAGCAAGCAAGGGAGCAGGGAAAGGGCAGAGAGAGAGAGAGAGAGAGAGAGAGAGAGGGAGAGAGAGAGAGAGAGAGAGAGAGAATCCCAAACAGGCTCTGTGCTGTCAGTGCTGAGCCCCATGCAGGGCTCGAACTCACCAACCCCGAGATCCTGACCTGAGCCAAAATCGAGTCCGTTGCTTAACCGACTGAGCCACCCAGGTGCCCCTTGTCTTTGGAATTCTGGTAGAAACATCCACATCTGGGTCTATACCTATCTCAGTGTTTATCTCTGTCCCTAAGTCTATCTCGTTCTATCTCTAGCTATCTCCATCTCTCTGTCACTCACTAGAGTGTGCTGTCTCTCTCATCCATGTTTTTGTCAGTGTTTCTCAACTAGGAGTGACTTTATGCCCCAGGAGACATTTTGCAATGTCTAGAGACAGTTTTGTCCCTTGTAATTGGGTCGAGGCACTACTGGAATGTAGCAGGTGTAATACAAAGATGCTGATAAATATCGTACAGTGCACAAGACAGCCTCACAGGACAAAGAATTATTAGTCACCAAATGTCAATAATGCCCCAGATAAAAACTCTTGCGTAGAGCACGACACTGTCTATAAAATCCGTCTATAGCTATAACCGTCGACATCTGTGCAAGTACCTATATCTCTCTACATTGTTTTGCTACTCAAGGACCAAAGCCGTAAGAGATACAATAGGAGTCACCAAGCAAGACACACTTACTGTCTGCTGTGCACGGGGAGCAGGCAGATGGTCTAATTAGATTGAACGGAAATGATGGTGTCACTCGCAGGATTGTATCAGCGAGGAAATGGGATTTCTACGGTATTACGCATAATCAGATTTCACCAAGAATCGTTTTTACATTCCCTCTCAAAAGGAAATAAAATTATTATTTTTTTTAGCCCCTGTTTCTTGGAAAAGGAATATGAAATGTCAAAAAGTCAGTAAGATAGTGACTTTACCTCTTCTTCATGGTAGTGTGTCTACAAAAATAGTTTGGTAAAATCCCTTACTGGGAAGCTATCTATACTGATGAGCAATGAGGGGCATTGAATAATCAGATTTCTCCAAATTTCCCAGATTTTCAATGAGCTTAATGTGGATGGCCAGATTAGTAGTTGAATGACTTTTAAGATTTCCTTTTTCTCCCCTCTGGTTGTTTTAAATATTTGGATAGCAGAGCCAGTACTGACTTATAATTCTATCCTCTACAGCCGCGAACCCCCCCCGGGACAGACAAAACAAAATCACTTTAATTCAAATTAGGTATTAGTTGTTTAGAGGATAATTTTTTAAAGGAATGAATGCTGTATATAAAAATGTGCTAGTTATGTACTTTGAATTCACAAAATTCATTTTTAAAAAAGGAGAGGAAACTATATATAAAAATGTGTTAGTTATGTACTTTGAATTCACAAAAAATTCATTTTTAAAAAAGGAGAGGAAACTATATATAAAAATGTGTTAGCTATTCACTTTGAATTCACAAAATTCATTTTTTAAAAAGGAGAAGAAATTACTTAGCACCTGAAGCAATTCTTTCTTTTACTATAATAAACCCAATGACTCTCCCTTTGCATAGAAGTATGAATTCCTTTGTATCTGGACGTACTAAAAATAATCAACAAGGTAAATATTTATTTTCGAAGGAGCCTTGTTTCAAACTTTTGAAATGTTAAAACTAGAGGAATTTTGATATTTGGACATTTTTACACATTTCTGCATGTAGGCAGCCAACAGTGTGATAAAGAAAACATTGTTTAAACAATTAAGTGTATTTACAGCCCAAAGCCTTTAAATTTACATGATTCTTTCAAATATGGCTTCCAGGAGCAGAAAATAGGGTCCTCTTTCTTAAACTTCATTTTTATTTCTGGCTTATATCTCCCCTTGTTGACCTCATAGAACCCAGAGCATTAACTGAAACAGAATTCAGAGAACTGCTCACAGTTTCCACGTGTGTGCATATAAGTGAATAAAGCCTTCCAGTCTTTTCTCTGGGGTGTTGTGGTCCTGGAAGCTGAGGCAGGCTCGGGGAGGCTCTTTACGTGAATAGGGGGTAAAACTTCCCAGTGCCGACTTCTTCAGAAGGATCTGGAGCCTTGCCCTCCTCCCTACGCCCCTGAGGTCGCCTACCCGAATTGGATTCCCTTGGCTTCTCGCCCTGAGCCCCGGTGTCCTTGGCCCATCTTACCACCACTTTCAGATCAGACAATTTTCTCTGTGCAGCTTATTCTCAGCACAGTTTCCCAAGCCCCCGAACCGTACACGAAACCCTCACACAAGCTGCCCGGTCACCACTCTTGTGTGACTACTGCTTGCTGCCATATACTTTGTGATCAACATTTGTTTCCTTTTCCCTTTAGAAACCACTAAAATAAAAGCACAATCCGTACGGCCGCCTCCCTGCTTCATGGAAACAGTCCCCAGTCAACAGGGTGTATATTCACTCTGAGAGGGAGGTTTGGAAGGAGCAGGGGAACCTACATGTGAATGCTTCAAACAGCCTGTAGCCTTTCAGCCCGAGGAGACAAACTGAAATAAATAAAACCTTGCCATCCTGAAAGTTTCAAAAACTGTCTTCCTTAATCAGACAGCTCCTCAATTTCTCCCGGGCTATCCACCGACCCTGCGTGGCATTTTCTTTGATCACAGTATCAATTCTTACAGGTCCATGATCATCGCATCTAAGATACACCGAGCTTGTCCCGAAAAGGATTCAGACACATTAATCAAAGTGTTTTCTTGCTTACGTTTTAAGGGTTTTCACACTCTATGTGCCCGTGCATCAGAAAATATTTTTTTGAGATTAGATATGTCTAAAAAAGCAAATGCTTGGTATATATAATGCTTGTTTGTTTTTAAATCTAGTCGAGTTAGGCAAATACTACCTTTGAAAAGTGGCGCTGGAGGCGGAAAGAAAGCAAGGCTTACACCGGGGGCGGGGGCGTAGTTAAGAGTATTTACTAGGATGAATCTCACTCATACTTGTGCTCAGTAACACCTCAGGCGTCGTCGAAGAGTTACTTTCCAATACAATGCATGTGGCTCACATAGGGACTTTGAAAGGATCATTTAAGCTTTGCATTGAAACCACACCGCCTGTGTGAGACTTTCCCATTCGGTATCACAAACGTGTTCATGGTTTAGGAGACAATAATGCGGATCTTTAGAAGGAGGTGACTATCAACCGGTGAGTTACTCTCCAGGCTGCGTGTTAGTGGCTCCTTCATGTCCACGTGTCCTAAATAACAGGCATTTGTGTGCATTTTCATTCAAAAAGCACAGCCAGAAGTGCAGTATTTTTCGAAAAGCTGTCAGCTCATTGCCAACCAGACAAGGATGTGGTTGAGAAGGTTGAGGGGCGTTGAGGAAACAGCTAAGGTAGAGGAAGATTAACACCCTTGGAGGCGCCTGGAAGGCAGTGGTTAGGACACAGATGGGGTGGATGTTCGGTGGAATGTGCTGTTGCTAAGGCTCCTTATTTCCTTCCACAACTGATTCCTTTCTCCCATTTTCCCTGGTGTGTTGGCGTCACAGCTGTCTTCTCCCCTGTGGCAGCCTCGCTTACACCCACCTCTAAGACACCGTCTCTTTCCAAAAGCCCTGTCTCGGGTCCCATTTTCTTATGATCTCAGTAGCGTAAATAACAAGCAACTTGGATGAAGACTGTTGAGGATAAACCCATTCATTCTGAGTTGTTAATTTACAGCCACTGCCATTGTCTTCCACGATGGCATTTCAACTTTAAAAAGGGTGCCCCCGGTGGAAGGGCACTCATGGCACAGGGTATGGCGGGCGTCATTTTGACCTGGAGGCTTGATTGCCACACGCTCCCTAGACCCGCGTTACCAAGTCACGTGGCTGCTGGAGCCGGACGGAGGCTGGTAATTAGTGAGGCGGAGCCGGTGTAGGAGGATCCCGAAGGAGACTGTGTGGATGGGAGATTCAAGGTCCAGGTAGACGCAGCACCTGCTGCTGGCCTTCAGCCCACAGTTGCCAAGCAGAGTCGTGGACCTTACCCAATGTGGCCGGAGCTTCCAACCGATCCCCAGGAGTTTCCAGCTGACGCCTCATTACGGGACACTCACTGTGAAGTGCAGTGTGGGCCCCCTGTGGAACTCCCGAGAACCCCTCCAGGCCACTTCCTCTTCCCCTGGAAGAGCGGTCAAGGCACCAGTTCTGCAGGTGCCGATGCTTTAGCACATCCCGTCCGCCCTACCCCCGCTCCCTCAGCAGGGGCCACCCGGGTGCCGTGCAGGCCCTGTCTGCTTTCTGGGGAGCGGGCACCAAGGCGCACTCCATGCATGTCCCCTCGGGGCTCAAACAGCGGAGATGCTCCTGCTGGCGGGGCCCTGGTGAAGAGGTAAGCTCCCCGCGTGCAGGATGGGGTCTTGGGCTGAGTCGAAAGGGAGTGTGATGCACTGAGGCTACCCGACAGCAGAAGGCTCTAGAAACAGACAGTGACGGTCTCCTGGGACAGTTTCCAGCCACTTTGCAGACACTGGAGCCGCGGCCGGCCCCAACATACAGGTGCACGCCTGGGCTTGTTCGGTATTTGTGTGTTTGAATGCATGTTTTTTTTGTGTTTTGGGTTTTTTTCTCTGCACGTAGTATCTGAAGTGCACTAAGTTGGTGAAGTCCAGTTCTTTCTGGAGAGCACTGTCCAGGACGGGGAGCCCAAGGGGACTCCGTGGACCCCTTCATACCCCCGGCTTCTAGAGGCAGGGGCCGGGTTTTCCCACAGCCCCGAGTTGTTCTGGGAAGGCCGGTTCATCGGTGGCAAAGCTGCAGGTCTAGTGTGGGACAGTCGCCTCCGTCATAGAGGACAGGCCTCGGGAAAGCTGGTGTGTGGGCCTGTGCACAGTGGACCGGTCTCCCGCCAGCACCCTGTGGTCCTACATCTGGGTGTGCCCTGTCTTTTAGCTCCTGGGGGACTGGGCGGGGGGGGGGGGGGCTGTGCAGGTGAGGATGGTGTGGCCCCAGCAGCGAGTGGTGTTTGGACAGCGGCGAACTCAGGTCTGGAGGATGACGGACAAGGAGGAGAGCTGTGGACGGGTTTTGAGCATCACCAAACATGACAGCGATGGCTGTATCGGATGGGCTCCCACACAGGTCATCCGTTCGCCTGATGCACATTAGTTTCTGATTTAAAAAAAAAAAAGAACACAACAAAAACCCAATGCGGTGCGGGCCCAAGGAAACGCATTTGGGCAGCGGCAGCTTGTGACCTCTGCCCTAGAAAGTTAATTAACAATTGCAGCCTTGTTAATTCCATATGTCGGTAATTCCAAAGTGATGAGCGGAGGCGTCAGCAAAACACCTGGCCCCAAAGTAACTTGCAACTTGCTGGGGTACGGTTACTTCTGTTTGAAAACTGGGAGATTTGATAAAATCTCAGAGGTGCCCGGTAGGACAGAGCTGGCCTTTTCCTGTGATGTGTACCTTATGTTGCGATGATAACGGTTTGGTTCGTCAGTGGTGTATTTCTATGTGGCCCATGTCTTGGAATGAAGAAAGTCCGTGTAATTATTAGGTAGTTGGCTTGCCAAGTTTCGCTGCAAGCCTGCTATTTGGGTTTCCTGAATTAGCCCAAGTTATGTCGGATGTGTTCTAGACCTCTTCTGGTAGAACCTGGGGACGATATTTTGAAAACTAGATTGACAAACAGAGCCTTTAATATTTCACGCTTCTTTTGAAGTGTGATAAAGGACGAGTTGTACGTACTGAAAATGTAAAACTCAAGTTCTCACCCAGCACCATAAACTGTCATCACACTCAAGGGAACGTGTGTTTGTTACCCACAGAAGTGTCCTTGTGCCCTTTTGTGATCCATCCTGCTTTCTGCCTTTGGTTTCCAGGCAACCACTAATCTATCGTGACACTTGGGTTCGTTTGCAATTTTTAGAATTTTATATAAATTGAGTTATATGCTATGTATTCTTTTTTGCCTAACTTTTTTTTTTTCTGAAATAGTGACTTTTAAGATAAACCCATCTTTCCCTGTGTAACAATAGTGAATTCTTCTTATTGCCAAATAGTATTCTACTGTATGGATATGCCACATTTGGTTTATCCCTTGTTGGTGAACATGGGTTTTGGGTTTTGTTGTTTGTTTTGTTTTTCCCAGGTTTTGCTATCAGAAATTTCCTGTGACCGATGTTTTATTTATTATTTTTTAATGCTTATTTATTTATTTTGAGAAAGAACACAAATGGTGGTGGGGAGGGGGACATCAGAGAGAGAGGGAGAGAGAGAATCCCACGCAGGCTCTGTGCTCTCAGCGCAGAGCCTGACGCAAGGCTCAAACTCACCTCACGAACCGTGAGATCATGACCTGAGCCAAATCAAGAGTTGGACGCTTAAACAACTGAGCCACCCAGGCGTCCCTGTGTGGACAGATGTTTTGATTTCTCTCAAGCAAATACCTAGGAATGGAATGGATGGGGCGCAAAGTAAGTTTATGTTGAACTCTTGAAGACCTGATCACAATGTTTCCATGGGCTGTACCGTTTTATATTCCTAACAGTACTTATGAATTATGGTTACTCCATATCTTTGTCTATATTGGCGTGTAAAAAGGTCTACCCTTTTTAATTTTTGTCATTCTGATGGGTATGTCATAGAGTATCTTATTGTGGTTCTGTTAACATTTCTCTGGTCATTAATGATGTTAGTATCTCGTTATGTGCTTACTGGTCAAATATCTTCCTGTTGCAAAGTGTCTGTTAAAATCTTACACTGATAACATGTTATAGATCATTTCTCCCAAATACGTTCTCTTAATGGTACATTTGGAACAACAAACATCATTAATCTTGATAAAGTCCAACTTATTGGTATTTTTATTTTTGATGATTTTATTAAAAATATATGAAATGTTTGCATATCACAAATACTTTCCTCTGTTTCCTTCTAAAGTTTTAAAAATTGAGCTCTTCATTGTAGGTCTGTGATCCATTTGGAGTTAATTTTCATAGGTGATGTGAATTAAGGTTTCAAATTCATCTTTTTGCATATAAATTTCCAAACGTTCCAGCACTACTTATTGAAAAGGCTATGATCTTTACAAAGTTAATTTCTTGGGTATTGTGCTAGGTAAGGATAGATGCTCATTAAAAAAACAAAAGCAAAAACAAATATTCAGCTGATCTAACCTCATTTGTTAAAGGCTTCATTTTTCCTCATTTAAATGAGTTGGCCCCATTGTTGAAAATCAATTTCTGATACGTGTGAAGGACTTTCTTTCCATTGATTATCTTTTTGTTGTATTGATCATTGTAATACACAGTCGTGAAGTCATATAGAATAGATGAGGCAACCTTGTTCTCTTTGTTTTATTATTAAGGTGGTGTTTATTTTAAGCCCTTTGCATTTCAAAGATTGACTTAGAATTAGCTTGTCAGTTTCTATAAAAACTCCCTTGGGATTTTCTTGGGCTTGCTTTGAATCTGTAAATTTGAGAAGAATTGCCATTTTAGCGATAGTCTTCCAATACATGAATATATAAAATATCTCCCCATTTGTTTAGGTGTTCTTTGATTTCTCTCAGAATATTAAGTTACATTTATTCCTACCTACTTTCAGTGTTTTGTTATTGTTATAAACACCATTATTTATTACATTTCAGTTTTAATTGTTTGCTGACAATATGTAAGAATGATTGATTTTTTTATGTTAATGTTTGAATTCTGTGACCTTCTTAATTTCAGTTATTAGTTGTACTAGCTGTTTTGAAGATTTGCTGTGATCTTTATTTTTGTTTTTGGGGGGGAATTTTTTGGGGGGTGGAGGAAGAGAGAGAGAAAATCTTAAATCTTAAGCAGGCCCACGCCCAACATGGAGCCCAACTGGGATCAATCTCACCACCATGAGATCATGACCTGAGCTCACATTGAGTCAGACACTCAACTGCCTGAACCACCCAGGCGCCGCATTGACTGGGATCTTAAACAATGTAAACCATCATATCATCTGCACAGAGAAGACGTTTTACCTCCTCCTTTGGCCTTTTATTCTTGTTAGGACTATCTTGAAATGAATAGCGCCCGCAGTACCGTGGTGTATAGCAGTGATGAAAACCAGCAAACTTGCCTGAACGCAGAGGTTGTTCTGAACACAGAGGGGAAATAATGACCAGCACAGATAACGTTGCTTGTCCTGGTCACCAACCTGTTGCCTCTCCTTTCCAGATCAGCCCTTCTTTTCCAGCTTCGTGGTGCTAGATAAGTGCCCTGTAAACAGTGCTCATTTGCCAGGTCGCAGGATGTTAAGCTTCCCAGGTGCTGCAGGGGCGCTGAGAGAGGAGGGGACCTTCCTGCTGGGTCCAGTATATGTTCCACTTCTTGTCTCTGTGTCCTCTGGCTGTGAGCCCAGTGCAGGGACTGCCAGGGGCATCACCCCCCGTAGACTTTTGCTGGCAACCCCTAGGGGGGGTTCCATCATGCCCCACTAGGCATGACCGTGCTTGACCGCTCTCAACTGTGGAACCCCAGCAACCACCTCTCTGTCCCGTGACCCCTGGTCATTCTGTTCCCAATGAGTTCTGCCCCTCAGCTGGGTGGGAGGACTTTCTCCCTGTTCTTCTCTGGGTATGTCAGCCTTAAAGATAATGACTACTCTCTTCCTGTTATTCCTGTATTTCAGTTCTCTTTACCTCTCTTTGTACTTAATCCTGTGTTAATTAATCTGTTTTTCTTTTAATCTAAAAAACAAAAAAGATTAAGCTAAGACACTTGAACTCTTACAGTTCAGATGAAGGTCATTAAAGCCTCAAACTTATTCAGGGTAATAAGACGTAGTAGTGTGTAAATATTAAACCAAATTCAGATTTTTTTGGCTTCTTCACACAAAACCATGCTCATTAGAACACATTTAGTAAGAAATAACACTTGGAAATGAACTATTCTCTAATGCAAAATTTCCCTGTCCAAATTAATGGAGGAGTTTTGGTCTACTGATTAGAACTTGACTGATAAATTGATTGTACACTTTTCTTTATCAGTCTAACAAGTTTCCCTCCTCTTTGCTGAGGGTTTTATTATAAATGTGTTTAATTTTGTCAGATTGTTTTTTTGCATGAGTTGAACTGGTGGTACTTTTTCCTTTTTTTTTTATATTAATATGGTCAATTATACTGATTAACGTTTAAAATTTTAAGCCAAAATTTCATTCTTGATAAAGCCTTGTTGGTCATAAAATACTGTCCTTTTATATACTGTTGGTTAGACTTGTTATATTTTATTACGAATTGTGTGTATACACACCCATGAGTGTTGAGGTTTCCAATTTCCTTTTCTGGTAACTTTTTCCAGATTATGCTATAAGAGTAAGGATGATCTGAAAAAATTGAGTACAGCCGTGTTTCCTAGCTCTGTTTCTCAGAAAGTTTGTGTTATTTTGATATTATTCCTTGAGTAAATTCACAGAGAAATGTCTGTGTCTGGAGTTTTCTTTTGTGAATCTGTTAAAAATGAAAGTATTTCCTAGATTTAGAGATTTTCAGATTTTCTATTTCTTATGTCAATTTTGGTAAAATACATTTTTCAAGATATTCGTTATGGAATGTGTTGGTACAAAATTATTGAAGTATTTTAAATTCTCTTAATGACATAGAATCTGTGGTGATCATTTTTCATTTTTGATATTGGTGATTTGTATTCTTTCTAGATAAGAGTTTGTCAGATTTCTTTTTTTCTTTTCAAAGATTTTTTTTTACATTGAATTTATTCTGCTCTTTTTCCAGAAATTTAAGTAGAATGTAAGGCTACTGATCTACATTTATTTATTTTAAGTTCTTTTTAAATTTTTATTTATTTATTTTGAGAGAGAGAGAATGAGCAGGGGAGGGGCAGAGAAGGGGGAGAGAGAGAGAGAGAGAGAGAGAGAGAGAGATGGCTTTTTTATATGATAAATATTTCCCTCCAAACACTATTTTATCTGCATGCCCTACATGTTGTAGTAATTTAGCTTAAAATACTTTCTATTTTCTCTTAGGATTTCATCTTTGGCATGTGAATTACTAAGAAGAGTAGAGTTTGAGGTCAAATATTTGGGGTTTCCCAGCAATTTCATTGCTATTGACTTATTTTACTCCATTCTAGTGAGACCACATATTTCACATGGTCTGTGCCCTTTTTCAATTATGGAAACCTGTTTCATCTTCTTCCATTGTTCAGGGGATCTTTCACACTTTACCTGTTAGTAAATAGGGGGAAACATTGCCCATGACCATGCAAATTTCAGACTCTGGGCAAGTCCTTTCACTTTCTCAAGGTACATAAATATGTATATGCATGTTTTATGTGTGCATATTTGTGTATATATATAATCTATATTTCTTACAGACTTTTATAGAGAACTTGTTGCTAACACATTCAATTGTATTCAGTAGTTGGTATTACAAACATTTCTGCATATTGTCTGAAATTACTAGTTTCTGAACACCAAACCCCATGGGGACAGGTTTTTATAGACATACTATTGCAAAAGGAAAAACTTAGATTCTCATAACTAATTATATAATCCTGTAAATATGACTATGAGTAGCAAAATGAATTCTATTAATAAAGATTGAATTCACTCAGTGATTATAATTTAATAAAATGTGTATGTAAAATAGTATTTATGAACACTTATAATTATGCCTCTTTTAGTAGTCTGTGCTGATTTTCCAGTGTGTAAATGTAAATCTATTATTAATGTTTAACATTTAGACTTGATTGGCATCGTGCAAATGTTTATGCTGTTATTTGTCATTAAATGAAGCCAATGATATATATATATATATTTTAAATTTGTATTTAATTTAATTTTTTTGACTTACATCCAAGTTAGCTAGCATATAGTGCAACAATGATTTCAGGAGTGGATTTCCTGTTGCCTCTTACCCATTTAGCCCATCCCCCTCCCACAACCCCTCTAGCAACCCTCTGTTCTCCATATTTAAGAGTCTCTTCTGTTTTGTCCCCCTCTCTATTTTTATATTATTTTTGCTTAAGGGAAGCGAAATGTTCCCTTATGTTCATCTGTTTTGTATCTTAAATTCCTCATATGAGTGAAGTCCTATGATATTTGCCTTTCTCTAATTTCGCTTGGCATAATACCCTCCAGTTCCATCCACGTAGTTGCAAATGGCAAGATTTCATTCTTTTTGATTGCCGAGTAATACTCCAGTGTGTGTGTGTGTGTGTGTGTGTGTGTGTGTGTATACACCACATCTTCTTTATCCTCAGTGGACATTTGGGCTCTTTCCATATTTTGGCTATTCTTGATAGTGCTGCCATAAACATTGGGGTACATGTGTCCCTTCAAAACAGCATACCGGTATCCCTTGGATAAATACCTACTAGTGCAATTCCTGGGTCATAGGGTAGTTCTATTTTAAAATTTTTGAGGAACTTCCATACTGTTTTCCAGAGTGGCTGCACCAGTTGGCATTCCCACCAGCAGTGCAAAAGAGGTCCTCTTTCTCCACATCATCGCCAACATCTGTTGTTGGCTGAGTTGTTAATGTTAGCCATTCTGACAGGTGTGAGCTGGCATCTCATTGTGGTTTTGATTTGTATTTCCCTGATGATGAGTGATGTTGAGCAATTTTTCATGTGTCAGTTGGCCATCTGGGTGTTTTCTTTGGAGAAGTGTCTATTCATGTCTTTTGTGCATTTCTTCACTGGATTATTTGTTTTTTGGATGTTGAATTTGATGAGTTCTTTATAGATTTTTGGATACCAAACCTTTATCTGATATGTCATTTGCAAATATCTTCTCCCATTCCATCGGTTGCCTTTTAGTTTTGCTGATTGTTCCCTTTGCTGTGCAGAAGCTTTTTATTTTGATGAGGTCCCAATAGTTCATTATTGCTTTTGTTTCCCTTGCCTCTGGAGACATGTTGACTAAGATGTTGCTGGGGCTGAGGTCAAGAGGTTTCTGCCTGGTTTCCCCTTGATGATTTTGATGGCTTCCTGTCTTACATTTAGGTCTTTCATCCATTTTCAGTTTGTTTTTGTGTATGGTGTAAGAAAGTGGTCCAAGTTCATTCTCCTGCATGTCACTGTCCAGTGTTCCCAGCACCACTTGCTGAAGAGATTGTCTTTATTCCATTGGATATTTTTTCTTGCTTTGTCAAAGATTAGTTGGTCATACGTTTGTGGGTCCGTTTCTGGGTTCTCTATTCTGTTCCATTGATCTGAGCGGCTGTCTTTGTGCCAGTACCATACTGTCTTGATGATTACAGCTTTGTAATACAGCTTGAAGTCCAGGATTGTGATGCCTCCTGCTTTCGTTTTCTTTTTCAAGATTGCTTTGGCTATTCGGGGTCTTTTCTGGTTCCATACAAATTTTAGGATTGTTTGTTCTAGCTCTGTGAAGAATGCTGGTGTTACTTTGATAGGGATTGCACTGAATATGTAGATTGCTTTGGGTAGTATTGACATTTTAACAAAATTTGTTCTTCCTATCCAGGAGCATGGAATATTTTTCCATTTTTTTGTGTGTCTTCTTCAATTTCTTTCATAAGCTTTCTATAGTTTTCAGTGTATAGAATTTTCACCTCTTTGGTTAGATTTATTCCTGGGTATTTTATGGGTTTTGGTGCAGTTGTAAATGGGATCGATTCCTTGATTTCTCTTTCTGTTGCTTCATTGTTGGTGAATAGGAATGCTGGGGCGCCTGGGTGGCGCAGTCGGTTAAGCGTCCGACTTCAGCCAGGTCACGATCTCGCGGTCCGTGAGTTTGAGCCCCGCGTCAGGCTCTGGGCTGATGGCTCGGAGCCTGGAGCATGTTTCCGATTCTGTGTCTCCCTCTCTCTCTGCCCCTCCCCCGTTCATGCTCTGTCTCTCTCTGTCCCAAAAATAAATAAAAAAAAAAAAAAAAAAAAAAAACGTTGAAAAAAAAAGGAATGCAACCAATTTCTGTGCGTTGATTTTGTATCCTGCCACTTTGCTGAATTCAGTTCTAGCAGTTTTTTGGTTTTTCATACAGAGTATCATGTCACCTGCAAAGAGTGAAAGCTTGACCTCCTCCTGGCCAATTTGGATGCCTTTTATTTCTTTGTGTTGTACGATGGCTGAGGCTAAGACTTCCAATACTGTGTTGAATAACAGTGGCAAGAGTGGCCAGCTCTGTCTTGTCCCTGTCCTTAGGAGGAAAGCTCTCAGTTTTTCCCCATTGAGTATGATATTAGCGTTGGGCCTTTCATATATGACTTATGTGATCTCAAGGTATGATCCTTCTATCCCTACTTTCTTGAGGGTTTATATCAAGAAAGGATGCTGTATTTTGTCAAATGCTTTCTCTGCATCTGTTGAGAGGATCATGTGGTTCTTGTACTTCCTTTTATTGATGTGATGAATCACATTGTTATGCAGGCCAATGATATTTTTTTAAATAAAGTTATTTATTTGCAAATAAGATGTGTTCTGCAACTAACCTACACAAGACATGGTGTTATGTGGTCACAAAGATTTTTAAGACATGCCTGGTTTTCCAGGAACTCTCACTTGAGAGAGAAAGAAGACATTATTAAAGCAAGAGAATAGCAGTCTGAAGACCTTTTTAAAGTAATGTCTTTGTTACTTAAATGACATGGAGTCCCACGTGGCTAGAACAGAGTGGGAGATGTGAATGTCTGTATTGGGCAGACCTGTCATGATACTTTGCCTGCCAGTGCAAGAGGCAATGTTATGTAGCATAGAGTCTGGACTTGTGTTACAGCCGTGATTTGTAAAGATCTTTTCCACGTGCTTTCTGCACCACCCATGACCATCACCCAACCCACCATGGTTGCTATTTCGTGGGAGGAAAGGCACACACTCAGACCTGAAAAATCCGTCTCAACGCTAAACACTGGCAAACCCTGAGTGACAAATTGAAATTAAGTTCATTTGGAGCATGCGAGGCAGAGTTCATTTGATTGTGTCAATAGATTCAGCAGGATTAAAACATATGCATACTCTGCTGCTTCTCCCAAAAGGACTAAGTAAGGGGAGAATCATTTTTCTTTTCCTTTTATGAATGAAATCCAGGACAGAAGACTAGTGAAGTTCATCAAAGTCATTTATCATTGGATATTTATTTGGCACTCCTATGGAGAGGAAATGCCTAAGCAGAGAGTTGAATAGGTAAATCCTTTTTGAAACAGAATTGCATTTTTTATACTCCTTCTAGTATTACTGAAATTAGTGTTCTCTCTCCTAGAAAGATAATACAGATTTGTTCTTGTGGGGTGTGTGTGTGTGTGTGTGTGTGTGTGTGTGTGTGTGTGTGAAGAATTCATCCTAACCAACTGTATCTTTTCCATTACACACACTCTTGCACTGTATACACGATAGATTAACTATAAGGTAATGTGAAAACTCCTGTAACATTTTCATGGAGAAGGGAAATCAGAAATACATTTGGGGCTTTTTCGTGGTACTGGAAAGGTAGTGAAAACATACCTACCGCCTTCTCCCATTTTAAAAAACAAAAGACGGTCCATAAATCGCAGATTAGATCTACAAGTTTAGCTACAGTAGTGCCTGATTGAGACACAGTGAATAACTTAACCGCTTCCCATGGCAATGCTTCTGGCTATGAAGCTCAGAAAAACATCAAAAACCTGCTTCTGTTGGATATGAGAGAAGCCTATGTGGGAGATAAGAAGATCCAACTCTATGTGTATATTTATTTCTGAAGAAAACCTTATCCTGAGATTTCTGCTTGGCTCCCAACCAGAATATAAATTAAGCTTTAGCTCCATAATAGCACCATATCTGAGTCTTGCCCACTTTTAGTTTCTTCTAAAGACCTCTAAAATATTTCTGCATTTTAAAATGCTCGGTTATGGAGCATCTGAGGAAAGCCTGTTCATCAAGCAATGCTTCATTCACTGGATCTTCTGCTTCGAAGGAAGAACACTAAATTCCTGAATTTAGAACTATCTCAGAAGGGATAACTAGGGAAGGATATTTACAAGATCTGGCCTTGAGCCTTTTAAGATGGTTATTTCTAGATGGGAGGATTGGGTGGTCACATAGCATAGGCCCTATGAATGAATGGTCTCCAGATTTTTGTTTGTTTGTTTGTTTGTTTGTTTGATGGGGCAGGAAGGTTTCATGTGCCAACTGGTAACTTGGCCGTTAGTGCACAATTAAATGCAACTTGTATTTGTAGTGATCTTGTCGTCATTGCCCCTATTCTAAAATATTTACTATAGGAACTAAAAGCTATGCAACAACACACAAACAAGGGGAAACTTATCAAAATAAGAAGCTACCACATTATAAACACTTAAAAAGACAGATACTGCATTTTTCTTTTCATGCGATTAACAAATAGTGACTGAGTAGGAACAATCCTGCGGGCATGGGTTCTAGGTCCTGGGGGTAAGGTGATGAATGGGAAGAGATGGGGCCCTTGATCTTGAATGAAAGATCTCACAGCAGAGACGAATAAGGAACAAGTATTGTAATAATGAGTGCCAAGTAACGGGGTAGAAAATAAGCGGGGTTACTGAGACCAGATTCACTGAGGGACTGGCCTTTGAGCCAAAGTCTAAGTAGTAAGAATGAACTACACGGTGATTTGAGGAACAGCCTCTCAGATGCGGGTGTCCTCACACAGTGGCCTGCAAGGGCAATGAGCTTATTTTACGACCAGGCTCTTATTTCTAAAACATGGCTTGCGTGGTTTTCCATACAATGGGCCACCCACAGGGAGGGAGTGGCTTCCAGTGGTGCTAGGAAAATCAGAATTCAGTCTAGCTGGTGTTTTTTACTCATCTGCATGTTTCCACCCTGTGTTCATGGTGAGGTATTTGCTTTACCAAAAAATCAGTTTTACATATTTAGAAATGTGGAGAAATGACAACGTTACATGGTTCTTCGTGCTGTTAGATACTCTTGGAACCAGCTCTTGTTTCTATTTCATTTCCATTTGGAATGTGAACATTTTTGGTGAAACCTATATCAATTCTTATACTGTATCAAAGAAAAGAACTTAAGACATCTTGAAGATTTTATTTGTATTTTCTTTATTCATCTATTTGTAGGGAAGCGTCAACAGTAGCTTGGATAAAAATGACAGAGCAGATGGCAATAATAAAAATACAGCTTGTCTTAGCTTCCATAAAAATTTTAACATGTGAAATTTTTTTTGAGAATCGTATAATTGCGCTCATAAATCTATTTCTAAAACAAGTCTAAACTATCACCAATTTGTTAAAAATTTAGAAGCCTATTAGAAATCATTTATGGAATGTTAAGAACATATTAGGTAAAACAAAGCAAAACGAATACTGCTTTGAATAGATTTGCAGTTGACTGTTAAATAGACCTACTGCATTATTCGTGCTACATAAGATTAAAATAAGCTAGAACTTAAAAGTCGATCAAATGTCAGGGAAAAGAACGAACCAGCTCAAAAGAGAAAATGAGCTTTAACTTTGTCCTTTGGTTTCTCAAAATAATTAAAGGTAGATGTGCGTTTGTTCTAGTATTATGGGAAGGCAGGAATGATCTTCACCACTTGGTAAATCACAGACAAATCACAGTTCCCCTAAAGTAAAACGAATTCAATGTTCCCCAACCCTCAGGTGATGGGGCATCCATTGGAGGCTCTCATTGCTTGCTGGATCATGTTTCATGTACCTTAGAGATTTAACTGTAGTCTGTTGAACATTATCAAAATGTGATATTTTGCAGAAATGTAGGAGTGAGAAAATCTTTGTATCTGGTATAGTGTAGTGTCTTCAATACAGAGAGTGAGCATGAAAAACACGTTTGTAACCAGCTTAAAAATAATTATTTTTTCTCATAAAAATTAGCCAAAGCTCTTGAACCCTACTGTGTACTGGAACCCAGAACTCACCTCCTTTAATTCCCCTCAATGTGATTGCAGATTAGAGAGCAGTGTTCAGAAGAAAAAGGATGTGTGGACATCTTGTCGGGGTTTTTCTGTTGTTTGTTTGGTTGGTTTATTGGTTAGTTGGTTGGTGTTTTACTTCCTGAAGATGGAATTCATTTAGAAGGTCAGGACAGACCTCTGAGATGGGTCCACCATTCATCTTGTGTTTTCAAGTCTCAAAATGCTCATGTAGAAGGGAGAACTTTACCAAAAACACAAGACCTTTTTGGTGTGCTTGTTTTGGTGTTTATTTTCAGAAGCAACAAAGGGCGCACTGTATAGGATGGCTTCTTAGAGGGGCCACACTCTCAACTGAGAACTCTTGGGTAGAATTTAGTTTCTTTCATTCCAAGATTATCTTAGGCATTAACTAACCAAAAGAATGATAAGTTTTTTTTACATCGCAATTTGAAAATGTCTCAGGCTAGAGTCTTGGTCTAAGTTTATAGAGGGGCAGCATACCAACTATTAAAGACCATAAATCCATTTACTTTAGTTAAAAAATAATTTTCCTTTTTTATAGTGTGTATTTATTATCAAGAAACAGAGACAGAGCATGAGCATGGGAGGGGCAGAGGAAGGGGGAGACACAGAATCCGAAGTAGGCTCCAGGTTCTGAGCTGTCAGCACAGAGCCCAACACAGGGATCAAACTCACAAATTGCAAGATCATAGCCTGAGCTGAAGTCAGACACTTAACCAACTCAGCCACCCAGGCACCCCTAATTTAGTTTTGAAATAGTAACCATCCTCCTTTAAATAGATTACTATCAGCTATCAGTAACAAGGTTAAAACTATCATTTTAAAATTAAATGCTATGGACTGAAATGAAGTTTTATTTAATTTTTAATATTCTTGGATTATAATAAAGACTCCTTTATAGAATTAAGCTAGTTTGGGTATTCTAGATGATAAAAGGAAATAACACCTCCTAATCCTAAAACTTGTTCATTTACTAAGGATTTTTGGCTGTAGTAGTTCTTTTTGATTTGGATTAAATTTCTGTCTTCATAGTATGAAAACCTAAAGGTAGGTCTCATAAATGTGTTAGGTATTGAGTAAGAGACTGGATCTGCTTAATATTTTGGTGACTTTATTATTAAGAATTGGACATTTCTTTTTCTCAGTATTTATTTATTTTGAGAGAGAGAGTACATGTACGTGAGTGGGGGATGGACCGAGAGAGATGTAGAAAGAGCAGGGGAGGGGCAGAGAGAGGCAGGTGGGGGGGTGGGGGGGAGACAATCCCAAGCAGGCTCCGCACTCTCAGTGCAGAGCCCGACGCGGGGCTTGATCTCACAAACTGTAAGATCATGACCTGAGCTGAAATCAGGAGTCTGACACTTGACCAACTGAGCCACTCAGGTGCCCCCCAAATTGGACATGTCTAAGTAATTAAGCTACTATGATTTAAGTGAGGAAATTGTTCCACATTTCTAAATAACCGTCTTCCTTTGCAGAAGCTGGCGAATGATAGTTCTGTAATTTCTCTACGTAGACGTTGGGAATAAACTCCAGTGCTGTATGTCGCCTGTACTGGACAGCCTTTTCAGTCTTCAGGGGAAATGCCATCAAGTCCATTGTGAAGAGATTACTTAGTGATCTACAACATAGAACTTAGAGAACTTAATGTGTGTGCGTGTGTGTATGTGCACACAGGCACGTGGGGGCTTTGCACACTTGAGTGCACACTCATGCTCACTTTTGTTTCTGTCTGAATGAGAGTCCAAGGGTAAGAATAGATTTGAAATCAGTAATTTCTTTTCCTTTTCATTGTGCCTCATTTATTTTCTGTCATGGTGTTATGCAAGCACTAATAGATTATATGGGTTTGTGGATCTAAGACAAATAGGAAATTTTTCTTATCTGAAAATGAGCGTGAAGTCATTAGAGCCCACAGATTCTAATTTTCAGGTTAAATTACTTTGTGCTGCAAATATGATTGTTTTTCAGATAAATCAGAGAAAATTAGTAACATCTTAGAAAATTATCTGAGATGGGATGATTTTTATTGTAAGGAAAAGATTTGGTAGCTTTTAGTTTCCATATAAGACTAAAAAAATTTTCAAAAGTGAATATTTCATTTCCCTTTAGTAAGATTAATGCATTTTAAATGCTGCAGATCTATTGTATTTTAAAATATCCTTTTAGGTAAGAAGCTTTCATCTTTCCTGCTCAAGTGAATCTTTTAAGAAAATATTGGCCCCATTATCCATGTGTGTGCGTGCGCGTGTGTGCGTGTCGGGAGGTGTCTGGGGGTGTGGAGTCTATTCAGCTAACTTTGAGTTGGCGGTTTCCATGTTCTAGATACTTTTGCGTGTGTCGGCTTACAAAATCCTCATTAGTATTTCAAGCCTAGAAATGAGAAAATCAGGTTAGAGGTGGAAGAATTTGCTCGGGCTTGAAAAGGAAGCAGACGATGGGGGCCGATGGAGGTCTTCAGTTTCCCCTTGTCTGTCCCCCTCCCCTCTTTGTAGGGTGACTGTGGGGATAGTCCCTCCAGGAGAGAATCTTTTCCACCTGGTTTTAACCTTTGCGTGAAGTCTCTTCAGGCCCCAAACCCAAATGAGGAGAGACCGAATGAGTCCTTGGTCCAGCTCCTCGAGATGCAATGCCTTCAGCTGCCCTCCGGGGCCCTTTTCCTTCCTAAGCAATATATTTCTCATGCAGCCGATTTCTGTCTGTCGTCCGTACCCATATGTTTATTGGCCTTCCTGCCTCTGATAATTCTCACATATGGTCTGTCAGTAAACTGTCAAGTCTGTGCTCTACTAATTATTCATACAATACTTTTAGAGCCTCTCTTCTCCTTGTTTTCCATAAGGGCTCCCGGAAATTAATCCATATGCAACAGAAATACTACCCAATGCTGAGTTACTGGCACAGAAGTAGACGGATGAAGGGAGTTTTTCTGGTATCACACAGAACTTCTGCCTTCAAACATGACACCAGCATTGTGCCGTTTCCAATATAAATCTCCATCTCTCTATGGTCCTGTACTAGGGGAGAGAGAGTCAGTTAAGGACCCAAATTTAATCCTCAGGCTTCTCCTTTTTGCAGGTGTAAATGATTCACCACTGCCATTTGACAGAAAATTGACGCCTTGTTGCAGGTAATTCATTAAGGGTTGTCAAGCAAACCTTGCTCAAATCACTTAACAAAGAGACGGTGGGGGTGGGGGGAGTAAGCAGGCACCTGATTAGCTATTACATAACTTTTAGTCAGTGTGTGAGTGGATGCATTTGGTTTGCATTTGTGTTCTCTGACGAAATGCTCTTGGGTACAGATGAACTTGTTGGTGAATTTCTGGGCCTGGGGGCCTCAGACCCAGGCTCAAAATGGAAGTTATTAGCAGGGCGAGCTTAACCAAGTCCTGGCTTCTCATTAGGTTTTCTGTATGCGTCCGTGTGGTGGTATCCAGTCTGCAGACAGGAGTGTGCAGGAAACACTGGTTAGCTACATGCTTGTCGTAATCTCTTTGTCATTAGTCACAAACAATAATTTTTTATACTCCAGATTGCTTCTCCTCTCACCAACTGTATGTTATTTAAATTAAGGGGAGTAGTTCTTATTCTCTTATGTGAAGGGCAATATTTTTCTGTTTAAGAATCGTGTGTGTGTGTGTGTGTGTGTGTGTGTGTGTGTGTGTGTGTCTTAGCTCTAATAAAAGCCTGGAAAAGTAACAAAAATCTACACCTGCTATGTAACATGTTAGCCCACACACAGATGGCTAAATCAGAATTTTAAGGGGAATCCATTTCGTGATCCTAGAACAATTCTTGTTGTAGTTAGATCTTTGGCCACTGTGCCATCAATGTCTCCCCTAATTAATGTGTAAGATGTCTTCCAATCGTATTTAGAAAGCTGTGAGCATGTATTCTAGTCTGCTCTGGTTTAGCAGACTTAGGCTTCTGTTTAGCCTCTTGATTGCATCAAAGAAGAGTGAGCTCCTCTGCGTAATAGTCTACTTGGGCTGTTCTAACAGACTAGCAAAGTGGCAAGTCTGGTCAACAGACCTGCATCTCACACGGTGTGGAGGCTGGGAGGTCCCACGTCACTGTGCCTGCAGATCTGCTGTCTGGTGAAAGCCCGCTGCCTGGTTCATTGTCATCCCCTCCAAGCTTGTCCTCACATGGAGGAGGGGGCTGGGAGCTCTCTGAGGTTTCTTTTATGAGAGCACTGAACCCTATTCATGGGGTTCCATCTTCATGACCTCATCCCCTTCCAGTGCCCTACCTCCTAACGGTGTCGCCTTTTGGGGGCGACGTGTAACATCCTATTTCTGGCTGCATTGTGGGCCTAAGTCCACACATCCATGTATTCAGGAATTCTGCCACATCCTCGATGCAGAGACAGCTTTCACTGGAAATGTAGCGATCGGAAAAAGCAAAGAGTAAAGCGGTGGACCTACAGGCACCATCCAGCTCTGTTTGCTGTTCCCCCTGTTCCTGGAAAGGATGATGTCGCTCCCAGCTAGGACATTACCTCTCTGAGAGGTCCAGTGTCCTTCTCCCCAGGCCTCTTCTGTCTTCATTTCTGATTGGAGAGCAGGGAAGCACGGCCTTCTTTGCAGTCAGAGGAAATTCTTCAATTCAGAACTGAGCACGTAGAAGGAAGAGAAAAGCAAATTATGCCAACTTCAAGAATACATTCACGAGTAATTTATTGAGAATGTGAAATGGAGATCTGATTTCCAGTTGACCTTTAAGCTGCAAATTAAATGTGTTAGGGTGTTTGATGCCTGGTGAAGAATTACCATTTTTTTTTTACTAGATTAAATTACAATATTTGGACAAAGCAAAAGGGAACTATTGAGTAATTTTGTTATGTTTTGAAGAGAGAATCATAAGAGAATAAAACTACAGAAAAATGTTAAAATGTGACAGAAGTATACTTTGAATGAATGAATGGGAAACCTTTTTTTTTTTTTTTTTCTTAACAAAACAACTGGCATTTACCAAGAGTTAAAGGGAAAGTGATTCCCATCTGTTGAAGTGATGGCAAGTGCAAACATTTTGGGGAAGACAATTTGGCAATACGTATGAAAAGTCTTAACTTGTATAGTTTCATAATTTCAAATCCAGGTTTTTCTAAGGAAAGTAAATAAACTGGGAAAAGATATATGTTCAAGAAGCTTCCTGCAGTGATGTTTAAAATACGAGTTAATTGTGGGGACGCCTGAGTGGCTCAGTTGGTTGAGTGTCCGGCTCTTGGTTTGGGCTCATGCCATGATTTCATTGTTTGTGAGATTGAGTTCCATGTTGGTCTCTGTCCTGACAGCATGAAACCTGCTTGGGGTGTTCTCTCTCTCTCTATCTCTCTTTCTCTCTCTCTCTCTCTCTCTCTCTCTCTCTCTTTCTCTCTCTCTCTCTCTCTCTTTCTCTCTCTCTCTCTCTCTCTCTCTTTCTCTCTCTCTCTCGGCACCTCCCACACTTGTGCTTGCTCTCTCTCTCCGTCTCAAAATAAATCTTAAAAAAAAAAGATATGAAAAAATTGGGGACAAACTAGGTGTTCATTAGGCATCACTGGGCTATCACAGGGAGGAGGGTAGTGATGTCTGTAAGATTGGGAAAGGTCTTAGTGACATGAAAAGATTTTCCCAGCACATTAAGTGAAAGGCATATTAGCAAATAATACTTATAATAAAGTGTCCTTTATATTTAAACTTAGGACTATGCTTATGTAGACACATCCATAGATCTATGGACAGACCTGGAGAAGGACATAGAAGCAAATATTAACTGTATTTATCTCCAGGAAAAGTATACAATGGTCTGTTATCTATGACCTCCTTTTACTTATCTGAAGTTTTTTGGTAATTAGACAAAAACAAAAAACAAAAAAAACCACCCCCCAAAAAACCAGTTACTTTTCAAGGGAGAGATTATTGCTGTTTTCCAAAAGGAGCATGCCCTTGTTAGTTTAAATAAGCAAAATTACATTGAGTGTAGTTTCCAAGATAGAGGTTTATTTGTGTCAGTTTTTATGGATAATTAAATATCATTAAAACCATTTTACAAACAAAATCGAGGTGTTGAGCTATCCATGCACTTGCTCATTCTTATGTGTGCATGCCCTCCCAAAATTTTGTAAAAAGCAACATAAGAAGTGTTATTAGATTAAGTCGCATATATTTGTCAGTTTAGTCGAGAAGAGCCATTTTAAAACCATGGACCTTAATTTTTGAATGAATAAAAAGCTATTTCATTGATGAATCAAATGGCCTATCTATAACTGGTTATTTCGAGGTTCAGTGCTATGTATTTCAGTCATCATATATTTACCAAAACAGAGAAGGCAGTCTTCAGGAGACAAAACAGCAAGTAAATTACATTTATGGGATATTTCTAATAGTGCAGCCCAGTGATCCAGGAGCTGGAGCCTGCGTTGTGGGGCAGCTGTCTCAGGTGCTGAATTCTCATTCTGTATTAACTCTCAGGCCCTGGGGAAGACACCTGGCCCCTTCAGCTTTATATCCTCATCCATAAAATGAACATGTATTTGAACATTCCTGCATAGATCTGCGAGAAGGATTAAATGATCAGTGCATGTAACATGCTTGGAACGGTGCCTGATACTTTGCATTTAATACCAGCAGGACGTTGCCCAATTTCATGGATTCCACAGTCTATTGCAGGCACCTCCCACTTGATGTCTGTAAAGAATTTAACTGTTGTGACTGGAATCTGGAGATTTTCTGAAGCCTTGCTTACATCCTAATTTCAAATGGAGTGATATAAAGTGGAAAGAAAAAAAAATGGTAACCTACTAGGATTTAAATGATATGCTTTTCCTGGATGAGCAATGGGGAAACAGGGGTGTCCTTACAGTAAAGAAGTTAGGGGGAAATGAAAATGTGACCTCTTTTTTTGTGGAACAGAACGTGACACAAAGCCATGGTCATTCCTGTAGCATTTGCAAAACTATGTAAGGTATTTATACCCTTCATATAAATACATACTAATAATTTTTAAATATTAGTATTTTAAAATATTTATTTAGAGAGCATGAAAGGGGGAGGGGCAGAGAGAGAGGGAGAGAGAATCCTAAGTAGGCTCCACACTTTCAGCACAGAGCTTTATGACAAACGGTGAGACCAGAACCTTAGCCAAATTAAGAGTCAGAGGCTCAACCAACTGAGCCACCCAGATGCCCCTGATAATTGCCTTTTAATGAGATTATTCCTTTTATTTTAGATGATAAAAGTTGCACATCCTATGTCTCTTGGAGTTTTACCATAGCTATTAGCAGTCCCAGGGCCTTGTTTGACGCTCAATCAGAATGCATTCCCACCTGATATTCATTTGTTTGTTTGGTTCTGGTGTAATACTTCATGCCCCTTTATCGTTTATTTTTTGTTGTTGTTTCTTTATTTTAATTGTTCTAGCATTGGCAGCTTATAAGGTAAGCAACATAAAATCTTGGCAAGTTACTGGACTTACAAGGATAGAAATTTAAAACATGTCATTTTGTGGGGTGCCCGGGTGGCTCAGTCAGTTAAACATGTGACTCGATTTCGGTTCAGGTCATGATCTCAAGGTTTGTGAAATTGAGCCCTGAGTTGGATCTGTGTTGACAGCTTGCAGCCTGCTTGGGAGTCTCTCCCTCTCCCTCTGCCCCTCCTCCTGCTTGTGTACATGTACACGCTCGCTCTCTCTTCCAACATAAATAAATAAACTTAAAAAAAGTAATTTTGATTGGTTTAGTCTCCATGATGTCAGTAGCTGATTATTCTCAGTTTTATATACAGTGTTTAGTAAAATATAGGAAACAGAGTCTTTGAAAATCGATCTACTAAATTATTGATTAACATAATGATTAATAAAAGAGTAGCTAGTAAGGACGCTTGGGGTCAGCAATTCCTCATATTAAGTATAAGAAAACTAAAGCAGAAAAATTGTTGTGAGGGCTTTTAATCTGATTCTTCTGATTTCTTGTTGTTCAAGTTTTCCATGTTCCTTATAGCACTTCAACAAGAAAAAGTACATGAGTATTTACCAGAGTTCAATAAAATTCGCAGTAGTTAACTTTAGATACATTTTTCAGTGGTCAGTTAAAACAAATGAATGTTCTGGTTCTCAGTGCTGTAGGACATAGCCTGTTCTTCCACTCATGATCCTTACATTGTTATCAAGTGCATCACAAATTAAACTGGGTATTTCCAAACTTCCTGAAAGCAAACTAATTAAGGAAGTACATTAACTCACAAGAGAACATCCATTGTTACATGCCCAATTTTATGAATGCCTGAAGGATGATTTCCATTATTCCACAAGGAAGACTTTAGGACTTTGTTTGATAAGTAATAATTAAAAATTTACTGTGAAGATTGCTAAGATAATTATTAATGATATAAATTACTAGCGTTCCTTACCTTGATCTTGGGAAAACGTAGTCTAATTACAATGCTGGTGTCTATGATGGAGAGTCAACTTGAATACCCCATATAGTAAATCATTTTCTTGACTTGCAGTCAAACGCCATGTTCAACCCATCAGCCAATCACACTGGCTCTACTTCTGTGGTCTGAATGCTTGTGTCCCCCTCCCCCAAATTCATATGTTGAAATCTTAATCCCCAAGTTGATGGTGTTAGGCGGTGGGACCCAGGGAGGTGATTAGGACATGAGTGTGGAGCCCCATGAATGGGATCAATGCCCTTCCAAATGAGGCCCTACAGAGCTCCCTCATCACTTCCTTCATACGAGGGTACAGCTAGGGTTTGGCCGTCGAGAAACTCGCCACCACCCGACCATGACACCGTCCTGCTCTCAGACTTCAGCCTCCAGAACTGTGAGAAACAAATTTCTGTTGTGCGTCAGCCACTCACCAAGGGGTGTTTTGTTATAGAAGCCTGGAGGGACTAAGACAGCCTTCAAAATCAGTTTACAACATGGCTTCTTCTCATGCCCTCTACCTCTAAGGCATAGTGGAGCCACCGCCATGGCTTACCTGGGTCATGTCAGCAGCCTCCTTACCATTTTCCTGCTTCAGCCCTTGAGCCCCACAGCTCACGGTGGCAGCCAGAGAGTGCCTCTGACCACTCACATCACATTATGGGCATGGGATCTGGCCATCACATAATGGGGCTCCGGTGCTCCAAACATTCCCATGGCTTTCCGTCGTCTTTGAAGCAAAAGCTAAACTCTTTACCTTGCCCTCCAGAGTCTGGGGTCTGATCTTCTATCATGCCATCCTCCTTGCTAAATTCCAGCTGCATTGCCTCCCTCATCACCAGCCCCACCCCTGCTTCTGCTGTTCTTTTTAAACACATGAGGTAGATAGACTCTCTGGAGGCTTCACCTGCCTCCTTCACGTGCTGCAATGTCCTTCTCCAGCAAGGACCGGCCTCTCCCTCACTTTCATTAGACTTGTGGTCACCTGTCACCCTATTAATTATGCCTTCCCTGGCCACTGTACAAAATGGAATCTGGGGCTCCCGGGTGGCTCAGTCGGTTAAGTGACCAACTCTTGATTTTGGCTCAGGTCATGATCTCACAGTTCATGGGATCGAGCCCTGCAGCCGTCTCTGCTCTGACATCACAGAGCCTGATTGGGATTTTCTCTTTCTCTTTGTATGTCTCCCTACCTGCCCGCCTGCCTGTCTCTCTCTCTCTGTCTGTCTGTTTCTCTGGCCCTCCCCCACTGGCGCTCTAGCTTTCAAAATAAATAAACTCTGAAAATATCAAATATATTTTCTGTTACATGGTTTTTCATATTTTATACTTACCACCAACGGAATTATTTTATCCTTATTTTTTTGCTCATTATCTACCCCTCAGCCCTGCAACCACCAGAATTTAAGCTTCTTCAATGCAACGATCTGGTCTTTTCTATTCACTGTATTCCCAAGGCTTAAAAAAGTGCTTGAAACCCCAATAAGCATCCATCAATGATGGTCCAGTAAACGAATATATGTGTGAATAAAAAAATACCAGAATTGAAGAGTAAATATTCTATTTTTAGACAGTATCATTGAGTTGCTTTAAATATGATGCTACTTCACAAAATTTAACTGGCATCTTAGTTTCAAACTTTTATGCATTTTATTTTTTAAATGTTTACTTTTAAGAGAGAGAGCACCTGCATGAGTTGGGGAACAGCAGAAGAGAGGGGCCCAGAGGATGCAAAGCTGGCTCTGTGGTGAGAGCAGAGTCAGACATAGGGCTCGAACTCACAAACCGTGACATGAGCCGAAGTAGGATGCTTAACCAACTGAGCCACCCAGATGCATTTTACATGTGAGCCATCCCTGTGCATTTTATATGTGAGAAGATCCCCTTACCTACGCTGAAATAGAGCATTGTTAACATACTGGAGAGAAAGTTTGAGGAATCATTTTTACCTCATTTTTAACAGAAGCATCATATTGCTGGATCTCTAAAAGTAATTCTCTAATATTTTTGGAGATGACATTGTTTCTTTGCTGATTCTTTCCCATTTTCCTCCTGCTCCAGGGTGTAAAACTGGAGGAGAGATCAATCACAAAAGACCACATGCAGAAGTTGTCCAAGCGAACAAAGCACTTGGGCGGTCACTGCAATGTTCAGCCCACCTTTGCCTCCTCTGGCTTCTTTCAAGGGACTGTCCACTATTATCTGGTCCTTGGGAGGACCTCGCTGTTTTTCAGCAGCTCACAGGCCTGCTGCCAATGCCACCTTCCTCTGGCCACATATTGAGCCACACGCACAACTGAGGGTGGAAAGGGCTTGGCATCAGGGGGTGGTGTGGGCACAGTAGAAGTGACCAGGGAGCCCGGGAGAGGCTTGGAGCTATGCCTCTGGCCCTGAATGGAGCTCTTCTCTTTTCTCTCCTTTTCCTTGACTGTTTCCTTGCCAATTCATGAAGAAATCATTTTCAAAGAGACCATATTTCTAAGCCCTAGTCCCTTGTCTGAGGTTCTCTTTTACTTCTAAGTGGAGGGTGATTTTTCCTTAAAAATCTCAGCCGTGCAAAATGCAGGGAGCTGGAAAGAGGACCAAATGAGAGAGATGCCCATGTCCTGTGGTTTGGAACTACCGGGCAAGTGTGAACTGTTAGTGCAAATCACTCAATACACCTGGCTGTGCATAGGTAGAGGTCTCCCCTCCTGCTTCCTTTTGGGGGTTTCCAGAATAGAAATGCACCCACTGAGCCCAGAGGCTGCTGTCTGGCTCCCTCTTTCCCAGTGCCGTGCTCTGCATTGGCTGTGCCTCTGCCTATCTAGGATGCTCTCCAGTCAAAAGCATGTTTCCTTCTCCCAGCTTTGGTCTTGAGGATATTCCAAATGCCGCTGCTCCAGACTCATTTGACTGTGCTCTTACACAGCAGTGACAGTGTGAGAGCTTCACCGCCATCAAATTCCACCTGCTGGAGGGTGGGGGCGTCTTCCCTCACCGAGTGAGACATCTGAGACCACAGAGCCGAGGAACCACTCTTTTTATGCTTTCCCAGGACTACAGAGTAAAAGCATCTATTTAAACATTATTTAAAAAAAAAAATGTAAAGCCGAATGTGGTGGCGGAAAATGTCAGGCTTGCTTTCATTGAGTATCTGTCAGGTTTGCTCCCCAGTCCCTTTAGTGACGGGATCATTATCCTGTTTGTGATTGTGATTTTCCTGTCGCACGCTGTTTAGTCCTGATTTAACTACTCAGACTTTCTGGTAAGTTAGGTTCATAGAAGGGAATAAAGCTGAGATGAATGACCGCAATCAGGATCATTCTGGGGGGTCAATATTGGCTGATTCTATATTGAGTGGTTCTCCACTTCCTACGTAATTAGGTTTACGGGACTCAGCCTCTGTTTGGTTTTCAGTGTTCAGTTTGAGCACAAACACGAGAAAAACAAAGCCGTGCATACATGCCCTTCGTTTTCTTCCCTAAACACCTAGTGTGGACTCGTGCCTCTTGGTCACAGATTTTCCTTTGCAATGGGACTTAGTCACGCAAAACATGGGCTGCCATACGGGACAGATTGTAACTGCTGATGCACACGGCTGAGAACAGATGTCATAGATTCTTACATTCACCTTGATCCAGTTTTTCTGCTGTTTGTAAGGACATCTAATCGAGCTTACTGCCTGCAAGATCATGGTGTTGGTGACAGAATTTCAGTTTGGGTTCAGGTTCAAAGAGAGCCAACCCTGTGAAAAATCTTTAAGGTATGCTCTGTGGGGAATTCTCTGGACTCACTGCCTTGTTTGCAAAGTTAACATACCCATGATTGTGGTCTTAAATGTAGAGTATATTTGAAAATGTTCTCTCTTTTCTAGAAGTTGTGATCCCAAAGGATGTACTCATTTCAGTCTTTATATGTACATTATATATATGTGTACATACATCTGTGTACATCTATACATACATCTGTATATCCACACATCTATTTCTCTGTGTATAAAATATGTAAAAGTAATTGTTAGCTCAGCAGGAGTTAGGCAGGATCTTGGTGGCCAGCCACGAGACGTGATGAGGGTTATTGCTTAAGCTTTCTGGACAGCGCTGCAGGGGACCCTTTTCATTTCTGGCACAGACCCTCAAGGACAAATCACCAATCTGGCAGAGTCTGAGGAGTGCAGGAGCAATTGTGAGCCCCATGCACAATCTTAGGCCGCAGTAAATCTTGAATAATTGCCTTTTGCTCTCAAGGATCTTCCATTCTCTACAGACGCTAGGCTGAGGAAAAAGGAGATGTAACTAAAGATTGAGCAAGAACCATATTGATATTAGAATTTTACAAAGTTAGCTGCAAATAATGTTTCGTGTTTAAATATTCCCAGTAAATCCATGTGTCATTATCCGTTCCAAATCAGAGTAATAATGAGGACGTATTCAGGGACCCATTATTTTCTTTTTCTTTTTGAATAAATAAGGCATCATCTAGAAAATACTTACTGAAGATTTTAGGTTTTCTCTTGACAGATTGAAGATTTAGGAAAATTTAAAGTCCATTTATTTATAGCTTCTGTAATGATAGTTAAGGTAGAAGCTAATAACCGTAAGAAGAAATGAACCCACGTAAACATCATATCCTGTGAACTCGATCCTCCTTCCAGAGGCATTAATCTTTAGTCTTGACGAATAATATTTTATACATATAAGAAAATTTAATGCAGATTCTTGCTTCATCATATAGACACCAATGTCTTACATCCATTGGATTTTATCTTATGTACATTTATGATAAAAATATTCAAGCTTAAATACTTCAGGACAGAATAGTCATGTCTGCTATTCTGGTTATATAAGGACTCTGGAATTGGTTTACAACTGTAAAACTAATATGTTTTAGAATATAGGTGCAAATATAAAGACTAGAATAAAAATCATTTATAGATCTACGACCTACAGTTAACAACTGTCAGCAAATTGGTATGTAGCCTTCCAATTTCTAAAAAATAACCTACATAGTAAATAGATTATAAAATATGCCAACATTGTAAACTATTTAGGAGCGTATATAAATCTGTGTTAATAAGTATTCATTTAGAAAATTGAAACATATGCAAAAATTTTTCCAAAGTAGTACTTGTAAGTTAAAAAGTGTTCTTCCACGAGATATTTAAAGTATATGTTGCTCTTTCAAATGTTGGGAATTATTGTGTTTAATCCGATATAAGTGGCAACCAAAACCATTCTTTATCTTTTTCCTAAAGGTGAATCTTATGCTACCCAATGTTTAGAAACTGAAAAAAAAATCATAATATTTGATATGACAGACAACCCACATCATTTTGAGATAATTTTGACTGAGATGATTATTTTCACATTTGGCATTAAATATTTTGCAAAGCTAACTAAAAGGGATTGTGAGGTCACATAATAGTTATTTTTGTTTTAATTTTTTTCAGAGGGTGTCTTATGAAAATGGAATAATACTTTATTATTTACACACAATTTCTAGGAATCCAGTTGGTTAAATAACATAGATTTCAAATGGAAGTTGACCTTCGTGCATCAGATTTTGATAGGAGTTTTTAAAAAGTTGATAAATTGGAATTTTTAAGGTAAAAGAACTGAAGACAAAATTTGTAACGTTAAAAAAAAAAAGAGTATGAAATATTCATGGTAGGCCATGGTTCAAGAGAGAATTTTCATCTGTTGCGCTAGAGTGTAAGGCAATATTTTTAAGGATGTGATTTCAATT
This sequence comes from Panthera tigris, assembly GCF_018350195.1. NCBI lineage: Eukaryota > Metazoa > Chordata > Mammalia > Carnivora > Felidae > Panthera > Panthera tigris. The sequence goes on along the minus strand of NC_056663.1, from coordinate 4,435,350 downwards.
GATATTTGTTTAAATTCATAAACGTCGCAATGTCTCCATAAAAAATTGCAACTCCAACTGATTTCATCATAATTAAATCCTCATTCTTCTGTTAGTTATGTAGAATTAGAATCATACTTTAATTCTCTCGAATTTCAATTAGAAAATCAATGGTATTTAATTATTAGATGACTTAGTAAATCATTAAATAATTTGAATATCATGGTGTTGCATTCTCTTCCATCAATATAGTTCTCATCACAGTAAAGATTAAAAAATGATCGCTCTCTTCATTATTCATCAGTACAGGATAAAGTTAACTTGCCTTTATGGTGATTATAGGGCATCACCTAGAATACGCTTATTACAGATTTTTTTTGTAGCAGTTCTGTCTAAATACTGGTGGCTTTTGGGGCACATGGGTGGCTCAGCCAGTTAAGCATCTGAGCCTTGATTTTGGCTTATGTCATGATGTCACAAATCCCATGGGTTCATGGAATCGAGCCACATGTTGGGCTCCACTCAGAGTGTGGAGCTTGCTTGGGATTCTCTCTCATCCTCTCTTTGTGTCTGTCTCTCTCAAAATAAATATTAAAACACCGGTGGTTTCCTCATGGGCTACAGCCACGGAGATACTAAGATAAAACATTTCAAGTCAGGAAGTATTGCCACTTGTTCTAGCGTGAAAGGAAAGTAGATCTTCCAACTACTCTAAATTTCACACAAGTTCCTTTCCTTATGAAGTCCCCCCGCCCTGCCCTGCCACAACCCTATCTCGATAATTGTAATAACAAATACTTCCTTTAATATTAACAGTTTTATTCTGCCAATGCATAAGTGCTTTATAATGTTCCAGACGTGGCTGACTATCTTAAGGTCTCAGCTCTGCACCTTACAAATAATCAACACTGTGTTCCTGTGTCCTTTATCTGAGACCTACAGATTAGTAGTCAGTTTCTACTGGCCGTCAATATGTCTATGCCACCTCCTTACGTGTCATTCAGTCCTGTGCGAGACATCTTGAGTGGCTCACCTGCGCAGGGCCCCTTTCTTCTTCGCTAATGAGAATATTCCTCCCATGAAACAACCTCCGACAACATCAATTTTCAATGACATCCAGTGGAAATGCAATGCCTCCAGGCAGGCAGTAAGAGAAAATAATTTTCACATTAAGCCAGTTGGCCTCAGGGAACATGGAGAACAAAACCGCAGCTTTCCTGAGGCTCTTATCTCAATGAGTGCAATTGGTAACTTTGCTGATACGTTCTTTATCTGTTTCTGTGTTCATGCTTCTTTGAGAATGCCTGCTGGCCAATGTCATTTTGAAGGTAAAGATAAAAACTTTCCGGGAGTGCGGTGGTTCACTCTGGAGGCTCTGCCCCTCTACCTGTGGGCTGCTTTCAACAGTGGATCCGGTCTTGCTCATGTCATGGGAAGGCAGCGTCATGCTCCAGCCCTGGTCCTGCTCCGCATAGCTTCTCATCCAGAACCCGGGGTGAAAGAACCACTTGGACCTCGTATCTGCTATCGACACTAGGGATATGCCACTCTCCAGTCAAAGAAAAAGAGAAGACAAATTGGCCAAATTCATGGCATCTCTCAGAGTTTCTGCTGAGACGTGGACAATCGAGGTCATTCACTTTCCACTGGGCCACGTTCATGGGACCACTGCATCTACTTTACCTGTAGGAGGCACTGAGAGTCCTAATGTGAGGAATAGAACTTCTCTTACAGGGAAGGTATGTAGAGATCAGTGCGACATCTCCCACATTTAGTAGTCCACAAACGTTGAGGGCTGGTAGAGAAGTACTGAACTTGAATTCAACAATTAATATTCCATCTTTTTGGTTTTGTGTCCGTAGAATGTCCTATAATGTCCCTATGCCTCCTTTCCTCTTTTGGGATGTCACACAAGTCCTACTAGTTACCGAGGTTCAAAACCCAATGAGATAATGTTTGTGGGAGAGTGTTCGAGATGGAGGAGATTTATACAAAACCAAATCTGGAAAACGCCCACCTTGGCAGATGCTTCCGGGACTCACCAGTGGACTCCCACTTTAGTCCAGACCCCAGTGACTCAGTTCCCTTCACATTGGTGTATAAAATGCAGGGAAAGAGGAGGGTTGCAGCCACCTTTTGCACCCAAGAAGCAATTTATTTTTTATTTTATTTTTTTCAATATATGAAATTTATTGTCAATTTGGTTTCCATACAACAGCCAGTGCTTATCCCGAAAGGTGCCCTCCTCAATACTCATCACCCACCCCCCATCAACCCTCAGTTCTCAGTTTTTAAGAGTCTCTTATGCTTTGGCTCTCTCCCACTCTAACCTCTTTTTTTTTTTTCCCTTCCCCTCCCCCATGGGTTTCTGTTAAGTTTCTCAGGATCCACATAAGAGTGAAAACATATGGTATCTGTCTTTCTCTGTATGGCTTATTTCACTTAGCATCACACTTTCCAGTTCCATCCACATTGCTACAAGGGGCCATATTTCATTCTTTCTCATTGCCACATAGTACTGCATTGTGTATATAAACCACAATTTCTTTATCCATTCATCAGTTGATGGACATTTAGGCTCTTTCCATAATTTGGCTATTGTTGCACTTGTACCCCAGGAAGCAATTTAAATAAGCAGAACAGTTCATTCTTCTAAAAGGGACAAGGCTCAGACTCTGAGTTTCAAAAATTGGTGAAATTTCCCAGGAATGCCCATAAACATTTTTTCGGTATTCTCTTCTCCCTGTATTTTTCTCATGCTTTTTAGCTAACTGAGACATTTCCTTGGGACACGTTTGTACCTTGCATTATTATTATTTTTTTGTAAGAGAACCTCCTTAAAAATCAATAGACATACAGTGATAACGAAACTTTTTGTTTAAGAGTAACACAGACTATCTTTCAGACATATAAACTGGTCAATATTGAGCGGTTTTTCTTCTGAAATTTGAGGCTACTAGCAACTTATACTTATGCACGAATTTCTATAAATTCCTGAGCAGATAAGCCTACACCTTCTATTCCTATGAGCAGAAAAGAATGCCGGTCCCTCGTTTTTGTGTGTGAAATAGTTTTATCAACTTTTCATTTAGTTTATGGCCATGTTTGGTACTTAATTTGACAAATAATATTTGATGCTGAATTCAAACCATAGAATTTGTGCTTTTTTAGGTTGGAAAACTCATGGGGAAAGAGTTCTTTCACCATGTTTAGTTATAATCCACATACAAAAAGAGATGCAGATGTAGATATTCAGCATCTTAGATCTGTTAACAGAATTTAAGAAAAGACATTGATGATCAGCTGGGCTTACTTCTGAAACAGGGCACATATTTATCAATAGCTGTGCCTTCACATTGATGGTGACAACTGTATATTTGACCTCACATTTGGTAACAGAGTTAAAGCTATAACAAAATATATTCCCATTGCTATATCTCTTACTTACAGCTTCCAAGGTAATCCCTGGAGGTAAAATCCAGCTGGCAGAAGGGAAGAGAGAGGATGTATTACACTGTAGGAGGTTTTCATAGGCTAGATATGGAAATGGTATTTGTCATTTGCACCCATGTTCCGCCGGGCATGAGTTAGCCCCAGGGCCCCAACTAAGCAAGAGGTTCTGGGAACTGGATCCCCTACCCACGCTGCTGCTTCCCGGTTACAAAAGTGGGGAACAAACTATTTGTGGACACCTGGTGATCTTTGCTACATGAAGCAAAACCCAAACCTTCATTTCCAGGTATTACCTGTGAACAGCTCCTCCTGGGGGAAGTAGGGGCTGTCCATCTGGGTTTGAAACTTAAACCTACCACTTATTAGTTAGATTACCTTTAGAAATTTATGCAGATCTCTCTGGATATAAGATCAATTATCTCTAATATAGGTTACATACTTGACAGAGTTGTTATGATAAATGCTATATGAAAGGCACTTAGCTCTCAATAGACACTTGATTAATAATGATAATTGTTACTGTTTTGGTTCTCTACTAAGTACTCATGGACCATTTTCAGCATCTGTGCACATGGCTAGAACCTGGTCAGTTCTCTGGTCATTGTGTGAGTCATGCTGGTGGTTACATATTTTGAGTGTCCTCTCAAGTGGCCAAATACATAAAATAATGAAATGGAAGACAAAGAAGTGTGAGAAAGAGCAATACACTTTTCGGTCCTGACTTATTTTCTCAACAGGTGTTTCTAATTTTATATGTTTACGACACAGTCAATCTCTTTAATGTGAAATGATTAGTGGTTGTTTTTTAGTGTTTATTTATTTTGAGAGAGAGAGAGAACCTATGTGCAAGAGGGGAAGAGGCAGAGAGAGAGAGGAAGAGCAAGAATCCCAAGCAGGTTCCACAATATCAGCATAGAGCCCCACACAGGGCTTGAACTCAGGAACCCTGAGATCATGACCTGAACTGAAATCAAGAGTCATTTAACCGACTGAGCCACCCTGATGCCCCAAATGATTAGTGTTCTTATAGAACTCAGAAGGTCCATTCAAATGTGAACTTCCACTTGTTTTCTGTTAATGATGGTGGAGTCTATTCTAACTATGAACATTAGATTTTCTTCCTCCAGGAAGTCATTCTTGCCTTAAGTGTCTCCTTAATTCCTGATGAGCGCAAAGTGATGTGACCACATGATCCCCTGCACTGTGCAATTTGTCTCCTTGCCACAGGCACATGGTAGAATTCTTTAACCTTTCTGTTGTGTTTGAATCATGTTGATTTTTTTTTTTTACGGTTGAAAGTCTTAATGTCTTCCTAAAGTTACAGACTGCCAATCTATTTTATTTTATTTTATTTTATTTTATTTTTATTTTATTTTATTTTATTTTATTTTATTTTATTTTATTTTATTTTATTTTATTTTATTTTATTTTATTTTATTTTATTTTATTTTATTTTATTTTATTTTATTTTATTTTATTTTATTTTATTCTATTCTATTCTATTCTATTTTATTTTATTTTATTTTATTTTCAGACTGCCAATCTATTTTAGACCTTAGTCTGTAGACATGTTCTTACCCTTTTAACTGTAATATTAGAGTGTTCCTGGAGTTAAGCCATCTTATGTGGCTACTTTAGATATAAATGAGGAGTAAATTAAGATTAAAATCTAACATTTTTCTTGCAGATCCTAACCTTGCAGGTTAGAATTTTTTTAACGTTTTTATTCATTTTTTTGAGAGACAGAGACTGTGAGCAGGGAAGGGGCAGAGGGAGAGGAAGACACAGAATCTGAAGCAGGCTTCAGGCTCTGAGCTGTCAGCACAGAGCGCGGGGCTCGAACCCATGAACCGTGAGATCATGACCTGAGCCGAACTTAGATGCTTAACAGATTGAGCCACCCAGGCGCCGCAGAAAATTTTAAATTTATTCTAATTTGATTTTTTTAAATTTTTTAATGTTTTATTTATTTTTGAGAGAGAGACAGAGTGAGAACAGGGGAGGGGCAGAGAGAGAAGGGGAGTCAGAATCTGAAGGAGGCTCCAGTCTCTGATCTGTCAGCACAGAGTGCAACGCAGGGCTTGAACTCACAAGCTGTGAGACCATGATCTGAGCTGAAGTAGGACATTTAATTGACTGAGCCACCCAGGCACCCCAGAAAGACTAACTTGATTTTAAACTTTGGTTTTTCTACAATGGAAATTGTTATTTGAAAACTTTTACTGAATCTGGACAAAATGTCCTGTCCTTCTCCTACGAGAAATGATAGCTACTTGTTATTTTAATGAGCTTAGTCAAGTGAAATCCTTCTTGTTTAAAACTTACCCTAGCTCTGTGATTAAAAATAATACACATTGTAGATGCAGCTCCATCAAGACAGGCTTTCCATCACTTGTCCACTCACATGAGCGCTTCTCATCCACCTATGTAAATCTTTCAGAAAAAAATTAGGTAGTTGGGTTCTTAGTGCAGTTAATTTTACTGAGAGTATTTAATATGGAAAGAAATATGTCTGACATGGATCACTTACAATCTTTAACACCTTTCAGGTTTTCCTTGAATTTTGTTGGCAGATACATTGTAACAGAATAGTCACACTAGTAGCTAGGGTTGGTTTTGTGGTTGGTGGTATCATAAAGCAGCAACCATCACGACGGAAACAAGGCCATGTGCAAACTCCTGTTAGTGGTGGCGACTTCTATTACCTTATATACCTGTGCCATGGCTGATGACTGAACACTATTTATTCCAGCAAATCCAACACTGTTTTCAGCTGTTTGTAGTGCTAGGTGCCCAGGGTAGCAATTATAATTCAAGTAGAAAATAGAGCTCATCACTGTGCGTGAGCGGGACTGGTGTAGCACAAATTAGACAGGAGAGCTCTCGGGCATCTAAATATTAATCCCTACAACTATGATAATCCCATTTACAAAAGCTTTACTTATCTAATGTGCATTTTGATTGGGGTTGGATTGGTAAAGCGATCCAGGGGGAGTTTGGGGAAGCATTTTCCCTAGTTTATTTAAGTGTCTCATTAAAGGCAAGTTATTATGAACACAGAGAAGATGTATAAAGACACTCTGGTGTGGGGCGCCTCAATGGCTCAGTCAGTTATGCATCTAACTCCTGGACTCTCGATTATGGCTGGGTCATGATCTCACAGTTCGTGAGTTTGAGACCCTGTTGGCCTCTGCACTGACAACGTGGAGCCTACTTGGGATTCTGTCTCTCTGCCCATCCCCTGCTCTCTTTCTCTCTCAAAATAAATAAGCATTAAAAAAAACAAAACAAAACTCTTGTGTAATTTTGCATACACATATAAAATTTTATAAAAAAATTGTATGTTGAAAAATGATCAGTGATGACACTTAGGTTTGTCATAAGATCACCTGCAATTCTTTTAGATCCTCTGTTATCCAGATATTATGTGATTTATTTGTGTCTCTTTCACTAGACTGCAAGCTTTTGTGAGGTCAGGGACATGTGTGACTCTATTTGTATGTCCAGTACAGAGCACAGTGACAGGTCTATTGGGGACATTCAGTAATTTTCCCGCCGAAATAGAAGAAAACCTAAAACATACCATTTTCCATGGAATATACAATGATGGTCCACAGAAGTTAATACTTTTGTAGCAAAATGTGTGTGCTGACCGTGATCTATGCTAAAGATATTAAAAGTATATAATTTTGATCCAAATTTTACTAATCATTTTTATTTAATCAATTATTTATTCATTCATTCATTTTAGAGACAGCATGAGTGGGGGAGAGAGGCAGAGACAGAGGCGGGGTGGGGGGGGGAGAATCTCAAGCAGGCTTCATGCTCCAGTTGGAACCCAATGTGGGAGTTGCTTCCATGAACCTGACCCGAAATTAAGAATCAGTTATTCAACCCACTGAGCCGCTCTGGCACCCCCTTACTTATTATTTCTATATTTCATTTTATGTTGCATGGTTTTGGAAAAAGTTTCTCTTCAAATAGAATTGAAAATACAAACTACGGAAGTGGACAAGTGTATGTTTTTTACAGAGCCAATAAGGTAATTAAGATAAAAAGAACAGTTCAAGTCCATTAAAAAGAACAGTTCATATGAAAGCAGTATGTGAACCAGGATATGGGGCATGAGTTCATAACCTCATTCAGGTCAGTATACATCAAACTGCTTTCAGTCTGTGAAACGGAAGGGCCATCTCTCTTGTTTGAAAGGGTGATGTCAAGGATCTGCTAAGATAATACATTTACATGGATTTCTCAGATGTCTCAGATTAGGAGGCAAAGGCCGTTGGATCCTTAAATGACCATTATCATTATTAGAAACCAGGTAGCTTATCATGGCATTCAGTCAATCAGCATAACATTTTATTAATTGCATTTGTCAGCTGAAAAGGAATTGCTTGTGAGGGCTTCCAAATGCTAGAGTTAGAAACATTTTGTTTTTGTATCTCAGTTATTGCTTATACCTTTCAAAATATTCTCTTCTTGAAAGCAATGCAGTTGGACCCAGTGTCGAAGCAGCATGAGTCCACATTCTAGAAAGGAAGAAGCAGCAGTGATTACACAGAGTTAACAAAGACAGAAAGATAATTTAAAAAAAAAATGTTTTTATTACGTTTCTTTATTTTTGAGAGGCAGAGAGAGACAGCATGAGTGGGAGAGGGGCAGAGAGAGAGGGGGAAACAGAATTCGAAGCAGGCTCCAGGCTCTGAGCCCTCAGCCCAGAGCCTGACATGGGGCTTGAACCCACAAACTTTGAAATCATGACCCGAACCGAAGTCGGACACTCAACCGACTGAGCCACCCAGGTACCCCGAAAGGTAATTTCTAATCTCTATAAAATTGTCTTTAAAAGGCAGGTAAATATTTTGTTTGCAAAAATGATTATTGTTAAGGAACGTTTCATGCATTGTACATGCAATTTTAAGTATTATAACTCTCTAATACAAATAACTTGCCAAACTCCCGGTATTTGTTTAGAAAAGAATAGAAAAAAAATCCGAGGGTTGTCTAGAAATTATTTTTCTAGAAATGTTTCTTGAGACCTTTCTTTTGAAATCTTTCTTCTTTTCTTAATTTTTTAAAATGTTTATTTATTTTTGAGAGAGAGAGAGAGAGAGACAGAGCATGAGCAGGGGAGGTACAAAGAGTGAGAGAGGGAGCCATAGATTCTGAAGTAGGCTCTGGGATCTGAGCTGTCAGCGCAGAGCCTGAGGCGGGGCTCGAACCCACGAGCTGTGAGATCATGACCTGAACCAAAGTCGGACACTCAACCGACTGAGCCACCCTTGAAACCAAGGCACCCCTTGAAATCTTTCTGAAGGCAGTCCTGAAAACTGAGTTGGCTCTCCCTTCCATTACCATTAATAAAATGCATTGTGATTTTTTGTCTTTACTCATCCAACTTCCCCACTAAACCCAAATTCATTGGTGCCAGGAACTTCATCTATTCCAGATTTACTCAATCCTCAAACTCAGAGTTTTAGAACCCCTGACTCTATCCATGGTACATTGGGCATAGTGCACAGAGAAACTGGCCATAAGTAGAGGGGGACAGGGACGATTGCTCCATTGAGGGAGCATGAAAAGCACAATTGTGTCACATGGCAGATTTGGTCATTATGAGGATGTGGGATGTCTGAATTGGAGACTTGCGAGTGGTGCCATTACAGCAATGACAAGATTTACAGGGGACCCTAAGGATGGGAGGCTGAGTGCACAATGGTTTTGATGCCAAAGAGATCAAGGAATTGAGAGGTTGGGGTAGATGGTGATGCCCCTGTGGACATTGCAGTGCCCAAGAAAGAAGTAACACTGAAAAGAGAAAGGTGCTACCATGTTCAATGATGAAAGCCGAAGTTAGGGTTAGGGTTAGGAAACTGCCCCCCAGTTTCTCTGTGCTCTAATGATGTTTAGGGGTATTTTTAAGTAGAGTAAAGTACAATGTGGAGGAAGCAACATAGTGAAGGCACCTATGCTGCATCTGCAGGATAAGGCTATGGTAGCTGTCAGAGGTTTCAAAAACCAAAAGCCACTGTTGGAAAAGGCTTCAGCTGGAAGCCCCAGGATCGGAAGAGACCTCCCAGCCCCTCCCAGCCCCACCCATCGTTGTGAGCATACTATGAGAATTTAGTAGATGGATGATTGGATGGATGGATGAATGAAAAGAAAATTAATTAGGTGAATGTATGAATAAAGAAACAAAAAGAAAATCAATCAACATGATTATCCTTTGTAGAGCCTTGTCTTTTCGTTTCGCATGTTTTGCCTTCTGTCTCAGAATCGTAGAGTTAAAACCCACGCAAGCCTACTTGAGTTCTGTTCTTATGGACCTACGTTCTAGGATGTTTCAGATACTCACTAATACTCTTTTCCTTTGGAAAACTCAAGGTTTGCCAGAATTCCTCAGGCTTTTAAATGCCAGCTCTGTTGTAGCCGCAAAGAAATGCCACACCTGTATTTATCGTGCTGAACTTTGCTGATCGGTTCCAACAACGCAATCACAGTACATTACAGGGACCAAAATGTGTCGCCTTTCATCTCATTGCTTTGGCCTGTAGTATCAGAAAGAGCCAATCAGTGAATTATAATCTGTGACCTCAACAATTCAGAATGCTCTAGATCCCGGAATTATTTACAACAACCAGTTCTATCCAGCGTAATAAATAGTTACGCAGAAATGATGCACGGGGCACTTAGCCGTTGTGAGGAGGCTACAGTCCTAGTAAAAGGTGGTATGTGTGCCTCAAGGAGCAGAGTCCGAGGAGGATAGACATCCAAGTAAACTGGCATTTAACACTTTCAAATATCTACAGTTTTTCATGAAGGCCATTTTGGTAAGAGGGTGACCTGAGCAGCAGTGCAAAATGCAGGTTTTGAAATTGAAAGACCAGGTTCAGATGCTTTTGCTGTTTCTATCTGTCAGGGTTGAGTTGTGTTTCCCCTAAAAAGCCCAGGTTGAAATCCTAATCCCTACTAACTCCAAATGTCATTTTGCTTGGAAACAGGCCTTGATAGAAGGAATACGGTCACATGAAGACATTAGGGTGCGTCTTAATCCAGTAGGACTCGTGTCCTCGTAAGAACTGGGGATTTAGACTCACAGACAGGCACAGAGGAAGGACGGCCATGTGAAAACAGAGGAGTGCGGACGTGTGTCCACGTGCCAGGAACACCAGTGATGGCGGAAAACCACTGGAAGCCGGGAGGGGCGAGCCTTCAGTTGTTTGAGGGGGCTCCTCCCTCCACAACTGTGAGACCATGCATTTCTGTTGTGTTAAGCCAAACCAGCCTGTGGCCTTTGGTTATGGCAGGCCTAGCAAATGAAGACCTTTCCTACAAGATGCTTGAGAAAGGCACGTAGCTTTCTGGAGCATGCTGACCTTTCCGTAACGTGGAAATGGTGTTGCGCAATAGCCGGGGATCTTTTGGTAAGATGAAAAGACATCCCTCATGAGGAACAACTTGTACACAATTGGTTTTTAATGAATGGAAGTTGTTACTATGACATTTTTTAAAAATTTTATTTAAATTTTTTTATTTAGATGGAGAGAGAGGCAGAGAGAGGGAGAAAGAGAATCCCAAGCAGGCTCCACGCTGGCAGTGTAGAGCCCAAGGTGGGACTTGATCTCATGAACTGTGAGATCATGAGCTGAAATCAAAAGTCGGGTGCTTCACTGACTGGGCCACCCAGGTGCCCCACTATGCTGTTTTTAAAATAAAGTATTTTCAGACCCTTAAGAATCCTGATCATAAAAAAATCATGAAAACATGAAAATGTTTTTGCTATTTTCTATTTTCATTATAAAGTGTGATTACGTATAAAGTTTAAGTGCTACAAACACTCACTTTATAAGCAATTTATAATTGAAAATTAATCCAAGACTCTAAAAGCATTCTTTTATTCCGCACTTCCATTAAATAGCCATTCTCCCATGCTTGAGGGTATTTCTAGTGAGATGAAACACTTTGCCAAAAATGCATAATTAGCACCAAAATTATTACGCTAATTTTTTTTATCATGACAATAACAAAGCTTTAGCAGTGCTGTGGTGCTATTTAATTAATTTGCTACGTACATGTTAAAAGGAGGAGTAATAAATGGGGAAATAAAATTAATGCTCATGTTTCTGCGGAAATTCTATTAACCTTGCTTTTCAGCACCAGCATGTAGCGCGGGCTTCCATGCCCGTTTACGTTCACGTGGCGTGAACACCTGCCTGTGTCGACATTGTGCAAACTGACTGTCCTCCACTCACCCTAAAAATGTAACGAGGCTGAGGGCTGGTGTGAGTGAATGATTTGAGACCTAAGACTTAAGATATCCAAGTTTTGTTTTGTTTTGTTTTGTTTTGTTTTGTTTTTTTAACTCCTCTAACATATAGACACATGGTATTTCTAAAATACAATTATGGGGGCAGCTGGGTGGCTCAGTCGGTTAAGCGTCTGACTTCGCCTCAGGTCATGGTCTCAAAGTTTGTGATTTCGAGCCCCATCTCAGGCTCTGTGCTGACAGCTCAGAGCCTGGAACCTGCTTTGGATTCTGTGTCTCCCCCCTCTCTCTCTGCCCCTCCTCAGCTTGTGTGCATGCTCTCTGTCAAAAATAAACATTAAAAAATAATTAAAAGAAACCCTAAAATACCGTTTATGAATTTCACACTTTTGAAAAACCTGAGTAAACACACGTAGAAAGCAAAGCTCGCCTGTAAATGCTGACTAAAAATTTCTAAATATACATTGTAGAATTTGGGATTCAGTTAATATAAGGTAAAGGAGATTCCGTAATATTACATTGGAGTACAAAACATGAAATTCAAAATATCAGTAGGTTATTAATTTATGTTTATAAACTTCTACAATATGATTTAGCACTCATTTCTGGTTTTTATAAAGTTAGTCAAATATAACATAAGGAAGGTACTTGAAAAACATTGGTGTGATTTTGCTGGAATGCTTCGAAAGCGTTCAATTAAAGACAGACCATGTTGACCACTGTTAATGCAATACTCACCTGGAAATGTTGATTCATGCAGCCACCAAGAGAATCCAATAAGAGATAGAAATGTTTATTTTTTTTTTGGATTAAAGTATAGTTGACACACAAGGTTACATTAGTTTCAGGGGGACAACGTCGTGATTCCACAACAGCAGCCATTATGTTGCGCCGTAGCTGGAAGTCTGTGTCTCTCACTCTCCTTCAGCCATTTTGCCAATCTCGCCACATCCCGCCCTCTGGCAGCCATCAGTGCTCCATCTTTACGGGGCTGTTGGTGCTTTTTTTTTTTTTTTTTTCTCCATTTGTTTTGCTACTTTGATTCCACGTAAGTGAGATCAAATGATATTTGTCTTTCCCTGCCTGGCTTGTCTCACTTCGCCTAATTCTCTCTACATCTATTTATGTTGTTGTTGCAGATGGCGAAGTCCCGTTGCTTTTTTATGGCTGAGGAATATTCCATTGAAGAGATATTTTGTTGTTGTTGTTGTGGTTAACTAGGAGCTTGAAATTAATCATGAGAGGATTTTTGCTACATTTTTTTCCAGTTTTATTGAGATCTAACTAACATATGGGACGATGTAATGAAGGGGCACAGCAGAACGATTTGACTGTGGGAGAATTTACGCCATAGAAATTGACAAGTGCCAAACATCAGGGCTGCTCCTTTCCCCCAGAGAGCCAATTGGTAGCTAGTTACTAGCATCCCACTACCGCTAGATGTATATGCCTGTGTGACCCTGAGACCTCCCAGGCGGCTGTTATAAAACTCCCATAGTTTCCTTCCTGGCCATACTGAGTCAGCTGCTGCTTGTACGACTGTTACCGCCATCTCCACCTGTATGGGGCCCTGTACCAGCGACTCTCTCTTCTGACGTGTCCTCCATCCTGTCAGAGTGGGTACCCTTCCCCTCTCCCCAGGGGCTCTACTGATAGTCCCCGATGTGCCTTGTCCCGTGGCTTCCAGGCTGTCTCCCGCTGCCACCACCTCACTGCTGACCAAGTGCCACTCAATACTGTCAAGAAGCCATCACCTCGCTTAACTGCATTCAGCCTTCTGTAACCTTCATAGAGAATTGACATAAACTTTAAGGCCTGTCCCAATCCCACGCTAACCTGCATGTCTGCACCGTCTCCTACTGATGGAGGAAGGACCTGGTCTGCCATCACTACTACCCTTGGACCAACCAAAAGCTTAGTTGGGCCAACTCTGGTGGAGACTCTCATAACAAAGTTGGTGTTGTCTCACTCACTCCGTGCTTACCCATCTCAGATGACTCAGACTTTCGCAGATGTCCGAGTGCAGTTACAATAGATCCCCAGCGCTGCTCAGGCTTTCCTTATGTTTGCGATGCTTTTTTCCTCTGCCTTTTGTCCACCTAGGATAATCTCATCCATAAATCAAGCCCTCGTTCTACTAGCTTCTCTGTCAATTTGTCTTGACATAGTGCAAGAAGGCTTTTCTTTTTTTCAAATTTTATTTTAATTCCAGTATAGTTAGCATACACTGTTAGATTAGTTTCAGGTATAAAATGCAGTGATTTGACACCCATACGTCACCCAGTGTTCATGGAAAGTGCACTGCTTAATCCCCATCATCTGTTTAGCCCATCCCCCCACCCACCTCCCATTTGTTCTTTACAGTTAAGAGAATGTTGCTTCGTTTGCCTCTCTTTTTTTTTCCTTTGTTCATTTGTTTCCTAAATTCCACATATGAGTGAAATCATAGGGTATTTGTCTTTCTCTGATTTATTTCACTTAGCATTATACTTTCTAGCGCCATCCATGTTGTTGCAAATGGCAAGTTTTCATTTTTGTTTATGGTTAGTTTTCCATTGTATGTACATACCATATCGTCTTATCCATCCATCAGTTGATGCATATGTGGGCTGCTTCCTTAATTTGACTATTGTAAATAATGTGGAAATAAACCTACGGGTGCGTGTATCCCTTTGAATTAGTGGTTTTGTGTTTTTTGGGTAGATAACCGGTAGCGTGAATACGAGATCGTAGGATGGTTCTATTTTGAACTTTTTCAGGCAACTCCATACTCTCTTCCAAAGTGGCCGCGCAGGTTTGGATTCTCACCAACAGTGCAAGAGGATTCCTTTTTCTCCACGTCCTCACCAACACCTATTGTTTTGGATTTTAGCCACTCTGACAGGTGTGAGGTAGTCTCATACTGTGGTTTTAACTTGCGTAGCCCGAGAAGAATGTATAACTTCTTCAGTGTTCTCAGTCACTTTTTCTTTTACTCTGTATTTGGTGATTCTTCTTGGCGGTGGGAAGTTTCTTTACGGTCAGAGAACATTGCTTACTTCTTCATCTGTACTCCACGGTTCAGTCAGGACCTAACAGTGTGTGACAAGTAGTAGGTACTGAATAGACAGTTAAGGAAAACATGCACTTAGCACTCAGTACTTTCAATACTGGTGGAATGTATGCAAGCTGAGAACAAGGTAGAGTACCACATTCTGACGATGTCTGCTGGAGACCAGAAGGCTGACAGCAGGAGGACATGCTTTTGGGCAGCACCGAAGATGTAGAAGGTCAGACATGAGGATTCAGATAAGATGGCCACCCCCACCCATAGCCATAAGCTCTGGTGTTTTATAGGGATCACCAGCTCTGTAGTTGTGGGTAAGACCTGGGCATATCCTCGTATCACAGAAACGTATATGATTCATTTCCGCAAAGTAAACTTGATTCATCAGGAAAAGCTCAGTTGTGCCCTATGTTTTCTTAATAAAAAAAAAAAATCTTTAATTCATCTTGGGAGAAAAAAAAAACCCTTCCAAAAATTTAGTTTTTAATGAGATCCTCCTGGATGCATAATGACAATCATATAGGCAAGCTAACAAGAAGAAAAAACAGCTATCCTGAACTTCACACTATCTTAAAATTTGAGTCTTCTTATAATTTTATCCATATTATAGAAGTCAGCAACTACCTGTAGAAACGTATTATTAGCAATATTTTTCTATTTTTAAATATATGAATGTATATTAACATAATATATACATATGAAATATTAAAAGTAAATATTAATATTAAATAATATATGTATGTTTAACAACATATATGGAGAACAGACAAAATAATTTTAAGCAGTATGGTGGGCATGTCACATATATGAAATCAAATTTATTGGCATTCTATCTACTAGAACAATCTTATTTAGCACTTCTGAACAACTACAGTTCAATAACATAAATGCAGTAAGTCTAAATACTTTGCCTACCTTAGTGTTGAATAAATATACAAATGTTAAAATTTAACATATTCTGGATGTGACTTTTATTTTCATTGAAATGGATTATGTTGTTCATGGCTGTCTCCAAGAACTTCTGTGTTGCCATGGTTACTGTCCTAGTCCATTCTGGCTGCCATGACAAAAGACCACAGAGTGGGTGGCCTATAAATGGTAAACATTTATTTCTCACAGTTCTGGAAGCTCGACGTCCAAGAACAAGGCACCAGACAGATTTGGTGTCTGGTGAAAGTCAGTGCCCTAAACAGCATGTTCTTGCTCTGTCCCCCTCACATGGCAGAGGAGGTGCAGAAGTTCTGTGGGGTCCCCTTTGTAAGGGCACTAATCCCATTCGGGAAGCTCCCTCGTCATGACCTGAGTGCTCCCCAAAGGCCTCCCCTCCTCTGCCATCATGTCAGGGCATTGGACTCCATTGAACGATTTTGCAGGCAAGTAGACATTCGACCTAGAATAGTCACCATGCTTCTGGTTTCAAGGAAGAGGCTAGATGGCACCCTCGGTGATAAGTTGTGTAGATTAGTTATGTGGATCTCCTCTTAAAAACATGGCATAAACAGGGGTGCCTGGGTGGCTCAGTCGGTTGAGCGTCCAGCGTCGGCTCAGGTCATGATCTCATGGTTAATGGGTTCAAGCCCCACGTCAGCTGTGCTGACATCTCAGAGCCTGGAACCTGCTTCGGATTCTGTGTCTCCCTCTTTCTCTCTGCCCCTCTCCCCGCTTGCACTCTCTCTCTCAAAAATAAACACTCAAAGAAAAAAACATGGCATAAACAATAATTGGGAGAAAATTAACATATGTTACAAGAAGAAATTGCCGGTTACTGTAGGTGTGCCTATATAGCATTGATCAGACATTTCATAAATATCTGTGTGCCTTGTCATATCGTGCTTCATTTTGTTGTGCTTCAGATACTGCACTTGGTTTTTTTATTTTTTTTTAATTTTTTTTTTAAATGAAGGTTTGCGGCAACCCTGCCCTGAGCAAGGCTATTGGCACCATTTTCCCAACAGCATGTGTTGACTTTGTGTATCTGTGTCATGTTTTGGTGATTCTCACAATATTTCAAACTTTTTCATTGCTATATTTGTTACGGTGATAGGTAATCAGTGTTTACAACTTGTTGAAAGCTCAGATGATGGTTATCCTCTGTTAGCAATGAAGTATTTTTTAATTTTTAAAATTTTTTTGTTGTTATTTTTGAGAGTGAGACAGTTGGGGAGTTGGGGAGGGACAGAGAGGGAGAAAGGGAATCTGAAGCAGGCTCCAGACTCTGAGCTGTCAGCACAGAGCCCCACGCGGGGCTTGAACCAGTGAACCATGAGATCATGACCTGAGCTGAAGTCAGACGCTTAACCAACTGAGCCACCCAGGTGCCCCAGCAATGAAGTATTTTTAAATTAAACTATGTACATTATTTTTTAGACACAATGCTATTACACACTTAGCAGACTATAGTACGTGGTAAATGTAACTTTTATGTGCACTGGGAAACCAAAAGTTCATTTGACTCTGTTTATTGCAGTTGTCTGGAACCAAACCCACAATATCCCTGGGGTATGCCATTGTATGGCTCCACAAAAGATAATCACAACATTAAAAAAAAAAAAAAAGAACGAATATTTGTAGGCAGTTTGCCTTCTAGAACAAGAAGTATGATAAGCATGTGCTCCCTCTAGGAACCTCAAATTCCAGATGAAGTGTATTGAATTGGACCAGAGTCATGTACTCAGATGGTCTCAGAAGTAAAGCTTAGCACCATCCGGGTTTCTGTCACATTCTCAAGATCATTTGTACACTGCATTCCAGAAACTGTTAACATATTCTTGATACTCTTTGACATGCAAGATATATGGTTTTTCTGCCTTCCATCACACATCTTTTATCTTTTATCTTTTATCTTTTTGCCATGATCCCTAC
Organism: Panthera tigris; assembly: GCF_018350195.1. Lineage (NCBI taxonomy): Eukaryota > Metazoa > Chordata > Mammalia > Carnivora > Felidae > Panthera > Panthera tigris. The sequence goes on along the minus strand of NC_056663.1, from coordinate 4,417,741 downwards.
ACTGTAGAAATCCTCTATTCATGACGGCAGCCAGCAAAAAAATTACAGAAGCGGGGTACCTGGGTGGCTCAGTCGGTTGAGCATCCGACTTTGGTTCAGGTCATGAGTTTGCAGCTCATGGGTTCAAGCCCTGGGTCAGGTCTGTGCCGACAGCTCAGAGCCTGGAGCCTGCTTCGGATTCTGTGTCTCCCTCTCTCTTGCTGCTCCCCCCACCCCACCCCACCTTCACACTCTGTGTCTCTCTCCTTCAAAAATAAATAAACTAAAAAAAAAAAATAACTAGTTAATTGAAAAATTACAAGAGTTATTTACACCTGGTCTTTGCCGTGTGAGCACACACGTCTAACAATATTGTACAGTGAACACCTTCATTGTGCCGTGATGAGCTAGCAATTAACGGTGTAAGCAAGCTTCATATTACAAAGCCATGATTAATAAACTCTTCTGGACACCATAACCCGAGGGGTGAGTAGTGAATTGCTCTGTGCTTGTGCTTCCCAGGCACGGAGAAGCAGATAGCGTATTAGCTTTCACTTAACCTGCTAATTGTTAACATTGCAGAAGCAGAAATTTTCTGTTTCTGTGATTGATTTTTCTGTTCAGAAAACCTCAGAAGAGTGAGATAGCGTGGCTAATACTTTGAATTAGGCAGAAAATAAGCATAAGGATAATTGAGGTAACGTTTTGGTTGACGGTGTAGGCAGAGGGAGAAAATAGTTTAGAAATACAAAATTCAATGTATTGACTTTGTAATAATAAACATATTCTTTCAGATTACCACGATAAGCTCATCCCATTCCCCTCTTCACTCTGTACTTTGTTTGCTCTCTGAGAGCAATAATAAATAAGTTTGCCTTTTAGACACATTTGCAAATTACTGACAGTACAAGGGCAATGTTTTCCATTTCGCTATTTTTATATTAATATCACATAATGTTTTTTACTACATAGTTATTATAAGTGTGTGCATACATTTTTCAAGGGACAGAGAAACCGGTGAGCGCCTTTGATCCACCATCACTATAATATATAGATACGATATTTCTGCGTACATATACTCTTCAAGGAACGGTGTCCCTGTGAGTGCCTTTGATCCACCATCACGCTCCTCGTCAGGGGAAATCATGAACACCCTCTCTGGAAAGAAATAAGGATCAGGAAGCTTATCCTTGTCCCCACCCACCCCGGGAGTAACCACACAGGTGTGTTCTCTACCCTGCATTTGAAAAGATGATCTGACATTCTGCTTCTTTTTTCTTTTACGGTAATATCAGCATTTAGTGGGACCCTAAACACTCATTCTGATGGCCACTTACATGCCGTCCGTCTCCGCGTTACATTTCATCTCCATCTACTGGGATTCACTGCTAAGACAGTATGTCACAGTATTTGAGATGTCATTTACGAGGATCTGAACTTTATTTTATTTTTTTAAGGATCTCAACCTTAAAAAGTCATTAGCTACTATAGACAGCAAACCCAGAGGCGCTTCGGAATAGGAAACATTAGATATGCTTTACCTTCTTTGTGTGTAATATTCTTGCTTAAATGATGGCACGCTCATATTTCAGAGAAGCATCTAGTTAGCGCTTACTGGGTATGGTTGCCTTTAAATTACGAGGGAAAATAAATCCCTTTAAAGCCTAGAGTCAGTTTTCCACTGAGTTTTAAACTGATTGCAGGTGGATTTTAAGTTGTTTTTCTCTCAAATTTCTGAGGGGATTCCAATTTTTACATGGTAATAAAGTACAGAAGCTGTTTATTTTTATTTTTAAGGGTGTGGTAAGGTAAAATGTTGAGCGAGGTGACATCCACAAGTCCATAATGTGAAAACTGCTTGGATTCACATTTTCTCTACACATAGTCCTTTGCTTTTTAAAAGAAGACAGAGACGGATAAAATCTTTCAGCCAGTGCTTAGGAAAGCAACAGCTTCTAAGGCGTATTTGTTGTCAGTAAATGAGATCACAGGCATGAGTTTGGGTACAGTTATTTGTAAGTGAAGGTTGTTTTTTTCTTCTCTACACATCTAGGAAAAGTTCTGTATCAGAAGGAATGTCTTTAGGACTTGAACCGCTTGGAACAAGGGTAATTTTGCAGATGTGTTTCTCTCGAGAACTGCCAACCCTTTGGAAAACTGTATTAGAATTATCCATCTTATTTTTGTCAGGGAAAGTAAAGAGTGTCAAGCTCTCTTCAAACTGTGTATCAGTCTTGGGTACTCATTTTAGTGGTACAACAGACAGACTGAGAAAACTCATTTTCCTGGAGGTATTACATAATCTTAAAAAAATACCCATTTGCTGGTTGGTTCTTCACCGTGGCCGGTAAAATCACTGTGAAAGAGAGGGATCCTCATCCATTGGCTTTTGTAGGATATTGACTGTATATAACAAAGTCAGAATTTTTGTGTGGTGGGATTAAAATATATGTAAAACGAATTAAAACTTCAGGCAGCTTTTCGTGAATGTCTGTATCATTACTTTTTCGTCATTCTTGTATAGATGTAGACCCCATAGAGTGCGCATTCATGCATGTAAGTCTTCATTTGTTCATTAGACAGAGTACATTAAGCTCTTCTATCAAATCTTAACTCCAGGTACTGGATACACCAAGTTGAAAAACTTGCTATAGCAAAGTATGGCAAGATACACCTGCATGGGAGGCAACTGGGATACAATATCATCACGGAGAAGCGTATATGGTGCCGTGAAGAAATGCAAATCTCTCAGCATGTTGTCCCTTTCCTTGTCATTTTGCTCTAGGGAACATGGTTTGATGGCATTTAATGTGAACGTTGGTAACTTTTTAGAATGGGACTTCAGTGCTGTTTTAATGCTGCAAATCACCAGCAGAGAACAGTCTTCATCCAAAGGTCCTAGAGGAAATAAAGCATGACACAAGACACTTAAAATAATATGTCCCTAACAGTATTCTTGGAATATGGCCACACTGTTGTCATCTTTTAAAAGGAGGTGTTGGGGCGCTTGACTGGCTCATTTGGCTGAGCCTCTGACTCTTGATTTCAGCTCCGGTCATGATCCCAGGGTCGTGGGATAGAGCCCCATGTCAGGCTCCAGGCTGAGTAGGCAGCCTGCTTAGGATTCTCTCTCTCTCTCTCTCTCTCTCTCCCCCCCCCCCTCCCCCCCTCTCTCTCTCCCCCCCCCTGCTCCTTACCCCACTCGTGCACGCTCTCTCTCTCTCTCTCTCTCTCTTTCAAAAAGATAAAAATAAATCTTTAAAAAGGAGTTAGGTGTTATTTTGATCATTAAACCAGTACATTCTACGTTCGTATATAGAAACCTGATTGAGCAGGTGGAGAAAGAAATGTACTAGTGTAAAAAGAGTAGGGTGGTATAACTTAATGCATTAGATGTTTTGTAATTTTCATGTGAACATATAAACTTCTCTCTCTCATGTTCACTTGAGAATCATTAATTCAGAGACTAACGATCATTTAGAGACCTTATCTTACTGCACCTCATATTGCTGAAAGCTGTTGCATATTTTTATAAGAGAATATTGGGGTGGGAGAAATAGTTTTGAGATTGAGGCTTCTGCAGTGTGAGCCCTTGTTAAATCAAGTCTATATAAAAGAAGCCTTTGTTTATATAAGAAGCGACTCAAGCATTGTTGCAGATACTCATCAAAAGTTTGCTGAATTGATATTTTTGTATATATCGCAATCCCATGGAAAATTAATTTTATCAATACAGATAGTCACTGTCCTTTTACATCTGCTCATCAGCTTATCCTCTGTATCTTTCCTCACTCCTTACTGCACCTACATATTTCCAGCTGATATCATGTGTCTTCTCTCTGTAAGACCCATGAGGATTTCCCCAGGTTTTGTCTATCTGAGAATGGCTTCATTGTGTTCAAGTGATTGCCATGAGGCTTAAACCTATAGGCTGGCAATCATTTTATTGCAGTTAGATAAAGATCTCACTGGTTACCTTCTGGCTTCCGTTTTTCCCGGGAGAAACCAGTCCCCAGCCTAGGCGCCCTTTGGACATTCTTTTCTAGATGACGGACTTTAAGGTCTTCCTTCATGGTTTGATTTGTTCTGTGCATCCCGCCTTTTCACTTCTGTGTTACTTGACGTCTTTAATCAGTCATGGAAAATCACCTGCCGTGGTCTCTTCAAATACAGCTTTTGCTCTGTTTTTTTTTTTTCCTTTTTTCTTTTATCTTTTCTCCTGTGGAGAAACATCATTTACTATTTCTCTCCTTACCTCTCTTCTAAGACAACCATTCCTCATTTACCATCGTTTTCTCTGTTTCCAGCATTTTGTCCTGACCTTTCTCCCAGATCGCTAATGCTCTCTTCGTTGCCTAGTCTGCTACTCATTTACTTATTTTTTTTTTGTTTCACTTATTGCCTTTTTTCAATTGCAGAATTTCCATTTGATTTCCTTTTGTTATTGATGCCAGTTCTCCCTTGACTTCCTTTATCCTATGTTCTATTATCTTGAGCACATTAATCACAGTTATTATAAAATCAACTTTTGATAACTTCAGTTTCTGGACTTCCTGTGAATCTCTCTGTGATCTGCCTTTTTCCACTCTGTGATCATTTGCTTTTCCTCTGGAATGCTGGCGATATTGGAGATACATATGCACGTATTTGACCGGAGGACCCTCTGAATGAAAGACTGTAGGCATGGTCTGAGATTCTGGATGATGCTAGTTTGCCCCAGAGAGGGTCTACTTTTCCTTCTGACTGGCAGTTCAACCCCAGCAGACCGCCTAACACAATCTAAATTTGAGCTCTAAACTGGATTTCAGCCTTTGTGAGCACAGGTCTGTTCCAGGTGGGGCCTTAATGGGGCTAGCGCCCATTAAAAGCCCTTTAGGAATTGTTAGCACTGACTAAAAACCTCCTTCCTGAACCCTATACTCCTTTCTCTTCCTCACTACTGTGAGATTTCAGAAACGCTGCTTAGCTTCTCAGTAGATGTTTCCTGAGTGGCCCCGGCCCGGGGTGGGAGAGAGCCGCTCTGAGCTCGCCCCTGGTTTCCTTCCCCCTGTCATTGTCCTTCCTCAAGTTGTCGCTGCCCTTATACTGCACCCGGGCCTTCAAAGCAACCATTAGCCTCGTATATAGTTTATCTAGGTTTCCTAATTGAATTCAGCGGGAGTCTTGGTGTGATACAAGCTGTTCTCCTGTCTCCAGAAGAACATGCGCTGAGTGCTTTTTTTCAAGTCGGTCCTCTACCGCTGCAACAGCAACTTCAAGCGCTTCTTAGGTGCCAGGCGTGTGTCACTACAAGCATCAGTGATGGAGTCAGTGCTCGCGGACCCCTAACAGAGTGACTCCGTGACGGGGAGGGACTCAGAAGCCAGAGCCAGCTGGGTCCTTTCCCCTGCGGTGCATAAGCACCTCACCAGGCGAGCTTACCAAACGCTCCCCTGCCCTGGATTTTACCTTGTACTTTTCAGCTGTCGTCGAAGACCCCCCACACCACACTCTTGTGCTATGTGATTGACTTAAGTTGACGTGGGGGCCATTTGGAGCAGGTCTGATGTCGGAGACGGCTTAGATGTAGGTGGCAGCTGGGTGCCCCGGGCTTCCTGGCTCCTTTGCCCAGAGCCCGGCAATGACAGTCGCCACTGTGCAAGTTCCTGGCTGCTTTCAGGGTCATGTTGGTGTGACAGGAGCCCCCACCAACAGTTCTCTGATCATTGCTCTAAGTCCCCTGCGTACCCTGTTGGGAGTGCAGACTGAGTACAAGCAATCCCCTTTTCAACTATCTCGATTTTAAACCTGGGGAATTAATTCCTCCATACACTCCCTTATGAGTCTTTTTACCAAATGTTTTTGAACTTTTATTTATTTTTGGGGAGGGGGAGAGAGAGTGAGCCTGAGCGGGGGACGGGGAGAGAAGGATGGGAGAGAGGGAATCTCAAACGGACTACACACGGTCAGTGTAGAACCCGATGTGGGGCTCGAACTCAGGAACCCCGAGATCACGACCTGTGCCAAAATCCAGAGTCTGCTGCTTAACCGACGGAGCCACTCAGGTGCCCGTAAACTATGAATCTTAATGAAATATTGAGTGTTGATACAGTGCTTGCCAAAATGAATCTATCTTATATTTGTAAAATAGACACCTGAACTTCACACATTTTACATAAAAGATTATCTCATGTCCAAGCACCATTCTGTTTACAAAATAGAAAACAACTCCTCATGAGATCTGCCAAGCTGAAAAGGATAAAACTTGGGGTCCTGTCTTAGACATATAGCTAAAAAAATTTATATTGACAGGCAATTGCGTTTAATTAAATAAGAGTATATTAAATTCACAATATTTTATTACTTCCCTCTGATTTTGCTTTGTCCTTTTGGTACATAAAATAAACACTGTGCCGTGCCTAAGTACTTTTAAATCTAATATAAAACAATTTTTTCCTTGCCAGGCTGGTTGTATCAGCAAGCCAACTAAATGTACAAACGTAATTTATTATTCAGAAACACTATCCTTGAAAAGAAGCTCTTTCTACCTTTTCAATGCTTAATTAAAATCATCTTACTATTTTACCCTACATGTTTTAAAATGATTTTCCATGTTCCATGGATTTGTTTGCCCAGTGCCACGTGTCTACGATACGCTACATACTGGGAACACGGCAAGGACTTAGATGGCCAGATATTTTCCTTCTCAGCACCTAAACTGAATTCTGCAGTTTAATTGTCTCCAAGGAGATGCAAGGCATGATGGCAAGGAAAAATGCAACAAGTTATCAGCATTCATTGAGTTGAAAATCCAGTTTGGAGCAGATGTGACGTACAAGAGAGCGAGATATAATTAATGCCATCATGAGGATATCCAGTGTTAGGAGAACACCAAAGAGAAAGAGACTCGTTTTGGATGATGTAATTGGGGGCAGCTACAGGGAGTTGTAACACTGGCTTCAGAAGACAGGTTGCCTTTTTGTTAAGCTAAGCAGAAGACTCATTTAATGGTACGGCTGGAGAAGCCAGGGGAGAGCTAGTTGGTGTGGGTAAGATATGGCGGAGGGAAGTTGAGCAACTTGTGTGAGACCTCAGATGTGGCTATGGACTCAGACTCTGGAACCTGACTCCCTGACCCTGAACGTGGGCCTTGCCACCCAGTATTTGTGTGATGTTAGGGAATTTCCATACCTTCTCTGTGCCTCTGTTTCTTCACCTGGAAGGTGACTGAAACAGTATTTATGACTTAGCAGTACATTAAGGGTTAAAGCAGTACCGGGTATATAGTAAGTGCCATATGAGTTATTTAGAGAAACGAACTAAATATTTTGTTTTTCTTTGGGTCTCTCTGTACACACACACACACACACCAAAAAAAAAAAAACACATTCAGGTATGTAATGAACTAAGTTATTACTGTAAAGCTATATTACAGCTCACAGGGATAGAGCGATACATCAGATCATTAAAAATAAAATACGCTTTTACAAATACCAACCTAAAAAATGTAGGTACAGCTATATCCTCAGAGTTATATACTTAGTTATACAGTTAGCAAATTTATACAAATTAGGCAGATTTATGCAGTTGAAAAAAATTTTAACTGAGATTCGAATCATAGAATTGGATGGAAACACAGAACAGGGAAGTGATGGATTGAAGACTGAGAACTCAGATTGGCATCGGGACACTGAATTCTCCAGAAAGTTTTCCTACAGAGATGTCCTTAAAACACAGATTTGAAGATAACCACCTTCATGAAGAGTTTCCTGATTGCCTCAGAACAACCTCAAATTCTTCTTTCTGAACTCACCTGTTCATGACATATACATACAGCACTTTTTCTTTTTTTTTTATGTAGAGCTTTTTCTAGATGTTATCTCCCCTGCCCTTTGTAACCTATTTGTATGGAATTCTAGAAATTCCTTTCAGTGTCTCAAACTTGCTTATACATGATAATCATTCAAATATATATTTTTCAAGGGCACCTGGGTGACTCGGTTAAGCACCCGACTTCGGTTCAGGTCATGATCTCACAGCTCATGAGTTCAAGCCCTGCATCAGGCTCTGTGCTGACAGCTCAGAGTCTGGAGCCTGCTTCCGATTCTGTGTCTTCCTCTCTCTCTGCTCCTCTCCCACTCATGCCCTGTCTCTCTCTTTCAAAAATAAACATTAAAAAATTTTTAAAATGTTTAAATATGTATATTTTTCAGTGTGATTAATGAGAAGGTGTTCTTTTGGAAGTCATTATAATTCAGTATATTGATTTAATATTTTTACAAAGTTTTTTGCAAAATAACTGAAAAAATCTAGTCAAATGGGCTTTCTGTTATGCCTCCACTCCAGCTTATAGTAATAGATTTTAAAACAATATAGAAAATGAATAATATTCTAAATGTCTTTGAAACGGTCTGTGCTTATTAAATTCACATTGGAGAACACCATTTACTCCCTTTAAAAATGCTTTTTTGTTCCATCTTATGGTAAAATATGAGAAACTTTGAACATAGGTGGAAAAAATGCTGGAAACAATCTTTGAGTTAAATTGTGAGCTCTTGCAAAGTAGGCTTTTTTTATGGGCATTGATTAATGGTCAGTTCTATGGCCAAGTTCTTGGTTCACCAAGTATGTGATCCCTGAAGTCCAAAACTTGCTGGGAAACTGGATCCATTCGATTTTTCTCTGGCCACTGAGAGCTGTAATTGAACCTATGCTTGTTTCCTGTGACTGGATAAGTTTACCATATTTATTCATTAAATGCATATTTATTCAGGGTCTGCCATGAGCCAGAGAATTTGCAAGTCAGGGGATGTAGTTCTAAAGACCTATTCTTTATTCTCAGTGAGCTTTCAGTCAAGTGTAGGCAAATAAAATAAGATACACGTGGAAATGCTCCAAGAGGGTACAATGAGGCAGCGCTCGGAGGGAGTAATTTGTCCTCCTTATTGTGAGTTCAGGGAAAAACCTTTAGAGAGGAAGTGAAGTCTACACTGGGCTGTGAATAATGAGCGTGACTCACCTGCTGAGGAAGAAAAGATCCCGGTTCCTGTCTGAGGGCACACCACGCTGCACACTGGACAGGCTGTGGATGGCCAGCTGGCCAAGTGGGCAGCAAGTGAGAGGAAGAAATGGGTGGTCAGGGGCTTCCTGAATCCTGAGAGCTCAGATGAATAACTGAGTCGTTCATCTATGTCAGAAACCAAAACCCTCAGAAAAAGAAGATTCGCCGCTTAGAGGGGGCACTCAGAGCAAGTGTCACAGGCTCAGCAGCTAATTCTAAGGGAGAAGCTCCAAAATATGTGGGGGCATCCTTATTAGGATAAGTGATAAGATCTGCCATGAAGACAACTCCAAAGTCAGCCAGTCTGAAGTGCTTAACTGTCCACTGGGTGAATTTCCCCCGCTCACCTGGTACATTTGACTCCGATCCTTTCAAAGGGAAATCTGAAATTGAGAAATAAAATCAGTACGAAAGGAAACTAAAGGAACAGAGAACATTAGTGTATATTTTGTGCATGTTATATGTAAATATACAAATTATCATGTAATCCTTGACCTATTCTTTATAAGCAAGGCACTACTAAAGAAATAAAAATTTGTGATTTAATACCTGTCACCATGGAGATAGGTTCACACTGTGTTTATTGAATTAGAAAATTTAGCTGAGAGCTTTGGGGATTTACACATGCATAAATCTAAATAATCATCTGGTTAATTCTTGACAAATACGTTTAATCGTAACTGAAGTATGTAACTAAAACCATGTGGAAAAACATGTGAGATAAAACTAGATTGTTCGGGGGCGCCTGGAGGGCTCAGTCTGTTAAGCATCCAGTTTTGGCTCAAGTCATGATCTCACGATCCATGAGTTCCAGCCCCACGTCGGGCTCTGTGCTGACAGCTCGGAGCCTGGAGCCTGCTTCGGATTCTGTTTCTCCCTCTCTGCCTCTGTCCCTCCCATGCTCATGCTCTGTGTCTCAATAATAAATAAATGTCAAAAAAAATTATTAATTAAAAAATTAAAGTATTAACACTTAGGTAAATTTCTGTAAGTATTTTAATATTTGAATTGGGATGCATGTGGATAAATATTAACATATATTTATAAAAAGTTGAGTTAAATTTCAGGGAGTCATGTTCCATCTTTGGGCAATTAAAACTGAAAGCAATTATTTTATGTATTTTTTTCATTTACAAAACATACAAGTACGTATATATAAAATTAAATGCTAATTCAAAAAGATACATGCACCCCTATGTTTAGTGCAACATTATTTATAATAGCTAAGTTACATAAGCAATGCAAGTGTCCATTCATATATGAACAGATAAGGAAAATGTTGGGGGGAGTGTAGTGGAATATTACTCAGCCATAAAAAAAAAAATTGTATCCCGCCATTTGCTGCAACATGGATGCCCCTAGAGGGCATAATGTTAAGTGAAATAAGTCAAAGAAAGGCAAATACCATATGGTTTCACTCATATGTAGAATTTGATTCAATATAGACAAAAGAGAAGAGCTCCTCCCCCACCAAAAAAAAAAAAAAAAAACTCTTAAATACAGAGAACAAACTGGTGTTTGCCAGTGGGAAGTGAAGGGGTCAGTGAAGTAGATAACGGGGATTGAGAGGCACAGACTCACAGAAGTTAAATAAGTGAGAGAAATATACAGCATAGGAAATTAGCCAATAAGATGGTAATGATGCTGTTTGGTGATAGATGGGTACCACACTTCTTGTGGTCACTACTGAGTAATGTATAGAGTTGTTGACTTAGTATGTTCTACGCCTGAAAGTGATAAACTCTGAATGTTAATTATACTTTGCGAAAAATAAAACAAAACAAAAACGTGAGTACCTACGTATACAATTGAAGCTCAACACGTGTGGTATACAGTGATACCTCCACGATACCAAAAGGAAACCTCAGATGTGGTCCTTGCTCTCTTGGTATAGTGGGAGAGAGTCCTCAATCAAACACTATGTGAATGAATGTATGTATATGTGTGTGTGTGTGTGTGTGTGTGTGTGTATATATATATATATACACATATATATACACACACACGTGTATATATATATGTGTATATATATATATATATACACACACACACTTTGATATATATACATACTTTGCAACCATGTTAAGGACTATGGGGGGAATGCTATGAGAAGATTCACCGAGAAGAGATTATCTAGTCCAGGCAGTGAAATGAGGAAAGACATCTTCTATCGACTGACGGATGAACAGGGGTGAATTTGGGAGAAAAGAACGAGAATGAGGAGAGGGACTCCAGGTAAACCCTCAAGGCAAAAGGAAGCTGGCTGCTTGGGTCGAGGGGCTGGGAAGTGTTTGGAGCCCAGGTTGGGTAGAGACTGGGACAGGATGAGCCTGAGGGCCACGGAGGGCACATTTCACAGAGCACTGGGGTCCTCTCTCCCCTTTTGGCCCGTGTCCGTGTCTGTGAAGAGAGACGAGAGAGATATGAAGAGAAGACACAGTCCAATCGTACGAATGGATGTGGGAAGGTCACTTAATGAGTAATTGCCAGTGCCCATCCAAGATAGAATGGAAGCTTGGACTGAGGATGTGCTGGTGGACGTGGACGGAAGCGCACAGATTTGCGAACTTGGTCATACGGTGTAGGAATATCTGATTTATATACTTAAAAGCCACTGTGGTTGACAAGGGGAAATACAGAGGAATGAGCTTGCCAACAGAAGGCTATGAGCTTGCCTAGTTGAGAGACCCAGATGGCTTGGGACCAAGGCAGTAGTTGAAGGAAAAGGTCAACAAGAATGGTTATAGGTGGGTCTGGAGTACAAGAAAAGAAGAAAATCAAGAAACAGGACCCTTGTCCCTGCAAATCAATATAGTTTGCATCTTCAGAACAACACTTGCAGGTAGACAATTTTCTTCTTATTTTATCATCAAGGGAAATAGGGTTCAAACAGGTTACACAACATGTCAGAGCTAGTTAGTAATGGAGGCAGCTTTCACTCTGGAAGTTGGTTTGACAGCAAAGTGCATGCTTTTCCTCTGCACCCTGATGCCTCCCTGAAGATAAGGGAAATGACCTGCCAAATGTCCCATAAACAGATGATAAATAGTGGGGATGGTTTTGCGACCCGGGATGTAGATTTCTGAAGTTCCCCGTTTCTTACCTCAGGTTTAACATTGATGCAAACTGTTATTGCCACTTTGTAGAATGACATCATGACATAAACAAGAGTATAGTGACACCAGTTACTTGTGGAATTAATGAGAATCGCCTTCATCTTTTAATTGCCATAGGAGACATTAACTGTATGCTCAGGAGAATCCTAAGTAACCTTGGAAGAGGTTCTTGGCCATGCTGGTTGAGAGTTGGTGCTCCATAAATATTTGTTGAATGGGAGACTGAACCCTGCACCTACTCGTTAATGCATTCTGGCCAGATTATATCCTATGATAAATTATGGGTATATTTTGAAGAACTTTGTTCTCTAGGAGCCATTTTTTTTCCTGATAGTTACTGATGAAGCATGCTACTAAAATGAAGTTTCACTTAACTAATATTATGGAGGTCATTAAGAATGCTTTATGTATAGTCGATATTGAAACAATATTTTAAAGTGTATATGTTATTGGATCATAAAAAGCTTCATTTAGGTTACATTTTGTAACAAAGGCTCATGAATGTAAAGGTTTTTATTTTTGTTTTGCTTTGAGTTCATTTTTCTGTTTATTTTTTTAAATTTAAATCCCAGTTGGTTAGCATATGGTATAATAATGATTTCAGGAGTAGAATTTAGTGATTGCTCATTTACATATAACACTCAGTGCTCATCTCAAGTACCCTCCCTAACGCCCATCATCCATGGTGCCCATCCCGCACCCAACACCCCTCCAGCAACCCCCAGTTTGTTCTCTGTATTCAAGAGTCTCTTAGGGTTTGCCCCTCTCATTTTTATCTTATTTTTGCTTCCCTTCCTGTACGTTCATCTGTTTTGTTTCATAAATTCTACAAGTGAAATCATATGATATTTGTCTTTCTCAGACTTATTTCACCTAACACGGCTCACTCTAGTTCCATCCATGTTGTTGCAGATGCCAAGATTTCATTCTTTTTGATCACTGAGTAATATTCCAGTGTGTGTGTGTGTGTGTGTGTGTGTGTGTGTACACACATACATATGTGTGTATATGTATATACATATACATACACCACTTCTTTATCCATTTGTGAGTCAATGGGCATTTGGGCTCTTTCCATAATTTGCTGTCAATAGTTCCGCTATAAACATTGGGATTCATGTTCCCCTTTCAATCAGCATTTTTGTATCCTTTGGATAAATTCCTAATAGTGCAATTGCTGGGTCATAGGGTAGTTCTCTTTTTAAATTTTTCAGGAACCTCCACACTGTTTTCCAGAGTGGCTGCACCAGCTTGCGTTGCATTGATTTGATTTCACATGGCACAATGCAGAGATCACATGTCTTGTTTTTGTTGTGACTTATCTGTACACCTCATGGTGGTCTACTGCCATGGTTAGTTTTAGAGGGAAGACTATTTTTTCCACAAATGTGGACGAGTTTGTTAATTTAACTAGTTCATATATCTAGAATTCTTTAGCTGGCTTCTATTCATGTATTCACAAACACACGAATGAAGGCACAGGGAGCATTTTAGATATGAACAGGCTTTTGAATATGAATCCTGTTTCCAGTAGCCAAACATTCACATTTTACAAACCTGTACTTGTGTAATTAACACGCTTTCAGAATGGGGTCTATGCAAGCACTACCCAAAACACTGAGACCCAAAATTAAGGAAGAGTCCTTGTGCCCTGGGAATCTCAGGTGGAAATAAAAGTATAATTCAGGTCGTTGAATAGTTGAACCCATTAAAAAGAAAAAGAATAAAAAAACTCTTACTAAGCACATTTATGTGGAATCTGAATTGATGGCAAATGGTCATTGGCTCATGCAGTCTACCTTTTTTTTTTTTTTTTTTTTTTTTTTTTTACTTTCTGGTATATGATAATTTTATGACCAGCGATATTTTAAAATAACTACAGGGAAGATTATACATATCATTAACATTATAATAGATCCAGCTAAAGTGTGTTGTGAAATCCATGTCTGGCCAAAAGAACCTAAGTCCTTCATCAGGACAACAAAGGGACATAATCTCACAATAATTGCTGAAAGCACTATTTCTGTAGGATTTTAGGCTCAATTTAGTAACAGATGCAGGCAGTTGAAAAATAAAGGCATATTTTCACAGTTTATCGGTGATTTCTAAGTTAGAGGTGGAAAAAAAAAGTCAGATGAAGCTTCTCATTGATTTTGTCCTTGCAGGAAAGGGCAAAGCAAAAAAGACCCCTTTGTCTCCCCTTCTCAGACAATGGTGCTGAGTTTCTGGAATAAGATTGGTCTTTTCCAACTAAACATTCTTGTTGGTTTTATTTTTAATAAGCATTTTCTATTTAATATTAAACATTTTAATTTTACCATCTCTGAGAAATAACACAATTATTACCCTTGTAGTCAATAAAAACTTATTCACCCATTCATGCCTTTGGTTAGTACATTATGAAACAAAAGATATGTGTGTACATCATCTTATAAGTATTCACAGACTACTGTGAATGGGGCCTTGGTCCTGTGATATGTCTTTAAAACCAAATACTTGGGGGGCTCCTGGGTGGCTTAGTCAGTTGAACATCCATCTTCAGCTCAGGTCATGATCTCACAGTTTGTGAGTTCGAGCCCCGTGTCAGGCTCTGTGCTGACAGCTCAGAGCTTGGAGCCGGCTTCGAATTCTGTGCCTCCGTCTCTCTCTGCCCCTCCCCTGCTTGCATTCCCTCTCTCACTCTCTCCCTCCCTCTCCTCTCTCTCTCTCTCTCTCTCTCTCTCAAAAATAAATGAACATTAAAATTTTTTTTAAATATTTTTATGTACAAATTAATTTTTGTAAATGACATTGTAAATCCTTTATCTACTACTTTTACCCAAATGCACTTGTTCCTTGAATAAGGCATATGGGATTTGATTTGGCAAAATCACACCTCCTCTATGGTTTACTCAAGTCTTACTTTTGGCTAGAGTTAGCTTCAAGTATTAGATATCCCCAAACTCATTTTTTTTTTAAACCTTGGGAAACTCACAGGCCCATAACTATATTTGGAAGGAAACTTTTGAGCTGTTTAAACAATGAGTCCTAGAGATCATTGACATCATGTTTTGCAAGTAAATTCGTAACCAGATTTTAAAATATATTAATTAAACCCAATGTTCCACACAAAATATTTAGAGCCAGTCTTTTTATATATATGTATTCACACTTCTTTTTTATTTATTTATTTATTTTTTTTTTTTTTTGAGGAAGAGAGAGAGAGAGAGGCAGCACAAGCAGGGGAGGGGCAGAGAGAGGAGACACAGAATCCGAAGCAGGCTCCAGGCTCCGAGCTGTCAGTACAGAGCCCCACACGGGGCTCAAACCCATGAATCGTGAGATCATGACTTGAGCCGAGGTCGGATGCTTAACCAGTCAGATGCTTAACTGAGTGAGACACTCAGGTGCCCCATATCCAAAATCCGAATACTAAAATTTCTCACAAAATATTCTACTTAAATGACTGTCATCATAGTTTTTAGAACAGATACACTCCATATTTAAAAAAAAAAACATTTCCTTTGTCATTATCTTTTTTTTTAAATATTTTTTCATGTTTATTTATTTTTGGCAGAGAGACAGAGTGAGAGAGAGAGAGAGAGAGAGAGCATGAATGGGGGAGGGGCAGAGAGAGAGAGAGAGGGAGACACAGAATCTGAAGCAGGCTCCAGGCTCCGAGCTGTCCACACAGAACCCGACATGGGGCTCGAACTCACAGACTGAGAGATCATGACCTGAGCCAAAGTCGGACGCTCAACCGACTGAGCCACCCAGGCGCCCCTCCTTTGTCATTACCTTATGAGATGGTGCCAGCTACCAGTATTTTAGTGGCGGGTTTCATATCTGTAATGTTGAAACTATATATATTGACTAGAATGTTCTCTCATCGGTGAAATTATAACATTGTTCAGGAATTATAATGAAATGCTTGTTTGGTTCAGGTAACATAAAGTATGTTCTTGGAAAGTACAATTTGGATAACCGCCTTAAACGTTAAAGTTAACATAACCAATCGGCAAAATACTTTATAACAGTTTTCCAAAAATCCCTACTTATAAATTGGAATTAAAAATTTCAGGGTTGGGTAGATCCAAATATAGACTATAGTGTGAAAAATTGGAAACATTGAAGAATAATAATTTTCTACTCACTGTAACAATAGCACTATTTCTAATAGGAAAAATTAATATGTCTTCCAACAGAAGATGAAAATCTAGAATGACTAAATTAGCTTTAGCATCTATATTTGCTTGGAAATTTTCTACTGAATTATTTCCACTGCAGTTGAAAATGAAGAGGTAGGTGTGGGCATACCACAGCTGTGCATGGTTGTTACAAGCCATTTTTAGGCTGACTGGTTAGCCACAGCTGCCTAAGACTGGTTTAGAAAATTACAGACCTACACGTATTCACACTCAATTTTCTCCCAAAATACTGTCAATGAGACATTCTTAATTTCCTTGAAGTTATTACATAGCACATATGTAGGGAAGCTATTGCCATGGTGGTTATTTTTCATCATTTGGAAACAAGTTAAATCAAGTTGATGCAAAATGATAAAGAGCTGTACTTATAATAAAAGTAAGAAGGTTCTTCAGCAGAAAACACTTAGTGGAAGTTCTTCTTTAGTGCATATCTTAAATATGGACCTCACAATGTTTTCTGAAAGACAGAAAACATGTATCATTACAGTAACTCCCAAGTTTCCTCTGCTAGGCAACCCCACATTTTTTCGTTTTATTTTGGGCATAGCACTCAAAAACTTGGTGAAGTTAGAAAGTAGCGATTAACTATAACAGAGAGATAGGAGTAATTTAAGCTACATGAAAAAAACAGAAAAAAAAAAGGAAAGTGAATTTTGGATCCATTATAATTGAAAAAAACAATTTAAGTTTTGGGTGTGGGTGGAAGTTATCGTTTGGTATTTTCGAGTACTTTTTTTTGGACAATATTCTTAAGGTGGTGATTGTCATGTTCAGATATATCAAATGTCCTTAATATTATTTCTCTATACGTGCATTTTTTTTAAGCCTAATCAAGCCTATAGAACTTTAGAACTAGATGCTTCCTGAGAGAAGCAAATTCAAAGATTGCTTCATTCCAGCAAAACTCAGTTTCTTTGTGCAACAGAATTAATTGTGACCTGGGGTTCCATTCCTTGCCTTTCATATTAACCACTCCTACTTTGTAGTAGTCTAAAATTTGAAATATATACATTTCTAACATCAAATTGCAATTACGATATACAAATTCTAAAATGTTCTCTGCTTTTATGCTGATTAAAAATTTAACAAAATTAAAAATTTATGGAAATATTGTCTCCAAGGATTTTGTGTTTGTTTTCATTGTGAATATCTAGGGAAGGAAGTGAAGAAAGATGTTTAAAAAGCTTGCCAGTGATTTATTATCTTCTGAACCTTTGTTGTATATTCATCTTCTATGTATCAAAGAACAGATGTATTCACCCATTCATTTTTATTTTTAAAATTTTTTTAATGTTTTCATTTATTTTTGAGACAGAGCATGAGCAGGGGAGGGGCAGAGAGAGGGGGAGACACAGAATCCAAAGTGGGCTCCAGGCTCTGAGCTGTCAGCACAGAGCCCGACGCGGGGTTCGAACTCACAGGACTGTGAGATCATTACCTGAGGTGAAGTCGGACGCTCAACCGACTGAGCCACCCAGGCGCCCCTCATTCATTCATTTAAAGCACACTTCCGAGGTAGGTAAGATGTGCCAGGCATGTTGGATAATTGAGCTACAATTGTTACAAGCCTCAAAGGAAATCCTAGTTTGCTTGGGAGGCTGTAGATAGGAGCCAACTAAAACAAGATAATGTACTTAGTGCTCTGCTAGAATTAATTCTGTGGAGCTGTGCTATAGAAGCAACCCTTTAAATAAAATTACTCGTCTTCGTTACTTCCCAGCTCAAAGGCTCCTTGGCAGGAATCCTAGACGTCCTTATTTTTAGCAAAGTTTAGGACAGGGCCACAAACTCCAAAGCCAGGATGGTCTGGTGACGTGAACAGGTGAACAAGTCACACATTCTAAGGACACAATTTACATATTAAAGAAGGAAGAATTTCCTCCACCTTTTGCAGCCTGCATGCGGCTAGGTCTTTGCATCTATTTTCAGGTTTTACATTTTAAGTAAAGAAAGACTTAATTTCAAGAGACACTTCATGGACTTGAGCTCATTTACATGGAACAACAGCCTGGCCAGGGTGATGACAAATGGGAAAACACTCAGGGACGGAGTAGGGAGGCGGACTGGGCCCTGGTGTTGCTACACATGAGGTGGCCATCATTTAAGAGATCCCGGAAATCCGGGTTCCTATGAGAAATCTCCCAATCTGTGAGTCGGCTAAAACAAATCACATGGTGTTGAAAACACCTTAGGAGTCTTGGCCGTGCAGGCCGGACACAGCACAGTTACAGGCCAGACTTTTCCTCCGCGTGAAAGCCTTCTGTGACAGAAAGTAGAATCAGTCTCTTAACACACATTTATTTTTACCTTGAAGGAAGATGGTTAACTTCTTGACTGAGTTTACTCTGGGCATTTTGGAAGGCACACACGTTTTTCCAGATGTCCTAACACAATTCATGGCCTGCTGAAGTCAGGTGGACATGATAAATATTTTTTTGGGAATGGATAACGTTGACCTACTAGTGGGGAACGGCATGCTGTCTGAAGGTCAGGATAAGATTGCTGGTTGACCGACCTGGAGGTCCTTTCTGGGGCTGGGCACCAATTAGTTGTTGCACCTCCTTATATCTGGTATTTCTGTCATATCCTAAGTTTCTTTCTTTTTTAAAAATTATTTACTTATTTTATGTTGAGAAAGAGCACATATGTAAGCAAGGGAGGGGCAGAGAGAGAGAATCCCAAGCAGGCTCCTTACTCTCAGCGCAGAGCCTCATGCGGGGCTCAAACTCAGGAACCATGAGATCGTGACCTGAGCCAAAATCAAGGGTCAGATGCTTAACCGACTGAGCCACCATGGTGCCCCTGTCCTAAGTTTCTTAAACTGAGACTTGTTAAAGTATTAATTTGTTGGCAAGGTATGCACATTTTTGTTTTATTTTTTGATACTCTCATTTAATAATTAAATTACTCCTTGCTCCCTGAGTGACTCTATACTTGCTACATAAATTTCTGATTGCATCCGTCTATCATAGGATGAGTTGATTTATAACCTCAGATTCTTTTCATTAAAGGTTAAATAATTCACTAATTTGGGAGCTAGGTTTGTCTCCGTCATCTGGCTTTTGGTATCTCTTCTTCCTATTTTCCATTTCCTGGAAATCTCCCTTTGATCTCGTTGATTTTTCCAGTGAGGAGCGTGACATTGCTTTGCTCATGTAGGTAAACCCATGGATGGTTATTTCTGGGACTTAGCTCAGGTGTTTGTTTCTGATTTCTTCCTGCTACCTACCTCTTTGCTTCTCTCGGTTGGTTATGCCAGCAGCTTTTCACTCTGCCCTCTCCTCCTGCTCTGTCAGGGAAACATCCTTCCACCTTCCCGGATAGTTGGCATCTCCTTTCAGGCTACATTGCCTATTTATGGACTTTCTCGTGTGTGTGTGTGTGTGTGTGTGTGTGTGTGTGTGTGTGTGTGTGTGTGATTTTTAAAACATTTAATTCTTTGTGTTGACAGGATGGGAACTGGGAGGGTGGCAAGTATATGAAGCCCGACATCGGTGAATGTGCAGTGCTGGTTATGACCCTGGCCTCTGCATGTATTGACTCTGGCTTCGAGCCAGCCACACCATTTCCCTGTCACACTGTCTCATCCCTTGTAGAATAGGTACGCCCTTACCCACACCTGCCTTAGAAGATCAAATGCCAGAATATAGGTTAAGTGCTTACTGCAGTGTCTGGGAAACAGTAAGCATTCTTTGATCCTAATACTGTAATTTTTGTTACATTCAAGTTTGTAATTCATGTTAATGGGTATGAGTTGAATGCACGTGACACACAGCGTCTGTTTGTCAGCTTTGCTTTAGACATCCGTTTCTTCCTTCTGTCCTTTCAGAGGTACTGGACCTGTACTGTAGTCTGAAGCCTCTTCCTAAGTAGCCCTGTTGGCTCCCCCTCTGTCCCCCGCAAGAAGTATCCCCAAATTTCTCAGATGTCTAATCCCATCTTGGCCTCTGGCTCTCAGATGACCCAGACAGATCCACTTACCTGAGATCTGTTTTCCCTGCTACATTTTGGTTTGGCAAAACTCATTCCATTTACCAGCAGAGAGTGGATTGAAGAGGGATATGACCAAATGGAAGAGCTTTTGGTTCAAGGAAGAAATGACAGTAGCTTGTTCTGTGGATTGAATTCAGTAGATGGATTTCAAACATACCATGTTGGATTTTGGTATCTGACTCTATGACCTGGGTGGGTATGAGTTCGAGGTAGTTCTGCCAGGAAAATAATTCCTGCCAGCTAAGAAAGGCCAGTCATAAAGCTGATGTGCAAGGGGATGGCTTCACTTTAAATTGTGCATTGACAACAAGGACAGTGTAGCTATTTGTGAACGACCAAGAAGACTGATGGAAATCCAGTCTCAGCATCTATGCTCTGTGAAATTTACTGACCTTTGGGTGTAGGTTACATAAATATGAATTATTAATAACTTCATCATATCCTTGGCCATAGAGGTTATAGCTTTTATACAACATTGAGGTAATTATGTAAGTTCCTATCAGTGACATAAAAAAAAATTCTGACACAACTGGATACAAGTTTCCCGGAACTTAGTATCAGCTCTTTTCTTCCAATTCCCTGAAGGTACTTTATCTCTTGCTTTTCTTTTCCAAGACGATACGGCTTAGCCCCTTCTTTATTTTCATAGCACCTTCTTTATTAATATGACCTCCCAAATGCCATATTTTCTTATGTTGATATAAAATTATATGAATATTTAGAAAACAATTTTGTGACATAACCAAAAAGTGGGAAACGGGCAGTTGCAAAATCATCCAGAATTCCATAATCCAACTTAAAATTATTCTATCTACACTTAATTTTTAGACCTTTGTCCCCCTAATCATAGGTTTATTTCATTTAAGATAACAACAAAATTGGGGTGCCTGTGTGGCCCAGTCAGTTAAGAGTCCCAACTCTGGATGGCTCAGGTCATGATCTCAGGGTCGTGAGATTGAACCTCATGATGGGCTCTGCGCTAGGTGTGGAGCCTGCTTGAGGTTCTCTTTCTCCCTCTTCTCTGCCCCTCTTCCACTTGTACTGTCTCTATCTCATAAATCAATCAAAAGAAAGACAATATGTTCCTAAGGTGAAAACATAGAGTCCGTACTTTGGTCATAAGCAAGCATCTGTTTAAATACTTGGCTGCCAGTAAAGTACTCACATGCAGGGGCAGAACAAAACATGCACGGTTCATTGCCTCTCAAATCCAAACTGAGGTACCGAGCAGAAGTATACAAAGAATTCCAAGATCCGTGCCTATAAACTCAAGAAACAACAGCATCTTCGCCAAGGAACTAATCTTGGGCAGAATCAGATAAAGAGTTGAGAAAGAGATAGGAGGATTGACTGACCAAGGTGGGACTTGTCTGCAAACTGTGGTTGCTTAAAAATCTTTCATGCATTTATGGAGCCTCCTAAGAAAACCTAGGCACTTTGTATTTTCCGGTCAAACTGCAATCTGCACTTAAGCTAATGATTAGGTTTAAAAAGTGGGAGAAGGTTTAAGGGTTACTGATTGATTGAAGTTCCTAACACAGTTGTAGGGATGGTGTAAAACAAGTGAAAGTAAGGAATCGTGTTCTTAGGTGCAAATACTCCCAAAGTGTGTATTTACTGTGTTTGTAAGAGTGGATACTCATCAGAACTTCCTTATCTTTACTGATTAAAATTCACCATGGTAGTGACTACTGGCCAAACCTTATCACCTTATATTCCACTTGGATGTTGTTATGGTTCCTCTTTGCCCAGAAGGTAAACCAGGCATTATGGCATATAATGGCCTTCCTGCCTGGACCCCAGGATGCTTTCAGCCAAAGCAATTATTGTTGAAATAATTGATTATTCACTCAGTGTAATATAAAATGTTGTTAGCTTCGGCTCAAGGATCTGTATTTTGGGTCAAAGGCAGCTGGTCCTCTTAGTGCAAACAAGGCCCCCTTCGTGTTGATGAGTTTTCCAACAGGTATTCATAGATTTTCTAAGATAGAGTACAAAATAAATAAATAAAAGCATCAAATGTGAATTCTTGTTCCACTGCCTGAATCCTGCTCCATGTTTAATGAACTATGAATATAAAGTAGGACTATAATAAGGAATGAAAGGAATGAAGAAAGAAACCCTAATCTCAAAGTTGGGGTGCTGGACCAATTTTATACTTAAACATCTTTGTCTCTTTGGTGTGTGTAGATTCTTTTCTTCCTGCCTCCTTCCCTCCCTCCTTCCCTTTCCTTCCTTCATTCTTTCCTTCTTGGCCTGGGACATCTTCTCACCCCCTGCACCAATTTTAAGCATATTTGTGTTGTCACTTTTCTGACTTCATTCTCATACTGTAAAACCTTAAATTCATTTCTCCACTGAAAATATTTCTGCAATAGTTTAAATGATAGAATAGATGTGCCTTTTAAAATTATGTCCTTTTATCTCAAAAAGGATTTTAGGTGAATCATGATCTCTTATATTCTAAGAAAAGGCTACTCAATTTTATCTTGGCATTTCAAGGAATATCTTGGATTTTCCTTTCCTTTTTTTTTTTTTTTTTTTAATTTCAACCTATTGATTTTCATGGACATAAATATAGACCAGTTTGATACCTTTAGTTCATCGTACTGAGAAGTTATCAGAATAGCATTGAACATTAGGTTTCCCATGTCAGTTTTGAACTCAAGACATCAAAGTTATCACCAAAGTGTAATCAATTGAGTTAACCCAGGCAGGGAAAAGGCAAAATTGACCTTTACTAATTGCCCAAGCTATGTCAGGAATTGCATGATGGCAGTGTTTTACAGAGTGTGTTTCATGACCCATGAGTGACTCTGTTTAAAAATGGTTCATGGAAGTTAAATTTGAAAAACGCTACATAATCCCAGTTTTAGAGATTAGTAATGCACATTAGTTGACCTAAGTCAGCATAAAGCAAGTAAATAGTTTTTGGCTTAGTATTTGTATCAAATAAATTTAGTGAAAACATTGTGGTCTGTATTCCACTATTAACATTCTGTTGAACGTGTTGAGAAAAAAAATGAACAAGGCTATCTTCACCACGCACTGATCACTAGCTCTCCCCTACCTAGAAAAGCAGGCATTATTTTCTCTATTTTACAGAGAAGAAACCGAGGTTGAGATATTACTTCATAATTTAGAGAGCTGATCAGGCCTTTTCTCATGAGCCTGAAGCAAGAACAGAATGAACAAGGACTGCCTTCTGCTGCCGGAGAGCTTCTTACTAGTCTAACGAGCAATCGCTGTTCTTTAGATTTATAGAATCATTCTCGACCATTTTTATAACCTTCAACATTACTTTAAACTAGTTATTATAAACTATCTTATTACTGAAATTTATGAAAACAGTCAAGATTAATTTTTAAAGTATGGCATTATCAGTTTTATTTTCCCAAAAGAAATCGTAACTTTTCTGTGACTTGGAAAAAAAAAAAGTGTGGGATAAAATGTCCCGAATTCAAAAGAGTTAATAAAACAAAATTAGTCCTATAAATACCATACTAATGCAATCTTAACGTGCTAGGTTTTGTTTTGTTTTGTTTTTGGCCCCTTTTTCTCTTGAACCTCGGGTAAGCACAGTGGACGAACTCAAGATTTTAATTACAGTGTCTTTTTAACCCATTGATTCTAGTGGAAACATTTTGAAATTCAAAAAAATATATACTTTGCTCCAGAAAGGGACTAGTTTTATAGAGAAATAGATTAGTTTTTTAAAGTAAGAAAGCTTTGTGGTGCCTCAGTGGCTCAATTGGTTGAGTGTCTGACTCTTGATTTCGGCTCAGGTCATGATCCCAGGGTCATGAGATTGAGCCCTGCACTGGATTCTGTGTTGAGTGTGGATCTTGCTTTGGATTCTCTCTCTCTCATTCTCTCTCTCTCTCTCTCTGACCCTGTCCCCCTACCACTCTCTACAAAAAAAAAACAAAACAAAAACAAACAAACAAAAAAAATTAATAAATAAATAAAGGCACATTTTGAAAGTTAGTAATCCCATTTTCCATAACATAAACACTCCTAAAAACTCCTTTAACAAAAATGAGTCTTTCAGTTACGATTTTTCTTTTCCCTAACTCTGGTTGAATTTATACTGAAAGGTAGTGGTGGGCTTTTCTATTTAATTATTTTTTTTACATGACAGCATTCTTGAACACTTGTGAACCGGAATAGCATCTGTTTCTGGTTGAGTCTGAGTCTGAAGTCTAGGGCACTGAGAAATGACCGGCTCCTGAAAACCCGTGGCGGCTGAAGTGGCCTCTCCTCTTCACTGATTGAGTTCTGTTGACAAGAGTAGCATTTTCTAGGGAAGAATTAGACAACCCAGAGGGAAGTAACTCACACATCTAAACCCTGAGGTGACAGGGATCCTTCCTGGAGGCAGTTTTACCAGAAGAAGGAGTTGGGGGGCTGGGGGAGAGGACAGGAGCCCCTCCCTGAGGGGATGCACACCTCATCTAAGAACTACCCCTGATTTGCCTATGCCCCCAGCTACAACCTGCTGCTTTCTATTCAGGGTCACAGATCAGAAAGTCCCAGAGTCACCGTGACTCTCTTGTCCTCACCACTCGTGTCCAGTTCCCTACCACGTCCAGTGTCCTCCTGTTTTCCCTTATGGTCATCTGTGCCGATGTTTCCCCCCTCTACCAGCCTCTTCACATCCGGGGACATTCCCGTTCTGATTTCTGCAGTGTCCTATATGCTGGGCTTCCTGAATCTGTGCTCACCCCCATCTGTCTGCCACTGAATCAGAATGATCTCTTCCAAATGTAATGGTGACCACCTTCCTCACTGATTAAAACCTTTAGGGACACCTGGGTGGCTCAGTCTAAGCATCTGACTTTGACTCAGGTCATGATCTTGCAGTCATGAGTTCGAGCCCTGTGTTGGGTTCTGTTCTGACAGCTCAGAGCTTGGAGCCTGCTACAGATTCTGTGTCTCATTCTCTCTCTCTCTCTCTCTCTCTCTCTCTCTCTCTCTCTCTCTCTGCCCCTCCCCCCACTCATGCTCTATCTCCCTCTCTTTCAAAAAATAATAAATAAACATAAGAAAAAACCCAACCTTTAAACTACATTCCATTGATCCTTAAAAAAAAAAAAAGACCTATATCCCTGCTATGGCCTCCTGAGAATTGCATCATCTTACTCTTACCAACATTTCTGCCTTACCTGCACATGCCCACAGGTTCCAAGGTCTTCGTGAGTCCTGGGGGCCCTTCCGGTGGGTTAGGCTGGCTCCGTAACTCAGGAGTGGTAGTGTTTTTCATCATCCTCTTTCATGGAAAACGGCATCCCACATCCTTGATCACAGTTATCACCACTTGGCCTCCTGACATTCCATTTACATTGAGCATCGAGCCCACTGCTACAAACACGTTAAAGAATTCACTGTTTCACAGGCCAGGTGCGGGCATTTCACTTGCTCATGACGTGGCCTCACCAAAGACTATCATTTACTGGACTTTGAATAAACCAATGAAGGAAAAAAACACTCCTGGGAATCCAATTTTTACGTACTTCTCATGATACCACACTCTGTTTAATGCTTAAGGCAAATGTAGAACGTGCCAACTTTAAGGTAAAATCAACACATACAGAGAAGAACATGATACATAATTCTTCAATCCAATTTCACTGTTATTATTAAATATGCTACTCTGATCAGTTAGGAATATTCTATACAGGAAGAGGACCTCCACGAGGCAAAATGAACACCACTCTTGACTGCAGCAAATCAGTTTAAGGTTATGATCTCACTGATGCTTTTCATGCTGGATTAGTAGAGCTTAGCTTGGTTTCTAATATGCTCGGTGCAAAATAACCTGATTCAGAATTGTTAATGTGCTCTTAAATGTCATAGCTACGCTTTTAATCACATGAAGGAAATAAAAATTATCCTTTTCTCTGTCTCTCCCTCTCTTGGTTTTGAATAGTCTGCTTCCCTTCCAGGTTTTTCAAAATTTAGTGTTGATGGAGAAAGCCCTTGCATGTGTAATGAAAACAGTCCAGAGTGGGCCAGCTTTGTACGCGGTACACGCCCTATCAGGCTTCAGGGTCCAGTGGAAGAGGGAATTGCTGGAGTGACCGAGGACACATGCTGGTGCAGGTGAACAGGCTTTCGTGCTGAGTTTAATGTCTGTCTGACGGACACGGGAGGAAGAATGCAGCAAAGAAAACCCATAGCGATAGCGCTGCCGTTATAAGCCGGAGGGAGAGAAAGCACCTAGAAAATTATCTTTGGAAGAAGTAGCTGAACCTAGAGACTGTCGTTGGTTTTTATTTTTAAAATATGAACTTATCGTGTGCTTTACTTTCTGACTTTATGAGACGCCGCCGGTAGCCAGCTGGGCTGTCCAGGGAGCAGAGCAGGCAGAGTGAGAAGGGGAGGGGCTGCCTTGCTCTTTAAAAGAATGTGAACTTGATGTTTTAAAAGCTATTCCTACAGAAACGGCTGAAAAGAAGAACTTCCTAGCTGGGTTTTTCCATCCTTCCAACTGAAGTATAATTCAAATGGGCTATTGCATTACGGCCGTGGGTTTGGATGTGAAAAGCACTTTAGTGCACTCGTGAGAAAATTGTTCAAATGGTGGCTATCTAGTTCCACTTTAAAATTTAATACTTCTGAGCATTCTTGGTGGTCATGGAATGAACCTGCATCGTTAAGATATACAGCTACGCCTGGCACCTCGGAAAACAACCTTCCCCCTCCCCCTCCCGCCCCCCACTGAAATTGACTGTGATTCCCAAAGGGAAGTGAATGTCCGGATACTGATGCTCTCCTGGCAATGGGGGCCTGACCGCACCAATCTTCTGGAGAGTCCTGATGACGCACAGCCTGAAAAGACCCACCCAGTGCCTTCCCTGTCCCCTCCCCACTGCTGAACCTTAAGCAGTGTCAGTGGATAAGGCTCCTGAAGACAGGATCTTGGCTTTAGTTGGGTCTTACTTAAGGAACACTGAAGCCAAAACAAAGGACTAAAAACCTTACGGTTAGGATATGCATGAAATTTTAGTGAAGGGTTTTTCCAGGTCTTTCAAAAGCAGAAACAGAGAAGTCAAATCTCTGACTTTGAAAGGGAGGGGCACACACAGGCCTAGTTAAGTATGGTCACGTGGTTAATCTCTTAAGACAAAGAAAAATAACGTTTAAAACAATAGATGTTAGATCCTCTGCCTTCTAAGATGTAGCATTAAAATCAGTTCAAAACAGCATTAAAATACAATACCTGGCCATTTAATGCCAATACTGGAAACGATGGAAACAGTAATTTTATAATTGAATTATTCAGGTTTCTTCCAGACATTCTATAATGCATAAGAATGCGGCCCAGAGAAGTATTGTGACCAGCACTGCTCTGGGTATTAAATCAAGCAGCCTGGAGATGAGGGGGTGACATCAGGAAGGAGGAGCAAAGGAACATCAGCCAGTAGAAAATCCATAGGGAGGAAGAGATTTGTCAACCTCTGGGATGGTCACTATTCACTTTGAAGTTGTCTGCAAACTAAAATGTCACCATCAGGCCAAACTGTTTGAAAAAGTCTGGGAGTATTTTAAAAGCATGAGTGTACCTTGAAAGTTTCTGATCACAAGCAAAAACAAAACAAAACGAGATCTAGATCGATCTATCTATCTATCTATCTGGAGACAGAGACTAACTCTTCATGGTGATAAAGGTCAGCCAGGCTTACTAACATGATCATTTTACAGTCCATACAAATAGTTGTTATGTTGTATACCTGAAACTAGCATAATGTTCCATGTTGATGGAATTTCAATAAAATTTGTTTTAGTAAGTGCACAAAATGAAGAGTGTAAGAGGATCTAAGAGAAGACATAAAAAGGGGTGTAGTCACAAAAAATACGAACAGGCCTTGAGCCAGTTTCATCTGGGATGTGAAATGACAGCATGGCCTCTGTATTACAGGATTTTCAGGGGCATGGCCACGTAGGTGGACCCAGGTTGTAGAACTGTATTTGTGGAGCACCAGATAAAGGAGATCACCACATATGTTGCCAGACCCAGGGCCCAGATGTTTCCAAGAAGTGAGCTTAGTTTTGAGAGTTTATCAAAGAGCTATTTCAAGAAATCAGAATTCTATAGATCCAGCTATCAATTCACTTAGACTTTGGTCTGTTTCTCTTTCATGATGAAATACTACCCTCATGTTCAGAAACTAATCCAAACTGAATTTTGGTCTCCACGTTCTCTTATGTAAAATGACAAGATCAAACTCTTTCAGGGAGAGCAGATCGTTTTCAATTTCTGTACCTACTGCAATCAGTCAGTGGTGGTTGCATGAAGTACTGTGTTGGAAATGATGATAGCACTGCCCTCGGGCTCTGAAGAAAAAATTGTGGATTGATTCTAAGTATGTGGCACCACGGGCAGAACAATGGAGAAGGGGAGAGGGAAGAACGCTATATATTTGCCATTGTGGACTGGATAACCTATTAAAGCGTTCCTTTTCAATCCGAGTGTCTGTGGTTTATCACTTAAAAAAAATCACTTGCTTTTATGGTCTCTGATTTATCAAGTCACCTGAAAAAATTAAGTAAAATATATCCCGCAAAAATAGTTGGAGATTTTAGTTAATATCTCTTTCTTAATTAGGATATAAGTTAGGGTGTTATTTCAAAGAGATTTAAAAAATACAGTGGCTTTAGTTTCTTTTTCCTCCAAATAATAGTCCACAGATGACTCATCCCAGCCTGGCAGAGATACTCAATCCGCGGGCCAGCCAGGGATCCAAGATCATTTTCTATTGCCGTCCCTCAGTTCCCAAAGGGTGTTGTACTCCAGTGCATGATCGGAAATGGCTCCCAAACCGCATCCGTGGAAATGGGAAGAAAGAAAATGTGGAGGCTAAGTTACATCCTTTTGAGAGGTGGTATGCAAATCATGGACATTGCTCCCTATGACTTTCTGCTGATGAGGCAGGCCTTAGCTGTATTGCCACACCTGGAGAAAAGGAGAGCTAGGGAAAAATTAGTTTCTAACCGGGTGGCCATTTACCTAGCAACACTTGAGAATGTTGAGCCGTTAATGATATGAAAGAATAGTACAGGCGTCTTTTTGCTCCAGTCTTGTGCTAGATTAACATGGACACTGGCCTTGAAAGCCACTGTTGCGAGAATTTGTTGTAAATGTTCCATAGCCCAGATAGGTGTCTACTTGGAGTTCCAGAAAGTTCTAACATTATGTAAAGCGAGAGGCTAGGACTTAGCTCTTTGTCTTCTTGGGTAGGTGGGGTTTGACAGACTCATCTGTAGCTTGAACAGCTGTTGGAGTGTGGGAGTCACTGGAACCCTGTTTAATAGAAGCACTTAGAATAGCCGAAGAAGGTAGGTTGGACGAAACTCCAGTTAGGAAAGTGTAATTAGTTTCCTTCATTTGGATTCATTCATATACTCTCTCAAAAGACCAAGTGTTTGTTTTTCTTATTTCTGGGGTGATTTCTCCTTCCCCCTTCTCTTGGACCCTTCAATGTCCATGATCAAAGACCCCTGATGTTTGGTCTTCCATTTTTATTTGTATTTTTTTTTTTGGAGTTCTGAAAGGCAATACAATTTATGGAATTATATTGCTACCAACAGGGCATGTTTAGGATTCTGGGTCAACCTGGTGGGTTCCCCTTGACTCACGTGGTCTGAAGAACATATCTGGGATGTGATGATTTGATTTTAATGTGCATTTATTTTTATTAAAGCCCAAAGTTAAGCAAGTTTTTAAAATTGTTGTGATACTTAAAGCAGTAAAGAGTAGAAAGGAACAGAATACACTTAATTGCTCATCGTCTTATAAATTTGAAAATACAGGGAAAATTGCATCCTAAAGCTTCATGCAAAAATCAACTCTAGGGTGAAATTTGGAGTGAAATAAATTTCCCAGGTTATGGGATTTTTGTGGTTGTTGTTTTCTTAAGGTGTGAGGAAATGCCTGACCTGCTCTCCCAGTCACATACATTCTAGGACTGATAAGGTGCACATCCAGTGGGTGAGGTCGTTCTGTGATTTCACGGGCACTATCAGGAATGCACCTGGGAATCCAGATGCTTTCAAAATGGTTCCGTAATTACACCAACAATCGGGGATCAGTTAAAAAAGAGATGCTTTGAAGACAGGTAGATGGAAAATCAAATACCTAATTGCAATGATGTTTTGAATCATTCAGTGGGGGGAGAAAGCCATTTGCATCTATTACTAATCAAATCATATTTAATTATATATTTAAAAAGAAAAGCGGGCGCTTTGGATGCAGTGTGAAAGGAAAGGCATTCGTGTTTTTGTGCAGCACTTCCATTCTGAGGGCTTATCTCTTTATACGAATGCAATTAGTTTGATTTTATATTTATATGAAAGTTGGAAATGTTATAGCATAACAAAGTAAGAGACTATGCATCTAAATGAACGACATAAATATTCAACGAGCAACTGAAAAAGATAGTTTATTTCTCATGGTAGTAGTATTAAAATAAAAATGAGACCCATACGGGAGTAAATAGAAAAGTGTCTGTCTCCTAATGGTTTTCATAGCAGGAATCATTCACTTTTGTACTCAGCATAAAGTATGTATTAAGTACTAGTTTTGATGGGGCTGTGGTAGGCTCAACATTGGCTCCCGTGGGAGTCTACAGTCCTACAAGTTCAGCACCATCCAATACACCATTATCAGCTGGCAAATAAGCTAAGAGGAGCTCTAGTTCTTTATTTACACTCTACGTATTATTTAATAAATTGCAAGTCTTGGTGAAAATCCATGGTGCTTTGCGTAGAGGGTAGTGGATTGGTTGGGAGTGCATGGCCTACATTTGCTCAACAAATGCAATTACTTTTCCTTTGTTTTCCAGACCTGAACCAAAATTGTTTTTTAGGCCTTTATTTTGCATGACTGAGTTATTGTCTCCGTTTCTGCTGGGACATCCAGTCTAATTCCCATTCAACAGCAACGACAACACGAAACTGCTTCTGTTTCCCGCTGCTCTAGGAGCTCTCTCTTTTCTAGTAGATGCAATTTTGAAGGTTCAACTTTCTTTCTTTCTTTCAACTTACTTACTTACTTACTTTCAAAATCACTTTTATCTGAATCACCTGCTTAGAGCTTGCACTCTAGATGAGACTTTTTTTTCCTCCATTTCTTATATTGAACTCGGTTCATTTTGTAACAGCCATCGAATACAATGTATCTAAATATATATATATAGAGAGAGAGACACATTGTATATAGACACGCACACATTATATATATATATATATATATGGACACTATATATATAGAGACACATTATATATATATAGACACTATATATATATATATATATATTTACCTCTAGAGAAACAGTAATGAATGACACTGGCATTATTTGAGAGATCATAGTCTATTAAGGATCTGAGAACAATTCCATCCAACTAGAGCAGGGTGTAGGGGTACAGCTGAAAAAATGAAGACAAAGATGTGGGCTAATATATATGATGAAACGTTTTTTACAATACATTTTCTAAACCATATTTTTTTTCTAACAGTCATTTACAAATTTAAAGGAGGATGGTAATATTTACAGGTGTCTGTTTTAGAAGGTGCACTGCCCTGGCAATATGGAAAATGAATCAGAGAAAAGAGCTGTCGTGAGGCTTGTGTCACTGATCACGTGACACATGTGACAGCCTGGACTGAGGGAGCAGTCCTGGGGATGGAACCCTAGAGACACGATGAAGGACTGGCTGGTAAAGTTGTAGCTTGGCAGCTGGGTGTGTTGGAACGGAGACACAAGGAAATGGCAGCTTGGATGGTGCCATTTTGAAACTTGTGCGGGGGTGCATTCCTACGTTGTATTTTAGGTGACTGTGAAATGTATACATGGACAGGCCTTAAAGAAATTTGAATATATGAGTGTGTAGCTCGAGTATGATGTTTGGCCAAAAAAGGTAGACACGTGTGCAGTACAAGCAATGATATGTACCCCATGAGGATGGATGGGATCATGTTGTAGATACCAGCTGTAGGAGAAGTCAGGGACTTCAGAAGCTGAAGGACATTCACTGAATTTGAGTTGCAGAAGGTCTCAGATGAGCTACAGAATAAGGTGGGGGAGACCGGTTATGGGGAGTCAGGGGTGAGAAAATGGGGATGGCAGGTAAAGAGGCCTCAGTAGCCTCACTGTGAGCAGAAGGCAAGCAAGATGGCCATCAGAAGCAACGCAGGCTTGAATGTTTCAAGAAATGTTTTAAGAAGGGATGACTGCCAATAGATTAGGTGGTGGGGAAGAGACAAGAAGTTACAAAAGAAAGTAGAGGGTGTACCTGATATGATACACTTCCTATGAAGTGTACCCTGTGTGGTCCATACATGATGAAATTTCCACCAGCGGGATGGAGAACATTTCTGTCTTGAAACACGTTTCAGAGACAAATGCATTTTTCGGTGAGTGACTGAAAACATGAGGAATTTCCTATCTGATGACATCAAGGTTCATGGAAAAAAATAGAGAACATATTTCATGACACAGTTGAGAACTCTAAAAATGTCCTTCTACCCTCAGCCATGGACCACACACCCGCGTCATCTGTCCCCAGAGGTTTTTCTGCCCTTAGCAACAGTCTGTTTATAAGAATCTTATCTCTGTGCTATGAGGCTCCTGGGTGGCTCAATCTGTTGTGCATCAGACTCTTGGTTTTGACTTGGGTCATCATCTCACAGTTCATGAGTTTGAGCCCCACATCGGACTCTGCACTGACAGTGCAGAGCCTGCTTGGGATTCATTCGCTCTCTCTCTCTCTCTCTCAAAATAAATAAATTAAAAATAAATAAAACCCTATCTCTGTGCCAGATTTTTATATATGTGGGTTGTTTCCTATTTTTAAGGTCCACCTGCCATTTATTTTGGAAAAAAAAAATCCCTTGAAAGATAAGTACTAAGTCTCCTCCATCCCATTTTCAAAGCTTTCCTAATATTTAGTGTTTTGGTTAATCAGTGCATAAATTCACATTTCATTAACTGAGGATTCCATATTGGGGGACCATAAAATGATTGAAGAATACATATTTATTAAGAGCTTCCCTGCTGTTAGAAACTGTTAAGTCAGAGTAGAATGAGTATTTTATTTTGTATTGACAAGAGACCATGAAGTAACTATAATTTTTCTCTTATTTTACAGTTAATAAAACTCAAACTCTGTTGCCCAGGTTCACATAGCTATTACTTGCAAATATGATTTAACAAAAGTCTATTTGATTTTAAAACCTATGCCATGTTCCGTCTTAGGAGGGATTTTATATACATATTTTTATACATATTTTATATATATATTTTATATACATACCACACATGTGCAGTTTAAATGCATATATGCATTCAGATATCATGTGTATAATGAATAAACAGTAAAATACATTATACCTATGCCTATAAAAAATGGAAAATTATAATTTTATACTTTTCCATCTTTTTAAACTTAAACATAAGTGGAAAGTTGAAGACCAATGTGATATTTCTAAGAAATGGAGTTTCTCTAATATTATAATAATAAATCCATATCCAAGAAGGAGTTTTATTTTATTTTATTTTGTGTTTTTTAATGTTTGTTTTTGAGAGAGAGAGCAAGCCGGGGAGGGGCAGAGAGAGAGAGAGAGAGAGAGATTCCCAAGCAGGCTCCATGCTTTCAGGAGACAGCTCAAACTCACAAACCATAAGATCATGACCTGAGCCGAAGTCGGTCATTTAATTGACTGAGCCACACAGGCGCCCCCAAGAATGCGTCTTAATGGATACATTGTAATGCACTCTGGTTTAAAGTTGGCATAGAACATATGAGTACATCTAACCAAGTGCAGTTAAAGTATATTCTTCTATTTCTAGATAGAGATTTGTGTATTTGTGTTTTTTTAGTTGGCTTTTTTCTCTTATCACCATAGGATAACAATGGAATAGAATATGTATTAGCAAAAATTGAAGATAATTTTTGTGTCAAATGATAAGAAAAAATAAGTTACACAAGTGTTAAACATTTGTAACTAGTACAACTATGATTACTAGGGCTAACAATGGTTTTTAAAAGAATTTGATTCAGTAACAACTGGATAGCCATATGCGCCCTCCATCAAAAAAAATTTAGACATTGATCTTCTACTTTTCATAAAATTAGTTCAAAATGGACCATAGGCCTAAATGTAAAATGTGAAACTTTTAAACTTCTAAAGGATAACATAAGAGAAAATCTAGGTGACCTTGGGTTTGGCAATGACTTTTTAGATAAAATACCGGAAGCACAATCCATGAAATAAAATAATTGAAAAATTGGACTTCATTTTAAGTTAAAATTCTCCTCTGTAGAAGACAGTGTTAAGACAACGAAAACATGAACCACGGACTGGGAGCACTATTTGCAAAACATATTTCTAATAAATAGCTATGTTCCAGGGGCGCCTGGAGGGCTCAGTTGGTTGGGCATCCAAGGTCGACTCAGGTCATGACCTCACATTCGTGGGTTTAAGCCCCACGTTGGACTCTGTGCTGACAGCTCAGAGCCTGGAGCCTGCTTCGGACTCTCTGTCTCCAGCTCTCTCTGCCCCTCCCCCACTCACGCGCGCATGCGTGCTCGCTCTCAAAATAAACATAATAAAGAGCTATGTTCCCGATGTACAAAAAACTCTTAAAATGCCACTCTAAGAAAATAAACAACCTAATTTAAAAATGGGCAAAATATCAGGTGGCTCGTCAAAACAGATACATAGGTGGTGACTAAACGTATGAAAAGAGGTTCCACATGATATTTCATTAGCGATTTGCAATCACAACGCCTATTAGAACGGCTGAAGTTCAAAGTAGGACAGCAGAGTCCGGCGAGGGTGTGAAGCAACAGGAACTCGCATTCAGTGCCATTGGGAACACAAAACACTACGGCCACTTGGGAAGACAGTTTGGTGGCTGTTTTTTGTTTTTGTGTTTTTGTTTGTTGGTTGCTTTGTTTTTTACAGAGCTAAACAGAATATTGCCATCCAATCCAGCAATCTTAGATATTTCCACAAGTAAGTTTACAATGTACAGTCACACAGATACCTGCACACGCATGTTTATAGCAAATTTATTCACAATTGTCAAAAGTTGGAAGCAACCAAAGATGATGTTTAGTAGGCAAAAGGATAAACCCGGTGTGCTGTGGGCAGACAATGGACTAGCCTTCAGCAATAAAAAGGAATGAAGTATCAAGCCATGTAAAGACATTGAAGAACTTTAAATACGTTTTATTAAGTGGACGAGGCCAATATGCAAAGGCTCCAAACTGTGTGATTCCAACTGTATCACATTGTGGAAAAGACAAAGCTATGGAGATGGTAAAAAAAAGCAGTGGAACAATTCTACCTGACGCTGTAATGGCGGATACAGGACATCATGCATTTGGCAAAGCATCTAGAATGGTGGGGCACAGACTGAACTCTCAGATAAACTGTGAACTTGAGTTTGCAATCAAGCATCAGTATTGACTCATCAATTGTAAGAGATATGCAGGATGCTAACAACCGCAGTAACGGCGTGAAGGCCAGACTCTGGGGTGCAAACTCTGTATTTTCTGCTTAATTCTTCTGTAAACCTTAATCTGTTCTAAAAACAGCCCAGTCGTTTTTCAAAAGTGGGTTACAAATTGTGAATATTCTATGATTACAGCTCTGTGGAGGCAGGTGCGCTGAAAACATGCTAGAGCAATATGCAAGTATGATGATATACTAGTGTTAGGGTTGTAGAAATATGCATGACTCTGTCTTTTCTTGTTGATATTTAGTAATATGGTCGTGTTACAGCTAATATTTTAAAATATCTATAGCTACCAAATGTTTACCTTGTGCTCATCTTTTCTCGTGACTATCCATTGAATGATTTCTAACAGAAACAATTATTTACTTGTTCCTAATTGACTCAAACTATCTTCTACCCTCCCAAAAACCATTGATATATAATGACTTATATTTATCCCCACCAACTTGTCTTGGATAATACACATAAAACACTGGACAAAAAAGACACCATCCTTTTTTCTTTTGATTTAGAGTGTCATTCTTAAAAAAGTGACGACAGTATTTAAGAGTGAGTTTTGTAGAACTGATGAGCAGGCAAATCAACTTCTCCTTTTCTTGCTCTTTCTTATTAACTGTATGGAGTACTTTCTATCCCCGTGTTCCTCAAACTGCAAGATTTTTAATGGTTATTCTTCTGGAAAGAAAATTAAAATTTAAAAACAAGTTTAGAAACACCAATTTTCTTGTTGGAGAGTGACAGTTTATATTAATATGTAATGGCTCCATGGGGCTTTGTTTATCCTAATATTTCCCCTCAAAACCTAGTTGAATTTGAGTCTCTTTTCCACAAATGGTGTTGTGGTATCTTTTTCTTCAGAAACAGAGTTTGAGAAAGATTTAGAACTAAATGTTGCAAGGATTTGAATTCTCTGTAGCAATTCCTTGCCAAAGTCGTGAGTCCATTACCCAGAAAAGAGTATGGATCTCACTTGGTGAGAACTAGGGAAGGCCTCATTCTACACACGGGCAAGCCACTTGCTGGCACCATATTTGTTTCATGTGGTAATGTGGCGAGGTCGGTAGGAAGTTGTGTCCACATCCAGTTGGTCACCCAGGCTTGGCAACATTAATCCTACAAAAACAGATGCGACCCAACTACAGGTAAAGAGTCTCCAGCTCACTGTTGGCATTTTATATTGCTAGCGAGGCAGTGTGTCAGGATTTATTGAGAACTCTGCTAATATTTGTCAAGCCAGGTGATATGAAAGCGATTTCTTGTGTGGCACCTTGATCCCAGGGCACCCCACTTGGAAGAGCAGGAGTTCAAGCAACCCATGTGAAATAAGTAAACATGCTTTGACATAAACAAGAAGAATTGCAAAATCAGTGCCAAAAGTCTTTGTTATAACTGCGTAAGGGAAATCTCATCAACATCCCGTCATGGCAGATGAAGGAACGGGGAGGAGGGAACTCAATGGATGTATTGTACGTCACAGGCTGGCTAGTGGCAGAACTGGGGCCTGACGTCTGGGTCCCTAGGTGAGCGGTCAGAAATACTTCCTAATTTCATGAAGTCGTAGCCCAGTCTTCAGCATTGGCTCATTTTAAAAATCAGTTGGTTGAGAATCAATTCCCATAACTCTCCACTCTACTGATAGTATTTTTTGATAATATGAATATGTTCTAAGTGTCTCAAACAGTTGAATTTGTGGAAAATTTAAGTAACCTGAAGCTTTTGAAGACTCGTAGCTCTTCATGTTTCCAATTCCCAGGACCCTTTATCTATCCTAGTGATGCCATGTGACCCAGGACCTGAACCTGTTTATCTTAGGGTCTCATCCAATTAAAGGCAAAAGAGCATGACGGTTAAGAGCCAGACTACCTGTGTTATTGCATTTGGGGCAAGTCCTTACCTCTGTTTGCCTGAGTTTCAACATCTGTAAAATGGGAAGAAAAACAACTTAGATGACCAGGCTAGCAAGATTGCATGAGGTGAATTGACAACGCTTAGTATTGGCACAAGTTAGAGGCTTGATAAATGCCAGCAATTAAAATGATCGCATACTTTTTTCAACGTGGGCAAGTGTTTCCTGAACTTTTGATGGTTTTTATTTGCTTTTCCTTGGCACCTCTAAATCTGTATTTTCTCCTTTAAAGATACTTATTATCTTTAATTAAAATAATCTTTTTCCATTTCTGCCCATCCCATTTGATTTTGTGATTTTTGTGTCGGATCATACCTTATTCTCCTTCGTATGACCAGAACCTACCATACTGTCTGACATGTGGTGTCAGACAATTACTTTCCTTCAATCTCTACTGATGACTTGAGTGGTGCCTGTGGTGTTTCACCTCCCACCATAACCTCCAATATTCATACATGCCTACAACTCATATAGGGCACACAGTTAATAGCACATGGAAATAACCTTGGGAAAGCATGCTAGAAGTGTTCAGGTAGATCTCCCTCCCGCTCCCCTGCCTCAAATTCTAACATCATTGAAAGAAAAAGTGGTTTATCTGTCTTTTCCGCAGAATGACGTGTGATATTTGCTCTTCTGATCCTTGATCAAGGAACATCTTTCCATTTCTTTCAGCAGTGTTTTATAGTTTCAGATTGTCAGTGGGGCTCTTTTCATAATTTCTTTCTAAGGCTTCATTGGCGTATAGAAATGCAATAGGTTTCTGTACATCGATTGTGTATCCTGTGACTTTGCTGGATTCGTTTATCAGTTCTAACAGTTATTGGGTGGAGTTTTTGAGTTTTCTATAGATAGTATCATGTCATCTGCAAATAGTGAAAGTTTTCCTTCTTCCTTATAGATTTGGATGCCTTTTATTTCTTGTTGTTGTCTGATTGCTAGGGTAGGGCTTGCACTACTATGTTGAATAAAAGTGATGAGAGTGGACAGCCCTGTCATGTTCCTGACCTTAGGGGTAAAGCTCACAGTTGATCCCCACTGAGGATGCTATTAGCTCTGGGCTTTTCATGGGCCTTTTTTTTACATGGACTCATAGTCCCCCTAAACCTACTTTGTTGAGGACTTTTATCATGAATGAATGTTGTACTTTCTCAAATGCTTTTTCTGTACATATAGAAATGATCATATGGTTCTTCTCATTTCTCCTATCAATGTAATGCATCTTGTTGGTTGATTTGCAAATATTGAACTACCCTTGCAACCCAGGGATAAATCCTACTGATTGCCATGAATGACTTTTTTTAACATATTGTCGAATCTCATTTGCTAGTATTTTGTTACAGAATTTTGCATCTATGTTCATCAGGGAAATGGCCTGTAGTTCTCATTTTTGGTGGTGTCTACATCTGACTTTGGTATCAGGGTAATGCTGGTCTCATAGAATAAATTTGGAAGTTTTCCTTCCTTTTGTATTTTTGGGAAGAGTTTGAGAAGAATAGGTATTAACTCTTCTTTAAATATGTGGTAGAATTGCCCTGTGAAGCCATCTGGCCCTGGACTTCTATTTTTTTTGTTTGCTTGTTTGTTTTCTGTTTCTGTTTTTTTGCTTTGTTTTGATATTTTTGATTACCGATTCAGTGGCTTTGCTGGTTATCAGTCTGTTTAGGTGTTCCATTTCTTCCTGTTTCGGTTTTGGTAGTTTGTATGTTTCTAGAAATTTATCTGTTTCTTCCACGTTGTCCAATTTGTTGGCATATAATTTCATAATGTTCTCTTATAACTGTATTTCTATCGTGTTGGTTATTTTTTCTCCTCTTTCATTCATGATTTTATTTATTTGAGACCTTTCTTTTTTTCTTGATAAGTCTAACTAGGGGTTTATGAATTTTATTGATTTTTTTTAAAAGAACCAGTTTATTTCATTTCATTGATCAGTTCTATTATATTATTTTGCTTAGTTTCTATATCATTTATTTCTGTTCTAACCTTATTATTTCCCTCCTGCTAGTTGAATGTTTGGTTTGTTGTTCTTTTTCTAGCTCCTTTAAGAGTAAGATTTGGTTGTTTGAGATTTTTCGTCTTGCACTAAGACTGTATTGCTATGTACTTCCCTCTTCAAATCATATTTGCTGCATCTCAAAGGTTTTGGACTGTTGTGTTTTCATTTTTATTTGTTTCCATGTACTTATATGTTTCTTCTTTGATATCCTGGTTAACCCACTCATTGTTTAGTAACACGTTGGATAACCTCCATGTATTTGTATTCTTTCTGTTTTCTTGTGGTTGACTTCTAGTTTTATAGCATTGTGATCAGATGCATGGATGACTTTGATCTTCTCGAATTGATTGATTCCTTTTCTGTGGCCTAATATGTGCTCTATTCTGGAGAATGTTCCACATGTACTTGAAAATAATGTATATTTTGCTTCTTTAGGATGGAATGTTCTGAATGTATCTCTTAAATCCAATTGGTTCAGTATGTCATTCAAAGCCTTGTTTCCTTGTTGATTTTCTGTATAGATGATCTATGCATTGATGTAAGTGGGTGTTAAAATTCCCTACTATTATTGTATTGTTATCAGTTTCTATATGTTTGTTATTAATGATTTTATGTATTTGGGTGCTGGCTTTCTTTTGATGTCCCTTAACATGATAGATGGTTCTCCATCCCCTCACTTTCAATCTGCAGGTGTCTTTAGATCTAAAATGAGTGTCTTGAAGGCAGCATATAGATGGGTTCTTTTTTTAATCAGTTCCGTCACCCTATGTCTTTTGATTGGCATAGGTAGTCTATCCCAAAATAACTATTGATAAATATGTGCTTATTGTCATTATTTGTGTTGTGTTTGTTTTTTTTTTTTCTGAAGATTTTCTCTGATCGTTTCTTGTCCATCATTCATGGTTTGCTGATTTTGTTTAGTGATATATTTGGATTTCTTTTTCTTTCTTATTTGCATATTTATTGCAGATATTTTCAGTTTATTTTCTCAGAGAGGAGAGAGCAGGTGAGGGGCAGAGAGAGAGGGAGTGAGAGAACAGAGGAGGGAGGTGTGGAGAGAGAGAGTCCACACTCTGAGCCATGAGCTATGAACCATGAGATCATGACCTAAGCTGAAATCGAGATTTGGGCACTTAACCCTCTGAGCCACCCAGGTGCCCCAAGTGATCTTTTATATATGGTTGCCATTAGGTTTGTGTATAACCTCTTCTGCAGATATTCAGTCTATATTAAGTCGAATGGCATTCACGTTCGAGCCCATTCTTTACTCCCTCCTCCCCACATTTTATGAATATGTTGTCATATTTTACATGCTTTTATTATGTGAATTTCTTGACAAATTTTGTTACAGAAATTGTCATTTTTCTTTCTGTTGTGGTTCCTACCTTTATACTGTTATTTTTGGTCTCTCCTCTCCACTCAGACAGTCCTCGGATATTTCCTACAGGGGTGGCTTAGTAGTCATGAGCTCCTTTAGTTTTTATTTGTCCAAGAAACTCTTTATCCCTCCTTCTATTCTGAATGTTAGCCTCGCTGGATGCCATATCCTTGGCTGCAGATTTTTCCCATTCAGCACTTTGAATAGGTCATGGCATTGCCTTCTGACCTGCAAAGTTTCTGTTGAAAACTACCCTGCTAGCCTTTTGGGTTTTCCATTGTAAGTTACTGTCTTGTTTTGTGTTGCTGCTTTTAAAATTTTTTCTTTGTCACTCTATTTTGATGATTTAATTAGAGTATTTCTTGGTATGAGTCAGCTTTTGTTGATTTTGATGGGACTTCTCTGTGCTTCCTGAATCTGGATATGTGTTTCCTTCCCCCAGATTGGGGAAGTTTTCAGCTATTATTTCTTCAAATAAAGTCTCTGCCCTTTTTACTCCTTCTGAGACTTCTGTATACAAATATTGTTATGTTGATGGAGTCACTGTGTTCCCTAAGTCTCTTCCCTGTTTGTGAAATTCGTCTCTATTCTCTTTTGTTCAGCCTGATAACTTTCCATTACTCTGCCTTCTAGATCACTACTTTTTTCCTTTTCTTCTTCCAGCCTGATGTTCATTCCATCAAGCATTTTCTCATTTTGTTTATTCAGCCCTTTATCTCTGCTGTGTTCTTACTTATGTCTGTGTTAATGGACTCATTTCTGTCTTCCACTCCTCTCTCAAAATCAGTGAGCATCCTTACGAGCATTGCTATAAATTCTCTATCAGGCATAGTATTTATAATCATTTCACTTAGACCTCTGGCTGTGGCCTTGTTCCTTTCTTTCATCTGGATACATTTCTCTGTCTTCTCATTTTGTCTGCCTCTCTGTGTCTGTTTCTGTGTGTTAAGTAAATCAACTATGTCTTCTGTTCTTGAAAGCCGTGACTTAGGAAGAAAAAGTCCTGGAGTGCCCTGCAGTGCGGTGGCCCCTGTTCACCAGAACTGGGCACTTCAGGAGAGTGTCCTATGTCTGTTGCTTATGCTCTGCTGTTGTATCTGAGCCACTTTTCCTTTCCGTGCAGTCATCTGCACTGATTCTCTGCCTGCTGTGGACTGTGCTTACTCTCTGTGATGTTAGCCAGACCCAGACAGGATGGTTCTGAGGAGACATGCCTGCAGGGGATTTGGATGCTGGGCAGTGGTGTTAGCAAAATTTGCACGGGGCCACTACTCCTATGCTGGGTCACCGAAGTGCTGTGAAGGCTGGGACCTTCACGCCTGGGGTGTGAGGCTAGGCACAGCATCCCGCAGTAGCTCGGTAGGCTGGGCCTGGTGCATGAAGGCAGCTGGGGGCACAGAACCCGGCCATGATGTGGTGTCTGGGCACAGCGTGCTTCAACAGCTGTGCACCCACTGGCTGGGCATTGGCTTTCACAAAATTTGAACTGAGTCCAGAGTTGAGCCCGGCATGCTTGGAGTCGGCTAGTCCACAGGAGAACTCATGGGCATGGCTAACTGCTCACTGGTTAGGTAACAAGTGTCTGTGTAGCCCCACCTCCCGCAGATGGCCCCGTGTTTACGCCAGGGGTAGGGGAGGAAAATGGCACCTGCCAACTCCCACATTTTTGGAGACGTCCCTCAGTGCTCTCTGAAATCAGTATGAACAGAACCCCTTGGCATTGTGTAAACTGCCATTGCTATGTTGCCTCTCCATACAGCCTGCTCTCTCTTTAAGGGCGGCAACCTGGCTATCACTTGCCCTCCTGGCCAGCCCAGTGCTGTCAGCTGATTTAAAGCTCTAGACTCCAAGGGGCGCCCAGGGGGCTCAGTCGGTTAAGCTTCCGACTTCAGCTTGGGTCATGATCTCAGGGCTTGTGGGTGTGAACCCCACGTCGGGCTCTGCACTGATAATTCAGAGCCTGCTTCGGATTCTGTGTCT
Organism: Panthera tigris; assembly: GCF_018350195.1. NCBI lineage: Eukaryota > Metazoa > Chordata > Mammalia > Carnivora > Felidae > Panthera > Panthera tigris. Next base: position 4,374,642 of record NC_056663.1, on the reverse strand, counting down.
CCCTGTCTCTGTGCCCCTCCCCCACCCGCACTCTGTGTCTCTCTCTCAAAATAAATAAACACAATAAAAATTAAAGTTCTAGGCTCCAAGTCCCACTGTTTTCACAAACTCATGGAATTCACCCCCTCTGGTTGTTAAAGTCTTGCCCTCGTGAGCTCCCTGGTGCAAGGGCCCATTTCCCTGCCCTCTCTGTGCACACAGCTCCCGCGTGCGGGCAGCCGCTCTACGCCTTTCCGACTTTCCAGACCATTAAGATGCAGCCTCTTCTCCATATTTCATTGTGGGATTTGTTCTGACAGTGTCTGGATTGCCCCTTGGTTTATTGACTTGGATGTGGACGATATCTTGAGAATGTGGGATGGGGTGAGCTCAGGGTCCTCGTACTCTGCCATCTTCCTGACCTCCCTAAATGTGTATATTCTTAATGAAGCACACACCAAGTAATAAAAGCAACAAACGTATACAGGGGCAATGATGCCCGGAAAACACTTACAGAAAATGCAGAATGAGTACTATAATTAGGCTGGGGAATATTTTGAAGAGGTAAAATTGAAAATCCCAACCGACCCAGATTGTGAGTGACTTGGGGTTCCAGGGGAAGGAGTTTAATGGTACTCAGTAGAAAACATGAAGTTACTGGAGAGGCTTGGGCAGGAAATTGATAGAAGTCTAACATTTAGAACTTAGAAACTTGGGTATAGAGTAGATTGGAGATGTGCCACTAAGCTGAAGGAGACAGAAGTGTTGGGTGACCGAAACACTAATTAATTAAAACTTGACCATCATCAATGACCAAGAAATGGAGAACGTGAGATAAAAGTTCAAAAGCTGACAGTAGCATCTATGGATAATATCCGCTAAATGGATTTGGATGATGCGAGAGTAAGAATGAAACCCAAGAAATGTTTAGAATCCCACTGGGCAAACCAGGAGGGGGGATAGTGCCAAGTGTGTTACTTCTGACCCCTGTGGCATCTGCAGGCAACACCTGAAAGGTGGTCATCGTTAGAATGGTGGGAACAGGAAACTAGCTCTGAGGTTTGGGCGCTCCTGGCCTGTCTTTGCAGCCCATATCCCGAGGCGGAAGTTGACCCAGAAAAGAGAGTGAGTTTGAGAAAAATATTTCACAGTCTATTTTAGAGTCCTAGCTATTTCAAATTTGATAAGTATAAGCCTAAACCCATTTGGGAAAGTAACCAGAATGAAAGTATCCTAAAATATTGTAGATTAAATGATGGAAGGTAAAACCTTTTTTCCCCCTAAGATCTCAAGGATTCAGGAAAGAGCAAGGTTATTTTTCCCCGTGAGTCTTCATAAGCCACATTCTCAATGACTTAATCATTCATATTTACTGTATACTTGTAGTCTGTCACCTCACCTTTTCTTAAGTCTCTTTTAACACCCTGAGCTAGTGTAATGTTAGAAAAACATGTAAAGTTTGCTAAATATCATGTTAACTCATTTCGCAAGGCTAATGAAATTGAGATTTCAGTGGTAGAAAAGTTGGGAGGGAGATATTTGCTAATATTTTTTCACATAATTTCAAACATGAGTTGTTTGGAGGCTGATTAAATATGTAATTCCATCGCGAGTGAAATGAATTTTCCATAGGCGCACTCCAAAAACATTACTGCTGATCCCTGGGCTTAGCAAAACAGATTTCCAAGTCCATTTAGTCTAAAAGTATCTCAAAAGATATATTTTACACTCACATATGCATACTGCCTTCCAGAAATATTGCATGTGAAAGCTTAACACAGTATTTAATGTCTGGTGACTTAGGTTTCTGACATACCTGGAGTGCAGAAACACTGCTAAATAATTCAAATTGCATGCTAATTCACAGAAAATCCATTTTTAGCTTCTTCCAAAGAATACAGTAAGCTAAAGGTCATTGTATAACATTTCTTAAAGGGAAAAAAAATGCCAAACATTTTTTTTGGTATCTGCCACTATTCAACATAAATTTTTAGATTGAAATATTACTTAAAAATAACGAGGAACTTTGGTAACTGATAGAGGTGCCTCTGAAAATCCTTTCTACACCCTTGCCAGCTAAGGAACCTGAAGCAGGTCACTTGTCTGATTCTCTAATGTCTTATCTGTCAAATCACTTCCCTAAACGACTTGGAAAATTAACTGGTAGGATCAATGTCATGTTCCAATCCACAGGCTGACATCAGGCAGGGGTTGCTTTTGGCTATTGCTTTGTCTTCATTCTTGACCTTCAGAGAAGACCTGGAACCTAGAGAGGCTGTAACATGTGTGGTGGATGTGGTGGAATCAGAAACTGAACTCAGAACAGAGGGATTAGACAAGTATAGGGACTATGAGCAAATTAAGGAGCGAAGTATAAGGAAAAGGCAAAGCAAATGGGGCCATCTCTAAAGGTGACAAGAGAGCCATCAGATTATTGTACCTATTGACTATGTAACAGGCTTTCAGTCCTTTTCATTTAAGATACTTGTTACCTAGTAAAAATATTTCTCAGCAGGATTGGAAATAAGAGGCAATCAACAGCTATGTTTACATTCAGTAATATAATTCAAATGAAAACCCATGACTATAGAGCATGGTATCTATCTATGAGTACCAATGTTAGAAGCAAATTGGTCCGTCAAGGTGAGTTAGTGTACTTAAGGCTTTACTCACAAAGAGAATAATGAGAAAATAAGTATTCTAAATCCTGTGTGATATGTCAATACAATGCGAAAGCCCTGTTCTCGCTGGGATCATAGACAACTCTGTTGGGTAGATGTTGCCTTGAAAGTAAGCATTGGCCTGTGGATTCAAGCCCAAGTATCTCTTCTTTCCAATTTTTCCATACCTTTGCTGAAGGATCAATACTCTGTGTAAACACAATCTGATTAAATCCTCAAGAAAGACTGAAAACAATGCAAATCAGTACAAACCTTGAGATGCTCATAAAGTAATATAGAATAATGGTCCAAGGAAAAGCCAAGGCCGCAAAATCTTCAGTGGACTCTGAAAGCTGATTTTTTAATCAGAGTAAACTAAAAACTTCTTAGATCACATCCAGTGATTCTGGAATATTAATGTCTTAACCGCACACTAGATGATAATATTAAAAATAACAATGATAGCAATACACACTCTCTAAACAATATTGTCCTCCAGAAATTGGACATATTTTCTTAACCTAATCTTTCTTTTATTTATCTTTTTTTTTTATTTTTTTTAAACGTTTATTTATTTTTGAGACAGAGAGAGACACAGCATGAGCAGGGGAGGGGCAGAGAGAGAGGGAGACACAGAATCGGAAGCAGGCTCCAGGCTCTGAGCCATCAGCCCAGAGCCCGATGCGGGGCTCGAACTCACGGACCGCGAGATCGTGACCTGAGCCGAAGTCGGCCGCTTAACCGACTGAGCCACCCAGGCGCTCCTAATCTTTCTTTTAAAGCATTAATTATATCATTTAGCAATAGCATTCATAAAGATGTAAGTACCATATACTTTGTTTAAACAAAACTGATGCATTCATGTTGTCTCTAAATCTAATATATTTTGAAGTATAGTAGGGCCCAAAGTATAAGAAAATCATGATTTTGAATGCACATTTAAAAATTTTCTGTTCCTTTATTTTCATTGATCTTTGACTACCAAGTCTAGTTGAGATAACCCACTCCTGGTATGTAAGATAATTTAATGCATAATTAAAATTATGCCATTCCTCACATATTTAATTTCCAAAAATACAAAGCTTGACAATGGATTCTATTGGTGAGATTGTGGAAGGACTGGCTTTCACAGTGTTAAGAATGATAAATTCTACACCCTCTATAAAAGGGAATTTGGCTATACTTAGTAAAATTACATAGTCATTATGGTCTGATACCACAAGCTAACTTCTAGGAATCTATTCCAAAACATATACTGGTGAAAGAAACAGTGACATGTACCCAGGCTTTCATTCCAACACAATTTGTGAGAGCAAGATATAAACAAACAACCTTAATGTCCCCTAAATATCCACCCGGGGAGCCAGTAGCACACCCACAATGAAGTATGGTAAAAGGACTGCTCTTTACAGAATGCAGCTGTAAAAGGAAAGGTGAAGTATCTCTATATATTCTTCTGTAACAGTCCAGATTGATTACGAGCAAAAAGCAAAATGGGAAAAGAAACAACAACAGCAAAAAAAACCTTAGGCATTTATTGAATTGGTGGCTTAACCATACCGAAAAGAATCATGTCAAATGAGTGGTAAATACAGCAGTTAGATTTGCTGATGTGGTAGGCCACATCCCTGCAAATAAAGAAGACCTGAAAGAAACTTGCAACTCTTGAAAATATGAATAATAATTTTAAATTGATATTGAGACATTTATTTTGACATAAAACAAGTCATTATGTTAATCTTTTGAAATTCCAAGTTTCTTGGTTCTTGGTATAAACAGAACTATAAAATTAAAAAAAAAAAGTAACACTCAGTAATCCTACATTTGAATTGGAAGTGTAAGGATGAACTTAGGATATACTTCCTTTAAAAAATGTATTTGTATAGCTCCACTGAAAAGGCCTAGGAACAATAACCTATTAACAGTGAGTACTCCTGGCCCCCAGATTATTGTTTCTAAATGCCATTTCCTATGTAAAGGGGTCACGGCACCTTGAAAATGACCAAATCCAGGGCTTTGGCAAAAACAAAAACAAAAACAAAAACAAAAACAAAAACAAAAACAAAAACAAAAACGAACCGGATTATTCAAGAACGTTGGCATTTAGCAAAGCACAGTGATCCTGGGTGCCTGAGGGCTAATGTACAGGGAGCTTGAGGAGCTCCTTTTGCCCCCAAATAAAGCAACTTGAGCATCTACGATGACAGAGGCAGTGAAATGAAGCACATCTAACACATCAACATCTTAGATTCATAATGATACCAAAGAAAACCAAATTAACAGTCTAGTAAACAAATGAATTCTATTGGTCATCTTTGGAAGATCCTAGAGAACTAATTATTCTAAAAACAGCAGTGCATAATGAAAATAATATGCTTCTTTGGGGGTGCCTAGGGGGCTCAGTCACTTGAACATCCAGCTCTTGATTTCAGCTCTGGTCATGATACCAGGTCATGGGATGGATCCCCATGGCAGGCTCCACACTGTGCATGGAGCGTGCTTAAGATTCTCTCTTTCTCTCTGCCCTTCTCCCCTACCTCAGGCGTGCTCGCTCGCTCTCGCTCTCTCTCTCAAATTAAAAAAAAAAAAAATGCTTCCATGTGTGTGCATTCTATTTTTAAGGATAATCAAGTTATTCTTTCCCCTTGAATTTTGGCTGTTCTGACTGTTGAATGCTCCTATCTCATTAGAGTTAAATTGCAAATTTGGGGGATTTTGGAGAATTTTTGTTTCCATTTTGTGGTTGATTTCAATATAAATACAAAATATTAATGCAGGCTTAAATTTTCAACAGATAGGTAAGCAGAAATTATATTTCATAAAAATTAGAAAGGAACCTATTAAAAAACAAAATGTAATTATTTTAAAAGTAATGTTATTTCAGGGCACCTCGGTGGCTTAGTCGCTTGAGTGACTTTGGCTCAGGTCATGAGCTCCAGGTTTGTGAGTTCAAGCCCCACATCAGGCTCACTGATGTCAGTGCAGAGCCTGCTTTGGATCCTCTGTCCGCCTCTCTCTGCCCCTTCCCCACTTGCACTCTCTCAAAAATAAATAAACATTAAGCAAAGTAGTTATTTCAAGCATTTATTTATGTAATATATAGGTTTCACTATATTGTATAATTTTCAAAGTTGTCCTGCATGGAAGTCTATGCTTTTATTTTTTTATTTTATTTTATTTTGTAACATTTATTTATTTTTGAGACAGAAAGAGACAGTATGAATGGGGGAGGGTCAGAGAGAGAGGGAGACACAGAATCTGAAACAGGCTCCAGGCTCTGAGCTGTCAGCACAGAGCCTGATGCAGGGCTTGAACTCATAGACTGCGAGATCATGACCTGAGCCGAAGTCGGACACTTAACCGACTGAGCCACCCAGGCGCCCCAGGATATGCTTTTAAAGTTGTATCTTCTGATCTAGCCCTGTGAGGAAGAAAATGATAAAGAACCAAGTGGTATATAAGCTGGTAAGAGAATAAAGACCAATATTCAAATGCATATAAATTGTAATGGATTAATCCCTCTTGGAAAAGCAGGCTTTTACAGTAAAAATATGATTGTTTAAAAATATGCCAGTGGGGAGTTGGGGGACAATTCGTGTAAATCAGGATAATTTCTGAGATAGTAGGTGTGACCAATTAATTGTTTTCTGGTGAATCCCTGTTCTTTCTATCTGTTGTTTCAGCTCAAAAGTCCTGACAAATGTCATTAAGATAGATTAATGATAGATTGAGTTTATTACATAGATTATAATTACCTAATCTTTTTCATCTAATATAATATCTATCCATACATCCCAAGAGTTATGTCCTTAAATATCCCTCAAGTTTAAATTTCTGTAAAGTGGCAGATTATTCACCTACACATTTCATGCATGCAAACTGACAAATCTGTCCTCTAGAAGTGTGTAATTAAGGGGGATTATATAAGTATAAATATTTAATTATTAAACCCAGAAAAATTACAACACACTTTTGTTAAAATGACCAAGTATAACACCATTGCTGATTTCATTGTGTCTTTAGTTTTTCATCTGTGAATGCTTTGTAAAGATATAGAGGACTTTTCTCTTTTGAACCTGTGGTATATTAACTAGGGCATCATTTTAGTTCTGGCCAGATAATCACCTGTAGTCGTTTTCTTTCCTTAACGTCTGCCTTCTAGACTTACTACTTGTTTTAGAAAACTGAAAAATTTCCCAAGAATACAGTTTTCATGAATGAGCTCAAGCCATGTTCTTCAAAAAGGGGGACATTAGGGGGCGCCTGGGTGGCTCAGTCGCTTGAGCATCCGACTTCGGCTCAGGTCATAATCTCGAGGTTCGCGAGTTCAAGCTCTGTGTAGGGCTCTGTGCTGACAGCTCAACAGCACCTGGGTCCTGCTTTGATTCTGTGTCTCTCTCTCTCTTTGCTCCTCCCCCGCTCACACTCTGTCTCTCTCTCTCTCTCAAGTATAAATGAAACATTCAATAAAAATTTAAAATAAAAGGAATGGGAATATTAGCAGAAGACAGCCATGGCATGGTTGATCTGCCCATCAGGGCTCACGTGGATAACTGGGAAAGGGAGCCTTCTTTTATCTCAGCATCCCAAGGAGATGCACCTTGAAGCTCCATGATCAAACACACATGCCTTTCCAAATGAATCAACTCTGAACGTTCTATAATATTTGACTTTGGGTAATGACACTCTGCCTTCTGACACGTGACATTTTGGAGCAAGTAATGGTATCCACCAAAGCCTGGCTTCTTGGGATACTATTGAACTTTATAAATGTTGAAACTAGCAAAAAGGGGGGTGGTGTTTGGGCGGCTCAGTCACTTGAGTATCTGACTCCCCATTTTGGCTCAGGTCATGATCCCAGGGTTGTGGGATCGAGCCCTGAATTCAGCTTTGCACTGAGTGTGGAGCCTGCTTGAGTTTCTCTCCCTCTCCCCTCTGCCCCTCTCCCCTACTCACCCATTCTCTCTCTCTTCCAAAAATAAAAATAGCAATAAGAAAAAGAAGAAATAAAATAGGAAAAAGGAATGAAGTACTGATACATGTCAGGGCATGGAAATACCTTGAAAACATTTTGCGAATTGGAAGAAGCCAGTTACAAATGTCACATATGGTATGGTTCTATTTATATGATATGTATGGAACTGGCAGATCCATAGAGAAAGTAGGCCATGGTTGGCAGGGCCTGGTGGAGGAAGGAAGCAGAGACTGACACTAACGGGGACAGGGTTTCTTAGTGGGGTGACGAAAGTTTCTGACAAGACGTGGTGGCGATGGCTGTAAAACTCTGCAGGCACTAAGAAGTGCCACGTCGTACATTTTAAGAGGCTGGGTCTGATGGTATGGGAATTGTATCTCAATAAAACCGTTACCAGCAAGTAGCTAACAGTGGAGCTGAATCTGACAGACCGGACCGTTACTCACAGAGCTACTGCAGGGCGCCCACCTTAAAGACATCAGGGACACGGTGATAGTAAATCTCCACCTACTGCTGAAGGAGATTCCTGAAGGGCATTGGTGACAGACAACATGGACTGAGTTAGAGGCACGGGAGTAGTCAGTTTTAGAGCAACGACTCTGTCTTCCAGCGAGAGTACGTTATAAGTTCGTTTGGCACCTCGTAGAGGCAGAGCACAGAGGATTTTCAGGGAAGTGACTTCACTTCATGGAATTCTGTGTGGTGGGCACATGACATTATACATTTGCCCAAACCCACAGGACGTAAACCACCAAGAGGGAACCCTAAGTTTATACACCAGTAAGTTATTGACTCTGGGTGATTGTGATGTGGTCATGTGGGTTCACCTTCGGGCGGGGGATGTGGATAGTGGCAGGGGTGGGGGGGGAGGGCTGTGCCTGTGTGGGGCGAGGAGACTCTATGGGAAAGCTCTGTCCCTTCCTCTCAGTTTTTCTGTGAACCTAAAACTACTCTTAAAAAAATCAAGTCTTTACCAACAGAATAAACGGGGGACCCAGAAAATAAATTGCAGGCCTGTATGTCAGAAAGGGAAAGGTGTCATCTGATGTCTGCCTGAAAAGAAGGACAACAGGGCCATCTCAGCATTCATGTAGCATGAGGTAAAATAGCTGATGTTTATGCAAGCTTTACATTTCCCAAACGCTTTTCTATTTTATCATGTCCTCCTTTTAATTTCCTGAGGTACGCGGGGCAGGTGATGTTTGGCTTATTACGCACCTGAGAGGATAGAGCTGAGGAAGGCCTCGCGGGTGGCTGTGGATAGAGACAAGTCTACACTTGTCTTCTGAGTCTTCTGACTCTAACACCACTGCCCTCTCCAGTCCAGGAGACAACAGCTACTGATTCTGACTCTTACAGCTTATGAGATGACCTCAAAAATTCCACAGCACAACTGGCTCAGTTATTTTTGTTGTTTTCATTAACGGATTGTCACATGGCCTCTAAGGAGGTAATCTATCAGGGCGCCTAAAAATGGCAAATCAGTTGTAGCGACACTGATTATGTGACTTTGAGTTTGGACCCAGATCCTGCAGAGACGCGTCTCATCACCAGGTTGTCTACGGGTACATGTCGCCCATGCGACATTGGGATGATTCAGCCAGGTTTTATCCAGTAGTTCCATAGTTAACATTAAAAAAAAAGAGAGAGAGAATGTCAGTCTCATGCATTCATCGATGTAAGTTGACCAGAGACCAACAGAGAGGGGACAGGTGGCCGTTAACAGGATCTCACGTCTTGAGGTCGGAGGACATTGGTTTGACTCTGGATCTCCCATGTTGTATGTATTACTTCCTTCCTTGCTTCAGCCTGTTTCTGTGCATTGGGATCAATGAGCCTCACTCGGTGGCTTGTGAAAAGGAGATAGGATAACATGGCACTGAATCCAAAGCGAATTATCAGTAATGTGTTCACTTGAATCTGCGTGATACACATTCCAAGCAGACCATGTCAGCCAGCAGCAGGGGCATCAACCTTGCTGGAAGTGTAGAACCTCCAGGTGGGCTTTAACTTGTATTTTCGATCTGCACCCGAAGGTTTTCTGTGGCAGCAATTACTCTGAAAAAATGTATAACGTCCCTAAATTAGGATCACCGAATATTTCGTGGGACTTACGCTAAAAATATTTTTGTTTCTTTAGGATTCCAGTATAATTGGATATCCTGTTTTGTTTTTCCGTGTTTGATTTTGCCGTGTCGGGCAACTCTGACACAGAGAGCTTTTACTTACGTAATTTTATGTAATTTTTCGGACATGAAGACTGAGAAATTCTTTTTTTTTTTTTCTCAACGTTTTTTATTTATTTTTGGGACAGAGAGAGACAGCGCATGAACGGGGGAGGGGCAGAGAGAGAGGGAGACACGGAATCGGAAACAGGCTCCAGGCTCCGAGCCATCAGCCCAGAGCCTGACGCGGGGCTCGAACTCACGGACCGCGAGATCGTGACCTGGCTGAAGTCGGACGCCCAAACGACTGCGCCACCCAGGCGCCCCTAGAAATTCTTAAACATTTATTCATTCGTTAAAAATAACACAGGGCATTTGGGTGGCTCAGTCAGTTAAACATCCAACTCTTGGTTTCGGATCAGGTCATGATCTCATGGTTTGTGAGTTCGAGCCCCATGTCGGACTCTGCTCTAGCAGTGTGGAGCCTGCTTGGGATTCTCTCTCTCCCTCTGTCTGCCCCTCCCTCCCCTGTGCTGTCTCTGTTTCTCTCAAAATAAAAAAAATAAATAAACTTAAAAAGTGTTTACAAAATAATAGTGATCCATTGGATGCTAGCATTAATAACCTATTTTTTTATGAAATAACACATTGTTCTCTACTTGGCAAAAAGAAAAAACAAAGAAATAACACCTTGATAAGAAAAACAGCTATTTTTTCCAAAGCAAAAGCAATTTAGTAATAGGTGTGGCACTGATTTATATGTGGACAAGGTTCTTACTGCCTGGTTTCATAGAAGGCTGATTCCTCTTGGAGGCTTTGCCTTTGAGCTCTTGTAGTATTATACACAATACGGCTTTTGGTAGAAAGTCTATTGTACCCTCATGAGAGAACGAGAAAGGGGCAGACAGCATCTTAATATTGTTATGATAGCAGTTTTTTGTGTCAGAGACTCCAGAAAGCACCCCGGGGACTCTCTGGGGCCACCTAGGCCACACTTTTAGAGTCGTTCTTCTCTGGCTTTAATTTGTTTTCATGATAGAGCATTCTTTATCTTCTGATCAACTTTCACATCATCTCTTTAAAATATGCCTTCTCACATCTGATCCCACAAAGATAATGATGTTGCAGAAATCATCATTCATTAACAAGTTCCCACGAAGACCCGACAGAAGAACAAAATGTTCTCTGGGGTATTCTCTGTGACTTGTTGGACACAAGTTAATTGCCTGTGCCAAACATGCACAGTTCATGACATTTTTGTTCTACACCGTTTCTTAGTACACTTCTTAAAAGGTTGGCTATTTCAGTGTGTATGTCTGTGTTTATCTCTCTCATCTGAGAATACGGTAATATTCTCCTTTTATGTAGCATGCTTACATCGTGGTGGGTATGGCCATAGTCCCTACGTGTTCCTCACATTGTACTTACCTCCTGGAATAGATGAGACCTTTGGAATGCCTATCTCTGCCTTCCTTCATTTCACCTTTTCTAGTCTTAAAAAACAACTTTTGTTGTGATTCATGGCTCTCCCTCCAGAAAGGTGGGGATCCAATGGGCTTGGTGAGCTATAGGTGTTTGGACTTTGTCTTATAATTGATGATGGAATATAAAATTGGCTACAGGATCCGTGAACAGAGGGAATAAAGCCAAAACAAGGACATTGACCAGTCATACGAAGAAATCATCCTCAAGAGGGTGAAAGTCAGAATCAGGATGTAAAGTGTTAAACTATTGGAGTGTATGTTACCGGGAGTCGTGGAGAAAAGTCTGGACTTGGGTACCTGTGCTCCAAAGCATTTACAGGGTCCTATGCCAGGGTCCTAAGTGAGAGCACTGGAGACTCAAGAATACTAGAACAACATGGACTGACATGGCCATAGTCACTGCACACTCAGAACGTAACTTCACATTTTAGATTGCTTTCTGTTTTCTGTAGGCTCTGCTTGTGTGAGGGAAAGAGCTCAGAGGGTCCAAAAAGACACAGACTGAGGCAACAAATTAATCTTTACACCTTCCATATCAGCCGTCCAGAAATCATCAGAAAGAATAGCCATGAGTGGGTGTGTCCAAAGACATTAATATGGTAGATTTCACTATCCCCTGGAGACAAATAGTGTACTTTATACATTTCTACATTATACTACGTACCTGCAAGTATTCCAATTTTATCTGCTGTCCTTGCCTCTATTGCTGCAACATGAGACCCTACTAACTTATTAGGGGGAAAAATGCACCTTTGTACGAGGGACAACTTATCTCTCCAAACACCTGCTGCTACAGATAATCTGTGTTTTGGAAAAGCAGTATCCATTCTTTATATCCTGACACTGATAATTCGCCAACTGTGCAAACAGGATCTGCTGGAAGGGTGGTTAGGGGCTACCGCATGGTCTAATAATAAATTTGGGAAAAAGGCATAACTTGGCAATACGAAATCAAGTAGTAATTTCCAGTCATAGTGTATTGTCTTGGCCAAAATGGCCGGGGAAGACCTATATAACAAAATGATGGGTGCTTGTTTGTAGTTCATTTCTGATTATAAATGCTAAGCAAAAGAATCCCAATACTGATGTTTCATAAAACTGTAGTATCTGAAATGGCTAAAACAGCTAATTCTGTCTGAGGCAGCATCTAGTAAGAGTTATGTATATGCTTCGGGTACCCGGGTGGCTCGGTCGGTTAAGCGTCTGACTTGGACTCAGGTCATGATCTCATGGTTCGTGAGTTCAAGCCTCACGTCGGGCTCTGTGCTGACAACTTGGAGCCTGGAGCCTGCTTTGGATTTTGTGTCTCCCTCTCTCTCTGCTCCTCCCCTGCTCAGGCTCTGTCTCCCTCTGTCTCAAAAACAAATAAACACCAAAAAAAAAAAAAAAAGAAGAATTATGTATATGTTTAGGTCGTCAGGTAACTTGTCTTTTTTGGAAGAGCTCTAAAGTAAAGCAAGTTAGATTCCTCTGAGTAACTTCTGGCTTGCATCCAGACACACAAGGGAAGGCAAAGACAAATGTGAGATTCTCCACCTCAGCAGCTCTTGGAAAGACTTTGTGGGCAACAGGAACTGTGTAGATGATATCCACAACTGGCTAGAGGCCACAGGGTAAAAACCAGGATTGTCTAAACTTGACTAAGCTTTGATCAATTCGAGTCATCTTCCAGAAACAGGTCAACTTGTCCTATGTCTCTTTGGGAAAGAGAAGTTGTTCATCACGTTATTCTCTAGAGTTATAATGATTTGAGAGCAAATCCAAATTGACCCTTGTAACGTAACCAGTTATTTAGAAAATTTGAAAACAGATTTAAGCAGTGACAGTCATGATAAACCTGCTGTTTGGGGTTTTCTATTGCTTAGAAATAGAGGCTATTTTTGCTGGGTGAGGCTCAGAAACTTTTTTTTTTTTTATCCCCAAGAGTGAAGGCAAGTTGATGAAATAGACATGATATATGCCTATCAATATTTATGCCAGTTGCTTTCCCAAGAGAACACAAAATGTTTCAATTCTTTTACTGGTTTCCACTTTCTTTTGCATGAATGTATATTCTTGTTTGTATAAAAATTAATGTAAACAGTTTTCAAGCTTTTATTGTGTTATTATTAAGTACTAGGCATTTGCCACTGGGCATACATAAGTAAAATGTAATTCCTGTGCTAAGGAGATCATACTGCTCATGACAGGAGTCCATTTAATGCTAAATTATTTTGCAAAAGTATTTCTGACATTAAACAGAAAGTATTATATTAGGTATAAGTTGGTGCTTACAGAATGTTTTAAATTTTTTTAATGTTTATTTCTTTTTGAGAGAGAGAGAGAGAATGGGGGAGGGGCAGAGAGGAAGAGAGAGAATCCCAAGCAGCCTCTGCACTGTCAGCGCAAAGCCTGTTGCGGGGCTCAAACTCACGAACCGTGAGATCATGACCTGAGCCGAAATCAAGAGTCAGATGCTCAGCCACTGAGCCACCCAGGTGCCCATGTTTTCAAAAAATTTTTAATCTTTCCTGTACTCCTCGCATTATCATAGAACATAAGTACACCTGCAAGTATTCTAAATTACAAAGTTGATACTCAAAATCACAGAGTATCTGTGTTATCTTTTAACACCACATCCTTCCCTGTCTCTGTGTCCTTTTCAGCTGCTCTCATTTTGCAAATAATTATCTGATTGTAAAGTACATCCCCAAGACAAAGAACAGCCTAGAACACAGATGCATTCACCGCCTACCTCTCTCTTTGTTGACCAAGACAGAGATCCTGGGTGTTCTCGTGAGTGACAGGAAAGGCAGCGGCCAGAATGGGTGCTGATCCCATAAGGAACATTCCGCTGGTGATGTCCAGTTCATGACAGGACCTGGACTGCAGGAATCACAGCGAAAGCCCAGCCAAATGTCATGGGTGCCTCCAGGAACACGGGTGAAATGTCAGCTGTTGTCCCCTCTTACCTCATCACTGCCAAAACATGATGACAGGGTGACCCCTGACCTGCTGAAAGACTGTCATCGTTTATTTTGTTTATGCAGCAGTGAATTAAAATGTCTTGTTACACACATATTTGCCGCGATGTACTTGAAACACCATTGTTTGAAGAAGAGTTAATTTTCCTTTACTAAAGCAGCAAAGTGACAATGTTCTGAAGACGCGTCATTAGAAGACTGCTGTGACCTGTAATACGTCCCCGCCGATGGTGAGGGAAAGCTGTCCTGTTGGTCAGGTGCACGAGTGGAGGTGATGGGTGACGTTTCTGTTAGCACGAGGTCAGAGCTGTCTGCTGACCTCACCACATACACTTTCCTCTTTTCTCTCTTCCAGTGCATGAGGCTTTTCTTCGAGGGTCAATTCTGAATTTTATTTCTTCCTTCCTTCCTGTCTTTATTTTCATTTTTTGTTTTTGTTGCTTACTTTTCTCACCGAATGAGTTTGGAGTCGGTTGAAAATGTTGCCCTTGACCTGTGCTGTTTTGTAGAGAATCTGATGTATTTGAGTTTCAGTTTAATTGGCATCTTGAGTAGAAGACATTCAGGGTCAAATCAAACTAAAAAACAAAAACAAAGAAGCTCACACCTTTCAAGTTGTCCTAAGATACCATCCGCCCTTGTTTTCTGATGACCTGGTTTCCAAATTGGTGACCCTGATTAAGGTTCACTTTGTTGAATACTTAGAACCCATAGGAGCATTAAAAGAGCAGAGTCAGTTTTTAATAATGTGATGTGCATTATGTATTTTACTCCTTGTTAAATTAGTGACGTATAACAATTTATTGCTGACAGTGAGAAGATCACAACATGTTTTGAGTCACTGTTATTTGCTGGATAATTTTGAAATAAGTGTTCAATGGAATGATGTATAATAATTTAGTCTGGAGGCATTTTCCCTCACACGTCAGATTTGATTTACAAAGCAGTGCATCCTTTTGTATATTGCCTTATGAGATAGGCGTATGTTTCACCAACACAGGATTTTTTTTAGGTGCCATGTATTTCGCTACATTGTAGTTTAAAGGAAAAAACAACTACTCCTAGGCGTTGATGAAATGCATCACCAAGCTGGCAGGTTCACAGATGCATTATCATCAGCGGTGCCCCATCCTAGGTTTTGTGAGCTCTGCTGGTGCCATTTCCAATCACAAACGTCATCCGTTATCTACGCAAAGATCATTGGAGCCTAGTATGTATCTTCTACCATTCTTGGAAAATGAGCTACATCTTCCAAGTGCTGTCTTCCAGCTCTTCGCAGCAGGGAATAGTTCTTCTATCTATCTGGTAGTTGACACATATTTGTGGGCCTGATGCAAATTTGACTTTGGGTGTTGCCGGGATTGCTTCTTCGTTGCACATGTCTCCGTGTCTGCTATGCCCTTTGTATATGTGCTGCCGAAGCGAGCACACTGCTATGCCCTTTGTATTTCCCTGTAGTCCTACCCCCTGGTTTTCTCCACAAGGAAAGATGGATGCATAGGATTGCTCTGCCAATCCCATGCTTGGGAGTTTTTCTTGGAAATATTCCAGGATCCATTTGCCCATTCGTTCTAGAACCACATAGGGGAGATTCGCCATATCAGAAACCACATTTAGTGCCGGAGGCCTATGATCCAACACCACAGGCACCCACCTGAGGAGAGAGGAAGGAGCCCTGGCTGGGGAAACGTCAGGCTTCCCCGGAACACCTAGCACAGACCTGCATTAGAAAGCGAAGTCATGATTGGTTTCAGAAGAGTCACATTTTAAAGACCAAAGACAGAGGAGGGAAAGACGACACTGGGAATAACATCACTGAAGGCTGAATGCTGATGTGTTTCTAAAGTGTTGCCCGCGTATACCATTTCAGTAGGCGTTGTTTTATTGGTAACTCACGAGAACCCAGTGAGGCAGGAAAGGAAGGATCATGAGCCCATTTTCTGAGCAAACCTTGGAGACCGCTGTCATTCCATCCCCGTCAGGAACACGGTGGGAGTCCGGCTTCGCTGGCATCATTTCTCCTGGCACGCCACTCTGCTTTTTCAGACAACTGATTTTACACATTCTTTCTTTGGGCATGGCTGTGTGAGAGTGAAAGCTAGCAAATGTCAGCTGGCACTCTTCTTCCAATAGGTACTTTCATACACTTTTTTAAAATAAGTTTTTATGCCCTGGCATCCAGTGTGCATAGCTTAAAAATAGGGACTATCCGCTAGAATAAAGAAACAACTACAGCAGACACTTTGACGAAGAAGCAGCTTACGTTAAATCTGTATTTTTTGTCTTTTTCTTTTCTTTTTTTAAAGGATACCACGAAAACCGGGTTTGATAAGGTGTGAGCGTTGATTGTGTTTTTGCCTTTAAATCTTCAGTGCCCATAAGAGATTATAAATAGGACCCCTCACTTAGTGGGTATTTTGAATTAATAAGTCGATAGGATGGGGGCGCCTGGGTGGCTCAGTCGGTTAAGCGGTTGCCTTCTGCTCAGGTCATGATCTTGTGGTTTGCCAGTTTGAGCCTCGTGTTGGGACCTCTGCTGTCAGCCTGGAGGCCCCTTCGGATCCTCTGCCCCACTTTCTCTCTGCCCCTCCCCCGCTTGTTCCTTTTCTCTCTCTCTCTCTTTCAAAAATAAATTAAAAAATTAAAAAAAGAGAGAATATGATCATTATCAGTGTGAAAAGTTACCAAAGGGGCATAAGGAACATTACATTGGCCCCTAACTCCCTGCTAAGAGTTTGCAGGCTCTACATCTATAAGTTTCAAAGCCCTGCAGAGTTCATGAAACTCTGCACATTTACAATTAAGCCAGGCCCTATTGCTTAGTACTTGTGTGACTTTGGGCTCAGCCCTTAGTTTGTCCTTTCCTACTTTTCTGATGAGCAAAGAGAGGATAACAGTAACGCCCTACTTTGTAGGGTGCTCGTGAGGTCCATGGAAGCAGTGCCTTGTGCCTTGTAAGGGACCCTTCAGTATTTGTTACTGTTCCTGTACCTACCCTCCCCCTCCCACCCCTTCTCTCCTTCCACTCACCTCCCCTTCCCTCTCCTTCCCCCCATGCCCACTCCCCGCCCCCTCCTCGAATCCAGCTTTCCATTCTACCAAACTAAACCTATCAAAACGTTTGGCTTGTACCAGACAAGGGTAATTCAATGGACAATTTTTCTTTACAATAGGACCTGAGGGCCGCATTTTTCCTGGATAATATTATCTTGAAATTATCTTGTCTTTGTGTCTTTATTTGTTTCTATTAGACGGAATGAAATGAGAAACACTTCTGCATCACCGTTGTATCATTTGTCACTGCTCTATGAGACAAGAAGGAAATACTCATCAATGAAATCTTTGCAGTAGAATTTTCCTATATAAATGCAAATTTCTCAAGAATACCCTAAGAATGCAATAGGTGTATCGTTTGTGTAAAAACACGCACAAGGGGCACCTGGGTGGCTTGATTGAGCATCCGACTCTTGATTTAGGCTCAGGTCATGATATCATGGTTCCTGGGATCGAGCCCTACGTCAGGCTCTGTGCTGAGAGTGTGGAGCCTGCTTGGGATTTTCTTCCCCACCCGCTCCCCCCCCACTTCCCCTCACCCACTCATGCTCGCTCGCTCTCTCTCTCGCTCTCTCTCTCTCACTCTCTCAAAATACATAAACATTAAAAATAAATAAAAAATACTGCATGTTAATTCAGTCTTTCATCTTCCCCTACCATTTTCCTTTTTCCACACCCCTGGTTCCTTCAGTAATCCCAGCCAATTTGCCCATTTTTTGTCTCTTAAGTCTTCAGGAGGAAATCCCATTCTGTCTTCCCAGCCGTGTTTTTGACCCCTCTGGCCTCATGATCACAGTTCATATTCTCCTTGTTGCACTTCAACATTTGTGTAGAGAAAACAAAATTTTCAAAAGGTACACATTTGTTTGATTCTGGAAGTCCCTGTGGGCTGTGAGAATTGCTTCCATAGCTGGCCTTGGTGGAAGGACATGGAGGAGACTAATTACAGAATCATCTTAGGGGAAACCGGGAGCGATTTAATGGTTGCCGTAGACCTTCTGATTACAAGTAATTGTGTGTGGCATAGGGAAAGCAGCATTTTCTACCCGACGGAAGTAGAATGAGAGCCACGTGTGTGATGTAAAAATGGGCAGCCACACTTAAGGAAACTGAAGAAGAAACAGATGTGACTGGGGTGGCCATACTGGCAGAGTCTAGAATGGAAGGGGATGCAGAGAGTCAAGGTCTGTGGGCATCTCCGCAAGAAATGGCGCAGAGACTGGTGTGGGAATTTCCCCGAAACATCCAGGAGACTCCATTTAATTCACAAATACTGCTGTGAATGTGATCAGTGTATAATATAAAGTGAATTGTGGACCACGAGAGGAGGAAATTTCTGCCACGGATGAGCATCAGGGGATCAGAATCCATCAGAAAAAAATGGCCGCAGTTGCCTGGGAGGTTCACCAGAAACTGCCCCATGTGGGCATGAAGGGCTAATGGAAGCTGAGATGGGTACAAATAGGTTTTTTTTTATAGTCACTCCAAGCCAGTTTATCTTAAGCAACAAAAAAAATGGAACCTCTGAATATCCACCATGGCAGTACTTTATGAGAAAGTCCATTCCATTTTCGGATATCATTAATTCTAGGGAGACACTTCTTATGTTCTATCAAATTCTACTTCCCACACCTTCTGTTCATAGTGCTTGTGTGAGATAATCTACCCCTTAAGGAAAAGGTAAGACTAATATTTTAGAGAAGTCAAAACTAAGAGCTTCTCTGAAGAAGGGGTATTTGTTTGTGGTTCGGTGCCCTCAGTCAGGAACAAATCTTCTGAGAACCGCCAGCATCCTGTCTTGAAAATTAGATTTAATGGACTCCCCACAGTTAAACCTGAGCTTTTATTCTTTGCAGGAGCAGCTCTGGAATCTTCCCATAGGGCAGGTTCAGGACTGCCAGCTGAGGTTGAGAGCAAAGGAAGGAAATGTTCATAGTTGTTGGGCTGAAGCTTCCTTTGCCTCCTGCTTGCTCCGCTCCTTAGTGTTCTGTTCATTTGGTGTGAGTCAGAAGAAGACATAGACCATGGGGGAGTTTCTAAAGCTTCCCCACCACAGGGCCCTTCCCTACTGGCCTTGGAAAGGCCAGTATTGTGTGGCCTTTTTGTGAAGGAAAATTGTATTTCACAAAAGTATTGTGTGAAGGAAGTCTTCTGTAGCTGTAGAACTATTGGAGAAGGTGGTCCAAATATCTCCAGGATTCTGACTCACACATAGCAGTCAAGTGTGCTCTTTGCATATTGCTACAAGTAAACCAGGGACTCCGGAGTTTCAGGCTCTCCACTGCCTACCCATTCTGATGGAGATCTGTTACAAAATGGCGGGAGTAAGTGACCTCTACGTCAAGATTCTGTCAAGTTGTAGAAGTCCCTACTTCATGTCCCTACCTGTGTTAATAATGATGACTTACTTTATCTTCCCCTGACTTACTAAAATCCAGATTTCATGCCCACTGACAGTGAAGATCCATTAAGCGTGGACTTTACTGCTATCTAATCAGAGTTATTTGAGGGAATATCTTTCCTTAGCATGTAAAATGAAATGCCAAATTCATTGACGATGATCTATACCAAATGCTCTAAAGTAGAGTTGTACGGAACTTAAATTTTGTGAGTCTTCTTTTTCAGATATTGTGTGAAATTCAAAAGCATGGGTGAAACAGGAAAGACAATAATGATCTCTCTGCTCTCATACTCGTGTTTTTATGAAGATGGAAACAGAGCTGAGCTACATGATTTTAGCTTTACCATGTTTGTTCTTTCAGATGAGTGTGAAAATAAAAACCTGAGCATCACAGCAGAATGTGATTTATTTAAACTTATCTAAAAAGAATTTTGAATGTTGAAGAAGTAGACAATGTATTTTAGTGTGTTTCTGGGCATTCTTTTCATTGTTTTGTGGTAGCCTTTGGTGAATTTTGAATGTTGAAGAAGTAGACAATGTATTTTAGTGTGTTTCTGGGCATTCTTTTCATTGTTTTCTGGTAGCCTTTGGTGGATTGAAAATTGTGCACAGGAAAAAAAAATGTATGTATGTATGTATGTACATACGTACATACATACATACTATGAGAGAACACACTGCCTGGAATTCTCTTCCCCGTGACTGAAATCTAGAGGACCCCCTCATCCTCTAAGACCTTGCTCAACTGGACATCCTTGAGTCTAAAAAACCAAGGATCCAGTCCCTTTCCTGTACTCAAATGGCACATTATATTAACTGTTTTCAATTTACAACATACGTGTTAATTTTTGTGTGTGTATTTGGCACTGAGTATGCATCAAGTAGCAAAACAAACTCACTCTTAGCTTTCAAAGGACAAATAATTTATTGGGGGAACCCCGATTGTCAAGAGGTGGGTGATTTAGTACATTAATGTTATAAAATATCAACCATTATTAAGGTTACAAATAGGGTTCTTTGGTAGATAATAATAGGATGAGAAGGACAAGGTTGAACACATTGGTCTGCCTGAGTTCTTGGGGTTCAAAAAGATGAGAAAGAACTAGTCATAGGGAATGCCTACAAAATAAATTAAAAAAGAAAACACAGCAGGATTGTGCTGAGGCAAAGAGAGTGGGACGTTTCTTGCTAATGAAGAAATTCATAATGTGACTATGCGGCTGATAAATACTTTAACTCCTTCATTACTGGATCTTAGGAATATTTACTTGGAGACTTTTGAAGAGTAATTACCTTTAGACCATGACAACCAATTTTTGATAATTTACTCAGATTTTATTTTGATGTAATAAAATATCAATGGTGTGTTTTTATCTCAGGAAAGGCCATCAGCTGTATCTTTGACTTGTTTCCCTTGCATTCAAAAGCTTAACAGACAATATAGTTGTAAATGCCGTCTTCAGAATTTTAGAGAATCCCAAATTGCTTTATGAAGAACGTCCTTTGTCCTAAAGATTTAAGCGTCAGTGCTTCTTGCCATAACCATTCACTGCTCTTCCAGGGCACTGGATGCTGCTATTTTGTGTTTGTGGGAGTGAGAAATGAAGATGTCATACTTACGACAACATGATGTATTGCGTCAACGCGCGTGAATACCATTAGTGTCGCGCTCTGTCTTCTTGTCGTATGGCAAGTCAGATTTCCAGTAACAACATCATACTGTAATTCAGAATGTTGGCACTTGGTTTTTGTATGATCTTAGATGTTTAAAACTCCTAGTAAAGCTTGCGGCGAACTACGCACTCTTTTCCTTTCTGAAACACCTTATGTATCAGATTAATGAAAATTAATAGAGCATGGAACAGGAATTTTACAATAGGTGCCTGAAGTACCTCACAACGTGCAGGTGCCATATGTACTCTTAGATGTGGATAACATCCCTACTCAATGCAAATCGCATGAACTGGGCAATTCTTTTTTTTTTTAATTAACGCTGTTGAATATATATTTTTCATAATCACTTTAGAAGTAGATTTTTTTTAATGGTGTCCATTTCACTTTGGCTTTGATAGACGATTCCTTGAGGCATTGTGATGCCCTTCGTGTTACATGAAAGCAGTCCTTTAAGGATAGGTGTTTGTACATTGAAAGTTTCATTCCTAAAACATCCATACCAATTTATCCAGTTGAAATAACATATTGTCCCCTTAGGTATTTAAAGGCTCATGCATGCTAAATATATTATAAATATTTGCTGTTGACTCTGTCTAAAATGAACATGCTTTAGGATAAAGGAGGGAAGGGAGTTAGAAATCAATGTTTATTAAGCACTTGCTGGGCTACAGTCATTGCTTTAGAAACATTACCTATGTATCCAACCGAATTGTCTCAGCTCTGTGAAATAGTGTACGTGTTCTCATTTTGTGGGCAAGGAAACTAGTGCTTTGGGGGTTAACTATATAGCCCGTGGTTACACTGGATAAATTCAAAACCAGGTCTTGCTTGACATTTAAAGGATTTGCAGTTTCCATTACTACATTAGTCTAAAATTAGATAATTTCATAATTCATCCATAGAACCTGATCAAAATGTTCATTATGTCTCACAAACTAGATGTTTTCTTATATGAATCATTTCATACGATTTATGTCATTTATTTATTTTTATTTCCTTTAAACAGTCTCCTATATGGGAAAGCCGACACATAATCTTAATTTTTGCATTCATAATAAAATTCAGAAAAATAGAGATCTGAATAATGAATCTTCCGAATCTTGGACTGCGTCTGAGACACTCTGCTTCACTTATCTTAGGTTTTCATTTTTCATAGTCAAAAGCAATAGCGTGCTGAATTAATAACTCTGAGTCATGAGATTCATGTTCATATAAAAATGTTACATTTGTATTCACCCTGTAGCTACGGTAAAGGCAAGAATTTTGCTCTCTCTTGCTGAAAATAACCAACATAAATGTAGTTAATAAATACTTCCTGGCTTGATCAACAACACATTTGCATGGATTTATCCCAATGCGAAGGCGCCTTGTGGGTGGAGACAGGAATTTGCAAAGGCTGGAGGGAGTGTGTGGGGAGTTGAGGGATCTGGGGCTGGTCAGAGAGAAAGACACCGCCAGGAGAGTCCCTAAAACACGGCAGGTTTTATAGGTTGGCACATGGGCCAGGTTGCATGAGAGGGATTGTGTCTGGCAGCCTGAGACCATCCAGAAGCTTCCTGCAGAGGCTACAGAAGCCGCAGCCAGAATGGGAGGAGGGGTGGAGGCTCCATGGGGAGGGGAGGATGGGGGAGGGTGTTTCAGGTGTCAGGGTGACCTCATGCAGGAGCTCCGGGAGGAGCCTCTGGGCCAGAGGGCTTCCTAGGGGCAGGCACTGCTTAGAGCCTGCGTTCAGTGTCCTCCAGCTGCGGTGACAAAAGCCCACAGACCAGGGACTTAACAGCAGAAATGTGTTTCTCACAACTGGAGGCTGGAAGTGCGAGGTCAAGGTGTGCTCAGGGACGGTTTCTCCTGGGCTTGCAGTTGGCCATCTTCCCTCGGTGTCTTCACATGACCTTCGCTCTGCATGCGTCTATGTCCAAATCTCTTTTGAAAGTACACCAGTCCTATCAGCTGGGTCCTCCTCTAATGACCTCATTTCAACTTAATTACTTCTTGAGAGATCTTCCAAATGCAGCCACATTCGGAGGTAGTGGGATTTCGGACTTCAACATTTGAATGTCGAAGGGACAAAACTGAGCCCATAACAGAGTCTTGCAACTACAAGGCACTGTCTTATCAATAGGTAGCAGCTGTGGGGTGAGGTTTTGCAGGGTGTGCAAAGCAAACAGACTCTAAATAGCTTAAAATGTGCTCGTTTGGACTATTTTAAAAATAATTGAATGTTTAAAATTTGAGTTTGGTGCCCATGGGCTTTTGAGCTAATGGTTCTCAGCCTGCAGTGAAGAAATAACAACGCAGGGGTCCAGACGGAGGCGCCATTTACACCACACTGGGTCAGGGCATGTCAGTTCTGAGCCCCCCCCCCCCCCCCCCCCAGCACCATGGGACTGTCTCAGCTTGCTTGCAACAGGCACGCAGCCTGGAGGGAAGTGGTTCTCATTTTATTTGGTTTCTGTCATTGGTTTTGATAAACTTTCCCTCCCTTGGGCTCCTGCCCACCCACTTTAGATGTCTTGTCTAAGGCTAGTACATCCAGACTTGAATTTCACTGGCTTTCCCCTTCCTTACCTTTGAATAACCGCATGAAGTTTTTAATAACCCCGTATTTCATTAAATTTATGTTTCTAGACATTGTTTTAAATCTAGATCAGGTATTAACTGTGCTCTGAAACCTTCCCTGACTTCCCCAAGCAGAGCATTTCCTCTCTCTGCTGGTCCCATGGCATTTAACATCTGTCTATCCTACCTCATGACACCCATGATGTTGTAGCACAACTATTGTTTAGTTGCACCTGTGACTCCCTGAATCTATGAGCTATGTCAGATCAGGAACTGTGGTCTCCGCAAACAGTTCAATTTCCTAGCAGATAACCCAACGCATAATAGGTACTCCTGAAATACCATTGAGCTATTGAATGAACAGAGTAAGGAAGCAGCCGCCGCAGCTAAGACACAATGGGAGCCACCCCTCCAGTCCATCCCCTGCCAGAGCCTTTGTTGTAAATCCCATTGGCAAAGAATGGGGTACAAAATACCGTTTGCCTCCTGAGCGTGGAAGGTAGTGACTGAAAGAACAGAAAACTCATGGAAATAAAATGTAAATTATTTCCAGTGAGGCTTAAAAGGCTCTAAATCTGCTTCTTGGGGGAGATTTGTAATCGATCTGCATTCTTACTGGTTGCTCTATATAGAGCCAGCTTTGTTTCTGGTCTGGCTGATTTGGGGAGAGGAGGTGGAATTTTTCTACTGGTACAAATGGAAAAATAATAACAGCAACTAATACCGAGAGCCAAGGGGTTTCTGCAACAATTGTTCCTGTGATCTCCACAATAATATTTTGAAGAATTTACTGAGACTAGGTTTAATTTCTTTCATCCTTATTAGGTACCAGATGCTGTATTTGGGAAGTTGAGGTTTCCCTTTTTGTTGAACAGGGCTTATAGTGATTTTATTGTTTAAAAAATAAGAAAAGCAAGATATTATTAAGGTTGACTGGGTCAGGTGGCCTCAATGGCTAACTGTTGAGTTGAACTTTGCCTGCATTTTTGTGACTTCTTGACTCTTAATTTACCCTCCTCAGTAATTCCTACATGTGTCTGACCTTGACAGTCATCTGGGGTACTTTTGAAACAAGCGTGCCATCAGGCTTCTCTTCCAGGATTTGTATCCATCCTATAGGATGGTGTTATGAACTGGATGTGTATCTAAAAGCCACAGGCTGAAGCCCAGTGTGACTGTTTTTGGAAGTGAACTCATGAAGAAGTAATTAAGGTTAAATGAGGTCCTAGGGGTGGGGCCATGGTCTGATAGGATTAGTATCGTTGTAAGGGTAGACACAGAGTCTCTCTTTTTCTGTGTGTATACACACATGCGAGGGAGACAGGCACATGAGGACTCAGGGAGAAGGCGGGTGGTTGTCTGCAACCCATGGGAGAGCCTTTACCTGATATTAGCTCTGTCAACACATTGATCTTAGACTGTCCAGCCTCTAGAACTGTGAGAAATAAATTGCTGTTATTTAATCTCCCCAGTATGTATCTAATCTCCCATGGTATTTTGTTATAGCAGCTTGAGCAGACTAAGACACATCAGAGTGCTCTCCAGCCCTACAAGGCATGATCACTCAAGGGTAAGAAACACTTGACCTCAGACTCCAACATCAGCAATGTCAAACCACCAGCATTTCCCCAATCTTGAGTGATCATAAGAATCAGACCTACTGAATAGACCATTCTTATGACTTTGAGAGCAGTCCACCATGGAGCAAACATTGCTTAGCAAATATCCCCCACTTATAATTAAGGTAAGGATTTTGTATCGAAGTGCCCAAGAAAACAAAATTGTATGCTTCCCCCAAAATATAGCACAGGTATAAAAGACTCTTCCTTTTCTTCTCATTATTTCTCTTTTGTGTCTCCACTGAGCACTAATATTAGCTTGAACAATATACTGACCTGATGTGATTCTCTAGTTAACTTCACAAAACAGGTGTTCCTATTGAAACCAAAAGGTAAATGTTCTAGCTTAGACATGTCATTTCTCCTCTTGGTCTAGAAGCCTCAAAATCTATTCACATAATTTAAAGGTGAAACCCTAGTGCATTTATGGCTGAACAGGTGATATTTGGAGATGTGTGTTTAAAAGAATAGCTCTCTAAGAGTTTTGAAGTGATTCCTTTTTCCTGTTCTTTTGAGAACAATAATTCCATGTAAACCAGAAAACCGAAACCCACACATTTGTAACAAGGCCGATTTGTATTCTCCCTTGATTCGAAAAAGATGGAAATTTGCATGCCTCCCTTCTAAGCACTCTTTTCTGCTGTGTATGATGGCCCATGGGAAGGTGGGGACAAATGCTCCCAACCTTAGGAATAGGGACCTAAGCTGGCTGCCTCTTCCCCCCAACCAGAACCCTTAGAATTCACTTTCCGTGGGTACAAGTTAAAAATGGGTCAGTACGCAGGCTGGACCCTCTGGCAGGCTTCCTATGCTGGGAACACACATTAGCAAAGTCACGAGAACTTGTTAAGTCTCACAATGATATTCTGTTGACACGAGGACAGAACAGTGAGGGTAGTGCCCACCTGACTGAAGGACGGCTCTGGGAAATGAAGCTTGGGAAAGTGTAGGAGATAGCTCTGTGGGGTGAAGGAGGCTTTCATACCTTGCTTAGAGATGACGTAGCATAACCTCTTCACTCTGAAGAGGGGAGGAGCGAGGGAGATTGTGGGCTGGGAAGTTGAGGGCAGAGGAAGGGAGTCCCCAAAGGTCATGAAGCAAATTGTGGAACTTGAAGTCACTTCTGTTGGCTCTTAGTATGGAATTTGTTTTGTAACAGCGTATAGGGTTTTGTTTTCTTATGCAAGGTGCTTATGTTGGACTGCAAAAGTGTGAGGGGTAAGTGCATGGATAAGCGGGGGAACGTCAAGGAGTAGAGATGATTCTATCCAGACTCCACATACAATCCCTCCTCGGAGAAGAGAGGTGCTTCATTATCCCGGCAAGGACCAGCTGTGTGTTGGGGGCAAGTTGACACCCCTATCTTCTAGGTTCTGTGTGTGGGGGGGTGGTGATGAACATTTTTTTTGATAATGAAGTAAAATATTATTTATCAATAACTGGAGATAGTGCTTAGTAAGCCTTGGAAAGTGTTGAGCATTATCAGTATTACTCTGATGACTCTCATTCACTGGATGAGCGATGGCCCCAGATCGGCCCAGTCTGGGGATGAGAGGGTCATCAAAATTCACATCTTCAGCTTCTGTGTGATAAGGGGAGACTAAAGACACAGAGACACAGACGGACACATTTGCTAAAAGTCTGATCACACCTTGCCTGGCTGTCCTAGACATCTTCCGTCACTCCTGAAACAGTAGCCCCCTTCCCCTCACCAAGGACGTGGTGCCCAGGCTGAGTGTGTCCCCTTCGCTCTCCCACGCTGGCTCCAGCGACTGCCATCTTTTCCATTTCTGTGTGATTTTTCTCTTCATTTGCACAGGTAACAGACATCACTCCATCTGGTAAGAATTGCATCGCCTAGGTTTCTTACCTTGGCCGCGAATCTCTGGGCCATCAGTGTATTCTGTCACTTCAGTTCCCCTCAACAATTGTATTGCTTACCTGACTCCTGTGCTCTGTGTTTCTCTTTCCCCTCTACCTTGTTTGAGAAGCAGGGGCTTCTGTGCTTGTTTGTGTGGATATGGCGAAGCCCCAGTGAATCTGGAAGATTTGCCTCACATTTGACCTTGAGGCTGTCCAGGGGGATTTACACCCCAGGGCATCTCATGCTACTTAGGTATTTTCTTCAGGACAGAGAGGCTGCTGAAAACGTCCAGAAAGCTTTGCATTTCTTAAAAAAAAAGAAAAGGAAGTAAAAGTTAATATTTTTAAATAGTTGTCATATCATGACTCACTGTTTTGACATCCCCCTGAAATAATTTATGAGTGTTTTACATCTTTACATTTAAATACATCGGATTCCTCTTTGAAGCAGCTAAAAACGACTCCAGACCCAGTATCAGCCTCTCTGGAACTAAGGATTCTTCTTTCTGGTTTGGGGAGGTAGGACATCTCCCCACGCTGGGACTCATTTATTTATAGAAGATACGGCCTATCGCTGGTTTTCCTTGATCTCTTTAATATGGAATAGAATCCAGCATGCGAATTTCTAGGGCTTGCATGATGCTGTTAAAAAAAAGAAAATATTGCTGAGTTAAATTCTAGAACAGAACTTTTTACTTATTTCATAGGCATCTAATTGGATATGAATAAAATTCTATATCAGCATCATTAACACCTGCTACTTGAACTAGCTCGAAGCTCCATCCTTCACAGCCTTGTCGCCTCTTTGTAGGCAAAACCTTGTATTCTCTTCATCATGATTTCACCCTGGCTCATCTAGTAAAATGAGGCACACAGCTGAAGAGAAATAAATGCCCCTTTAGTGAACTGACTTTAAGCAGCATCATAGAGATGCTAGAAATGATACCTCCTAGGAGCCGAACAAAGCAGATTGTTTTCTTTTCCACTGCCTCCTACATCTACAATGTCACTGGTTGTTCTCTTTACAAGACAGCCTTCATTCCCCAGATGTCCCGTCCATGGTGACAGTTCCAATCTGGGGACCGAGAGAAGTTCGGTGCTATCTTCTTCACCTCCTCCCTCTTGTAACGCTCCTATCCGGTCCTGCTGAAACTATTTTCTCCCCTCTCTCACATGATTCCAAATATCTTCCACTTAACATTTTAAAGATCTTAGGCTAAAACTGGCTGGTGTCTGATGTCCCTCCCTTCCTTTCCACAGAAACCCTTGATTGTTAAGACAAACGCATGCATGTGATATTCTGCCCCGTGGCAGTTCCAGTGACAGTCATCAAGGTGTCTTTGGATGAATGGTCTACCTCTCAGCCTGAACAGTGCTGCCTCTTTCTCATCCACCCAGTGAACGTTTATCCATCTTACCATCGCCCGAATCAACTATCTCTCCTTCTGTTAGACTTTCTTATTTGTTTCAGTTGGAGATAGGTGTCCCCTCCAGTGTCCCTGTTTATAAGCCACTGGTACATCCTATGTCTCCATGCATGGTGATTAAATATTTATATTTCCCCCATCACTGTCAAGAGCATCTTTTGAGGGTAGGAAAACTGTGTTATGCCTTTTGTTTTGTTTTTTTGTTTGTTTGTTTTGTTTTGTTTGTTTTTTTGTGTGTTTTTTTTTTGTTTTTTTTTTTTTAGAAATCACTAGCCAGAGTTAAGTTTCCCAGCGCTGGCTAATTTTAGGTAATCGGTAATGTTTGGAGAATAAGCACACTTGAGTCATATACTCCGGATAGCACTGATGTTATCTGAAGGGAAAAACCAGTGAAAGGAGCAGGGTGGAATTTTTTAAACGATTTTTTTTTCACGAGGTGTATGATGAGCTACAACTTGAAGAGAAATCGATTTATAGGAAACATGATTACGCCGAGTTAACTCTTACATGGGTGTCTGTTAGTGAGACCTTCTGTATTGGTTAGCGAACACATGAGTGGCAATGATTTCTTTAGAGACACTTGCAGAAATTCAGAGTAATGTAAAAGTTTACTCTTACGAAATGTATTGGAATAGAAGATAATAAAAATGAATCGTAGGACAAAGATAAACATTCATTTTTGTTAATTTTTTAAACATGTTCTTTTTTATGTTTATTTATTTTTGAGAGGGAGAGAGAAGGGGGAGGGACAGATAAAGAGGGAGACAGAATCCCAAGCAGGCTGTGTGCTGACAGCGCAGAGCCCATTGCAGGGCTGGAACCCAGGAACTGTGGGATCATGACCTGAGCCAGAGTTGGACAACTAACTGACTGAGCCACCCAGGCGCCCCCATAAGCGTTCTTAAATATGTGCTTTCTTTACAAAAAGGTAAGGCTTTATGAGACTCTCTTAGAAAAATATTGTTAGAAACTTCTTCATTGATTCAATTTGTTTAGAAACCAAAGGTATTTGATCATTCTGTCCATATAATTTAAGGATGGAAAAACTACCTGAAAGACAAGAGTTGAATGCTCCCTTTTTGTTTATCATTCTTATGTGCATCGGACGCCCTTCTCTAAAAAGATGCGTGTGGTTATTCTGTATGTTAGAGGTCACCCTTTTAGGAAAGTTTACTCGGAGGATTTATATTTATGTAACCATGTTTAGGCTGATAGAACAATATATTTTGTGGAAAATGGAGAAGCTGATCATATAATTCAGTGGAGGCCAGGCTCTCTACAAAAGGATAGAAATTTCAGGGTCTTAGTTGGTAGAGATAGCGTCTTGCTCTTGTAAGAGTCCTGGGTGGTGTTGAAGTCAGAGAAATATCTGTCCTCTGTGCACAGGTCGGGGATCTGGGTTCCCTCCCCTGGGGCCCCTCCACATCCACTGCCACAGAGGGAAGCCACACAATGGAGGCGCCATGTCCAGATGTGGCATCCATCACTTCCGTGTTGTTGCTTTATTCTAGGGTCCTAGTGACCTGTGCACACTACCATGTTAACCCCAAAGCACAAGCTCCCGGTTCTCCTAGGACATTAGTTACTAGGGTGACAGAACCGCTTCAGTGTCTGATAAAACAATTAATTGCCGAAGTGTTGGCTCCTAGAAAGGCTTATGAAGTTATTAGCTTTGGTTACTAAATCCTCTTTATATGTCTTAACATTCTGGGTGATTAGAAATCCAAGTTTTGATTCTTCCTCAGAAATGTCAGTGGTACTTCTCACTTTATGACTCACATGATAAATGTTTTATAGAGAGTGCTCTCCTTGAGCTGGTAACTTCTAGGTTGGTAGAAACAGGGCTGGCAAGTCTTAGTACCATAACTTGAGTTTTGTTCAAAGATGAGAGTTTCGTTTGGAGGAATCGGAAGTCTTGGCACATCAGTAGGCAAGAGAGTGCCAACATCGATACCAGACTCCACGGTTTGGTTATGATAGAAAGAAACAAACTCCTCTCTTCAGAATGCAAGACTCACTCATCAAGGTAGCCTGTAATTTTCTAGTTTATTAATATTAGGATGTTGAGGAATCAAATCATTAAATGAAGCAATTCATGATAGCATATGAGCTCAGAAAGGAAATACCAACCATTACTATTCAAATAGAGATTTATTTTTGTTCTAAAGGTTGTATTGATTTTTTAAACTTTTGTCTATTATTGTCAACATTAGGTTTGATGTTCCATAAGCAAGATGCATTACTTATTTTCAGAGTTGTGTTTCTCCCTTCACTAATTTTCCTTATTTTAATTTAATTGTATTTATTTAGTTTTCACTTTAAATTCCGTATTTATGAAAATTGTGTTTCCTATCGAAAGGTGGTGAATCTGTTCTCAGGGTGCTGTGTAGGGTATAAACGCAGGAACACTGAGTCCTGAGGTGTGCTGTTAAAGCTTTCACAACAACCAGTTTCCTGGGGAGAGCCCCGATTCGTAGCATTTGCTGATTTCTGAGATGTGAATGTTTTCACCGTAGCTGATTTCCAGCTACCACCATCATGGCAGTTGCTCTCAGAATTTCTGAACTTTAACAGTTGGCTCTTGTGAGCCATCCCCAAGGAGCTCCAGTGTCTCCTTGCCTAGCCTCTGTGCCAGCTGTGACACTAGCTTGTGGGGAGATTTTGAAGCATCACTCTTGGCCTGGTTTTCCTCATCAGATGAAGGATTTGAGGCTGGGCTTAAACTCTGATTGTTAAAACTTTGCATTGGTTTGGGGCGCCTGGGTGGCTCAGTCATTTGAGCGTCAGACTTCATCTCAGGTCATGATCTCACAGTTTGTGGGTTCGAGTGCCGCGTCGGGCTCTGTGCTGACAGCTTGGAGCCTGGAGCCGGCTTCGGATTCTGTGTCTCCGTCCCTCTCTGCTCCTCCTCTGCGCTCTCTCTCTCTCTCTCTCTCTGAAAAATAAACATTTGAAAAAATGAAAAAATAAAATAAAATTCTGCATTGGTTTGCTCCAGTGGCTTGAGGAAGGGATCTTGGAGGTCACTATTGGAAGGGGGTGTTTGGGAAACGCTGAGCTGTTATGGTTCTACCTCCTCACATCTGCTTCGACTTTGCAGGCCCATGCTGACTCCATCCTGGAGGATTTTACTTTTCTATGTAAGGTGCTTTCTGAAGAGAAGCTTTTACCAAGGGGAAAAAAAAATAGAAAGCCTTTTGAGTCATTCATTGATTTAAAGACCCCTCCCATTTATACAAAATGAATGATTCTATGACACTTACAATGTGAGTCAAACACCAACATCATGATGTCTATGAATAGAACTGGCCTTTCTCTTTCTCGGCTAAATCTTACTTTATTTCGTTTTAAAACTTTAATTCGAATATAGCCAACATCCAGTGCTGTATTAGTTTCAGTGTACAATATAGTGATTCACCAATCCCCTACGTTACCCAGTGCTCATCATGACAGGTGCGCTCCTTAATCCCCACCACCCGTCCCCAGCCCCCACCACCTCCATTCCGGTCACCATGTCTGTTCTCTATAAAGAGTCTGTTTCTTAGCTTGTTTCTTTTTTTTTTTTCCTTTCCTTTCCTTGTTTTTTTCTTAAATTCCACAGATAAATATTATCTTTCTCTGACTTATTTCACGTAGCATTGTAATCTCTAGATCCATCCACATTATTGCAAATGGCAAGATTTTGTTCTTTTTTATGGCTCCGTAATATTCCATTGTGTATATACACCACATCTTCTTTATCCACTTATCTCTCAAAGGATACTTGGGCTGCTTCCATAATTTGGCTACTGTAGACAATGCTGCTGTAAACATAGGGGTGCATGTATCCTTCCGAATTAGTGCTTTCGTATTCTTTGAGAAAATACCCAGTAGTGTGATTGCTGGATCATAGGATAGTTCTATTTTTAATGTTTTGAGGAGCCTCCACATTGTTTTTCAGAGTGGCTGCACCAGTTTGCGTTCCCACCAAAAGTGCAAGAAGGGTCCTTTTTTTTTTTCGCATCCTCGCCAACACTTGTTTCTTGTGCTGTTGATGTTAACCGTTCTGATAGATGGGAGGCTATATCTCATTTTGGTTTTGACTTGAATTTTCCTGATGATGAGTGATTTTCCTTTTTTAAAAAAGAAAACACTCGAGGCATCTGGGTGGCTCAGTCAGTTAAGCGTCCAACTTTGGGAAAGGTCATGATCTCACAGTTTGTGAGTTCAAGCCCCGCGACCGGCTCTGTGCTGACAGCTCAGAGTCTGAAGTCTGCTTCAGATTCTGTGCTTCCCTCTCTCTCTGCCCCTACCCCGCTTGCACTCTGTCTCTCTCTCTCTCTCAAAAATAAATCAACATTAAAAAAAAAAAGGTTAGAGAGGGAGGGAGCCAAAACATAAGAGACTCTTAAAAACAGAACAAACTGAGGGTTGATGGGGGGTGGGAGGGGGAGGGGAGGGTGAGTGGTGGGTATTGAGGAGGGTACCTGTTGGGATGAGCACTGGGTGTGGTATGGAAACCAATTTGACAATAAATTTCATATTAAAATGAATGAATGAATGAATGAATGTTTATTCTTTTGGGAGTAAAGATTTTTCCATCAACTGTATTCCATAGTTAGAATTCAGGGATTGGTAGGTTTGTAAGGAACATATTCACACATAGTTTCAGGACTGTTTTAAGCACTGCTCTGTCTGATTTCAGACGCAAAGGTTAGAACAGGAATCTTGCAGACCCACCATCGAATGTGTTTTAATTGTCTCTGTAAATATACCGGAATTTGTAAATGAGTTTCTGTTGACATAAGAACTATTCACATGATTTCTAAGCTTTTCATCTTTGAAGTTTTCCTTCTGTTACGTTATGTTTGTTATGTTTTAATTCCAGTATAATTAACATACAGTGTTACATTAGTTTCAGTTGTACAATATAGTGATTCAGCCCTTCTATACATTACTCAGTGCCCATCATGAGAAGTGGCCTCCTTAATCCCTATCACCCATTTCACCCAATCCCCCTGCTCTGGCAACCATCAATGTGTATCTTAAGAGTCTTTTTTTTTTTAAATTTTTTAATGTTTATGTATCTTTTGAGAGAGAGACAGAGCGTGAGCAGAGAAGGGGCAGAGGGAGAGGGAGACACAGAATCCGAAGCAGGCTCCAGGCTCTGAGCTGTCAGCACAGAGCCAGGCACGGAGCTTGAACCCACGAACTGTGAGATCATGACCCGAGCTGAAGTTGGACCTTTCACCGACTGAGCCATCCAGGTGCCCCTGTTTTGTGTTTTCTTAACCTCTTTTTCCTTTGTTTTGTTTCTTGAATTCCCCAGATGAGTGGAATTATATTTGTTTGTCTCTGGCTGACTTATTTCACTTAAAAATAGGCGGGGGGCGCCTGGGTGGCTCAGTTGGTTAAGTGTCTGCCTCTTGATGTCAGGTCATGATCTTATGGTTTGTGAGATGGAGACATGCTTTCAGCGCAGAGCCTGCTTGGGACTCTCTTTCTCCCTCTCTCTTCCCCTTCTCCTCTTCGTCTCTCTCTCAAAATAAATTAAAAATGAAAATTAAAAAAATAGGCAGACGACATGAACAGACATTTCTCCAAGAAGACATACCGATGGCCAACCGGTATCCGGTATCCGGCCAACGTCACCAATCCTCAGGGAGATGCAAATGAGACCATAATAAGATCCCGCCTTGCACCTGTCAGAATGGCTAAAAGTTACAACACGAAAACAACAGGTGTTGGTGAGGATGTGGAGAAAAAGAAGCCCTCCCATACTGTTGGCGGGATTGGAAACTGGTGTGGCCACACCAGTGGTTTAAAAAAAAAAAAAAGATTATGGCGGTTCATCAGAAAATGAAAAATAGAATTACTGTATGATCCAATAATCCCACTACTGGGTATTTACGTTCTGTTAGTTAAAATGGTTGTTTAAATAAGGCTTAAGAAAAAATGAGAGTAAGATTTTAAACGAGATAATGAGCTGGAGGCTGATATTCGGGAAAAATTGGGTCATCTGCATTTTTAAGGATTCTGCTCAAGGATCACAATTGGAATGAATATATAAATTAGTGATAATCCTTTCCTTCATAGTTCTCCCTCCTTATATAGGTTTTTCTTCGTGGCCCACTGTTGCTGATGTGTGAACCGAGAGCAGTCTCTCAAACAAATGCTAAGGACATCCATTTAGACATCATCAACCCCTCAGCACATGGAAATCAAAGGGCTCCAAACAAGGGCAATGATACTCAAGTTGTAAAAGATCCTAGTTCTAGAAATACCTTCTTTGGTATGGAACAGGATGAGATCGCTCCACAAATAAATTAATAGAAGTCCCCTAGGCAGTAGACCCTCCTATCTATTTTTACAGTAAATCGACTTGCCTCCCTTGTAAAAACCTCTCTAAAAATTGTGAAACATATCTCACCTTCAGAAATGGTCCCAAACGGAGATTGACAACTCAGTTTGTTATCCACATGTTGAAAACCGGACTGACTCCCACCAGGTCCAGGAATGGAATGTTACCAACTCTGGAAAGGCCCCTCCCTGTCATCTCCCCATCCCCTAACCATAACCACTCTCTGAATTTCTCAGTAATAACTACCTTGTCCTCTTTAGTGACAAATCTACAGGGTCTAAGATTGCATTAATACGATCAGTCTTTGCTTTGCATGTTTACATGTGTACAAAAGATGTCATACTCTATTGTTTTGTGTCTGGGATTTTGCCGAATGTTATTTTATGAGATCCATCATGTGTTTGTGCAGTAGTAGTTGATTAAATTTTATCACGATGTCATATGAACATCTCTGTGTGAATTTATCATTATACATGCGTGAGTTCTCCTGAGTCATGGTCGTAGACTACGCCCGGTAACATGCAAATGACAACTTGAATAACTGACGTTACACAGCATTTCCGTGATCTCTCTGGGTTGATGCTTATGTTAACTAAGTCAGTCTCCTTTTGGAATTGTCTGTCTGTCCTCTTTGGTGCCATGGTATTCATTGTATTGTCTTGCCTCCTTTTACTTCTCCATCTCCTATAGTTGGTCTCTCTTCCTCTTCCTGTGGGGTCCATCCAGCCCACAGATACCCGCTTTCTTTGCCCTGTGCTCACTCCCCTGGAGAGTTAATCCCACATCCTCAACAATCAAATCTATGTCAATGAGTAAGACTCCAACCAGAGGCTGCCTACTCGCATTCCCATTCTCCTCCTTATAGCTATTTTCACTTGATGATGCCAGTTGCAGACATTATATGCAAAATCCCAGCTTTTCCTCCTCCTTTCTCCTCACCCTTCCTAATTTTTCTAATGTTCTTGTCAACATTCAAATCAACGTGACTCTTTGTTCACTTTCAACACTTAGTCTTTACTGAAGTTGACTGTCTATTATATGCCCTGCGCTGTAGAGGGTGAGGTGAACTAATAGCCCGGTTTGCAGTGTGTCCGGGATAGAGTTGATCTTTTGTTTCATGACTGTCATCGTGTATTTTACCGCTTACTCCATGCCCCCACCAACTCTCTCGTTGTCAATCCCACGCCTTTTCCACAAAGTTTCCCTGTTCTGTGCTGCTTTCTCCTGACCTGTGCATATCCACAATCCCAGGATACACTCAAGCTGTGCTTTCCGTATGCAGTCTCTCTAGTGCTCCTTAATTTACTTCGTGCCTTATTCTTGGATGGCATCCCAATATTTCTTTTACTTCTTTAACTTGGTCTTTAAATCCCTAAACAGAAGTGACTACGTTTCCTATTCCATTTGTGTCTCTTTCAGCAGATGCCATATCCTTAGTAGATTGCAGTTAGATATTCTGTGACTGAATAAGTTGGGGGAGAAAGCATCAAGATTTTTTTTTCCTTTTGTCTTTCCTCTGAGGAAGATTTAGCTCTACTGTTGGTGTAGAACCCAGGGCCGTGTTAATACAGTGCTGAACCCTCTGATCTAAATAATTTTATTCTTTGTGTGTGTTATTTTGATCCCTGGGATTGAAGTAGAAGACAAATACCCTTAGCTAGAAAGTCCCTGAGTTATCGTAGAGATTGCTTTGGAGCTGACACTGACGAATCTGAGGCCAAAGTGTTTTATTGGTCAATTTCCTCATCTGTAAAGTCAAGGTTGAATCTGCCTCCAGGAATCTTTGGAGGATTAGATTTAATGCATCCCGAGGGCTTAGCTAAGTGCTTGGAACAGTGTGATAGGAGCTCAATAAACATTTCCTTTGCCCAGATAGAGTTAGAAAGATGCGAGTCTATTTTACCACGGCCATACTTCATATTATGAATTTACTACCTTATACTTGAATCATCTTTCTCCATATTAGAGTCTGAACATTTCTCCACAGCCTTCGCTGCATCAATGAAATATGTGTTCATATAAACTCCCACAGAACTGTATAGTATATACCTAATACATGCATAGTGTGTAAAATTTCATAAAAATATATGTAAGTAAAGGTACATATATATATATATATACACACACACAGGTACATAAACAAAATAGAAATTAATCAGCCTCACCAACAAATAACGCTGGGAAACAAGTAGCTTATACTTGGTGACTCCCGACGAGTCCCATCTGCAAACTCCCCTGTGCTAAGTCCCAGGTCAGGCACCTCAGTGTTAGGATGATCCTGACTTAGCCCCTCCTTGATTGGTTTATTGTGTCCCCAGGGGGGAAATAGAGAATTTCAAATTTTGAGTGCCAGACTAGACGTGCCCTCAGGGCGTTGTGCAGACACACGGGACCACCTCTAGCAGGTGACACCAGGCCTTCTGTGGTGCTTGTCACGTTGATGCAAAAGGGCTGCCAACCCTTTGGGTGTGCCCCTCACCCCTGTTGTTTCTCTCCAAAACCTGGTGTGCTGTTCCCAGCGTGCATGCATGAGGGTACAAGACATTCACGAGGCAACGAGATGGCTAAAATTGACCCAGGAAGAAGAAATGATATTTCCGTCACTGATTTTAGAGAGCTGTGCCTACTACCAGTCCTCCCGTGAAGCCTCCTGCATTGATCTCTCCAGGTGCTCTGTGCCTTGAAGAGTTTAGTATCTCTACCTGGCACCCCTTTAGTTTCTGCCTTCCATTTAAGAGGCGTGTGGTAGGTACCTCACTCAGGCATGCATTCTCTTTCTCACGTCGTTACTCGAGTGCCTGCACAGCCCACACGACAGCAGCCCCCGCCTCTTTCCCACTCACCCCTTCTTTCATGGGGCTCCTTGGTGCAGCTGCTACGTGCGGAGGAAGTTGGCTTCGCAGTTATAAATAGAGAAAGGAGAATAAAGAGCTTTGACAGGTTATAACTCCGTTAAATACAGTTGGGCTTGGAAAGGTTATGCATAAATTGAAAAGCACTTAATATTTCCCCCCCATATACCATCATCACCGGCGTTTATGAAGGACTTTTTTCTGTAGCACCAAGCCAGTGGCCATATAAATAGATTTACTCTGTCAAGTCGTAGAGAATAGTTTCCAAATGCCTTGCTTGGAGCTTCAAGAAAGTGATGGCGCTCAAGGTCGTGGTGAAGTGGAGTTTGGAGAAAGAGTGAGTCCCTGAGTGGCAGAGGCTGGAGGTCAAGTGAAGGTGAAAGGCGGCTGAGATGCTGACTGCGCCTGTGAAGCGGTTCTTGAAGCAGGAGAGAAGGGGGAAAACTGGTGTTTTCACTTTCTTTACAAAGTCTTTCTTGTTAAGCTTTCTTCCCTCGCTGTCCCCATTGAAAGTCATGAGCTGTTAGTCGGCTTCCTCTGGCTTCGGTGCCTCTGCCCTTTGATTCACAAAACAAGCCTGGGGAAGATATGTCCCGATACTGTACACCTTCTGTGAACTCATTTTTGCAAACCTTGATTACCCATCAAAAGCCCAGGTCCCCTCCAGGACTCGGCTCCCAGCAAATGCTTTTCCCAGGGCTCTCAGCTCTGTTCCAGGCAAGTAGCTTCTCCTTATCAGCTGGTGACTGGATGCAAGTCGTGTGCGCACTTTGACAGAGTGGCACCAAGTGTGGGACCGGGACACGGGGCCATGGGCGGAAGGAGATGTGCCCTGAGGAGCAGCAAGGCAGGGACAACCAGCAAAGAGGTGACAGGGGACCCAGGATCAGAACAGTGTGGGTCATCTGGATGTTTGGCCCACCCCCAAATAGGCCCCCTGACTGAGAAGTTCCATGAAACCAGATCGCACAAAATATTTTCGCTTGCTTTGCTCAGGATGTCCTGTTTTTGTCTTGTTTTGCTTTCTTCCTGGGATGACACATGGCCCTGATCATCATGTCCAGGCTCTAGACTGGGTAGAACCTGTGTGGCCGATTGCTTGGACGGTGTGGGTGGAACAGAAGGAGAGCGTCCTTTGATCTTTATCCATTGTTGACACTTCAGTGCGGCTGATCCTACCCGAGCCCTGCCACGCACAGATAACAACACCAGGGTGCTCTTTTTTTTCTTGCAAAAATGAAAATGAGGGGAATGAGCATAGAATTTGAACTTCTCCGTTCACATTATAGCTTCACTGAAACTGCAAGTAGACAAAAGTAGGTATTCTTATTTTTCTCTGACTTCAGTCATGGATGACCAAATTTGATTGGCATCATTGAAGTGGGATAAAATAAGGTGCCGATTAAGTTCAAATTAAGCATCTCTGCAAGGATTTCATCCAAGTGAGGCCCGGCTCTTTGCAGGCTGGAATACTCAGACTGTGGTACTTATTTTTTTCCACACAGACCTCATATGCACCTGGGTTTGGGAGGGTAAGATGAGGCAGAGGTGGGGAGAAAATGACGTGAATGTTGACTTCCATCAGTGGTCTTAATATCTGTAAGTCAAAATATGGAGAGGCCTTAGTAACTCCATGAGGTCTTAGCAACTGCAAGTTTATCTTTCCATGATGCTCTCTTCCCTTTGGAATGGTGAGTAAGAATATTCCGGAACAGACAAGAAGGGGGTTTGGGTGAAGTAGGAAGCAATCCCCACAAATATCAGCTAGAATGGGCTTTTAAGGAAATGCATTTGAAGGTTAAAAGACACTTGAGTGTTCATACGTGAACCATACGGGCATCTCCCCAAAGAAGGGAGCTGACGTTGGTCAGGCTGGATCACTTACGTTTTATTTACATTTTTGTCCCATTTCTTCCTTCCCCAAGTACCCATCTTAATACCTGTATCTCATCTAATCCTTTTGACTGAACAGACATCCATCGTGCTCCTATGACTTCTCGTGCACAAGGCTGGATGGCCTGGCCCTGCCCTGGCCTCCTACTTTCCCATGGCTCCTGCGAAAATTAATGAAGTGAATGAATGAGTCAATGAATGAATGAATGAACGAACAAACGAACGAATGAGTAACAAACCAATAGTATTGATTTCACAGGGCTGCCATAACGAAGGCCCACAGACTGGGTGGCTGAACACCCTAGGAAAGTACCATCTCACACGGTGGAGGCCAGAAGCCTGAGGTGACGGTGTGGGCAGGGCTGTGCTCCCACTGAGGGTTGTGGGGGAGCACCTCTCTCAGCCCACTCCTCACTGCTGACAACCAGTCATCCTTGGCTTTCCTTAGCATGGGTGGGGACACATCATTCCAATCTCTGCCTCTCCCTTCGTGTGGCTTTTTTCCCCTAAGTGTGTGTCTGGGTCCTCATTTTTCTTCTGAGAACACCATTTACTGGATTAAGGCTCTGCCTAACCCCGCATGACCTCGCTTTGACCACATCTGCAATGATCCCGTTTCCATATGAGGTCACACGTGAAGGGCTGGCGATTGGGGCTTCCATATAATTGGTGAGGGGGAGACAGATTTCACCCTGCGGCACACACGCTGAGTACCTGCGTGTACACATGGAGCGAACTGAGTAGATGACCCCTGGTAAACAAATAGCATGAAGGGAACCCCTACCGTGTCGGGATAGAGCAAATGGTACCTGAGAAGCCCCACCTCACAGTGGAGAGGGAAGAGGGGTGACAAGTGGAGACGCGGGCTGAGAACTGGTGGAATCGGAGTTGAGCACACAGCTGGTAGGATTCCGTCACAATGCAAAGTTGGGGCACTGTGGTTGGTTTATGTGTATATATTTAAGTTTATTTTTATTTGTTTTGAGATAGAGATGGCAACAAGTGGGGGAGGAGCAGAGAGAGAGAGAGAGGGAGAGAGAGAGAATCCCAAGCAGGCTCTGTGCTGTCAGTGCAGAGCCTGATGCGGGGCTTGAGCCCCTGAAACCATGAGATCATGACCTGAGCCAAAATCAAGAATCTCACACTGGCCGGACTGAGCCCCCCTGGCGCCCCTGCCATTGATGTATTTTACGGATGTGTTTTACGGATGCCTGTTTTCTTTTCTACTTATCAAAGAAAAATCACTTCATATTTGTCAAAATTTTATGATGTATATTAAATTTTGAAGTATCATCCTTCTATTAGTGTCTTTATTAAAATTCCCAGAGAACTCTTGTGAAATTTTGGGTAATGCTAAATATGAGAGAAACACCAATTTCTAGTTAATACATTTATTTACCTCCTATTGTTCGCATGTTCAGAAGCCATTTGGCTCTATTTTATTTTCTGCTTGTCCTCAGCTTTACTGTGATGGTGTTAGTGGTTTCTTACTCGTATTACTGCTTTTTTCTCTCCTTGGCAATTCCAGCCTTTATTTTTGCCACCTTTTCTGATGTCTTCCAGTCCTAATCACAGATATCCCTGCATTTGGATATATTTTTTTCTCTCAATTCACACTTAACAATAAGTATTTTAGGCTTTTCTTTCCTTATTTCAGGTAGAATTGCTACCCACTCCGTCTTTCCTCATTTATTCCGTTTCACAGGCTATTTTCCTCAAAATTATAAAAAAAAGATATATTCATCATAGAGAATGGGTAATCAACAAGACAATGCATACAGCCATTTTTGCATATTTCACCCAACTGATTGCCAGTCAACAAATTAATTTTGTACCCGGTAGGAATAACGACAAAGATTCTGCGTAATGGAAATGTGCATAAAGTAAACTTTCTTCTAAAACTTGCATTTTAATGCAGTTTGTGAAGTTTTACTGACTTGAAATATTTTTAAAACATAAAGCCGAGGTGAGTCTCTAATAATGTTTAGTAGATAGAAATACTGTATTTTGATAACATTTGGACGGGTTTGTCTTCAAATGATTGTGGTAATGCTTTAAATTAACGTATGCTATAAGCTAGGCTTAGGGAAACTGACTTGTGACTATTAAGATATGAAAGCTATTCATATTTCACTGTGGTAAGTCTTAAATTTCACTGGGCAATTCATCGTGGGCGTGAATATAACTACTAACCTACGCGTTGGCGCACACAACAGTTATTGGAATAGAGGAAGTGACATTTTTCCTTCATGTTTGTTAAACTTACATTGAAATCTGTATTTAACTGAGAATCTTCTTAGAGTTGGTTTCTTCCCATTAATGTTGCTGACAAGAATATGCCTTTTAGAAAATAATGTGGTTTCCCTTCCTGGACTTGACTTCTCTGACTTTCTCTGCTCTCCCTGACCATCCATTTTCTAGAAACTCCATTTGGAAGCCTGAACTGATGGAAAAGGACTCAGTAATGCTCACATTCTTACCCCTATAAGCTCTCATCTTTTCTTCTTTATCTGTAGATACGTCGGGGGTTGGTTATACTTAATGGAAGGGGATGGATAGGATCGAGTTGGTCCTTTTTATTTATTTTTTTTTACCAAAATAATGTTTAAAATGAAGTCAGTATTTAGTGTCTGACACTTACATTTCTAGGTCATTGCCCCTTCATAGGAGATGAGATGTGTTAGTAACCGCATCTAAAACTTGTACTGTCCTGAGAGGTCATTCAGTGGTTCCATCTTTGCTCAACACATACAATCTTTGAGATGGAGTGAATTATATTTATATTAATATTTTAGAGGATGATCACTGATTTTGGAAGGTGTTTGTATCAGGTAGTAACAGGGGAACAGAGAGCGGTGAACACACACACACACACACACACACACACACACTCTTAGGGGTTCTAAATTAACAATTATTTGTTAAGGGAATTTTAAACACTTTTTATCCGTAATATCTTTGCACATCAAATGCAGGTATATACTTATTATTGCCTTGAGCCAAGAAATATTGTTGTCCTTAAAAAAAAATCCACAACCTTCTGATGGTACCGAACTAGCTTCATCTTTAATATTAATGGTTCAGTGTGGTTCTATAAGCAAATGTATTAACCTCAGAACTAAAAAAACATTGATATTGATCTCTTTCTCGTGGCCTTTATTCTGACACATCTTTGATCTGCAGACTGGAGTGGGGTGCTTAGCCTTAGCTTGACCACAATTGGTTTTTAATAAGAACCTTCACTGTCTACAGTCTCTTCTGTCTAATTAATAGTGTGGGCTCATGTCCTGTGAAAAATATATTTTTCCAGCACGTTCTAAATAGCAAAGCATGCGTTAGTGGCAGGAATTGGACCAAATCCCTGTGTGCTCTGAAAAGGATGAAAAATGCTATGGCAAAGAGTATCAGATGTACCCGTGTGGCACTTTGTTCCTCGGCAGTTTTTGTGGGTCTGCATTTGGTATCATGTTCTCAAGATCTTGTTGCCTTTCAACTGTTTTTTGTTTGTTTGTTTGTTTGTTTGTGTGTTTGTTTTTGCTTTTGGCTAGAGAGGATTCCAAAAGCAGTATAGTGTTTAGTGGATGTGACTAAATGAAAATATTTAACAATCCTGTTAAAAATGACTAATTGCGCTTCCTCTTCTACAAATAAAACAGTGAATTGTAGGATGGCCAGTGTCACCATGATCAGAGTCAGTTAAAAGAGGACGCTTTCATGTTGCAACATATACGTGCCCAGCAACATGTTGCACACCTCAACCTTTTCTAGACTGTCCTATCATTGGAATCCTACCTATTAGCGTCTTTTCCATAGCAAAAGGCACTTAAGATCCCTCCCTGTCTTTCTGTGGAGTGATGGGTCATGTCTTACTGTGGCTGGATAGTATTGGACTGCAGGGATGTACCATGGCTTGTTCATCCGTTGACCTGTGGAAGGACATCTCAGTTGCTTCCCAATTTTGGCAAACGTGAATAAAGCTGCTGTAAATATTTTTGTTCAGATTTTATGTGAACGTTTGTTTTTAACGGATTTGGGTAAGTCCATCGGAATGCATTTGCTGGGTGATAGAGTAAAATTATTTTCCGCGTTGTAAGTGACTGCCAGATCGTCTTCCAAAGTGGCTCTGTGGTTTTGCGTCCCCACCAGCAGAGTGAGAGTTTCTCTGGCTGCACATGCACGTCGTTACCGGCCCTCGGCGTTCTGACTGTTCCAGATTTTCACCGTACTACTGTGTGTAGAACGGTGTCTCATTCCCTGATGACATAGGATGTGGGGCATCTTTTCAAGTGCTTGTCATCTGTGTATCGTCTTTGGTGAGGCATCAGCTCACTTCTGCCCACTTTCTGTTAAATACTGTTTTGCTCCGGGGGCACCTGGGTGGCTCAGTCGGTTAAGCGTCTGACTTTGGCTCAGGTCGTGATCCCACTGCTCGTGAGTTCGAGCCCCGCATCAGGCTCTGTGCTGACGGCCCAGGGCCTGGAGCCTGCTTCAGGTTCTGTGTCTCCCTTTCCCTCTGGCCCTCCCCCACTCTCTCTCACTCTCTCTCAAAACTAAATAAACAACAAAAAACTTCTTTAAAAAATACTGTTTTGCTCTGGAAGAGCATTTTCTCGGACACAAACCATGAGCTGTTAGAGAGCCAAGTGGTGAAATTTCCAAGGCGGTCCCCAGGACTCCTTCTGCATTTATTCACTGTGCATTTTCCCTGAAACCTTGGCTCATCTTATCGCAGAGAGGACCCAAGAGGACTTGTGTGCGTCGAAAAGTGAGAGCTGTAAAAAGTGTTGCCGAGAAGAGCCAGGACAGGTGCGTGTAGGCGTGTCCCC
This sequence comes from Panthera tigris, assembly GCF_018350195.1. Taxonomy (NCBI): domain Eukaryota; kingdom Metazoa; phylum Chordata; class Mammalia; order Carnivora; family Felidae; genus Panthera; species Panthera tigris. The sequence continues at coordinate 4,329,908 of NC_056663.1, read as the reverse complement.
TTCCAGAGACAGCCACGCTCCTTGACACATCAGGTGTGGCCTCTCCGCATCCTCCCCTGCCCGCCTCTGCAGGCTCATGTCTGACTACCTGCCCTTTGGCCGTGTCTGTGCTGCTGGGCACAGCTCCGACGGGTCCCCACATGCCCTGGGTGTCCGTGCCCCCTGGGCTTGCAAACCGGCTGCTACCCTTCACGAACCAGCGCTGGGGTTTCTCCCTTGGGCAATCTTCCTTCACCTCTCCTGTGATACGTTATGCTCATGGCAACCACTCATGTATATGAAATCGTTTGCCACAACGCTGTAAAGGAAGGGATGATGTTTTTCCCAATTCTGTTTTAGAGGAAATAGAGACTTGGGGAATTGAATTCATATTTGCAGCATCGCTCAGCTAGTTAGTGACACAGTCAGGGTTTGATCCACAGGAGTCCTGGCCCCGGTGGCTCTGTTCTCTTCTGCAATGAGATGTCACCTCTGAAGGGGACTTGTTCCTGTTTGCTTCTTTGTCACATCCATGCTGCTGAGTGCGTGTGTCAAGTAGGCATTGTTCCCTCTCAATTTAAATCATTATTTGTTTACTTCCATTGTCTGTGATCTCCTTTAAGAGAATTATGAGCATAGCCTCACCATCTAGTACACAGAACATCTCGTTCACACAACATAGCAGGGTTTTTTTTTTATATGAAACGTATTATCAAGTTAGTTTCTATACAGCACCCAGTGCTCATCCCAAAAGATGCCCTCTTCAATGCCCATCACCCACCCTCCTCTCCCTCCCACCCCCCATCAACCCTCAGTTTGTTTTCAGTTTTCAAGAGTCTCTTATGCTTTGGCTCTCTCCCACTCTAACCTCTTTTTTTTTTCTTTGTTTTCCTTCCCCTCCCCCATGGGTTTCTGTTAAGTTTCTCAGGATCCACATAAGAGTGAAAACATATGGTATCTGTCTTTCTCTGTATGGCTTATTTCACTTAGCATCATGCTCTCCAGTTCCATCCATGTTGCTACAAAGGGCCATATTTCATTCTTTCTCATTGCCACGTAGTACTCCATTGTGTATATAAACCACAATTTCTTTATCCATTCATCAGTTGATGGACATGTAGGCTCTTTCCATAATTTGGCTGTTGTTGAGAGTGCTGCTATAAACATTGGGGTACAAGTGCCCCTAACATAGCAGGGGTTTAAAAATGTGGTTGATGAGGGGTGCCTGGGTGCCTCAGTCAGTTAAGTATCTGATTGATTTCACCTCAGGTCATGATCTCATGGTTCTTGAGATGAAGCCCCACGTCGGGCTCTGCCCTGGCAGTGTGGAGCCTGTTTGGGATTCTTTCTGTCTCTGCCTCTACCCCGACCCCTGCCCCAAATCCCCCAAATAAATAAACATTTAAAAAATGTAATTGATGAATACATAATCTAAAATTATTAAAAGGAATTACTAGTATGTAATCCAAAAAATAGCATTAAAAATTCAAACCAGCGAGAGTTTGGACTACTTTAAAATACACATTTTATTCCTTAGAAACTAAACTAGAGGACACGAAAAGACATTCCACCTCTCATGAAGGTAATGGCACCCTGGGATGGCCGTCGGAAGAAAGGCTTTGGAAATTTGAGGCAAAGGCAATCTGCCTTAGTTTACTGTTGCTAGTTTACAACTTACCAGTAACATAGAGGCTTAAAATAGCCCCCATTTGTTGTGTCACAGCCTCCATGGATCGGGAGTCTGGAACCACGTCAGCTGTGTGCTCAGGGCCACACAAGGCTGCCGTCAAGGTGTTGGCTGGGCTGTGGTCTTGTGTGAGGCTCCACTAAAGAAGGATCAGCTTGTAGTGGCAGAATTCAGTTCCTTTCAGTCACAGGACTGAGGACTGTCCTGGCCAACTGGGACTCACAGCATAGATAGCCCACAACATGGCAAAGTTCCTCCGAAGCCAGTAAGGACATGAAGCAGTAAGAGGAGGTACAGTCTCAGTGCACGGTGAAGGTAACCGCACACATCCCATTCTCTTGGTTACGTTCTGTTGACTGGGTGCAAGTCACAAGTCACAAGTCACAAGTCACAAGTCACACTCATGCCCATAGCGAGGGAAGGGTACAATCCCAGGAGGTGGGACCGAGAAGGGCAGCACCTAAATAGTCTGTCCAACATAGAATTAGCGGGCGTAATGGTCAAGGCAGTTGGCCCAACACCCTCTCATGTACCCCTGTTAGGGTATATGGTGTTCCCGTTTTATGATTTTCTAGCAGATAAACGTTTTGTGCATCCCTTTAGAGAATGATAAAGTATTTGGATGGAGTCGAATGCCGAATATACACAGATGTGCTTAAGCAACACCAAACAAACAAATAAAACTCAGAGATAATTTTTCCTTATAAATGCAGTCCTTGGACTGTTTTTCCAGGCCTCCAGATGCATTCTTGTTGCTGTAAACATGATGGCTCCTTCCGTAGGAAAAACAAAAAAAATTCAAGGGTTTAGTTAGGTAATTATTTAAGGCAGGTAGGGGCGCCTGGGTTTGCTCAGTCGGTTAAGCATCAGACTCTTGATCTCAGCTCAGGTCATGATCTCACAGTTCATGAGTTCAAACCCCACATCAGGCTCTGTGCTGACAGTGTGGAGGCTGCTTGGGATTCTGTCTCTCCTTCTCTCTGCCCCTTCCCCACTTGTGTGTGTGTGCTCTTTCCCGAAATAAGTAAACACTAAAAAAAATGTAAAAAGTGATAACTTAAGGCATGTGAACTCTATATTAAGTATTTGCATTATTTTATCAGAGGGATGACTATCTGGAATTCATTTGCAGAAAGGAAGTTGAAGAGAAAAATACATAAACATATATTTGCTGGATATACAAGAGACTTGCTATTGATGATTTCTGAAGTCCTGTTTTTATTTTATTTTATTTTATTTTATTTTATTTTATTTTATTTTATTTTATTTTATTTTATTTTATTCTATTCTATTTTATTCTATTTTATTTTATTCTATTTTATTCTACTTTATTTTATTCTATTTTATTTTCTCTAGCTTCATTGAGGTATACCTGACAAGTAAAAACTGTATTTACTTAAGGCATACAATGTGATACCTTGGTATATGGATACATCCCAAAATGATTACCACAGTCAAGTTAATTAACACATCTACCACATTCCATAGTCATTTGGGTTTTTATTTATTTCTATTTGTGGTGGGAACCCTTTGGATCAACTCTCTTAGCAAGTTTCAAGTATACAATACAGTGGTGTTAACAGTACTCACCATGCTTTCTGTTAGATCTATGGCAATCATTCATCTTATAACTGAAATCTCACCATGTGGCCCATGTCTTCACCGTTTCCCCCACCTCCAAGTCCCCGCAAACCACCACTCTACCCTCTACTTCTTCAGGGTGACTATTTTAGATTCCAGACATCACAGGGGGGCCACGCAAGATGATTCTTTGCGTGTCTGTTTATTTCATCTCGCGTAATGTCCAGGATGTCCATGTCATGGATGGCGAGGCCCCATCTTGGTGTTGGGACACTGAAAGAGCCTCATAGATCAACCGTTACATCCGAGTGTGATTATCTAACCCTTTGGTTTTTATTTGTAGAGTATAAAAGGTACTATTCTGCTACAGGTTTGTGTGAATTACAGGGGTAATCACAACCACCAGATCTGCAAATCTATTGTCTGGGTTTGGCTGCTGGCTTCACTAGGTATTTTTTGTGTGACTTTGGACAAGTTACTTAACATCTGCCTTACATAGAACAGGGACAACAAAACCACCCACAGGATTATTGTCAAGATTCAATGAGTTCCATAGGTAAAGGGTTTGGACAGTACTCAGTGGAGTTTAAGCACTATGTAAATATTAACTAACTTTATGGGTGTATTAAGTAAATGCCTTCAAAAAGACATTGCGGGGCACCTGGGTGGCTCAGTCGGTTAAGCGTCTGGCTTCAGCTCAGGTCATGATCTCATGGTCCATGAGTTCGAACCCTGCGTTGGGCTCTGTGCTGACAGCTCAGAGCCTGGAGCCTGCTTCGGATTCTGTGTCTCCCTCTCTCTCTGCACCTCCCCTGCTCATGCTCTCTCTCTGTCTCAAAAATAAATAAAAACATTTTAAAAATTTTTAAAAAAGACAGTGCAATCCACAGGGCTTCCTATTTTTAATTTTATTTTCTTCCCATTTAGACCCTCCCAACATTCAGGTCTGATTTTACTGATAAATAGAAATAAAGGTACGCTTAGCATCGCGATCTCTATTTGGCATTACGTTAATTAATTTTTGTAAGTATTTTGAGGACACTAATCTTTTTAGGTAATTGAGGCAGTTAGACTGAGTACAGTTATTTTTTATATTCTCCGAACAGGTACTTTAAAAATTGATTTGATTACCAAAGAATCCCTTTTGCAACCAAATCAGGATTCTGCCTGATTTTTACTTTAATTTGGAAATATTCCTCTTTATTACACAGTTTGAAAATAGTTCCTTATGTGATCTTCCTTGAGGCTACAATGACAAAATTAAAGAGTTTCCAACTTCATTAGAAAAAGAAATCTGGTAAAATTCCCTTCCATGGTGTTTCCCGTGGCCTCAACACCTCCATAGAGAAGGTATTGAAACTGCCGTCCGAGGAAGCTGTAGGCTGCGGGCACCGCTTTATGAGTTCCTGTTAGGTCTCTGCCTGCCTGATGTGGCTTAATTAAATTATAATTCCCTCTTCTGCAGTTTTATCTTAAATGCAGTGTTGTACACTTGATGCGTAATTAATAACAATAAACAGGTGAACCTTTTGCTCACATCTTTTCATTACAGCAGAGGAAGTTTTCAGGGTCATCCGTCACTTTGGTACTTTGTTTCAAGGGATTTCTTTCTTCCGTGACATTTTCTTTGCACTTCTTGCTTTGCTTCTCATTTTTCTTCATTTCTTAGGGTCTAGGCTGCAGTCTTTCAGTCTCTATTTACTTCCCAAAGTTTAGATCACTTTCTATTTTATACTAAGAAAGCCCTGGAAAGAATGACTGATTAGGTATTAGTAAGCATTTATTATGCTTATTTCTAAACAGACTTTAATAATAAACACATAAAAACATAAGATATGATAATTTTTTAAAATCTGAATCAATATGAAATAAGTAAAATTTGAAAATAAAAGATAGGACATAATTATACCATGATGGCACGTATTTTTTTTTTTTATGATGCCTGGAAGTAAAAGTCAAAAGGGGGTGCACACACCTGTGACCCACCCAACACAACCACAGCCAATGGCCATTCTTTTTAATGGGAAAAAAATCGTTGTATGTGTGTATGCTTGTGTGCAAACATGTGTATGAGAAAGAAATTTAATTTTAACACTTACATATTATTATTTCTTGGCCAAATCAGGATTGCTAGAAATAAGTAATTGCTATTTCATATGGCATAATTTAGAAGCAGATCTTCTCCTGTCTGTCAATACCAGGAATATGCATTTTGTGGCTATAAAAAAATCTTAGAAAAAAGTTCCTTCTAGGCAGGAAGTCAATTTCTATCTGGTCAGAGATGAACGTCACCATGATGAAGGTTTTGACATCTGTGTCTGTATTTTGCCACATTTCAGAATCTGTTTTTCTGTTATGACTAGCAGATATGTGAGTGTGTGTGTGTGTGTGTGTGTGTGTGTGTGTGTGTGTGTGTACCCATCCCTCCCTCCAGCATTTGGAAAAAATAAAGCCAGTGAACTTCTCAGGATCGGGATTATGTCTTACTTTTTCAGTATCTAAATATCACACTGATTTTCATTAACCTCATGAATTTTGGATGTATTGTAGCATAGAAGGTCAATCGTGGCCGTATAAAACATGAGAACTCTTCCATTTAAAATCAGGAAAATCTTATAAGATGATTAGATTCCATTAACTGACTATTGATGTTGAGATTAGTTATTGATGAACAGGGATTTCAGCCCAGCCAGGAAACATGTCTGGGGTATCATGTTAATCTTCCCTAGTGCTGTGCCTTAGTGTGAGAGTCAATGAATCAGGCTCCATAGAGAGGGCAACTATTTCATCTGGGGTGAACTCTCATGAGAAATTAAAATGAGGACAGATTGAGAGGTTTGGTTGGAAAACGTATCAACTGGAATAAATCTAGTTAATTTCTGGATCTTGGCAGATTCTGAGCCGGCTGAGAGACATTCCATGTAGATTTAAATGTGGGAGTGTTCTGTTCATCCTCAAGCAGTTCTAAGGGCTCGGGGAATCCCTTTCTCAGATGGGCACAACTTGGTGGCAGCTGTTAAGGACACTCTCTCTCCTATAGAACAGAAGAAATCTAGAGGAAAAATGCTCAGTCTTTGTCTGAAACCTTTTGGGAAAACATCCCCATATGGACCCTGTCTCTGTGTAAAAACGAGTAGAGAAAAGGGAAAAATTAAAAACCTGTACAAATGAGGGCGTTTTGACTCTCTGCCTGGAGTAGTGCTGCGTCAGGAAGACTCGTGTCACTTTCGTCTCCGCTGTCTGAAGTCTCAGTGTCTCGTGCAGCACTCACAGTGAATGACCGAGTGAGTGAGCAGGAAATCATTTATTCAGCATGACTCTGCAGGTAGGATGTCGTGAGGAGGACTTTAAAACCCTGCTTAAGGGGCGCCTGGGTGGCTCAGTTGGTTGAGCACCTGACTCTTGATTTCGGCTCAGGTCACTCTCTCACGGTTCGTGAGTTCCAGCTCCGCATCGGGCTCTGTGCTGACAGTGCGGTACCTGCTTGGGATTCTCTCTCTCTCTCTCTCTCTCTCTCTCTCTCTCTCTCTCTCTCTCTGCCCCTCCCCTGCTCGCTTGCTTGCTCTCTCTCTCAAAAAAAAAAATAATAAATATTAAAAACCTGCTTAAAATCCCTTTATTCTGTTTTGTGCCTCCTCCAAATCACCCTGTGCAAAAATAAAGAACAGAAAATTCCCCATACTCTTCTGGATCTTTTCTGGATCTTTTCTGGATCAATACATTTAGTGATACAGAGACTGAACTGTAAGTGACCTGTTAAGTAGATTATTACGAGTAACCTCTACCTTCCTCTGTTTTTCTTTTTCCTTACTTAGAATTAAAATGTTAAAAAGCTGTACAGAATTTAGAGAGAACACTTAGCAGGACAGAAGAACCAAAAACAAAACAGAACTGAACAAAAAACCCACCTTTTTTTCATAGGAAAGTTTTCCCACAGAATTATGGAAAATGACCCCACAAAAAGCCACACTTCTGTCGTATCGTAGCCACAGTCGGTCCTCTCTGGGAGTAAGTGAAGCCCCATCTGCAAATCCTTCCAGCTTTCCTTGGCTTCATTCTCCTATATAAGCAGAAACGCTTTCATTCCCGGATTGGTGCTGGGACACCACCTGACAGGCATGGAGAATGCACAGTGTAGCCCAATGACGTGGAAGGTGAGCCAACCTTGGGCAAAGGTGAGCCAACCTTGGGCAAAGTTGTGCGGTGGCTCTAAACGCACACCCTTCAAGAACTGAAGAATATTCACTGGGAAACCAAACCCCCCAAAACCTAGCAGAGTGAGAAGAGATTCTTTGCTTGAATAAGCAGATCATTTCAGTCTATTTTGTATTTGTTTGTGTTATTTATTTTTTTATTTTTTAATGTTTTATTTATTTTTGAGACAGAGAGAGACAGAACATGAGTAGGGGAGGGGCAGAGAGAGAAGGAGACACAGAATCCGAAGCAGGCTCCAGGCGCCGAGCTGTCAGCACAGAGCCCGATGCGGGGCTCCAACCCAGGAACTATGAGATCATGACCTGAACCGAAGTCAGACGCTTAACTGACTGAGCCACCCAGGTGCCCCATATTCGCATTATTATAATCTGCCCAGTCAATATTTTTGACATCTTTCTAAAGTTTTTGGAAGCTCTCACAAACCACATAATGATATTATTGAAACATTAGATGACAGAGCAGTTACCCATTACTAATTATTTTTCAGAATTAGCTGCTGGAACTTTTTGAACGTTTCTCTCTCACCATGACAACCAAAATCTGCTTGTTTTCATATTAAAAATGTATTAAATGTGTCCCTCAGCTCATTAATCATGTTTCTTTGTTTTAGTTTTCACCTATGCTTCTCTTGAAAATGCATCAGTAATTTGATTTCAATATGCATGAAAGAAAATCAGTATCAGTTTTACTCTATTTGTTACATATATCCTCATGATCATATTTTCTTGCCTTGGTGTTTTATTGACAAGAATTTTATTTAAGAATTAGCATTTTTAAATGAAAGTTAACTGTTTTTATATTCATATGTGATTAACTTTAGAAAATATAGCAACATTAATTGAAATAATATATTTCCTGGGATTTTTTTTTTCCTACCTAACTCTATTATTATTTTTGGTATAATTAGATGCCCGGCTGACTCAGTTGGTAGAGTATGAGACTCTTATGTATTATTTTAGCTATTATTTATTATACTGTTATATTAAAGTGTTAAATTATTATAGTATTATAGTGCCATTAAAATTTACTAAAAATATGTTATTTGGAAAATGTATATGTTTGATACTGTAACTCATTTTATGAAAGTTAAATTTTTTTTAATGCTTATTTATTTTTGAGAGAGAGAGAGGGAGAGACAGAGTAGGAGCAGGGGAGGGGCAGAGAGAGAGAGAGGGAGACAAAGAATCCGAAGCAGGCTCCAGGCTCTGATCTGTCAGCACAGGGCCTGACACAGGGCTCGAACTGACAAACTGTGAGATCATGACCTGAGCCAAAGTCAGACGCCCAACCGACTGAGCCACCCCGGCGCCCTCATGAAAGTTTAAAAAAAAAGAGGTAGCAGATTGAGTTAGACTGCTGCAAGCTTTACATCGAACTATTCCTGTACCCAGTAACAAAACTACCCATGGAATGATTTTCAAGATAATTTGTGACTCTCTGGAAAAATGTATACTGATAAAAGTACTGTTCTACAGTGACTAAGGGTATAGATTCCAGAACCTTCCAGTGTCTTGGAAGTTCCAAACCGTGCGCCACATTGAGCAAACTTATCTCTCTTGTGCCATAACATGCTCACTTCTCAAACACGGGCAATACAGATTGCTAAAAGCAAAATTACTTCATCCTGTCAGGCATTTAGAACCGTTCCTGGCATGAGCTGGGCACGGAAGTAAGTATACACCTAGTTAAGCCGAAAGAGTCTGATGTATGGAAAGCCAAGTAGATCTACTAATTGTTGAATTGCAGCGTTTACAAGCCCTATGGTCGTTGATACTTAACTTCTTTCATGTACTCACCTGTTAAGGTTTATTTGTAAGTATCAGACGAGGTAACGCATGAAAAGTTTTAATGGAGTACTTTACCAGATCAAAAGAGGCTAATTCCTCTCTTTCTCTAAAACAGCTAATGGTTAGGATATTTGATCAAAGCTAAGGTGTCTTCAGACCCAAAATACATCATTATTTTACTACGCCCAGGAAAGGAAGAGTATTGGCAATTAAATTATGACCCAATATTTTCTTATCGTTGAGATTTCTTATTGAGATAGGTTAATTGAAGCCATAGACTTTAATGTTTGATTTTTGATGCACATAAAAATGAAAAAGGTGTCAGTCCCATTAGGCTGGCACAAATGGAGAGATATGCATGGACACGTACAAATCTAAATTTGGACTTTGTTGTCTTGAAGCCTCTAACTCTCCTGCTAAGAAGGTAGAAGTAGATAAACGTGTGTCATAATAATCTGGAATCGATGCTTGTCCTGAAGCTTCTGTGTGTCTCTGACGCCCAGAGAAGCTCATTATACAGTATGAATAAGGCAGAAGTGGAATATATATCGTCTGTTCAGGCCACTTTAACAAAATGCCTTAAACTGAGTGGCTGATAAACACAAGAAATTTATTTTTCACTTTGATGAAGGCTGGGAAGTCCAGGATAAAGGGTCTGCAGACTCGGTGCCTGGTGAGGGCTTATGGGTTCATAGACAGTGTCTTCTGGCCATGTCCCGAAGTGACGGAGGATGAGGAACTCTATGGGGTGTCCTTTACAATGGCACTAATCCCGTCATGACCTCATCACCTCCCAAAGGCCCCGCCTTCTAACACCATCACTTTGTGGGTTAAATTTCAGCAGGTGAACTTGGGGGAAGACACGGATATGTCATCCATAGCAAGTATCTGTGTGTGTGTGTGTGTATGTGTGTGTGTGTGTGTGTGTGTGTGTAATATCCACCTGGGATCAGGGAGAAATAGAAAAAAATAATGTGTTTTATTCTAAAGGTTTTTACAAGTCAATGAAAGCAAAAAATCACCAGAAACTCCAGCTGAAATGCAGATTTCTGGGTCCAGTTCCTAATAAGACCCCAACTCAGAGACAGGTTGGCCCCTGAAATCTAGACGTGTAACAGGTGATCTTGATCTTGGTTGTAATAACAACAAGGTGAGAGAAACCAAGAGTTTCAGTCAGCCTTGAGAAACCCTGTCTGCCATTCCTTGGTGGCCGGGCCCTTTTCTTCAACACCTAATGCAGTATATTTTGAAATCGCAAAAAACGTTGCTTCCGTATCAAGGAAAACGGAGACGTATCTGCGCAAGGACCCCACGGGCATGTGGCGAGCACAAGCCGGTTTGGGAGAAGCACACATGTGTTTATCTTTGTAGCTGTCGGGGTTTTGTGGTGTCAGACCCATCCTCTGTGAGCTGTGACCAGGCTTTCATGAGGAGCATCAGGCAGAGTGGAGGAGACAAGGTTTGCACCCAGGCTGAGCGTCTAGATGGGGAATAAATCTACACGAGACCCCTGTTTCCTTCTCAGAGTGAAGGTTGTGGTCGCAATACACTTGAAATAAGGATGCCAGACCCTGCTTTACAAACTTCAATTAACACTCGAATATTCTAGTGAGGAAAGTAATTTTCTCAGAGAACAGGTGAAGCAGTCTCTCCAAGGGGCAGAAACACAGAGGTTAAGTGATTTGTGCACATTCATTCCGGGGGTTAGTGGTGAAGCTCCAATAGGCCCAGGCGAGGCGCCTTGCTTTTTCTTACAGCGTGATTTCCTCCTTGCATTTTTTTATGAGAGAACAATGTGCTGTCATGGCGTCAGGCAAGTCACAGAAAATGTAGACTCACAGTGAAATAGGACATGTCACAGATCCTTTCCCTTCTCAACCTGAAGTCAGGGACATGTCCTCAGTTAGAATGCTTTGGGCATCTGTAATGTCACCTTTCTCCAGTTTTTATTCTTCTAGCTCAGGTTTTAAAGTTTGTTTGTTTAGAGAGAGGGAAAGGAAGAGAGAGAGAGAGAATATGCATGTGCATAAGTGGGAAGGGAGAAGAGAGACGGAGAGAGAGAGAGAGAGAGAGAGAGAGAGAGAGAGAATCCCAAGCAGGCCCCGCATTGTCTGTGTGAAGCCCGATGATGTGCCCAAACTCACGAACCGTGAGATCATGACCTGAGCCGAAGTCAGATGTTTAGCCAGCTGAGCCACCCAGGCACCCCTCTTCTAGCTCTTTAAATAAGATACTTGTGAGAAATTAGAGCTCTTTGTTAGCACTTGTCTTTGTCTGTCTTTTATTGTCACTATTTGTGAGATGCTCTTAGAACTACTTATGGATTTTGTTAACGTTTCCAAAGTTGGAAATGGCATAGTGTCTTAATAGGTCTTTTCCTATTGTGAGATTAAGAGCAAACTAAGCCCGGGGGTGCCCGGGTGACTCAGTCAGTCGAGTTGGACGTCCAAGTCTTGATTTTGGCTCAGGTCATGTTGCTATGGTTTCAAGCTCCACGTCAGGTTCTATGCTAAGTGTGGAGCCTTGCTTGAGATTCTCTTCCTCTCTCTGTCCCTCCCCTATAGGCATGCATGCTCGCTCTCTCTCTCTCTCTCTCTCTTAAAAAAATCTAAGGAGCAAACTAAGCCTTATCAATTCAGACTTGAAACATATTCTTAAATGATCCTTGTTAATATTGCACATGACTCACAATTCCTGGAGAAATTATGTGTTCACAGGAGAGAAGGTGAGAAATGACTTTTAAGAGAAGAGACATTTGGTCCCTTGAAAGTTACTCCTCTGGGTGCCTCTCTGCCCCTAAAGTACATCTTCCTCTGCTATGTGAGATGGCAGCTCAGACCCGGGCACATCTCCTTGAACGCCAGTAGCCTGTCCTCTTTAAAATGTGTCTGACACTACCAAATTCACAGGATGATTTGGCTGAAAGGCTTCTAAGAATTTATGTGAAAATTCTGGATCGGTGTTTGATGTTTCATATATATGCGAGCAAAGCAATTTAAAAAAAAATCTGTAATTATTTGCAATTTCTCCGCAGAAGATTCTTAAAATCATTTACATTAAAAGGGGAGAGGGGCACCTGGGTGGCTCAGTTGGCTAAGCGTCCCAGCTTAACGCCTCGATCTGGACTCAGGTCATGGTCTCACCGTGGTAAGATCAAGTCCTGTGTCGGGCTCTGGGTGGATAGCGTGGAGCCTGCTTGGGATTCCCTCTCTCCCTCCCTGCCCCTCCCGCCCCCTCCAGATAAACAAACTTTCTAAATAAATAAATAAATACTAAACAAATAGAGAAAGTCTTCTACCCACTGGGGTGCAGATTCTTGCCATATTTGAATTTGGAAAATCAGCTTCAAAAGCAGCTGACCAAAATTTTTAGGAAAAAGGAAATGTTCTTTGTACTGTGGACATCAAACATGCAATGTATAAGTAGTGAAGGTGTGTAGAAGGTTTGGGGAACCCATTAAGGTCTTTAGTATTTTGATGGTATGCAAAATTGCACTAAATATACTAGTTCGGGTTATGGGTTTTCTTGAATGGTTTCACTGCTGAGTTAGTCCAGTGAAGGTTATAAATGCCAAAGCTACTTGGTTTTGTGACGGAACCCAGGGCGCAAAGCGCAGTTGTTCACGTGTAGCAAACTCCTTTTTTGTGTTCTCCAAAAGCAAAACAAATACAAGCAAACAGAACCTTGATTTATTAAGGAGGCAAGATGTCAGTAATGCTAGTCTCTAATTCCAAGGGCATCCCATCAGGGCTCTGAATTCATTTCAGGGTGGTGGTTTCATTATCACTGCATTACTTAAATCCGTGAAGCCTCTAGATGTTACAGATTTCTGCATTTTCTATATGCCAGAAAAAGAATTTTACTCTATCCTTCTTTTTTCTTTAAAAATTTCACAATCTAGGGGCACCTGGGTGGGCTCAGTAGGTTAAGCGTCCAACGTCAGCTCAGGTCGTGATCTCATGGTTCATGAGTTTGAGCCCCACATTGGGCTCTTTGCTGTCAGCACTGAGCCTGCTTCGGATCCTGTCTCCCTCTCTCTCTGCCCCTCCCCTGATTTCTCTGTCTATCAAAACACAAACAAAAACATTAAAAATAAATAAATGTGGTTAGTGCCACTGAATTAAAAGAATTTTAAAAATAATAAAAATTTTCAAAATCCCAATAACATCCATTGAGCATCCGCCATACTGCCCGTGATTCTAACGCATCCTGCTGATGCTGTAGGTAGCTGCTATTATCCCTGTTTGGCTGATGATTACGCAGAGGTTGAGGGAAGGTTAGCACATTACTTCCTGTCAAACAGCTCCTTCCTGCAGGCAACTAAATGGGGTTTTCATCTACCCTTTCACGTCTGGCCATGTCTTCAAAAGGCTACATATGATGTCAAGGCATATAAAATACATCCATGTTATTTTTTAAAAACTGTTTAGATATTTTCAGTGACATTGGCATTTGCGAAATAGTACATCCCGTGCCTTGCTGGTAGCCAAGGAAAAGGGCAGTGTGCATTTTGTGGCGGGACGGCTTTACAACCTACACCCTCATGTGCCTGACGGCCACGTAAAATTAACTCCTGTGGAAAGTTAGGCAGTCCGCTTGGAGATAGCATTTTACATTCTGCCAATTGAATTTATATGCCTCATCGATAACATTATTTTCTGTCATCAATATTGGTAAATAAGGGCGCCTGGGTGGCTCAGTGAGTTGAGCATCTGACTTGGGCTCAGGTCATGATCTCGTGGTCTGTGAGTTCAAGCCCTGAGTCAGGCTCTTTGCTCACAGCTAGGAGCCTGGAGCCTGCTTCTGATTCTGTGTCTCCTTCTCTCTCTGCCTCTCCTCTGCTCGTGCTCGGTCTTTCTCTGTCTCTGTCTCTCTCTGTCTCTCAGAAATAAATAAATGTTAAAAACTTTTTAAGAAAATATTGGTAAATAAAACATAAGCCAGTCCATTGAGGGTTTTTTGTTTTGTTTTGTGCATATGACTGCTTAAAATTTTTTGAAAGAAAAGTTCTAATGCAGAAAACACTCAATTCAGTTTTTCATCAAAAGGATTTTATAACTTACTGATGTACATTATTTCCCTTTGCAGTGTGTTTCAATATTTTTTTACTTATGTTTCATATCTGAGTATTTTTCACAACTTAGAAAGATGTAAAAGTAAATTACATTGTCGAGGGAGACACCTCCTGAGAGTCGAGTTGCTTTTTACTATTTTTAACTTTAGGAGTAAATCAGGAAATCTGCCTTTCTAAAGAAGCATTTTGGTATTAAAATTAAGTGACTCATTTGGCAAGTGGAAGAATATAAAAAGGGAAAAAAGAAGAAAAGGAAGGGAATCACCCCACCCCTCACCACCTGCATTGCTACGATACAGGCCTAGGCTTGTGAGTACCCTTGTGAGTAGCTTTATGGCCCCATAACATTTGTTAAAATCAATTTTATGACAATGTGTAACGAGGAGGGGATGGGCCGAATGGTGATAGAATTCAGAGTTCACATTAACAGTTTTGTACGTGATGAGTGAACGAAATGGATGAGTATTTACTGAACACCAGTCATGCACCAGGCGCGCTTGGGGCAGGTGGCAGGTTTATTCTCTGTCATCGATGTGATCATGAGGTTTACAGGTTTGGTGTCTCAGCTACCAAGATGGGGAGCTGCTTTTCAAAACCCAGGCTTCTGACTTCAGGACTCTGTGATGGCCAGATCCTCTAAAACTTCTCCAGCGAAGGGCAGTGACACGCAACCCGGGCAGAGCCAGCCCCACTCCAGGCTTAGGCAAGGACGTAGGGTGGTCTATTGCTCATGGGTCTCCAGAGCAGCAGAACCTTGGCCAGGCTGGCCTGGCTGTACACCCCTGACCTTCCCTGCTGAGTTTCCTGTTCTCCCACTCTTCCCTCTTCTGGGGTTCAGCTCTGGAGCCTTACTCCACCACGAGCGTCCACAGGCACAAATCACCATCCACAGACTGCAAACTCTTCCAGCTTCTAGAAGACCTAATTGAAATCAAGTGTTGCTTTTCCTCTAAAAAAAAAGTTTTGTCCCTTTTTCCACCTTGCAAGTTTGATGATGACATCTACTGTGTTCATAAGAATTGCTATCACAGCCTTTATCATGTAGCATGGAGCTAGGAGATGGGGATGAAGTGCTTTATTATATGTGTAAATATGTACACATTTGTATGTGTAACATATGTATCAAGGATATTCACATACTATAGGTGTAAACGTGGGGTGATAACGTGGATATAAATATATAGATACTGCTATGGTCTGAACGCATTCCCCACAAAATTCGTGTTAAAACTTTATCCCCCAAGATGATAGCACTAGGAGGTAGAGGCCTTGAGAGGCCATTGAATTACGAGGGCAGATCCCAACTGAATGGGCTCAGTGCCCTTATAAAAGAGAGCCCAGAGAGCTGGCTCACACCTTCTACCATGTGGGGTTATGGTGTCAGTGAGGAAGAGGGCTGTCACCAGACATCAAATTGGTTGGCACTTGAATCTCAGACTTCATCCTTCAAAGCTCTGAGGAATAAGTCTGTGTTGTTTAGAAGCCACTCAGGCTATGGCATCTTGCTATAAAAGCCTGAATTGACTAAGACAGAGACAGAGACAAGGGTGTTGTTGTTGGTATAGGTATATTTCAGCCTTGGCTAACATTGAGCTGTACTCAATCAAAATCCAGGGTTGGTCATGGGGCAAAGAGGGAGGGGAACAGGGAACCAGGGACAAGTCCCTTTGTTATGGTTTTCTCCAGAAGAGACAGGTGAGGCAGGGTAAACAGGCTTGGGCTTGGTTGCCATGGGTGAGAGTGGTGACCCCATGAAATCATGTTCAATGGGGCTGTTAGAAGGCCTAGCTTCGTGCTATCCTAGGGCTCTAGATGTCCGTGAGTGAGTCACAATAAGCTTAGGGTGCCTAATAGTCCCTTGGGTAGATTTAAAGCATCAATTTACTGAAATTAAAAGTATGATTAGTACAAGAATGGCTTTATCTTAACCCCACGCTGTTGCTGAAATTGATAGTAGGCATGGAATTTTATTATCATTGGTCCCGAAACACAAGAATGAGGATGTCATGTTTATATTGTTAGATGTTTTGTTTTAGTCTATCCAGGTTGCTAGAACACGGCACCATAAACTGGTTAGCAAGTAAACAAGAGATATATATTTCTTACGGTTCTGGAGTCTGGAAAGTTCCAAGAGCAAGATCCAGAAGATTCCGTGTATGGTGAGAACTTGCTTCTTGGTTCATAGATGGCGGTGTTCTGCGTCCACACATGGTGGAGGGGGTAAGGGAGTTCTGTGGGGTCTCTCTTATAGGAGCATTGATCCCATTTATGTGGGCTCCTCCTTATTATGTAGTCCCCTCCCAGAGGCCTCACTTCCTAACGCCATCACCTTGAGGGGTTAAGATTCAACAGAAGGATTTGGGAGGACACAGACGTTGATTGCAACCATAGTAATATTCATTTCATTTTATTAAGTGATACAGTTCATTGGCCCCTGGAAATAAGGGTTTGGTTAAAGAATAGTTCAGTACATATTAACCAAATATGTAGGCACCTTCATAAAACTTCTCACATAAATAACAGAACTGTAGTGAATAAGGGTTTTGGACAAGGATGGTTTTCCACAAATCTGTAACTTGGTAAGGGTTGTTTCATTCTCTGCCCTTTGGAGGCACACCTCTTTCCCTCTCCAAGTATCCAGGAAACTGCTTCCTGAACTGCCCAGCCTCTTTCTGAGCACAGAAATTACTTTATGTAGGAACTTCATGTATTGCAATTTAAGATGATTGTCACTGACCCGCTCATAGAATATCCGGGTCATTCACACAGTGTTGTATTTTAAGTACAGTTGTTGATTATAAATATTCAAAAAGTATCAGTTGTGTTAGAACCATAGCTAGATAGTAAGCAGTTAGAACAATAAAGACAGATTTTCTTCAGAAACTATTGCAACAGGGAGAAGGAGACCTCAGTACAGAAACAGGGTTGCAGATGAATGCAGCAAAGGCAAGTGGGGGTTCATGGCCCAGGAGCAGGGGGGCAGTGGGTACAGTATTACTAAGAGGAAATATCAGGGGCAGAGGGGTCTTGGCTAATCCAGTTTGATTCCAGAATTCTTGCTGCAAGCATGCCAGGGTGATCAGACGACAAGGGGAGGGGCTCTCTCTAAACTGACGAAATAGGGTTTTTTTTCTAAAACTGGGTGATGCAGGGGTGCCTGGGTGGCTCAGTTGGTTGAGCGTCCAACTTCAATTTGGGTTGTGATCTCGTGGCTCATGGGACTGAGCCCCACATCAGGCCCTGCACTAACACTCCCGAGCCTGCTTGGGATTCTCTTTCTCCCTCTCTCTCAGCCCCTCCCCTGCTTGAGCTGTCTCTCTCTCTGAAAATAAATTAATAAACATTAACCCAACTGGGTGATGGATGCCTGGAGGATTTAGAGATGCTTGGCTAGAGACTGGCCAATGACAGAGTTTTGTCAGCTGCCCCCCCATTTCTAAGCACGTCTGGCTTTCCTCAGCACCATTGTCCTCTAGTCTAGAAATGGCCAATGACCTGATGGAGACCTCAGCTTCTGCCTCTCCTGGGTCCTTCCCAGCCTTAAGCTCTTGGCTGTCCTGCAGTGAGGACCCAGTGTGGTTGGGGCCAGAGCCTTCGGAGCCCTAAGCAATCACCTGCCCAGGGCGCAGTCTGAGGGTGTGCAGACACTAGTGTCCAGGGATGAACTTGGGCCACCAAGAGGCAGGAAGAAATGGGAGTCCCTTTCTCCCATGGACAGAGAGCTCCCAGGCCTTGTGGCCCCACGCAGCCTGTGGGGGGGACTTTCCATGACCATCGAGCCCCTGTGTGTCCTATGGCCCAGGAGAGGCAGTGATACACACATGTGTTGCTTACGCCTCTGTTTGCCTCCTTTTCACCTCCACTCATCACACTCTGGGATTTCGTTTCCCCCAAAGCATCATCCCTTACATGTTGCCCCGGTTCTGTTTCCATAAAGAATGCAAGGTGAAAGGGTGACAAGGGTTTGCTCACCGCTCCTACAGAGACTCTTCTAATCATCATATATAGTTTAGTCCCATTAGGCTTTTCAAAAGGAACATGGAAGCATGAAAGTTAAAAAATGTCCATTAGGGGGCGCTGGCGGTGGGGGAGGGGGGGCTCAGTCGGTTGAGTGTCCGACTCTTGATCTCAGCTCAGGTCATGATCTCACAGTTCCTGGGATTGAGCCCTTTGTTGGGTTCTGTGCTGACAGTGCAGAGCCTGCTTGGAATTTTCTCTCTCTCTCTCTTTCTCTCTCTCTCTCTCTTTCTCTCTCTCTCTCTCCTCTCTCTCTCTCTCTCTCTCCTCTCTCTCTCTCACTCTCACTCTCTCTCACTCTCAAAATAAATAAATATACTTAAAGAGAAGAAAATGTCCATTAAGTCAGTAAGTGATGAATTAGGATTTGAACTAAGACATTTGACCACAGAGTTAACAGAATTGAGGACTTTATTACACTTTGAGTTGGTAATTTTTTTTTAATTTTTAACTTGAAGTATAATTAGTAAATAACATTAGTTTCAGGTGTACAATGTAATTATTTGTTATTTGCATATATTGTGAAATGAACACTATGATAACTCTAGCTTCCATCCATGACCACACAGTTGTGATTTTTTTTCCCTCTTGGTGAGAACTTTTAAGATGTACATAGTTTTTTTTTTAGCAGTGGTCAAATATGCAATACACTATTATCATCTCTAGTGACCGTGTTGTACTCTGCATCCCGTGACTTGGTTATTTTCTAACAGGAACTTTGTACCTTTGGACTCTCTTCACCCATTTTACCCTCCCCCAACCCTCTGCCTCTGACAACCACCAGTCTGTTTTCTGTACCCATGAGCTTAGTTTTTGTATGTTTGTTTGGTTTCAGATTCCCCAAATAAGTGAGACAATACTTAAGATATTCGGTATTTTGTCTTTCTCCGTTTGACTTACTTTACTTGGCAAAACGCCCTCAAATTCCATCCACGTCACAAATGGCAAGAATTCTTTCTTCGTGGCTGAATAGAATTCCCTGATGACTTGGAAGCCACATTTTCTTTACCCATTCATTCTCTGATGATCATTTAGATTACTTCCATATCTTGGCTATTGTAGGTAATGAGGATAAGGGTGCATTTATCTTTTTAAATTACTGTTGTCATTTTTTTTCCAGTAAATACCTAGAAGTAGAATTACTAGATCGTATGGTATTTCTATTTGTAATTTTTTGAGAAATGCCCATACTGTTCACCACAGTGTCTTCACCAATATGCATTCCCCACCAACAGGGCCCAAGGCTTCCCTTTTCTCTACGTCCTTGCCAACCCTCCCTATCTCTCATCTTTTTGGTACTAACCATTCTGACTGTTTTGATATCTCCTCATAGCTTTGATTTGCATGTGCCTACTGATGAGTGATGTTGAGGATCTTTTTATGTACCTCTTCACCAGTTGGATGGTCTTCTTTGGGGAAAAAATGTCTTTTCAGATCTTCTTCCCATTTAAAAAAAATGGAATGTTTTGCTATTGAGCTGTATACATGTTTAAAATATACTTTGGATATTAACCCCTTCTTGGAGGTATAATTTGCAAATATTTTGCCTCAGTAAGTTGCCTTTTCATTTTGCTAATGGTTTCCTTTTCTGTGTATGTGTTTTCTAGTTTGATACAGTCCCATTTGTTTATTTTTCTTTTTGTAGCCTTTGCTCTTGGTGTCAGATCCCAATAATCATTGCCAAGGCAAATGTCAAGGAGCCTACTGCTTATGTGTTCTTCTGGGAGTTTTGTGGTTTCAGGACTTACATTCACATCTTTAATATTGAGTTACATTTTGTGTGTGGTGTAAGATTGTGGTCCATTTTCATTCTTTCGCATGAGGTTTTGCATTTTTCCCAACACCATTAACTAAAGATTTCACCTTTGAATATTCTTGCTTCCCTTGTCTTAAATTAATTGACTATATATACATGGGCTTATTTCTGGGTTCTCTATCCTGTTGATATATCTGCGTGTCTATTTTTATGCCAGTACCATACTATTTTGATTACTATAGTTCTATAATATAATTTGACATCAGGGAACATGATGCCTCCAGCTTTGGTCTTTCTCAAGATGTTTTTGGCTATTTGAGGTCTTTTGTGGTTTAACATAAATTTTAGGATTTCTCTATTTCTATGGGGGAAAAATGCCATTAGAATTATGATAGAAATTGCTTTGACTCTGTAAATTGGTTTGGATACTGTGAACATTTTCACAATATTAACTCTTCCAGCCCATGAGTATGGACTATCTTTCCATTTGCTTGTGTCTCCTTCAATATCTTCCACTAATGTTCTGTTTCTTTTCAGTGTGTAGGTCTTTCACTGCATTGATTAACTTTATTCCTAGGTATTTTATTCTTTTGATAAAGTTATAAATGGGGTTGTTTTCCTAATTTCTCTTTTTGATAACTCCTTACAGTGTAGAAACACAACATATGTTTGTATATTGATCTTATATCCTGTAACTTACTGAATTTGTTTATTAGTCTTTCTTCTTTTCGGGTGAGGTTTTTAGGGTTTTATATATATAATATGTGTTTTGCAGATAGTGACAGTTTTAAATCTTCCTTTCCAGTTTGGATGACTTTTCTTTCTTTTTCTTGACTAATTTCTCTGTAAGGGCTTCTAATACTAAATTAAATAAAAGTGGCTAGAGTGAGAATCCTTGCTTGTTTCTGATCTTAGAGTGAGAGCTCTCAGATGTTCACCATTGTGTATTATGTTAGATGTGGGATTAAAATAGGTGGCCCTTATTACATTTCCTTTATACCCACTGTGTTGAGAGTTACTATCTTAAATAAATGTTAAATATCATTGTGCTTTTTCTGTGTCTATTAAGATAATTATATGATTTTTATCCTTCATTTTGTTACTGTGGTATATCGCCTTGATTTATGGATATTGAACCATCCTTGCATTTCTGAAATGAATCCCACATGATCACAGTTTATGATCCTTTTATTTTTTATTTGTGTTTTTACTTATTTTTTTAAGATCTTAGTTTTAAGTAATATCTGCACCCAGTATGGGGCTCAAATTCACAACCCCAAGATCAAGAGCCTCATGTTCCACCAACTGAGCCAGCCAGGCACCCTATGATCCTTTTAAAGTATTGTTGAATTTGGTTACTAATATTTTGTTGACATTAGTTGATATTTTTAAAGGGAGCTCTCAAACATTCAATGTTTGTTAAAATTGTTTCGTAGGCTTATTTGATATTAGAGTCTCTGCTTTCAAACATCAGAAAGTTGACAGTAGATTTCTTTATAATTTAGATAATATAGCATTTCCAAAATGCATGGTTTTAACTGAAGTAGATATGGCTACATTTAAAATAAGCTTAATAATATATAACTACAAAAACTTAAAAAACAAGTGATATCACATACTAATATTATGCTCTTAGGATTCTAAATTACATATATGACTTTCTATATTACCTCACATATGTGCTAGATAGTATCCAGTCTATATCATAATGGTGATTAAGAAATTACAACAATGTCTACCAGAATATCTTTTTTAAAAAGTTTTATTTTTCCATATTCTGTGAAAAATATGAGTTGTGAATTGCGTTGGTGAATTAAACTATATTTCTATGGAAGCATTACTCAAGAGACTTTTATTTATTTTTTTTTAAACTTTTATTTAAAAAAAATTTTTTTTTAACATTTATTTATTTTTGAGACAGGGAGAGACACAGCATGAACAGGGGAGGGTCAGAGAGAGGGAGACACAGAATCCGAGGCAGGCTCCAGGCTCTGAGCTGTTAGCACAGAGCCCGATGCGGGGCTCGAACTCACGGACCGCGAGATCATGACCTGAGCCGAAGTCGGCCGCTTAACCGACTGAGCCACCCAGGCGCCCCTCAAGAGACTTTTAGTAGTCAATGTAATTTATCACTTTAATCCACATGACTTAATAAATGTATATAATTAAAATTAAACACAATCACACTCTTCCAGTGACAAACTTTCCAAATAATATATTGCTTTTGTTTGCTTATTAATTACAAAATATGTAAAATGTAATTTGCAGAAAAAAAAAATGAAACCAATAGTTACGGCAACAGCAAAAAAACAAAACAGGGTTGCACCTGGGTTTCATTTTGTAGCTTCCAATATCACCGAAACCTTCTAATCACCTCTGAGGCCATGTTTCTTCTCTATAAAATATGATTCTGGGTTCTCTATACTAAGAATCAAATGGGGTTGACATCCATATTATGCCTTACATCAAGATTAAAGAAAACGACTAACAAGCTACCAGGTTCATAATATATTTAATATCATTTATGTATTTTATATATGTATATATTTAAATAGAAATATATGCTAATTTTCATTGATGAAGCTACTACTATTTGGACATACCATAATTCTAATATTTAAATTTTATATTGTTATGAACAGAGAGAGATAAGAGAGGCATGAATCCCCTCAACAACTTTTAAGGTACATATTAGTATTCCTGTTTTACAGGTAACCAATAGTATCAGCATTCTTGCTTAGGGCCACCTTCAGCCTTCCATGGCTAAGACTTTCAGCGCTAGGTTGAATAAAAGTGGTAAGAGCGGACATTTTGTCTTGTTCCTGATCTTAGAGAAAAGCTTTCGGTTTTTCACCATTGAGTATGATGTTAGGGGTGTGTGTGTGTTTAATATGGCCTTCATTATTTTGAACTATGTTCCCTCTAAACCTACTATGTCGAGAGTTTTTATCCTGAATGGCTATTGTACTTTTTCAAATGCTTTTTCTGCCTCCATTGAAATGATCATGTTTTCTTGACCTTTCTCTTGTTGATGTGATGTGTCATGTTAATTGACTTGTGAATATTAAACTACACTTGCAGCCCTGGAGTAAGCCCCAGAATATCATGGTAAATGATATTTTAATGTATTGTTGGATTTGGTTTGCCAATATTTTACTGAGAATTTTTGCATCCATTTTCGTCAGAGATAGTAGCCTGTAGCTTTTTTGTTTGTTTTGTTTTGTTTTGTTTTTGTAGTGTCTTGATCTAGTGTTGGTATCAGGGTAATGTTAGCCTTCTAAAATGAATTTGGAATCTTCCTTGCTCTTTTTTTTATCAATAGTTTCAGAAGAATAGGTACTGTCTTTAAATGTTTGATAGAATTCATCTGTGAAGCCATCTGGTCTTAAACTTCTGCTTTTTGGCAGTTTTTTGATCAAAGTTTCAATTTCATTGCTAGTAATTCATCTGTTAAAAATTTCCATTTCTTCCTGATTCAATTTTGGAAGGTTATATGTGTCTTGAAATTTAATCTTTATTTCTAGGTTGTCCAGTTTGTTGGGAAATTTTTCATTGATATTCTCTTATAATCTTTTGAATTTCTGTGGTATCCATTGTTATTTCTCCTGTTTGATTCCTGATTTTATTTATTTGAGTCCTCTCTTTCTTTCTTTCCTTCTGTTTTTCTTAATGAGTCTGGCTAAAGTTTCTATCAATTTTGTTGATCTTTTCAGAGAACCAGCTCCTGCTTTCATTGATCTGTTCTATTGTCTTTTACTCTCTACTTAACTTGTTTATGCTGTAATCTTTATTATCCCCTTCATTCTACTGGCTTTGGTTTTTGTTTATCCTTCTTTTTCTAGCTCTTTAGGTGTAAGGTTAGGTTGTTGCTTTGAGTCTTTCCTTGCTTCTCAAGATAGGCCAGTATTGCTTCCCTCTAGAAGCGCTTTTGCTGCATCCCAAAGATTTTGGACCTTTGTGTTTTAATCTTCATTTGTTTCCATGTATTTTTTTATTTGTTATTTGATTCCTTGATTGATCCATTTGGTAGTTGATTGTTTAACCTCCATGTATTTGTGTTCTTTCCTGGTTTTTTCTTGTTGTTGACTTCTAGTTACATATTGTTGTGAATGGAAAAGACACATGATTTCAAAATTTTTTAATTCATTAAGACTTGTTTTGTGGCGTAACATGGGATCTCTTCTGGAGAATATTGTGGACTTGAGAAGAATGAGTTTTCTTCCATTTTCAGAGGGAATGTTTTGAATATATTCATTAGATCCATCTGTTCTGGTGTGATATTGAAAGCGATTGTTTCCTTGTTGATTTTCTGTTTAGATGATCTATCCATTGATATAAGTGGGGTGTTAAAGTCCCCTACTATCATTGTATTACTATTGATTTCTGCCTTTATATCTGTTAATAGTTGCGTTATGCGTTTAGGTGCTTCTATGTTGGATGCATAAATATTTATAATTATTGTTGGATTGTTCTCTTTATTATTTTTTTATGTTTTTTTAAATTTATTTTTGTGACAGAGAGAGAGCATGAGCAGGGGAGGGACAGATAGAGAGGGAGACACAGAATCTGAAGCAGGCTCCAGGCTCTGAGCTGTCAGTGCAGAGCCTAATGCAGGCTCAAAGTCACGAGCTGTGAGATCATGACCTGTGCAGAAGTCGGACGCTCAACTGACTGAGCCACCCAGGCGCCCCTGTTCTCTTCATTATTATATAGTGTTCTTCTTTGTCTCTTGTGACAGTGTTTGTTTTGAGATCTATTTGCCTGATATAAGTATTGCCATCCCAGCTTTCTTTTTACTCCCTTTTGCATGATATGTGGTTTTTTTTCTCATTCTCTCACTTTCAAACTGCAGGTGTCTTTAGTTCTGAAGTGAGTCTCTTGTAGGCAGAGTATAGATGGGTTTTGGGTTTTTATCCATTCGGTCAGTTTATGTCTTTACACTGGAGCATTTATTCCGTTTATATTCAAAGTAATTATGGACAGCTATGTACTTATCGCCATTTTGTTCTTGTTTTATAGTTGTTTTTGTAGTTTTTCTCTGTTTCTTTCTTCTCTTGCTTTCTTATGACTTGATGGCTTTCTCTCATGATATGCTTGGATTTTGTTTTCTTTTTAGATTTGTGGTTACCATTAAATTTGTATATAATCATATGCATATAACAGTCTATAGTAGGTTGATGGTTGCATTCTTACATTTTCATTCCCTTCCATTATGTTTTATGTATATGATGTCATGCTTTATGTTCCTTTATCTTATGAATCTTTTGAGTGATTTTTATACAGTTGATTTTAATGCTTTTGTGCTTAAACCTCTGTACTAGTTTTGTAAGTGATGAATATACTACTTTTATTATGTTTGTACATACCGGTATTTTTTTTTCCTTTCCCCATGTTTTTGCCACAGATTATGGCCGTTGTTTCCACTCAATGAATTCCCTTTAATGTCTCTTATAACTTTTGTTTAGTAGTGATGAGCTCCCTTAACTTTGGTTTGTCTGGGAAACACCATTTCTCCTTCTATTCTGATGATAGCCTTTCTAGATAGAGAATTCTTGATTGCAACTTATTTTTCCCCTTTCATCACTTTGAATCTGTCATGCCACTCCCTTCTGGCTTGCGGAATTTCTGCTAAAAAATCAACTGAGAGCCTTAGATGTTTCCCTAGTATGTAACTGGGATTTTTTTTCCTGCTCTTAAATTGCTGCTTTTTAAAATTCCCTCCTTATCACTACTTTTTGCCATTTTAATTGTTGTGTATCTTGGTGTGGACCTCCTTTGGTTGATTTTGTTGAGGGGTTCTCTATGCCTTTTAGATCTGGATTGCTGTTTCCTTCCCCACATTAGGGAAATTTTCGGCTATTCTTCGAATAAATTTTCTGCCTCTTTTTCTCTCTCTCCTCCTTGTAGGATCTCTATAATGTGAACATTCTTATGCTTAATGGTAACACTGACTCTTCTGAATGTAGTCTCACTTTTATAATTATGTTTTCTTTGTGCTATTCAGCTTGGTTGTTTTCCATTACTCTGTCTTCCATCTCACTGATCCATTCTCCTGCTTCCTCTAATCACCTATTGATTCCCACTGGCATATTTTTATTTAAATTATTTAATTCTTCATCTCTGTTTGTTTTATTTTATATTTTCTATCTCTTTGTCAAAGGTCTCACTGAGGTGCTCTACTACTTTCTCAAGTCCAGTGGGTATCATTATGACCATTACATTGAATTCTCTCTCACCCACAAGGCTTATCTCCATTTCATTGAGCTCCTTTGTCCTGGTATTTCATTTGGGACATATCCCTCTGTCTCCTCAAATTGTCTAACTTTCTGTGTTTGTTCCTATGTTATTAAGACAGTCAGCTATGTCTCCTGATCTTGAAAGTGGTGGCCTTATGAAGAAGTCCTGTAGTGCCCCACAGCACAATGTCTCCTGTTCACCAGAATCAGGTATTTCAGAGGTGTCTCCTGTGAGTGTTGTGTGTGCCCTACCATGGCGGTTGAAAGCGTTTGCCCTCAGTCCATTCAGCTTCAATGGCCCACTTTGGCTGTTGTGGTCAGGGTTTGGTCACTGTCTTGTTAGGAAGGCAGTCTCATCAGAGAGGAGGTGGCTGCAGGGATGGGTTGACTAGGTGATGGGGATTAAGGTGTGTACTTGTTATGATGAGCACTGGGTGATATATGGAAGCACTGAATCACTGCGTTGTATGCCTGAAACTAATATTACACTGTATGTTAACTAACTAGAATTTAAATTAAAGAAAAAACGCTTAAATCATCAAAAAAAGGGCCAGTTTGCCGCTCCTTTGGGCTTACAAGATGGCTCAGACCAGGTGCCTACCCTCAGCCTGTTTGTGTGGTGACACTGAACTGTGGGTGCTCTTCCTGCATTGTCCCCTTGAGAGGTTTTGCTGGTGGGAAGGGCCAGTAGTAAGAGAAGATGTGCGTGTGCCCACAGTTCATCTTTTGGGGCTGCAGTGGCCCAGAAGAATTGGTGCCTACCAGCTCTTGTTCTTAGAGAGGTCTCTAAAAATCCCTGCCCCTCAGGGCACATTCTGAGGTTAGTAATTCTGTCTCCTTCCCATGTATCCCAGGTGTTTTTCTAACTACTGCTCCTATGCTGTACATGGGTGGGGTTGTTTGTTAAGGGGAGTCTTGAAGGCGACTATTTTCTATCACCGTCTGACTCTCATTGCTAAGCCCACTCAGGGGCTAAGTATCCAGAAGATAAGCCCCAGTGATCATAAAGACATGTGAAATTAAGCCCTACTGGTTTTCAAAAACCAAATGTTCTGGAGATTCGTGTTCCCCTGCAAGTCCCCTGTCTGGGTGCCTGCAGTGTGGTCTGTCCCCTCCCTTCTCCTTGCTCAGGGTGTCCTTCCTGTTTATGATTAGTCTGGCCAGGAGTTTGCTTCCTGACTGTGTCTCCACCCCTCCTACAGTTTTTCATGTGGCCTCCTGTCTCTGTTTAACTTTGAGAAGCCTGTTCTGCCAGGCTTTGGTTCATTTTCTATGTTGGTAGGTAAGTGTGGTCATGGAACCAGGTGAGTGGAGCAGCCTTGTACTCTGCTATCTTCCCTCTCTCAACTGCATTCCATGTTTTCCTTCTTTATAAGTGGATTGCAAATAAAAACTAGAACTTGATTTCTTTTAAATTAGAGAAGACAATATTTTAGGCTACACAAAAGAGTAATTAGAGACGAAATGTTTCATTCTATTTTTAAATAATTTTGAGATTTTCTAAGTACAAGCGGAAAAAAAAACAGTATAAATGAATTTTAATCAAGGGTGATGAGTATCAAAATTCACCAACTCTGAGGGGGGAAGAGCATTCTTCAAAATCTGTGTCTTCTAACTCTATAGAACAGATTTTCCATCTAAATGTTAAATCAGGATTTCCAATTAATTCTTTTGAAAAACTTGAAAGAAACTTTGATTCTCGGGGTTCAGGGAAATGGCAGTGATTATTTAGAAGACCTCTTATTTAGGGTTTTTACATCCTTTTTCAAACCCCTGTCAAGTGGCCTGTATTTCTAATCAGTGGAAACATCTATTACCCTCTCGATTTCTGCACACTCGGCCTGTTCTCTTTGTTGGGTCAAAGGGCTTGCTGTCACGCTATGCGCAATACTCTGATTATCAGCCTGTCAAGAAACCTTCCCAAATGAGGAAATTGAAGTCTGCTATAAATGTTTTTTTAGGAACATGATCCATTTTAGTGATCACTCTTTCCTCCTCTGGCTTTTGCTAATAAGTTTGACTTTTTATAAAATGTATTCTTGTTTTTTATTTAAATAGGATGCCCTTTTTGTGAGCTCTGGGAACATAAGACTCTAAGCGTCTGTATCTCCATAGCATTAGAGTTAGGATTAAATTAGATAGGGACTGGCATGGGATAAGGTCTCAGTTCTGTGAAGCTAATTTTAAAAATAATGTAATTATGCATTTCATATAAATGTAAAATGATTATGTTAATATAATTCAGGAGGAAATTAATAAGATGTGACAAATTGTTCAAAGACAATTCAGAGAACCCACGTATATAAGCAGGATGTAATGCTGAACTAAATTACAAGTAGATACAAAACTGGTTTATTGTAACTTAGGGAGGGATATCATGAAAAACATCCCTTTACATGGTTGTGGAATGGAATCATTTGCATGGCTGTAAGGTATGTATTATTTGTAGAGTTTAGAATTGCTCACAAGAAAGAATGAAAGAAAGGAAGAAAAAAAGAAGACAAAAGAAAAGAAAAGAGAAAAGAAAAGAAGGGAAAGGACTTAGCCCAAAGGAAAACTAGGTCGAGATCAAGCCGGAGAGTGTCCTTAGTCACAGAGTGCTGTCTGAGCGTCTGGGTCCATTTCAGAGTTATTCATTGTTTTCCTCAGTTTATTTTACTTCTTGTTATTTTTGCCCTTATTCTTGTATTTCCTGTTGTTCTTCACAAATTCCCAAAGCTCAGGAGCAGAGTTCAATAATCTCATTATGAAGATGGTTATCATAAGAAAAAGTAGTTGATGAGCTGTTATCTGTAGATCAATGTTAGATTTTATATTAATATCTGGTTCTACATATACTCTCAGTGCTTTGGAATATAATGTCTAAATGGTCTTGAATTCCTTTCATAGGGCTTAGTAATTCTGTTCACCCATTCATTCATTAAATCATTAATTCATTATTTTTGTACTTATTGAGTGCCTGCTATGAGCCGTAAGAGTCCTGGACACAGCACTTCGAATCTTGTGAGGGAATTAATTTCAGGTAATAATTTTACAGAGAAAAATAAAAGAGGGAAGAGAGAGAAAAGACCATGGGAGGGTTAACTGAAAATATGGTAGCCGTGTAATGCCACAATGGAGAAGTGAGTTTGGAGTAAAGGTTGAAGGAGATGAGGGGGTAACTTTTGGCTGCCTGGAGGAAGAGGGCCTTGGAGAGAGGAATAGCCCTGAGAAGCAGTGTACCTGGCAGGGTTGAAACTCTCAGAGGCCAGAGGTGGAGAAGGGGGAGGACCAGGAGAGAGGAAGAAGGCGAGGTCAAGAACACCAAGGGCCAGGGCATGTCCGCATTGCGAGTCCTGAGAAGGGCTTTGGTTTTGCTCCATTAGAAGAGGCGGAGGGCAGCATGATTCAGGTACTCACAAGGGTGGTTCTGACTGCTTTTTTGTGCATCTCCTGTGGTCTGTGGAAGAAGAGGGGAAAGCAGGTTGTGAGGAAGCCATTTACCTCATGTTGGCAGCAGAGGAAGTGGTAAAATGGTTGCTCCCAAATGAACCGGTCTTGAGATAGCGGGGCATCGAGTCGGAGGAGACGCCAGGGACTCCACACAAGCCCATGGAGGCCTGGGCTGCAGCAAGACAAAGTCCAGTCTGTAGAGGAGGTAAGATCTAGGTTCTAGGTAAGATCTGTTTCCCTGTCTCCATCTGAAATTGTTCTCTTAATATGGTCAATCCCACAGTGTTCAGCCCCAGATCATATTCCTAACCTGATAATATGGCAGGATCCTGAAACGAGTCATTTTGCTTTCTCTATTATAATCGTATCTTTTAGCTCCAAGCAAATCATTTACACTCCTTTTTTTGAATGTATTTTTTACATGGTCACAGCATGCATTGTATATCTTTATATTTTTAATTTTAATTTTATTTAAATCCAAGTTAGTTAACATACAGTGTAGTATTGGTTTCAGGAGTAGAATTTAGTGATTCATCAATTATACATAACACCCAGTGCTCATCTCAAAAACTGCCCTCCTTAATGCCCATCACCCATTTAGCCCATCCCCTGCCTGCCTCCCCTCCAGCAGCCCTCAGTTTGTTCTCTGTATTTAAGAGTCTCCTATGGTTTGCCTCTCTCTTAGTTTTTATCTTATTTTTCCTTCCTTTCCCCTATGTTCATCTTTTTTTTTCTTAAATTCCACATATGAGTGAAATCGTGATATTTATCTTCCTCTGACTGACTTATTTTGCTTACATTCTAGCTCAATCCACATCATTACAAATGGAAAGATTTCATTATTTTTGATGGCTGAGTAATATTACACTGTATGTATACACCACGTCTTCTTTATCCTTTTGTCAGTCAGTGGACATTTGGGCTTTTCCCATAATTTGGCTATTGTTGTTAGTGCTGCTATAAACATTGGGGGGTACGTGACCCTTCAAATAAGCATTTTTTAATCCTTTGGATAAATACCCAGTGGTGCAATTGATGGGTCATATTGTACACAATATTAATATTTTTAATCTTTTCAGGAATCTCCATACTGTTTTCGACAGCTACACCAGTTTGCATTCCCACCAACAGTGCAACAGGGTTCCCATTTCTCCGCATCCTTGCCAACATCTGTTATTGTCTGAGTTGTTAACTTTAGCCATTCTGACAGGTGTGAAGGTATCTCATTGTGGTCTTGATTTGTATTTTGCTGATGAGGAATGATGATGAGCATCTTTTCATGTGTCTGTTAGACATCTGGATGTTCTTCTTTGGGAGAGTGTCTGTTCATGTCTTTTGCACATTTCTTCACTGGATTATGTTTTTTGGGTGTTGAGTTTGATAAGTTCTTTATAGATTGTGGATACTAACCCTTTATCTGATATGTCATTTGCAAATATCTTCTTTCATTCTGTTGGATGACTTTGAGTTTTGTCAATTGTTTATGTCGCTGTGCAGAAGCTTTTTATCTTGATAAGGTCTAAGTAGTTCATTTTGGTTTTTATTTCCCTTGCCTCTGGAGATGTGTCTAGTAAGAAGTTGTTGCAGTCGATGTCACAGATTGTTGCCTGTTTTCTCCTGTAGGATTTTGATTGCTTCCTCTCTTACATTTATGTATTTCATCCATTTTCTACACTCCTTTTTAATCCCACAGACTGGCAGTCCTCACAAGGGTTTGGCTCACCCTCCATACCCAGTCCACTCAGGAGCTTTGGCTCTCCAAATTCTTCCACTTACAGAAGGCTATTGTTCAAGTCCCTGTCCTCCTTCTGTGCTTGCCTCTAGGTAAGCATGGTCTGTTCTCTGCTTCCTACTTAGGGCAGTAGTCTAAACTCATCCAGAGAGTTCCAGGGTCCTCACCAATCTACTCAAACCGCTCTTCTTTTTCTTCCCTGTAATATACAGTCATGCTTTTACTACTAGAATGTCCCCTAAGGAGCCTGGTACTGTCACTGATGTTTCTTCTCTCTCAGACTCTGCTTAGAGAGTCCTGCCCTTTTTGTGTCAGGCCCTTTAAGCCTGACTCCATGAGGATCCTGGGTGTTCGCCTGATTGTTGGTGTCATTCCCTTCCTATCAGCTAGCATGCTGGAAAGTCCCTCATGCTGTTGTAATTTATAATCAGCCCAACTGATAATTTAATTACCCTTTCGGCTAAATTCAATTCAATAATTATTGATTATCCATTATGCGAAAAACACAGGGCATGCTAAGGTGATTAAGACATAGCAGGAAGCACTGAGCAAGACTCATCCTAGCAGTGTCTTCTAAGCTACATTAAGCACAATATTTATAAACACACACATACACACACACTAAGAGGTAAGGGAAGAAGCATGCACTCAGCTTGAGGTGGATATAGGCAGTTTTGTTTTGTTTTTCATGTTGCATCTTGAAAAGTCACTTGTGGCTGCATGAGTGAATAGATGAAGTAGGAGTTAGCTGGGAGATACTGTGTAAATTCATTCACATAAGAGAAAGAAAAGTCCACATTCAAGGGCTCCTGGATGGCTCAGTCGGTTAAGCGTCTGACTCTTGATTTAGGCTCAGGTCATGATCTGTTCATGGAATTGAGCCTCATGTTAGGCTTGGTGCTAACAGCACGGAGCCTGCTTAGGATCCTCTGTCCCTCTCTCTCTGCCCCTCCCCTGCACCCTCTCTCCCTTTCTCTCTCTCAATATAAGTAAATAAACATTAAAAGAAAGGAATAGTACATGTTCAGAGGATAGAAGTCTTTCAGTATTCCAAGAGCTTAGACCAGAAAGTTTGAAATTTTGGCCCGAGCCTTAACAAAGTAAATCTTTCCTGCCACACTAAACACTTTATATATTCTCTCCTTTATTTTTATTTTTTATTTTTAAATGTTTGTTTATTTATTTTGAGAGACAGAGATAGAGAGTGAGCAATGTAGGGGCAGAGAGAAGAAAACAGAGCCTCCCAAGCAGATTCCCTGTGGGGCTTGAACTCACTGACCCTGAGATCTTGACCTAAGCTGAAACCAAGAGTCAGATGCTTAACTGACTGAGCCACCCAAGCACCCCTCTATTATGTTTTGTAAATAATTGTTTTTCGAACTTGGTAATTGCTTTAAAAAAGAACTGTAACCCCATGAATATCAAATGGGATACTTTCTCAGGTTCTCCACCTGCAAGCTGGGGGTTTCCCAAGCAGAGTCTGCTACCTCTCCCTCCCACCACCACCCCCCCACTGGGCACACCTGAGACCCCTGCACTGCTTCCTTGCTTAAGGTAGCCTGGGAGGCACCCCTGTGTAGGAAGGGTAGTGCAGACGATAGAGAGTGGTAGGGGTTTCAAACAGCCGGGCTACATTTGAACATTTGGATGTTATGAGTTTCCCAGGAGAGAACTGGAGATCATGGAACTAAGGAGTTGGGAAGGGGAACAAGGAGAAGAGGCAGGGCTGTTGTAGTAACCCACCCACAGCAAGGAATTGTTACTGCAGGAACCTGTAGTTGAAGACGTCACAATCCAGCCTTGCCAAATCTCAGTACTAATTTGTTAATCCAGGAACAGATTCTCTACTGTACTGACTATAAAACCAGTGTTCAGGGGTGCCTGGGTGGCTCAGTCAGTTAAGCATCCGACTTCGGCTCAGGTCATGATATCACGGTTCATGGGTTCGAGCCCCGCGTCGGGCCCGGTGCTGACAGCTCGGAGCTTGGAGCCTGCTTTGGATTCTGTGTCTCCCTCTCTCTCTGCCCCTCCCCCACTCGTGCTCTGTTTCTCTCTCACACAAAAAATAAACAAACATGAAAAAATGTGTTCAATCAACTACATCCTTCTGCTTTTCAGGGTTACTTTTCCTTGATTTCTACACTTCCTCCCTCTCGGGTTCTTTCCCAAAGCACTTAAACAAAACTGAACATAAAAACAAAAATGTATAAAATGTCTCCTAAGATCTATGTTTTTATTATTTTTACTCCAGGGCTTGAGATTTACAAAATACTATTTTGCCCAAACCTACCACGTTTTGCTTTGTACCTGGTGTGGTTACCACAGATGGGGGGAAAAATTGTCATAATTACCTGGATGTTGAAGGAGAAAGACAGAGAGAGGGATTTCCCCCCCCCTAAAATTACAGTTTCTCAGCAGGTTTGATAAGCACAGTAGAGAAAGAAGTTGTCTGCTTTTCAGTCGGAATCTCTGTCCCTGTTGGTCGATCTCACTGGGTGATTTACATGCACACAAACAGCTTCATCTGATGAATAGTTTAGAAGCATGAGTGCTAGGAAGTCTAAGGGAAACAAAGAGGGAAGGAATGAGCGGGGAATCAGGACATCTGAACCCATCCAGGTGCACGAACTACACTTTCAGTAATGGGTCAATTAAATAATCTGCACAGTGACTCCTTATTTCCTTGCCATGAATTGATTTAATTGAATATGAATTGAAGTAGATTATTAGCTGGAACTAGTCCCCAGGAGCTTTGTGCAGACACGAAGAAATTGTTAAGGACTTTCAACATTGTTTACAGATTGATTTGTTAATTTTTTTTTTCCTGTGAAGAATCTGGGGCAAGAATAAGTAGAGATGTGAAAAGAAATCAAAGCTAATCACTTTTCTTTTTAGTTTTCTGCCAAGAGACAGACTTTTTGTTGCCTTTTCTGAGGCCAGTCGAGGGATGTTTAGAAAGCACTCACAGCTGAACATTTCCTAACAGCTGACGGAAAGCAGAGATTTTCACATGAAATTCTCGTTCAGTGTTGTAAAAACACATTGTAAAATTTCATTATAATTTAAAAAATAACCATGGAAGATATCCTTGTGGAAGTCATCTTGAAATAATACCTCTACCTGTTCAAAAGGTGTTCTTTAGATTTAAATTTTCAATGGCTCCTTTCCTGCATACTTACTTAGATTTCCTTTGCTTGATGGGGTTTTCATTACTATAATTTAACATATGCTCTTTTAACACATAATATAATTTTATATATGGTGCTAAATACAGTATAATTTTGGGGTGTATTTATTTTTCATATTCTATGTAAACATTTTGAATGTGTTGAATGCATATCAAAGCATCATATTGGAAAGGCAATTCGTAATACTAACATACTAGAAAATACTATTCCATCATTCATATTTAAGAACTAATATTTATGATCAGATTTATGATCTTTAATGATTGATATGTTTGATTGCCAGTGTTATTCCCTTCTTATATGCACTTGTAAAGATATTACGCCTAACATTTTAGTGATGTATATTTACTCTATGCTAATAATAGCATAAAATGCTATCCTTTAATGGATGTAGGAAACTGCACACCTA
Source organism: Panthera tigris (assembly GCF_018350195.1). Taxonomy (NCBI): domain Eukaryota; kingdom Metazoa; phylum Chordata; class Mammalia; order Carnivora; family Felidae; genus Panthera; species Panthera tigris. The sequence continues at coordinate 4,294,815 of NC_056663.1, read as the reverse complement.
CCAAAATGAAATCAATTGTTTAACAGCCCTTTAAAAAGAAAGAATATTGAAATTGGGAAATAAAGTTTCAGCTGATTTTAAGTTGGTGAATGTTTCTGTTTCACACATTTTGATAAGATTAAATATTAACAAAAATATAATGTGGTAACAGGCTATTTGTTTTACCCTGGAGTTTTAGGTTTGCATGATACTTTGGAAATATTCACAATATTCACAACATGGATATTTCCAGAAATGCATTTTCTTGAATTCCTTTTGGAAAAGTTGGCAGAAAAAAATATAACTTTACATGATTCTCTCATTTGTTTTATGAGATCCACTCTGGTGTCAAAGCAATAATTCTATCAAACCAAGTTAAACGGGAAAAGAAGAGTTCATTGCCAACTACAGCAAAGGAAAGCGACATTGAGCTCTCCTTTGCTGAGCAAAGGGCAGCGAGGCTTTAAGCCCTGAGGAAGCCCAGGAAAGTGCTGGAGAGTGTTGTGGGGAGGCCAGTCAATGGGAGTGCCTAGCACATTGCCTCCTTCTTGCATTTGCCCAGCTTTTCCCTGTGCTTGCTAATTGGTGCCCTTGGAGATTAGGATTTTGCCTTCCCACAGAGGGCCTATCTTTCTTGATGGTTGCATTTCTAAGGAATGGCTCCAAGGTCCTTGAGAAAGAGGTTCCTCAGCTGAAAAACTGAGAGGAGACCCTTAAAAAGATTTACATGTCAAAGGGGCAGAAAAAGAATTTACTATTGCAAATTTTCTAAGATAAAAGCTCTGAGAAGAGGGAGGTCAGGGCCTCTAGTCCGAAATTAGCCTGTCTAAAGCTGAATGGAAAGTGAAGCCAGGCTTGGCCATTGGCATAAACATAATTCTGCTTATTTCATGCATATATGTCATACAGTAGTACATATTGAAGTGTTTAAAATTACTTTTCATAGTCAAATCTATACATTCATATAAACACTGCAAACCAATTCATACGATCACGTAACATGAACAACTTCATGGTACTTTAAATTTTCTTTTTAAATATTCCATTATAGAAAATAAACCAGGTATATTTTAGAATATTTGGAATTTTTTGTTTAAAGAATGTGAATGAATAGATTCTCCCCCAAAACTTTTTTTTCTAAATTTTGAATACGTTCAAAGTTATAGACAAACGGAAAGAACAGTACGATGAACTTCGCCAGTCTTTGGATTCATTGATAGTTAACATTTACGTTTTCCTTACATAGTAAAAAATTCAGCTGTGTCCATTAGATCTACAATATTATCTGTTTGATGTACTTATTTTCATTCTGTTTTTAAAGCTTTAATGGTAATCATAGTGCACACTTTAATACAATTTCCTCTTTCCATATATAAATATTATAATAAATATCATTATTTGTATATGCCTATCCTTTAATTTTTCTATAATACCTCACTTGAGTGTTCAGTATTTGTGTTGATAATTGATCTAGCTTAAATTTTATAAAATATTTTAACAGATCGAAATGGTACATGAATAGTCAGATAAATGCTTACATCCTATGCCATCACTGTTTCCACAAACTCTTTGCCCTAGCCTCTCTTGGTTACCATTTTCAAAATGATTTTATTTTAATTATTTTTTCTTCCCCCAACATAAAGCAAGGATTCTTAACATCTTGGCCTTCTCTTTTCAGAAACACAGAGTTTGCTAAAATAGATAAAATGGAAATGAATAATTGTCTTCCACTTATCCATTTGTCAAGATGGCATTTGTGGGAGTTGGGGAGCATGGAAATAAAAATATTCTCCACAAATTACTGGAAATGAAGAATCTATCATATGTCAGTTCTGTGTGTCCTGCAATATTTAAAAAACTTTAAGTCAAAGAAACACAAGAAAAAAAAAAGAACTGTGATTGGTAGCTCTTAAATAACTCAACACATTGTGATACCAGTTGGCATTTGTTTGTCCAAACTTCTTGGTTCATGTTCCAAATGGAGCTTTTCATCACCTGCCAAAAAAAAAAAAAAAAAAAAAAAGAAAAGAAAACAAACCATAAATATCATCATTTTTTCCTGATATTTTGGCCAGATTTCTTATCATGATATGTCTTTGAAGTCAATCTCAGTTGTGTGTCTTTGTTGTTTTTTTTCCCCTAACCTAAATACATCTCCGTGGCTGTACTTCCTCAAGGGCCTCTGTCAAATGCCCTTCCCTCTTCTATTCCTTCCCCTTCCTCTCCCTCCTCCTCCTCCTCCTTCCTAGTTCTTTTGTCTCTTGCATCTTCTTCCCTGTCATGGCCTATTTCTTAAGTGGTCCAAGATTATCTGGAAAGAATACACAGGAGAGACCCATGTCTCACTCTTATGAAGCCAATTTTAAGACAGTGACCCATCTTAAAATGTTTTTAAGACCACAGAGAGTGGGATTGCTTCCCTCAAAAGACTAGTCTATACAAACCTCTACTCCCATTGAGTCAAGAGTGTGGGTCATTTCTCCATAGTTATCCGACTTATGGTATCATTGAGTGGTAATGAGAGTAATGATTTCTCATTCTAAACACCTTTATACATTGCTATTCTCACCTCTCTTTCTCCACCCCCACACCCTGCTTCAGGTATGCCTCTTTGGCCATTTGTCCTTTCCCCTGCCCATGGGTTTCTTTTTGCAATAATGCAGAAGGTTTTGGATAGCTCATCGGTGACTAGCATCATGTCTGGTCAGCCTGAGATACTACAGGAATGTGGGTGTATTGGGAAGTCAAATGCATATAATGACTAATAGCTGATCTTCTACAAACTACAGTTCCCCCAAACACCAATATTCTTTCTTTCCATTTCTCCTCTTGTACATTTGAATGGTAACAAAAAAAAAAAAAAAAAATTCTGTCTCTCCCGGTACTTGGCACTTGAAAATCTCACTCTGATGGGACTTTGATTAAGTTTATAATCCTATCTATCTGCCTTCTGTCTTTGGCAATGATCTAACGAACAGACACTGCAGCATTTCCTTCCCATTTTGAAACTAGGGTGTGTTCCTACACCCCCCTACTGTTGGCAGCCTCTTGGGAGGAAGACAAATCTATCCTAATTAGTACCTCACATTATTTTCCTGCTTTACCATAATATTGCATGGCCCAGTAGTATAAACATGGAACATACAGGGCATATGTTTAGCACAGTAAAATGGAATGTTGTCCAAGAAAATTTGTTCATATGTCCTTAATCTTTATTGAGTATCCCTACTCCTTTAGAGTGCAAATTCGGGAAGCATATGGACTCCCACGTTCACCAGTATACCCTGGGGTCTAGGCACTAGTAAGTATATCCTAGGACCTGGGCACTGGAAACAAAAGATGAATAAGACACTTCCTAAACCTCAAAATAAACTCATCTCTTTTCAATTTATGGCCTCACCCTCCTTCGAACCTCCTATTCCCTCTGATGACATGTACCGAGGGTGGTCTGGGGTGTATTATCAGGTGTAAGCGTGAAAATTAACTGTTAGCTTCTCCTAGCAGAAACTCTTATGTTTCAGGCAAATTTAGTCTCTCGAGTAAATTCACCACATTTTGGTGTTTTTCTCCTTTACCCTCCTTTTCCTTTCCCCTCATGTACAGGGCAAAAAAGAAGGGAAGGAAAAAAAGGAAAAAAAAAAAAAGAAAGGTACTATTGTGACATCCTGATAGAGGCAGGAAGCATGTCTGGTTTGATGCTGCTTGGGCTGATGTCCAATGGAGGTATAGGCTAGGTCCTTGGGACCTGCTCATGTCTTTGCTGCGTTTTTCATCAAAGGGTCCACAGATGGAATGATCTGTGCTCTAGTCTTTCAGAAATGGGATAGGTTCCATACATTCCCGATGCCTAAGCAACCTAGGTAGGCTCTTGTTGATTGGGCTCACCCACCTAAAGACTCCATTAGGCTGCTGGAGTCGAGCCATCCATCTTGCAGCTGCTTCCTTGTGGTCCCCGCTCACTATGGTGCGGGAAGCAGCCCTCTCCTGCGTGCTTCCACATGGCCATGTGAGAACTTGTGTATCTTCTCTATGCTGTGTGTGACAGAAGGGAACCAAAGGTTGCTGACTCAGACTCTCTCAGGGCCTAAACACCATGGTATGACTTCTAGCCTGCTCCTTCCCATCCATGTTGGTGCAGACCATGGTACAGTGAAGGTGATTAGTTAACCCTCTAAATTAGAACATTTTTGAGAGTGGAAGAGGAAATGAATTGGACTTAGGAAATAGTTTCTTCCTTTAATGCTGAAAGGGAATCACAGCTCTCTCCTTGGTTTTATCTGAGGCACTTCTATTGTGTGTCTCTTCTCTTTGCCAGGAGGACTTTCCTTCAATCAAGGAATGCTGATGATCAAATGCATGTGGATTCATAAATATAGGGATTGACCTTTTACCGAAATTGGCTATATTGTCTCCATATATAGTCAATATATATAATTATATGTACTGATATAGTCAGTAGCACAGGAAGATCTATCCTTGAGGAAATGTTAAGGAAGAGGAGGAGATATCTGAACGGGATCTTGTGAGGCTCCAGTAAGAGTCTTTTAAGGGAGGTAGGGAGGAAAGGGACCTCCAGGGAGAGGGTGAAACTCACCAATCTCAAGATTCTGAGTTCCTCCTCATTCCTCCTTTGAAAAACCAAGAAACTTTTCCAGTCTTCTGGTCACTCTTCTTTATTCATTCTCAAACTGAATTAATGCAGGTGTTTTGCATTCCATTTTTTTTTCATTCTCAAATTTCAATATTTCTTTCAATATAATGTGGATGTGGAAATTATAGTGAATTTTAATTTCAATATCCTCTACTATACTCTGTACCCCAGCCCTGAGCTGTATTTCTTTTTAATAAAAGCTACCGAAATATAATTCATACCCTAAAATTCACTTATTTAAAGTGTGAAATTCAGTAATTCTTAATATAGTCCCAGAGTTATGCAACCATCACCGCAATCAATTTTGCAACATTTTCATCAACTCAAAAAAAGAAATCCTGTATCTATTTTCTGTCATTCCCCATTTTCCCTCAACCCCTCCAGCCCTAAGCAAACACTGGTCTCTCTTCTGTTGCTATGGATCTGCCTTTTTTGGACATTTCCTATTAAACGCAGTCACACAAAATGTGGTCTTTTCTTTGTATTTCTGAATAATGTTCAGGTTTATGGACATACACCACATTTACTCATCTGTTGATGGACATTTGGGTTGTTTCCATTTTTTGCAACTATGAGTAATGGTATAAACATTTGTGTACAAGTTCTTATGTCGACTTGTTTTTATTTTTCTTGAGTAGATAACTAGGACTGTATTTGGTGGATAATATGGCCATGTTTTAGGAACTTCTAGAGTGTTTTCCAAAATGATGATACCACTTTACATTTCTATCAGCTGTAGAGTAGTGTTCCAATTTCTCTGCATCCTTATCAGTACTTCTTCTTAAGAATGTTTTTGGTTAGAGTTATTCTAGCAGATTTGAACTGATGTAATTGTGGGCTTTGATTTGCATTTCCTCCATGGCTAATGATGTTGGGCACCTTTTTCATGTGCTTCTTGGCCAGATGTATATCTTCTTTGGAGCAGTGTCTATACAGAATTTTTGCCCATTTTTTAATTGAGTAATTTTCCTTTTTATTTTTTGCTCATTTTTTTTTGCCCATTTTTAATTGAGTAATTTTCCTGTTTATTTTTTCTAAGAAATCTTTATATATTACAGATAGTAGTCCCTTATCATATCGAGTGATTTCCAAAAATGTTCTACAGTTTTGTGGGTTGTCTCTTCACTTTTTTGATGATGGTTTTGGAAAAACAAAGCTTTTAATTTTGATGAGGTCCAATGGTTTTTTCTTTGTTGATTGTCCTTGTGATGTCATATCTATGAAACCTCAACTTAATCCAAGGTTACAAGGATTCACCCCTATATTTTTCTGAAAGAGTCCTAGAAATTTTTTACACTTAGGCCTATGATTCATTATGAACTGATTTTTTTTATGATGTATGAATGGGTTCCACTTCATTCTCTTCAGTGTGAATACCCATTGGTCTCAGCCCTTTTGTCGAAAAGCCCATTCATTTTCCACTGCATTGTTTTTGCATCCTTTTCAAAACTCAGTGGACTGTTTCTGTGAACCTTATTTCTGGGCTCTGAATTCTATTTATTAATCAATATGCCTATTATTATGCCAGTATAACATAATCTTGATTACCATAGCTTTGTAGTAAGTATTAAAATAGGGACGAGGGATGCCTAGGTGGCTCAGTCGGTTGAGAGTCCAACTTCGGCTCAGGTCATGATCTCACAGTCTGTGAGTTCGAGCCCCACGTCGGGCTCTGTACTGACAGCTCAGAGCCTGGAGCCTGTTTCAGATTCTGTGTCTCCATCTCTCTCTGAACCTCCCTCGTTCATGCTCTCTCTGTCTCAAAAATCAATAAAGGTTAAAAAAATTTTAAATAAAAAAAATTAAAATAAAATATGGACGTGTGGGTCCCTACTTTTTCTTTGTTTTCATGATTGCTTTGATTATTGTAGATTCTTTGAATATCCCCATGAATTTTAGGATCTTCTTGTCATTTTCTGAAAATAAGCCAGATTTTCCAGATTAAATGTTTCTTCCTTTTTTATTGTTTCTTCTTTTGATGTAGGTTTCTAGGACAATTTCCAGAGGCTTTTTTTTTTCTTGCTACTTCTCACCAGTTATGATTGTTGTGCTCTGGAGCACATATTCTGTATTCCAGCTGCCACTATTCTGGATGTAGATCTCTAGATTCAATTTTGAAGTTGTTAAATTAAATACCGTCAACCATTTCATCTTAAAATACATAAAGCATCCTTTTGTACATTGCAGGGGAGAGCATTATTTCCATTTGTAAAGAAATACAATTATTTAATTTCTTGTATTTGCTTCTCATTTCAGACAAGGAAATTTGAGAATACAAAGCATGTGCTGCTTGACTTTTTTGGGGGTGGTGGGTTTTTTTTTTCCGTTATCCCTTGCCCAAATCGTCTTGTAAAAAAGTGACTTTTAATACTAGGAAGACTATATATATATATACTATATATATATATATATATATATATATATATATACACATATATATGCATATATATATATGCATATATATGTATATATATATGTATATGTATATATATACGTATATGTATATATACACATGCATATATATGTATATGTATATATATACATGTATATATATGTATATATAATATGTCTGTATATACAATATTTTATATATAAAATATATATATCATACATATATATACATATATATATATATATACACAATATTTTCATCATGCAGTTCTAATTCTATGCAACAGAAAGCATACTGGACTCTCACTTCAGACTGTTTACAGACTAGCAGATAAATCCCCATAAATTTCTAATAAGTATTCATAACTCTTTAAATTAATTTCATTACTATATTTGCTGTTAACAACACTCAGCTAACTCTCCCCTTGCATGTAAAAGAACAAGGAAACAAAGACAGGGATTCCTCACTGGGCCTCATTTTTATATTACCTTACAACCGTTCATCTACATCCCAGATTTATTGTTTTAGCTGCCAGATTCCTTTCCAATGTTAGCTATTTCAGTTTTAATATCTACAGCACCAGAGTCCACTCAAAAGGCAGAAACCACAGAGTCATTTGAAAACGAGGAAGTTTGCTATAACGTTCAGTGGATGAGGAATTGGGAAAATGGGGCATGATGTACTCATGGGTAAAAGAATATAGGGACTGCAGGTGTAGGGAGAAGTTACTGCCTCTGGGGCTGAGTCACGTCCACCCAGAGAAGGAACAAATGGTGTGGAGGGGGAGGCCCCGCTCCCAGGACGAGGTCTATACAGCACAGCCATGGTTCACTGGAAAATGGACAGGCCCAGTGTGACTGTGTTGTGCTGAAATTGGGGAGGTGCTATGTCTTGTGGACCACACAGCAGTCTGGGAGGGCGCTAAGTCTATTTATGGAGAGATCGCCAGCCACTCCAGAGGCTTTGGAGAAGCTGCCAGCGGAGAGGTGTCGGTGCTCCTGGCTGTTGTCCACAGCTGGAGAGAGGAGCACGGAGAAACTCCTTCCTCCTCCAGGATCCTTCCAATACCTTAACTGACCCAGCTTAATGTCACTTCACCTGGGCAAAGAGAAACATTCACCATGTTCAGCTCTGATCACAGAGCAGGCGATGTGGAGCAGATCTGAAGCCAAGAGGTAAATAAATTAACTAGCAACTGCTGTGTAACCCACATTTTCTTAACTGTGCGGGCTGCACTAGCTTTTACTTTCTTTATACTTAATACTTTCTTTATACTTTTACTTTCTTTATACTTAATATATTCGAATAGGCAGGAATTCTAAATTGCATTATCTATTTTTTGTTCCTTGCTTACCTATTTCTTCCTTGACGCATCTCTGGGTGGACTGAAACGTCTCCATCATTTTCTCGTTGTCAAGATACCCCCATTCACTACTATTCCCTCCACAAACCTGTTTCTTGGTTCCAAAGCACTCCCCACGTGCTAAAGTAGTCTTAGTTAGACCCACTTCAAAGGAGATAGGTAAGCGACATGAACAAATAGATAAAATCGCTAGGTTGAGAATGAGAAACACGGATTCCAAACTTCCTCCACGTCTATTCAGAGAGCACATTTCAAACCTCGGACCATGAAAGACACATCACCATAGTTAAAGGTGTGGGGTCGATTTGTCACGGTAACAAATAAAAACGACCGCCGTCCTTTTCATTTTGTTCTGTGCTGGATACATCTGGAATGGGGTTTCATTCTCCCATGAGCCCTGAGAATCAGGCATTATCACCCTGATTTTTACAAAGCTGATAAAAAATCTTCTGAAAATGAGAGCAATTGCCCTGCTCAGGGTAAACAGTTAATGGGTAGGGTGGAAACTGGCTTCAAATGCACGTCTGAGCTTAGCTGGACGTTCATGCCTGGGACCACCATTAGTCAGAATGTATTCGCCCAGTGCACACTGGAACAGCTTTCACAGTTCCTAAGGTATTAAATCTGTTGTGTAGAAGATCTTAAAGGACCCTGTATGAGCCCCTTGATTAGATCCGCTCCCATACCTATGGGTCCAGTCTCCTTCCCACATCTAGCCACTTAGAGAGTAAAGGCTGGCCAGCAGGGAGCTCCAGATTCTTTTTTTTCCCCCACCAGGACCACCGCCATCAGATTGGTGGCTTGGTTTCATGATCCTTCCGCCGTACTGACTTCTACATAACTGAAATATCTCCTCAGCTCTCAGTATAGCTTGTGTGTAAGAAGGTAGCTGTGCCTTTAGTTCTATCCAAAGTGATAGAGTTACTAAGCTGCCTGTTGTGCTCATGAAGAATCTTTAACTTTCCAAGGACTGTGTCTAATAAATGTTGCCAGTTATTAGTAGCATTGCTATTATCTGCAAGCAAAGAGAAGAGGAAAAAAAAAAAGGATTTTACAGTGAGTCACTGTCTTGTCCTTGACCCTTATCTATTTGGTTAGGATAAAGTATTTTAATGCAAGTATTCCAGCTCTGTGATTAATATAATTTTCTTGAGAAAATATAATCTTCTTGCTATTATTTTAGTGTTTATTACATAGATTGTCTTTCACTTTTGGTTCCCAAATAACATCTTCCCTGGTGCATACTGGCTTTGCATTTTAAAGCAGATTTTCTGAATGAATCTCTCCAAGCTTTAAAAGCCGTTTTTAATAAGGTACAGATCATGCACTTTTCAAAAGACAGGTACCATGCTTTGCCTGGTTTCGGCACTAAGTAGAACACCCTTCCCATAAGAGTGCAATTAATACTCTGAAAGTTATTTTTTTTTAATTTTAAGCAATAGTAGGATTGTAGAGTCTAATGAGGAGAATGTGTTGTGTTGTAAGAGTATTAGCAATGTATTGTTTGTGTTCTAATACCTGACATCAATTGTGTGTTGATGGTTTTCATCCTGAAAGACAAAATAAGATGATTTACAGATGACCACAATTCAACCTGTCACTTTCTTGGCCGACAACACAGTCTGATGAGCTGGAGGTTAACAATCTACAAAATGAGCCACACTCTCTGTTGCCAGTTCATCTGCAAAGACAAATGGAGATTAGCTGCGTCTTTTCTTAGACATGCTGTAAAGTGAGATGGCTCTGGACCCTGTGTTGTTTCTCTGTTCTGTGCCCCTGATGGTATACCTGAAAATAAAACCTATTCAGAATTGATGACCAGAATTTCCCAACTTCCAACATTCTGAATTAATTTGCTTGTCGGTTGGATTTGGGACCCTCTTTGTTGCTAACTGATGTAAAAATCTACTGTGGAGTTTCCTTTTCCTAATTTCCCTTCTGGCAAAATAGCCAAAGAATATTTTATGAGAGCCTTCTGAAACATATCAGCACAGAATGAAGGTAGTTGGTCGTAGCATTTATTGTGCCTTTAATTCTGAAATAACATCTTACTTTTTTTGCCACTGTTCAACTCAAAACTTCTTTGATATAAGTTACCCCTCACTATGCGTCAGGATTTGAGAAAGCATTCTTTTTTCATGTTTTTAAGTTTATTTATTTATTTTTGAGTGGATGGAGGAGAGAGAGAGAGGGAGAGAGAATTCCAAGCAGGCTCTGCACTGACAGTGCCCACGTGGGGCTCAAACTCACGAACTATGAGATTATGACCTGCACATAAATCAAGAGCCAGCCCCTTAACTGACTGAGCCACCCACATACCCCCAGAAAACATTCTTATGGAGCCTTGAACTTCCTATCTTAAGTGCGGTAGCACCGTGCTGGCCCCAGCGATCACAAGCTGGCACAGGGCAGGATGGTGACTCTTCCCCTGCAGGGGTTGGGGTGAGGGTTGGGCAGAACTGTGTTGGGCAGGGCATCGCTTCTAAAACTGTCTTTCCTGGTCCTCATGGAAACAAAGTTGATGTAGTCTGTAAATATGGAGAGGGATGTGTTGGTGAAAGTTACACTTCTGTGATCTGACTAGCTTGAGCTCATGTAGATTCAGGTTCTTGAAGAATAAATTATCAAAAAGAGTTTTCTGTTCTTTCTGTGGTTAAGAGAATCTTGCCTTCTTAGTTGTGGCTCCAGTGAATTTAGAATGGCCATAGACTTCGCTTTTTTTTTTCCTCCAAAAAAGTATATTCTTAACCACTTACCACATGTTTGAGGCAGAATAGATGGTAAATAGGCAAAATGGCAAGATGGGAGGGCCTGGGAGGCTCTCTGTGCAGGCTGTGGGCTCAGCTCCCACCCCAGCTTGGTGCTTCTGCTTCCTCCCCTTCCAACAAGCCCAGTGGTGGCTGCTGTGTGTCTGTCCTGGGCAATGGTGCTCAGCATTGGGAACCAGAGACACCGCACACATTGTCCCTGCCTCCGAGGGACTTGCATTCTCATAGGGGAGTGAGGGATCAGGAGAGTCATCCACCCTGGGGTGGCTGGGACAGGGCCACATATCCATAAGGATTCCTCTGAGGTCAGATCCGAGCTACCTTTCAAAACCCAAGAGGAACGTGTTCAATAAATGAGAAGAAAAGGAAGACAAGACCACACACCTAAAGGCAAGGGTGTGGAAGAGTTCTCCTCTGACCCCAGCTGAAGGCAAGAGGCCAGTGGGCAGGCTCTGAGAAATGGGGAGGACCTCAGGAAGGTACAGCGATGGGAGTAGATAAGGAAGGACGTTTGGAGCGCAAGAGTAGAATCACCTGGAAACTGGTGGCACACTGGATCTGGTAAGAGAACAAGAGAAACCAGGGAAGGGATTGCAGTCTGGGTGAAAGATGATGCCATTCACAAAGACTGGCTGTCCTGGTATGGACGGGACAAGTTTGAGAAGCCTGTGCGATAGATAAGCAAGTGGGGCTAACCAGAAGACTCTTGGGTATGCCCGTGTGGAGTGCAGGGAAGTGTTTGGGACTCGAGATGCGCACTGGAAGTTGTTAGTTTAAGGTTTTCTTTAATTTTGACAATTTTCAGTTGCGGTAGAGTGGACAGAGTAAATTTAGTTTCAGACGTTCACCATAGTGATTGAACAATTCTATACTTTACCAGAGGCTCACCATAAGTGTATTACAGTTCTGATGAGGTTCCTGTGCTATAATTTTCATCTCCATGACTTATTTATTTATTGTTTAATATTTAATGTTCATTTGTTTTTGAGAGAGAGAGAAAGAGAGAGTGCGAGCAGGGGAGGGGCAGAAAGAGGGAGACGCAGAACCCGAAGCAGGCTCCAGGCTCTGCTGAGCTGTAGCATAGAGCCCGACGTGGGGCCGGAACTCACGAACTGTAAGATCATGACCTGAGCCGAAGTCAGATGCCTAATGGACTGAGCCACCCAGGTGCCCCATGACTTACTTAGTTTTTTCAGGGGAAGTTTGTACTGCTTAACCCTTTTCACCTATCTGAGTTTTTTACTGTGCAGTCAGTTCATAGCCATTCACTCGTTCGACCAATTTAAGTGAATAGTGTTGCCCATCTTATGTGTCTGTGTGTAATCACCCTGCCGAACGATGATGCCAGGAGGTATAAAGACATAGGACTTTGAATTTAGCTAGACGTTAACTGGTGTTCTTGGCTCGCATGTATACAAACAGGACCAACTTTCCCGCTTTGTCTGGGACTATAGTGACTTTAGGCACTAAGTCCTGACCCTTGGAAGCCCCTTGGTCTCTGGGACGCTGGGACAGCTGGTTACCAGCGGGATGGAGTCATGTTGCAAGTATACGTAGGTCCAGCCAGGACGTGCAGTGTAGGCACTGGGAGCACACCGTCGTCCGGGTGTGCTACACCCTGGGGGAACGGTTGGGACACAGGGGTCAGGGGGACTCAGGGTCATCTCCTGGCTGCCCTTTCCCCTGCCTCGCTTCCCACTTCATGGTCCTAGCACACGATCTTTGCAGATCACTGAGCCCTTACACATTTATCCCTCAATCTTATTCTTCAGAGTTTTGTGAGAAGCCATCAGTGAAACCCCAGAGAAGAAATTTTAAACCAAAAATCCTCACTATAGGGGTGCCTGCGGGGCTCAGTTGGTTAAGCATCGGTCTTTGGCTCAGGTCATGATCTCACAATTCCTGGGTTCAAGCCCCGCGCTGGGCTCTGTGCTGACAGCTCCGAGCCTGGAGCCTGCTTCGGATTCTATGTCTCCCTTTCTGCCCTTCCCCTTCTCATGCTCTGTCTCTCTCTCTCTCTCTCAAAAATAAATAGACTTAAAAAAAAAAAAGGAAAATCCTCACTATTGAACTAGAATAAAAAGGCTGTTCCACTTAAGATGCTTCCCTATCTGCTTGTCCTGCACACCTTTGTCATCACTTTGCCTTCGGTTTTCACTTGGTATTTCTGAAGAGACTGTACAAAGTTTATATCGTATTGAGTCTACCTTTCCAGAAGTTTTCATTTCTCGGGCTTCCTTAAAAAGTTACCTTAACCATTTGTTTTATTATCCATTACCTTATATTTCATATTCTTCAAGCAATGAGGTGTGATGGAAAGAACTGAAGAATCAGATATTATATAGTGGAGATGATGGTCTAAAAGTAAAAGCCACAGCTGGGAGAGTAAGGATCTGACTTAATAAGAACAGGGTGTTGCTGGAATTTAAGACCTATTTGCCCACACCTAAGATGTGACTGATCTGACCCCCTGAAGTGACCCCAGAGCCCTCCAGGCTACACATACAGAGCCAACTCCCGCCTCTGAGTAGATTTTGTGTATCACCACTTCTGTCAAAAGCTGTTGAAATAAGTCACCCAAATGCAGTTGCTATGATAAGTCATCCATAAGAAGCAATTTGTTCCAAACTGAAAATGAGATTACTTTAGATGGTGTCAGCGATCAGTAACCCTGAAACGAAACACCTCACTGATGGCGATTGGGACAAGGAGCCAGGTCCACAGGCGGAGCTCCGCCTACTGGCCTGTCTCTCCCCTGCCTCAGTGATGCGAACTGAATACGCAGAGTCATGTGATGTGCCAAGAGGGGCCCAGAACTTCCTGGCGTTGGGAGTCCTGTGCTCTCCCAAGTCAGTAAGGAAAGTGCATGAGATTGTGACTGAACTCACGGAAGTTCACTCCTGGGTCAGTTGCAGGTGGAGACTTCACCGGGAGGAGTTGTCACACAAAGCAGTCTTTATTTGCAGCAAATAAGGAGAGCACAGGCAAGGATTCTCCAAGCTGTAACTCCCTGAACCACTAAACGGGGAAGTTTTAAGCTTAGGGTGCATGCATGTGCATGAAAGGTGTGGGGGAACTTATGAGTAGTGATGAGGAAGTATGGGGCATGCACACTGAGCAAACATGCATGTGACATACACCCCGTGTTCACACTGGGGGGAGACTTCATACCAGAAGAAGGCACACTTCAGCCCCTGACGTCAGGAGGAAACTTGGGGACAAGGGGAAGGGGCTGTGGGCATGCTCCCAGAGCAGGTGCAAACTGGGTGGGGTCCTGGCTTGTTATCTTGTGTAAGGAATGCTTGCTCATGGGCTAGAACCATGTCAGTTGAGCTTGAATCCAGGCTTCTGCAGAGACAGCTAGTGGTTTTACCAGTGGGGTCTGAAAAGCTGATTATGGGGAAACAGTTCTCTGAAAAACAAGTTTTAAATTTTGTGCTAGTTTGAGCCTCATTGATCCTGTGGGGCATGATTTTAACATCATTGCGGCCTCTTATGTCCCACCCTGTGGTTCCCTTAAGGGAGGGCTGGTTGCTGACAGTGTTTCAGGAGAGAATATCAAACAATACACCCATTGATAGGTATCGACTTGATGTGGAAAGAATTTTGAACCACATTGGGTAGGAAGGAGAAAGTATAAAAAACTGAATTATGTAATGAAGACATTATGAAGCTAATTATGATAAATGCCCCCCAGTAACATGGCTTTGTGGGTCCTGTAATGTCCTGCTGATCATGGCATTTCTATCCTTTGAGGCTTTCTTCTCAGAATTGTATATAAGCCAAAAAAGAGTTGATCTGAAGGAACTCGTGTTTCATGTTTTCCGGTGAATTCAATTCTCTCAGAATTGTGTCCACATACCCCTCCACAAGAGCCCTCCTGCGTCCTGTTTGCTCTAAAATAAGTCTCCCTTTGTGTTGCTCCTTGTCTCCGCCCTGTTGCTCAGTCCTGTTATTATCAGAATCTGGATGACTAACTGGAATTTCTGTTATCAGTATGTTTGTATAATATCTCTCCCCTCTACTGTCATATGAGTTGCACGAGGGTAGGGCTTCTGAATACTTTAATGACTACTTTGTCTCCGGTGTGCAAAACAATTTCTGGAACACAGTCCATGTTCCACAGATAGAAGCGATTGGCTAATTGAGCACCGTGGAACTCATGCTAGTCCCCTTTTGATTTTGGTCACCAGAAAATGTAGCTCTAAATTTAGTATCCAAATGAAATATATCATTTTACAATTTTTTTATATACTTCTATTGACCTTTCCGTCCCCGTGATTTTAGTTTTTGGTCTTTATCGTAACACAACCAGACTGGAAGAATGTTCGGTATTGGGATACGTCAAGTCGAATACTAAGTTTCTACACATCTTTTATATTAATCAAAACCCAGGACATCACCTGATGCTGGTAGGGATGTGGACAACGGGAACTCTCATTTATTCTGCTGGACATGTCAAATGTACTGCCACTTTGGAGAGCAGCTGGACAGTTTCTTGCAAATCAAACATTCTCTTACCATAGTATTCATCCAGAGGAGTTGAAAACATATGTGTTCAGTGAGACGTGCAGGTGATGTTTGTAGCAGCTTTATTCTTATTTGCCAAGATGTGGAAGTAACAACCGAGGTATTCTTTAACAGGTGAATGGATAACTACACACTAATATATCCAGACAATGGAATAATATTCAGTACTGAAAAGAAATGAGCAAAAACGAAATATGTGAGCTATCCAGTCATTGAAAGACATCAAGGAATCTTAAATGAATATTACAAAATGAAAAAAAAAGGGGAGGGGGCAGTGTGAAAGGTCACATACCGTGATTCCAACTCGAAGACATTCTGGAAAAGGCAAAAGTAGAGAAACAGTAAAATGATCCTTAGTTGGGGGCAGGGGGGTTGGCCAGGGAACGGATGATTAAGCTAAGCACAGAGGACTTTTTAAGACAGGGATATTGCTTTGTAGTACTCTAATGATACCCATAGGATTGTCAACAAGAGTGAACCCTCCGAAGTGTCCCTGTAGGCTCATCACTTGTCACAAATGTACCATTTGATGAGAGTTGTTGACATGCGGTAGACTGTGCGTGTGGTGGGGGGCAGGGGTCTATGTGAAATCTCTGTACTTTCCTTTCAATTTTGCTGTCAACCTACAACTGCTCTAACAACTGTCTTTAAAACAGATGAATTGAACATACAAATGTTAACTTGCACGGGCTAGCGGTTTATTCCAGGCTTATACAGTAGAAAAGATCAACATTGCACCTTTACTTTTGCTTACGCATTTGCCCGTGTGACTTTCCCCCAACATCCTGCAATTAAAATGTAACAACCTTCTGTCCAAGCTTCTTAGGACCAATTTGGTTCCCACTGCCTGCGAGAATTCTTCCCAAACAGAAGCATTTTTCCCTCCTATACTCCAGGCCTTTCCCCACCTGTAGAATACTTCTGTTTCTCTTGAAGGAAACAACATAAAAATAAAACACTTGCTTTAATTCTGTGGGCAGGGGCGCTGCTTTCTGCGAGGTGGGTGCTCTGATGGACAGACAGAGGCTACAGTTTTTCTTCAATCTTGGGACTCGCCGTTCTTACCTACAGGCATTTCAGTAGTTGTTTTGATGGCTGTCCATGCCCATCGCACGGTGCATACGGAGCCTACGGGGGCTCAGGATTCGGAAGATTATTGAGTAAGAGGCACCAGCTTTGGGGGGTGTGAGTTGGAGGAGAGGGGGCCAGGGACCTGGCTCTGGACACAGTGGAAACTGGGCGTGAAGGGGAGAGGCCTGGGCTGGAGCAGGCGACAATGGGAAGTGGAGATCAGTCACAGAGGGAAGCAGGACATGGGGCACGTGAGCGAAGGAGCAGAGATGAGCATCTAACCTCCGTTGGGCCCGGTGCCCGCGTGCTTTACATATGTTGGGAGGTTGACATTTCAAAGTAAAGGAACTGGGTAAAGGATGAAGTCATTGACTGAGACAGGGAATGTGGGAGGAAGAAGATGGGAAGATGCTTTATGTAAGCGTGTGCAAACGTAGTTGTGGACTTTAGAGACTTTCCTCTCTGTGTACCTCTGGGAGCTCTGTCCTGTCCCCGGCTCATCCTGTTCTCCCTGTCCCCACCCCACCCCGCGCCTCTGCTGTTGATCCTCTCCATGCCGTGTGCACCTTGCTGCAAGATGCCTGCTGGCTACAGCAAGACTGTCAACCAGCCCCTTGAGGAGAGTGGCTAAGTAATTAAGCGGTTGTTACCGGATTCCCCGAGACTCACAGAGAGCCCAGAGAGAGAACGTGGCAGATTACCCAGTTCCTGTTACACTTAGTGATGATGGTGCTAAAAGGCTGAATTATAAGCAGAACTGGGAAAGAAATTGGGAACTTGTGTACATTTGTCTTAAACGCAATCCACCGCATCCTTATTTTCTAAAGCTTTAGGACCCTTCTGAGGAGGGGTGGGGGTGCCCCACGCCCGTGAGACACATGCCCATTTGGAACTTTTTGCAGCTCTTTTTAAACATTTCTGAATTTTCTTCCAGTGATTACAACCCCAGCCTGACACAGCATATTTTCTCAGTAGACAGTTTAATAATGCCGGGAGAATGGAAATAAACTATTTGTGAAAGCACATACTTTGGTTTGGGTGCTCTATCCTGCAAACTCTTTGCAGTGTCTGAATAGGCTTCATTAGTGTGCGGCATTCTTTTCTGTTCTGTAAATCCCTTAGAAGGGATTCAACCTCTTTAGAAAGAGGTTTGCCGCTTCCCACTGCAATTCTTTAGTCAAGAGCCATAAATTAGGCAAAATGTACACAAATAGTAAATACTATTGACTAAAATCCATTTATAGCTTGGAATCCAAGGAGAAGAAAGAAAACCAGTAATTTATCAGCATGATTTAAATTATATAGATGGGCTGTGCATGCATGGGTATGTTTACTGGGTAAATAAGAAAATTGGACACCTATCAGAGAGAAGATGGGGAAATTATCCTGTACGTTGTCCTAATGTTTGCTGTGTACAGCCTTCTGACATTTCTAGATGACAACACTTAAAACTTAAGGGGGCTGCCAGTCTATCATTGATGAGAAAAAAAAATCAAAAGTGAAATTAACGTGGAGTGAGCTTTATGAATGTTGAAAATGACGCATATTATCTTTCATATCCAGAGGACACGTTAAAAGTCAATATGGGCAGGAGGCAGAAACCAAATATCAAAGGATTCCGGATAAATTATTCTTTTGCCAATCACTTCATTTTTCAGATGAACGATCCTAGGACTTTAAATTGCAAAATACATGACGGGGAAAATGTCAGAGATCTCAAGGAAATGTCTGCATGATCAGAATGTTATAACTGGAATTACATGCAAGTCTGGAAAAGTTAAAAAAAAAAATAGTGAGTTTCTTAAGTGCGGTTGTCTGGATCATTCATTAATGGCAAATGATTCCAAAGTGAAAAATTTCTGCGAGCTAGATGAGGGTACGTAGAATTACTGAAAGCGGGAGAGTGTCCCCGTGGTAAATTATAACACGTGCTACTTCAGGCTCTGCAGAATGCTTTTGGTTGAAAAACCGCCTAGGTTGGTAAATAAAATGTATTCCCTTTTTGTAAGCTATCGTTGGAAATGTTATATTAAATGGGAAGTTTTCAGTCTTTCATTTTAATAAGGGTGAACAAAATTTTAAAAACAAACATTATAGTTACATGGCCATCTGACAATGACCCACGTTGACAGATGGACAGCAATGAGGGGAGGTCTGGAAGCCACTGAGGGGAGACAGAGATGGGGGAAGGTCCCCCCAGACAGCTCAGCTCAGGGCTGGCGCATCAGGAAACCTCAGTCAGAAACACTTAACTATGTTTCTTAAACTTTTTATCACAGGCCTCTTCCCAAGTGTTTTACGTACGACTTCATTTGTCTTTAAGATAATATGGTGAGTTTCATAATTGTTTTCATTTCCAAGAACCAAGTGCGTGAGAAATAAAATGGTATACTCATCAAGCATTGTCTGCTTGTCCATTTTTTTTGCCTTTATCCCTCAAATCTTAGAAATGCTGTGATTTCTCAGTTGTGTTTCCTTCTCCTTTCTCAAATCTTGAAATGTATGCACAACTTCAAGAAAGATGCTTGAACCTTAATTTGGAGATTTGACTTGATTCCATTAGCTGTGGGTGCTGTTTCTCATGTGAGAGGTCACAGGAGAATTTTAAAACATCCCTTCATTTTGAGTAAGCCTGTCTTCTTGAAATGAGCTTAGTAGAAAGTCTTAGGTGAAAGCATTTTTTGTTGACAGATCACTGGTATTGGTAGTATTATTCTGTTTTCTTATCGGTAAAGTCAGGGATTTGGATTAGAGTCTCTCCAAGGAATGTTCAGATCTTAGATTTAAGGATTTTGTTTACCAGTGCTGAATAATATAATTCTCATCTCATGAGGTCCAGATCAAATGCACATATTTCTTGATTCCCAATAATTTAAGAAGTTGAAAGGTTTTTCTCTTTTTTATGGCATTTAGAATTGACCCTGTTCTGGTAATTATCACACCCTGCCTCTCCCACTAGGTTGAATTGGTCCCATATAACCCGCTGCTAAGTGACTCACTGTGGCAAGAACTTGACCTTGTGTATATGCGTTTTCCCTCGTTCACAAAAATTGGGAACTAATGTGGAATCAATATTTTATTCAAATTTTGTTTGGGATATTGCATTATTAATTGTACCTTTAAACTAACAGTTTCATTCCTCCCCTCCCCCCAAAAACACAGTGTTGCTATAGCTGCGGTTCCCTTCCCAGACTTGAGAACAGCAGGTGTTCTGTGGCTGCTTGTGAGCCCCCTGTTTCTTCAATTTTTTCTTTCCTCCTCTCCACGTAGGGAGGAGGCCATCCCTTCTTCTGAAAATATCCTAAAAACAGCTGTTTGCTGGAAAAAAAAAAAAGCAAAACTCCTTGTGTCTTATTATATCTCTTTTGTGAAGTAGGTACTTGAGTCCAAAGATCAAGTGGGTTATAACTCAAAACATCAAAACTTGTTTCCTTCAGTGAGTCCTGGATCCGTCAGCCATGTGGGACATTTTCACCTCCTCTGGCTGTGCTGGGTGAGGTTCCAGAGAGCGGATGTCATGGTAGGACACCACCCGGCAGGAGGGGCTGACATTCCCCCATAGTCCCCTCTACCCCGACACTCCAGCGCATTTCCTTCTGTGGTCTTGCCGCCTACCTGCTGGAGAGCCCGTGTTGTATCATTGTTTCTGTGTTCTGTTTCCCCTGCCCACCGTGTACCAGCTGGAGAGCACTTCCTGCTGAAGAGGTTAATGACTAAAAGGAGGCAATGAAATAAGCTTTCCTAATATCAGTAAACGGTTTCTCATATATTTGTATGGTTTATTGATATGGATTCTCAGAACGCTATTATTTTCGGACACAAGATGCGACATTGATGTCACCAAGTAGAAATCTCCTAAAAGTTGTAGGAGAAATGACAATGAAACATTCTGTAGTAGCTTCAGCAACCTGAACTTCTGCAGATACATACTATATCAGCTCGCCTGTGACCGTGCACTTCCCTAGTGAGAAACTTCAAAATGGCATACTGCTTTGATTCATTGAAATCTACTTATATCATGCAAGCTAACCATATGAAAACAAAACCAATGAAATATAAAGTTGATTTTATGAACGTGAAGACTTTGGCTTTCCTTTGTGACTCGCCGGAGAATATAAATTTCGAGAGTAGTTAGTGCAGGCAGAGATAGTATTAGGGAAGTATTATCCCAAAGTACAGTTTTATTTTTTTTTTCAGAAAAGCAGTCTTATAGAAAAGACTTTCTGTGGTTCTCAAGAGTACAGAAATTGTTTAATGAGTCAAATACGATGAAAAGACTGTCATAGGTGATGACAGATAAAACTGTGGCTAGGAAGAGGACAGGAGAAAAATCAGAGGCAAATGATGACAAAAGTCTTAACCGGGATTCTGAGCATAAATAAGTAAGGGTGCTAAATTCTTCCTTTTCTTCCAGTACCACTGCCTAACTTTAAAATACTATGATATCTATTATGTGGTCATATGTATTCTCTGTCCTAGCTCCTAGAAGTCACATACTCAACAGGCATCCTTCTGTGAGTGCAAGAATATGCAGTGACTTCAGTGTGGGCACAGGTTTTCATTTTAACTCCTGGAAATCAAATGTGAGAGAAGAGAAATCACATCTATCACTGTGGAAATAAGATGGGGATTTTACAAGTTCATCAATGAATGATAAGTTAACCGATAGAATCTGTTATACTGTTTAGAGGTGCTAACTATCTTTCCTTATACTCTTCAAAACACATACACAAGTTGGGATTATTCAGCACGTAGCAACTGATAAACTAAAATGCCCTCTTTCGAAACTCTTTCGAAAGAACCTCTGTTTGGACCACCGCTAACTCCTGGTGAACGTGAGCAAAATACTTTACTTACTGTGTCCACCACTGGCATTTTAGAACAGTTGTATGTAGCCCAGAAGCTTTCAGTCGTTTCAGAAGGACCAGACCTTCAGGACCAAAAGGATGGTTTGGTCAGATTTACACATCGCTAAATTGCACATTAACACTTTCTTTATCCTCAATGGATCCAAAGAATGCACAAAAAAGAACAGACACACTTGACCCGGAGAACCCAGTGGTTCTGAGCGGTCAGCCACCTCTGCAGGACGTGGGGTATTGAGGCTTGTCATCTGTCTACACCTGAAAGAACGGGGTGGCCTTGAGCTCTTAAGAATATCCGTAACAGTACTTTCTTAGTTATATCTGGGGAAATTAGGTCAACATTGCACATGTTTCACCCCATTATTTCCTTTGGTGCATCTGTGCTCTGAGTGAGCCCGAGTCCTTGTTATTATCAACAGAGCAAAACAATAACAATAGCAGTATTATTATTGATAAGAACCATATTTACAAATAACACTGTGAAGCATGTTTAGCCTGTCATGTTCATTATTTGATTTAATTCTTACAAAACCCCTAAGAGATTGTTTTTCACTACTGAGTAAATTTGTCTGCAAAAATAGGGCATGATAGTGCTTTGCTGTTTATGCTTGGCTTGTGTCATTTTCTCTCATGTTATTGATCTAAACATGATCCAGGTTTTAGGCCTGAAATCAGCACTGCCTACACCAGGAAGCTCTATGTGATTCTCAAAGGTAGAACATCTGACCCCTCTCAATCTCCCAGCATGCTAATCTTTACTTATTCCATGTATAATTTCTACCTCATATTAGAGCTATTTGAAGCCATGTATAGATGATATATCTCATATACAATGTATATCATATATATAATATGTATTCCCTATATTTTATGTATATTATACTACATATACACACACATACACACTATATATATATGTGTGTGTGTGTGTGTATATATATATATATATATATACACACACACACACACACACACACACACACACACACACTATGGGATAAAGGCAGTTGGGTGAATTTTCATGTGTTAACTCATGTATCCATCAGTTTGTCAATATAGTGTCATCATCATTTAAGGAGTTGGCTTGATATCACCCAGATCATGTATGGTAGAGAAAACTCTATTCATACTTTGAATCACCTTTCGCTGATCACCAGGAGAGCTGAGTGGAGAATGGCATCAGCAGATGATTAGCAAGTTGGCATTTCTTTTACCTGTGTAAGAACTGACCAGCTGCTCCAATAAATCTTAGTATTACCTGAGACTGTCTGCCATGTCTTTGAATATGACATTCTTTCTCAGTTTAGCCACATGTGACTGATTTTTGTTGTGATATCCTAAATTCTCATGCTAATGCATGTGGGACATAAAGAAGCATCTAGGAAAGGGAAAACGATAAACCTTGATTACAACGTATGATCCAATGTGGTGTAATGATGAATAGCCAGAATGGTGAATAGTTATTATTGCAGATTTTTGGAAGCGTGTTTTTGTTGACTTTATTAACAAATAAAATTCACCATCTTGACAATCTAGGGCAAGGAGACAAGCATATAAAATGGGGAATACAGGCTCTTCAACAAATGGTGCTGGGAAAACTGGACAGCCACATGCCTAAGAATGAAACTGGAGGACTTTATTATACCATACACAAAAATAAACTAAAAATGGATTAAAGACCTAAATGTGAGACCTGAGACTTTAAATTCCTAGAAGAAAACATGAATGACTAGAATCAAAAAGACAAGAAATAACAAGTGTTAGTGACAATGTGGACAAAAAAAGAACCCATGTCGAAGGTTGGTAGGGTTGTAAATCAGTGAAACCACTATGGAAAATGGTATGTAGGTTCCTCAGAAAATTACAAATAGAAATATAGACTTCAGTATCTCCAATTCCACTACTCAGTATTTACCTAAAGAAAACAAAAATGTTCATTTGAAGAGCTGTATGAACCCCTATGTTTATTGCAGCATTTGTTACAACAGCCAAATTATGGAAACAGTTCAAGGGTCCATCAGTGGCTGAATGTGTTCTATGCACCCAATGGAATATTACTTAGCCATCAAAAGAATGATATCTTGATGTTTGTGGCAACACGGATGGGCTCTGAGGGTATTATGCCAAGTGAACTAAGACACACGGAAACAAACTCCTATGACTTATATGTTATATGTGTTACATGCTCCACTTATATGTGGAATCTAAAAACGTAAATGGGGAAACAAACAGAAACCAGAAAAATAGAAACAGACTCATAAACACAGAATAAAAACTGGGAGTTACTGGGGGAGGGGAATGAGGATAGGAAAAAAATACGTGGAGGGGATGAAGTGGTATAAACTTTCAGTCATAAAATAAGTAAGTCATGGATAAGAAAAGTACAGCATAGGGAATGTAGTCAATAATATTTTAATAATATTGTATGGTGACAGATCGTGATCATACTCATTGTGGTGAGCCCTGAGTACTGTATACATTACACAGTGACTTACATTACTAGTTATTGAATCACTCTACGGTACACCTGAAGCTAATATAGCATTGTATGTCAACTACACTTCAATAATAAAAATTAAAATTAAAATAGTTCATCATTTTGATGAAGGCTAGTATGCATGCATATCGATGGTAGACTTTACCTAAAATAAATTTACCATATTTTCTAGTAAATGCAAAACTTTCACAAAGTAAAAATTAGATGCTGATGATTGCATGTGAACCATTCTTTTTTGTTTTAAATGTTTTGTTTTATTTTTTGAGGGACAAAGAGAGGCAGAGTGCAAGCGGGGTAGGGTCAGAGAGAGAGGGAGACACAGAATCCAAGGAAGGCTCCAGGCTCTGAGCTGTCAGCACAGAGCCCGACATGGGGCTCGAACCCACAAACTGCAAGATCATGACCTGAGCCAAAGTCGGACACTTGACCAACTGAGCTACCCAGGAGCCCCTGGATATGAACCCTTCTTAAGTTAGACATCAATTACAAACACAATATCGGACACCTATTGATATCCAGTAATGTGTCTGGCAAAGCTGATCTCCATAATAATTATAAAATTTAGATGGGGAAATAAATACTGTTATATTGGCCATGCTTTCTTATTGTCCTTTTATATACAGTAACCAAAGGCAAATTCTACTGCTGATTCTTTATCCCAAGTTGGAGGCAAAATCTTAAAAGTCAAAGGTGGTCTCCTGGGATGGACAGGTTTAAACACTGGTGGTACTTTGGAGATGTGTGTGTGGCTGAAGGTGCATTACTTTCAGGGTCACCTATCTACACTTCTATGTTCATTAAATACTAGTGTTAAGTTATAGTCTGATCTCAAATCCCTGAAAGAAAAGCAACTTATGTATTTCATTTTCAGAAATTAAATTCAAGAAACATAAGTTGTCATAGACCAGTATCGTCTTTGGATTACGCACAAGCAAAATATTCACTGATTCTAGTATCAAAAAACATTTATTAGGGAGTAGGCTTTTCAGTGACACCGAATAAGGAAAAAAATAACTGAGTTATAGAAATACTCTAGAGTCTACCGAAAGTCAGAGTCAGCATTTATGTTTTCTAGCTATTTGGGGGATCATCTGAATGAAAAACAAAATAATATCTCTTTAGGCACATACAGCATGAGCTGGTATTCTAGGTAAACAGATGTAAAGAATTATAGATTTATAGCTTATATCTAAATATATGTAATATGCTTATATATACAAGCATCTAAGCACGTTTATTAAAACGTATAGATATCTGTGCATAATGTAGGATCTGGGAAGCATGGGCACTGTTAATAAGCAGTAGTCTGGGGCTGAGGTTGATTTTGAAGAACTTTCACCTTTTACTCTATATACCTTTTTCTTAACTTTTTAAAATTGTGTATTACTATTATAAAAATAAAGCATAACCAGCAAAACCTTTTAAAGGAAGTGTGTTTAGAAATGCCCCCACTTCTATCCCTGACATCAGGCACTGCCGTGAAGGTTTGCAGTGAGGTTGACTTCTCCTGTGAGCTCGCTCAAAACCGTGTTATAGAGGTTCTGCTGAATGGTGACAGAAGACAAATGACTGAGAGACAGGAAAGAATTTAGCTGCCTGGTTCATTAGCTCAAACTCTGGCCAGCATAGAAACAAAATGATTTTCCAGAGTCTCTTAGAAAAAACTATCCACAGAAATGACTCAAATTTATGTTGATTTTTCTTCTGTTGTTGAAGAACGATTTTGTTACTGTGCTTGTCTGTACAATGGTAGATTATGCCAGAGGCTGAAAGTAAGATTTATAAAGAAGGTTTCTGAAATTGTAACAAAATACAGAGACTCAGAGTCCTTTCCTTGATTTTCTGTTCACTTTTTAAAATGTTATTTATTTTTTTTAATTCCAGTGTAATTATTGTACAGTGTTATATTAGCTTAAGCTATACAATAGCTAATAGTGACTCAACAATCCCATACACTAATCAGTGCTCATCACAAGTGCACTCTTTAATCTCTTTACCTATTTCCCCCCACCCACCCCCACCCACCCCCACCCACCCCCACCCACCTCCCTTCTGGTAATCATCAGTTCTCTATAGTTAAGAATCTTTTCTTGGTTTGTCCCCCTCTTTTTTCCTTTTTTTTTGTTTCTTAAATTCCACATATAAGTGAAACCATATGATATTTGTCCTTCTCTGACTGTCTTATTTTGCTCAGCATTATACTCTCTAGCTCCATCCACATTGTTGCAAATGGCAAGATTTCATTATTTTTCGATGGATGAGTAATACTTCATTGTATATATATATACCATACCTTCTTTATCCATTTAGCTATTGATGTATATTTGGGTTGCTCCTATATTTTGGCTATTTATTATAAATCATGCTGCAATAAACATAGGGGTGTATGTATCTTTTTGAATTAGTGTTTTCATATTCTCTAGGTAAATACCCAGTAGTAGAATTACTGGATTGTAGGGTAGTTCTAGTTTTAATTGTTTGAGGAAACTCCATAATGTTTTCCAGGGTGGCTGCACCAGTTTGCATTCCCACCAATAGTGCAAGAGGGTTCCTTTTCCTCCACATCCTCATCCATAGTTATTTCTTGTTTTGTTTTTGTTTTTGATTTTTGTTTTTTGTTTTACCCATTCTTACAGGTGTGGGGTGATACCTTTTTGTGGTTTTGATTTGTATTTCTCCAATGATGAGTGATGTTGAGCATCTTTTCATGTTTCTGTTGGCCATCTGTATGTCTTCTTTAGAGAAATGTCTGTTCAGCTCTTCTGCCCATTCTTTAATTGAATTGTGTGTGTGTGTGTGTGTGTGTGTGTGTGTGTGTGTGTGTGTGTGTGTTGAATTGTGTAACTTCCTTATATATTCTGGATACTAATCTCTTACTGGATATGTCATTTGCAAGTATTTTCTTCCATTTAGTAGGTTTTCTTTTTGTTTTCCTGCTTGTTTCCTTTGCTGTGCAGAAGCTTTTTATTTTGATGTCATCCCAAGAGTTTATTTTTGCTTTTGTTTTCCTTATTCACTCTTTTCTTATTTACTCACTCTTCAGTATTTGCTTGAACACGGCTATTGGCCTGAACTGTGATACATACAAAATTAGTAAAATCGATGGCAACACAGTATCTGTTATTATTGACTTTATTCTCAGAAAATAAGCATAAATATAGCATTGTTTTTGGAATAGTCACATGGTCAAGAAAAAATTACAAAAATGCGTCTTAGAACTTATATTAGATACATTTATTTCAACAAATATTTTAAAATGATTTAGTTTTAAAAATAATATACTCCCATAATAAAAAATTCAAAAAGCAGAAACAAAAGAATACAGTGAAATTCTCTTTCCCTATCCTGTAAAGCTCCTGCCTCTTTCTCTTCAGAGAAGATGACCGTGGCATCTATCCAAATTATGTATGTGCATGTGTGTTAGCAGTGACACAGAGGAATGCATTTGTATATATGTTTATATATAGAAGCAGATAGAGAACATTTGCCAAGATAGATGTTTTGTGTGTGAACAAGGTGAAGAAGCATTTTACCTGTAGGATGAGGTGATAGATACGTATGAGTGTTTGTATGTGTATGCAGTTTCTTATGTCTTTCTTTTATTCATTTTATCAGTGACTAAATACATTGCCATTTATGTAATTTATCCCCAATTAATGGACTTTTAAGTTGACTCACATTCTGATGATAGTAACAATGCTTTGATAATGTTATAAATATATAAATACACATAAAAATATATAACATATATAAATAAAAATAAATAATGTAGACAATTCTTCAGTAGTATTATACACATATAAATATATAATATATAAGTATAAATAGATTTCCACATTTTAAATCTTGAAAGATATGTCTAAATTAGTAAAAAAAAAAGTTAAACTTGCCCTTCTGAAAGAATGTGCAGTATCCTTATCAAAACTATGTTTTGAAATGTCGACTACTGCTCTTTTACATGTATTATTTTTACATTGAGATGTTTAATTCTTATGAAAATAAAAATATGTAGAAATGCCACAGTCGATAATGGGTCCAGGGCATCATACTAATTCATTTATGGAAACTCGCAAGCATACAATGTTGGCCACTATTGTATTTGCTAAACATTTTGGAGTTCTCCTCATACTGTCCTATCATCTTCGAGAGATATTTTTTATGAATTTCTTTGATTTTGGGACCTTGGATTTACTCCTCTTATCCAAGTCAGTATTTGTGTATCTAGGCTTCCTCATCAACAACATAAGAGTGATTTGTATTCTCTCTTTGCTTTACTATTAAAGAGCTGAGAATTAAATTTGAAGCCCGCCTTTAGTAAATGCAGGCCTTTAAAATGTCCATTCCCACATAACCTAATGCTGGTTTGCCTTACAATCTGACTTTTTTTTAACCTTGAAATAGGTGAATAAATAACTATTCACAGTGACAAATATGGTGAAAAATATATTCTTCTAAATACTTACATATTTACGTATAAACACTTCCCTATACACTTACAAATATGTATGAAACTATAGTAGCTTAGTATTCAAATGTGAGAAAGTGGAAAAATTGGAAAGGGTGTTAGAAGTTAAATGAAAAGAATCACTGGATTATTGAAGATTTTATTAAGTAATGAGCTTATGTGAAACAGTTTAATAATACACAACATTATATAGTAATACACATTTTTCAGTTTCCTTAATTTGAAAAAAGCACACTGAACATGTCGATTGCTGTGCTAATTTTGGCCTCAGTAAAAATTTATTTTCAATTTTCAGTTGTTTTAAGTTTGAGAAAAATCATATACTTCAATTGAGTTTAAATGATAATTTTATTAATTGAAGCAAATTAGCAAAGCATTAAGGAGGGTATACATGATTAATTAATTTTGTCTTTATGAATTAATTGGCATGACCCACATAAGGGTGATGAAATTAGGTTGGCAGCAGTAAGGTCTATAGTGGCTGAGATCAATGAAGAACACGTGGTATGTAATTTAGCACAAAAATGAAAATGTACCCCAAATACCTACAGCTGATGAAGTACCCAGAATTGCACATTGTTTTATTTATGGAAACTTTCAAGGGTCTATCGTCACATATACGTATTTAAACTCTGTTAGAACGAGTATTTGCTGTTTTAATGCTTTTAAGAGAACACAATATTCAGATAATACAACCCTTTTAATTTCAAGAATTAGATCTTGAATAATAAAGTCTTTTTGATCCTTAAAATGACTTGTGAATGAAGGCAGCTGATTTGAATGGTTTCATTTGTAGCCAAATATTTGCAGGTGGTTTCGGGTAATCTCAATTGAGTATTAAGGCCACGGAAGTTTGCATAAGTGGTTCAATCTCCAGGAGTTCCGGGTAAATACTAAGTCCTCAATGGGATAATGTGGGTATAAAATGATAGGAAGTTACTATGCACAAAATCTCTCTGCAGGGCTCCGCAAACTCCTGTCGGCTTAGAGATGGAAAGTGAGATACATGAATCAAGCTGGGACTTTCTCATTGTGTCCTCCTCGAGTAGGTGCTGCAGAACCAAATATTGGTCTATTGCTGTGTTGCACAATGTGCATTCAGCATCATGTGAATGGGTTGAGTTTAAGTATCTGCCAACTTCACCTGTATTTATTGTTTGGTGGCATGCTTCAGTAAGAAAGGGATGAGAGAGGAAAGAGTCCAGAGTCTGGAGATTTGGTCCTGTCTGAGATGCTACATCTGTGAGCATTAGGCACACAACAGATGTGTGCCTTCCCTAAGGTCTTAGAGAACTCCTCCCTAAAGAGTAAGGGTTCTTAGGCAAGATTATTTTAGGACATTCTTGAAAATCTAACTATCTGAATGTGTATGACTTTTTTTTTTTTAATTAGCAGTATCCAAATGAATAAACACACTCAAACTTTTTCCTGGAATGCAAGATGGCGTGATAGAAAGAGGCCACCGTGGAGTCCAGACGAGCTGAGAGTGCACAGTGGCTATCCTTGATAACAAAGAACATTTGGACTAATCCTTGCCCACATTAAATGGGAGAGAAGTCATTTCACTGAGTTTCTGTAAGAATTTAAGAAAAAAATTTATGGAAAACTCTTGGAGAATTAGTTTAAGCAGGTTCAAGTGCCTCCCTGGCAGTTAGATTCTCAGGTGAGGCTCTTTGAGTTCTAAGCATATGGAATGGGCTATGGGTGGACCTCCGCCATTTTACAGGTGAGCCCATTGGTCCAACAACATGGCCCATGATTGACTACCCTGCTTGTCACTGGCAGAGATGAGAGCCAAATACATACCTTCCTCTCTTGGTACCACAAACACTGAACTCAGAAGCAGCCTCAGTAATTGCATATGAAATAATACAAAGTATTGTAACAAGATATGCTACGACTCTTTCATACATTAGGTGAAAATAAGACTCCTTTGTGTAACTGTGGGTTTCAGGCTGGGAAACTGATAGAATATGGAAAAAAAATCCTAAATTCTGTTCCAAGTACCTGCAGACACCTGTAGTACATACGGGGAACAATCACAAACATATACGTAGGGCTGGGTGAAAGAAATCTTGAAAGGAAAAAGTTCATGTTATTTCTTTTTTGTGAACATGTTTCCAATTTTCTGGGTAATTTAATCATTACTAGAAAATGGGGCTCAATTTCTGCACTGTTCACCTTTAGGTTTTCCAGAAATGCCTCAAAATTTATTTCATTTTCAAAATCAACTTAGATCTCTCTCTCCAACTAACCCCTCATTAGCCAGCTACTTGAAAGAAAGATTACTTTTCCCTATTGTCTTGTTTCAAAAATAATTCTGTAGTCTGAGATCTTGGTCAGTCATCCATTTTGGTGAGAGAACAAGGTTTTCCTTTGTTTTGTTTGATTGTGTTTGCCATTTCCAGAACAGAATGCCTACAAGAATTCTCTGGACGGAAACTAACATTATTTTTTTCCATTAACTAGGTATCCCATAGAATATCATGTTAGATGACCTTGAGGAAAAACCAGTGGACTCATGCCCTGGAGAACAATGAATGAGGGTGGTCATGGAAGACTAAATAGGGAACACGGGAGACCCATTTCCTGAACTTACTTGAGTCACGTTATGGAGCGTGCAGGCACTTAACCTCTATAATAAGGAGAGGTCGATGCCATCATCATACACTGAGCAAACAAATCTTAATGCAAGGTGGATCTTTAAAATATTCTTATTCGAGGGGCGCCTGGGTGGCTCAGTCGGTTAAGCATCCGACTTCAGCCCAGGTCATGATCTCACGTCCGTGAGTTCAAGCCCCGCGTTGGGCTCTGTGCTGACAGTGCAGAGCCTGGAGCCTGTTTCAGATTCTGTGTCTCCCTCTCTCTCTGACCCTCCCCCATTCATGCTCTGTCTCTCTCTTCTCAAAAATAAAGAAACGTTAAAAAAATTTTTTTTAAAATATTCTTATTCGAATAAGAGCTAATTTTCCTCTACAGCAAGATGGCACTATGCGGGGGCAACCTTAAATACCACCGACAGCAAGTTCGTGTAAAACAATGGCATCTTCAAGTCTCAACCTCTCAGTTCGTGATACTTCTATTTCTTACGGTAAAATGAAGGCTACCTTCACTTCAGTGGGGGACATGTTAGTTTTAGTCTGCAACCTTGGAATTATATATCTGTGACTGACCTCCACTTGATCATCTTTTTTAATAAGCTGCCGTGAAACTAACATATTCATCATCTTCTTTGTGATAGACAACGGTGGATGGTAGATGGTGATGGATGGGAACCCAAGGCTAGCAACATAGAGTTTGGTTACCATTCGAAGCATTTCCCCTCAAAGCTACCTGTGATGCCTCCTTTACCTCCCTGCTTCACAGTGTCTATCCCTGGTGAGACTCAGTTTACAGTCACATGCTGGCTGGAGTGGGGGGGGCGGGGTCCGTCCAGGGACAATGTGACGTTCTTCCTTTAGCTGACATAGTGTGGGGCTTCTGTTGGGCCATAGCAAAGACAGCTCTTCCCGCAGGCACCCGCCTGTCCCCCCAGCATCTGGAACCCATCACCAGAACGCTCCGGGCGTTGTCTGCTACTAAAACCTGACTCTCCCCACAGGGAAGCGTCCTGCTCACTTTCATTGGCCACCTGTCCTGTGCAGCGAAGGGTTTTACAATTAGTTTCCAGATACCGATGTGTGCGTCTGGAGGCTCAGTGCTCTAAGCAGAGGCACACGATAGGAATGACAGGAAGTTGGGGAAGGTGGGTGGTCCAGTCAACAATTTTCCTGGAAGCCTGTGATTACGTTAGCACACTGTACAAACTCCAGACCTGCATGGTGACTACTCTGGAAAGGATGTCACACTCCTGAACCTGTACGTTTTAGTCTAATAACTGAAATCACACCTTGATACTTGATAATCCTGTATCGTAGGTGTCTCCTAGTAAGAGTCTCAAAATTAGGTGTGAGACGATTACTCGTAGACACATAGGAGAAAAAGGATGTCACTGACAAAAGGTAGATTCCCCCCAGCCAAGGTTTATTTTTCCAAAATTCAAAGTGGCCAGAGGCGCCTGGGTGGCTCAGTCTGTTAAGTGTCCGACTCTTGGTTTTGGCTCAGGTCATGATCGCATGGTTCTTGAGTTCGAGCCTGCTCGGAGTCTGCTTGGGATTGTCTGTCTGTCTGTCCCTCTCCCTTTCTCTCTCCATCCCTGCCCCGCTCGCATGCCTGCGTGTGCACATACACTCTCTGTCTCTCTCAAAATAAATGAACTTAAAAAAAATCAAAGTGGCCAATGTATTTACACTTCAATTTACAGCCTGTATTTGAGCCCTGATATCTCTTTTTTAATACTAATCATGGATAGCTAATACTTTAAAAATCTCATTGTTCCTCCTTATTTCTAGCACCTGCTATTAGCTGGTTACCTTTGCACAGCACCCGTGTATATAACCTGGGAGGCTATCTAAATTAGACTCTCATCAACAGCAGAGGGTTCTTGAATTTCTCCCAGATAGATGAAAGGGCAAAAAAATGTAGGTGATTAGAATACATGCCTTTTTCTATAGGAAATAATTGGTGGGGAGCGCAGGAGGGCGCAAGCAGGAGAGGGGCGAGGCTGTGTGTTTGACGTTCAGCCTGAGAATCAAAGACCCAAGCTGCAGGCAGAGTGTGGTTCACTCTGTACCTTGGGAAGGGAGGTGGGTAAATGAGATTAGGAAAGTTCTTCCTTGCAGCGCTGGGCTGCTCAGCGAGGGGAAGCATCGCGATCCCAGGGTTTGTGAGTTCGAGCCCAGCACAGAGCCTGCTTGGGGTTCTGTCTCTCTCTCTTTCTCTGCCCCACCCTCTTAAAAGAATTCTTGCTTATTCTTCTACTCAGCGGCAGTGTTTGATTTGCTTTGAAGACTACTCAGTGGATGACTTCCTCCTTCCTCTGCTTTCATGTATTAAGGGCCCTTTTGCTCCTTTGGTTCTGTTTATGGGAGGTGTGGGGACACCAGCAGGGCGGGCTCTTGAGGGCTAGAGCTGAGTTCAGACAGTGGGCTTCTGCTGTCAGATCTTCACCCTTGGGGTTCCCCCCGGAGACACTTGAACTTCCCTGTCCTTGTGGCTAAAAGAACTCAAGCTGCTAACTGAGACCTGAGAGGTGAGCCCCTGTCCTTGAGCCTGCTGTCACTACGCTCCGCATGCTGTGCTGTTTTGTCACATCTCCCTTCTGCCCTCACGACTTCTGTAATATCGCCCAAGGACTTTCCCTCTGCCCATGCGCGTTCCATTTCTGTCTGGTTTTCCTTTTCCCAGGCGCAGTCACATTTTACCTTGGAAAAGAGATCTGTAAACTGTGCACATTCGAACCCCGTCTATTCCTTCATGAGGGTGCCGGGAATAGTCTTTTCTGATCAAGGGATGGGAATTTTGCATCTTCACAAACCAGGGAAACATTTAGCGCTCGGATAGGTTTGGGCATAAGGAAAATGAGACACTTCCCTTCCCTTTGTAACAAAATAAAGTCAGGAGAGTTGCCTTTATTAAATTTTCCTTTTGTGGTTTAAACTTGTACACATGAACCTGCCCTTCTTCAGCTGGTCTGTGGAGGGAACTTGCTAGTGGTGGGGGGGGGGGGGCGACACAGTTTTCAACGGGAGTGATTGTCCCCTTTGGCTGGACTTAACTGCCAGCGAGTTACCCTCCCAGGGTTTGCCTTCAATATCTTCCCTACTCTTTGCTCAAAGCTCGCTTCTTCTATCATTGTGTCCACAATGATTCCATGTCAACAGTCTGATCATCTGCGTGTATATGATGCTGTTCTGATGAAGGCCCAATTATTGTTGTTCCCCAATCAGTAATCGAAGTCACTTCTTGGCTCAGTATTTCTTCTCCCCTATGATTCCAGTTTGAAATCCCTCCTGTTCCCAGAGCTCAAAAGGCAGGCTCTAGAGAGAGACCCCTGGTTTGAATATTGGCTCCAGTCCTCACTCACTGTGTGGTCTTAGCATTACTGAAGACGTCTGAGGCTGAACTTCCTCACTTGCAAAGCAATTTTGGGGATTGTACGTGAATGTGGCAAAGTCCAAACAGTGATGGGCATTTAGTAACTGCTCAGTAAGGTTGGCTGGCATCAGAGTTGAGGTGTGTGTGTGTGTGTGTGTGTGTGTGTGTGTGTGTGTGTGTGTTTACCTGTGTTGTAACCCACTTCTAGAAAATCCACTCAACGTGATACCCTTCCTGACATATAATGATCACTTGTTCAGGGTCAGGGAAGGGAATTCTGCAGCCAGTCCTTTGAATGCATTATTTCAGCCCTGCTGAGCTCTGGCCAAGGCAACAGCTACCAGCAAGAAACAGACTAGGTCCTTGTGAGTTTACTGTTCTCTGCTAAGCCACTCGATGAAACTGTTGTATTCAAGGTTTGTTGTTCCAAGTTTTTCAAAATAATTACTAGTCACCTTTTATTCATACAACAAATGATTTCTTTTGCTCTTTTTAATGTTTATTATTTTTGAGACAGAGACAGAAAGAGAGAGAGGGAGAGAGAAAAAGTGGCGGAGGGGCAGAGAGAGAGGGAGACAGAGGATCCCAGGTATTCAAACCAGGGGTCTCTCTCTAGAGCCTGCCTTTTGAGCTCTGGAAACAGGAGGGATTTCAAACTGGAATCACAGGGGAGAAGAAATACTGAGCCAAGAAGTGTCTTCGATTACTGATTGAGGAACAACAAATAATTGGGCTCTGTGCTGACAGCAGCAAGCCTGATGTGGGACTTGAACTCATGAACCGTGAGGTCATGACGTGAGCCGAAGTCAGTAGCTCAGTCGACTAAGCCCCCCAGGCGCGCTGATTTCTTTTCTGAATAGGCAGAATTTCTAGATTCTCGTCCTGTCTCTGTCTGCTATAGTTTGTGAAATTTACCAAAGCCCCGAGGGTGTTCTCACAGCTCTTCTGAGAATTCATCAGATATGTGTGGAAGTGTGTATAAATATAGATCATTTTATAGCCTTTGAAAAAATACAATGTTTATTTGAAATTATTTCCCTTTACACAATCGTTACATAAGATTTATTTTTTTTACATGAGGGTTTAAATTTTTTAACTTTATTTTTTTGAGAAAGAGAGTGTATTAGCATGCACAGCCATGAGTGCGGGAGGGGCAGAGAGAGAGAGAGAGAGAGAGAGAGAGAGAGAGAGAGTCCCAAGCATGTTCCTTGCTGTCAGTGCAGAGCCCGATGCGGGGCTGGAACACACAAACCCTGAGATCATGACCTGAGCTGAAATCAAGAGTCAGATGTTTAACCGACAGAGCCCCCCAGGCACCCCTCAGATATTTAAAAAGTATATAAAAAGTGCATATAAATATCATCAATTCCACCACAGAAATGGCAAATGTAATCTGCCTAGTGCCTCATCTGGTCTGTGTACTTCATGAACTCCAGAAGCATGTGCTGTATTTCTCATACGCACCAGACCCATTAAAAAACCTCGGTTTTCCAGATTGTTAGAAGGGGTTCTTCAATTCCGTGTCAGGATGCCCAGATTCTCCTCTTTCTCTCTTCTTTTCCTCCATTCAGGTGGCTTCTGATTGTTGTCTAGGCAGCCACTCTACCCGTTTACAGCAGAAGGGTCAGAGAATGTCCTGGGATGGGGCTGTTGTCAGGAGTTCCAAAGCCTCTCACTCTTTTTTTCTCTCTCTCCCCCCTCCTGCCCTGGATCTTTTATATCCTTTGTGCTTCATTTTCTCTCCCTCTCTCTGTCTCCCTCCCTCCCTCCCTCCCTCCCTCCCTCCCTTCCTTCCTTCCTTCCCTCCCTTTGTGTGTGTGTATGCACGTGTAATTTTTTTTTTTTT
Source organism: Panthera tigris (assembly GCF_018350195.1). Lineage (NCBI taxonomy): Eukaryota > Metazoa > Chordata > Mammalia > Carnivora > Felidae > Panthera > Panthera tigris. The sequence goes on along the minus strand of NC_056663.1, from coordinate 4,258,412 downwards.
AATTTTTTTTTTCAACGTTTTTTATTTATTTGTGGGACAGAGAGAGACAGAGCATGAACGGGGGAGGGGCAGAGAGAGAGGGAGACACAGAATCGGAAACAGGCTCCAGGCTCCGAGCCATCAGCCCAGAGCCCGACGCGGGGCTCGAACTCACGGACCGCGAGATCGTGACCTGGCTGAAGTCGGACGCTTAACCGACTGCGCCACCCAGGCGCCCCTGCACGTGTAATTTTAAATGCAGTGGATTCCACCTAACTACTGGGTTTGAATTTCAGTTTTACAGAAGTTAGGTTCACAATCAAGAACGAAATCTCAGTTTCAAATTATTCTGGGTCAGATATCACAGTAAAATAAGTACATGTACACGTCTTTTATCAGGTCCTTGAGTGATTTTCCTAATATCATTGAGACTCTAATAAACTCTAGATGATTGCCTAATCCCGTCACCTGCCAACCAGGGATTCAAAGGGGGCCTTGGCTGATCTTTCACCGTCAGGCTGTGTGTTAGATGAGCATTGAATACAGTACTCCTCAGATGAGAAAATAAAGCAGGGACCTTGTGAGTGTTCTAGGTAGCACAGGGCTTATCTAACACCCTAACATGGAACCGTGGTGTATCTGGTTTAAACAGATGGAAAAGATCTTGCTGGAAAAATCCTCCTAAAGGATTTTGCACTAGAAAGACAATTTATGGATCTTATCACTCAGTGGAGATGATGTCAATGGCACAGAAGGCTCCAGAGTCAAGGAGAACACTGGAGTAAAGTACTTACAATCATATTTACGAGTAGGAAAATGCCGTTACTATTTTAATGTTATTTATAAATGATGCCGTTTCTACTGTCACAATAAAGTCACGTCGAGAGGATGGTCTTTCATGCTTGGGGGCAAAATCTGCTTAGATTTTTGTTTCCAGTGTATTACAGACACCGCAATTATGAAATAACTTTCTCAAAATAACTTGATGCAGCGATAGAAAAAGAGGATCAGTGGAATTAATTCTTGGCAAATTTGTTTAGAATGCAACTTGGGAAAAATTTATTTTTTCTTCCAGAGGCACTTTTATTACTGTAGCGCTTGAGAGCGAGTGAGCTCCCTCAGGGGCAAATATTTAATAGTGCGATAAGGTGTACCGAGTGTCCTAAGTCACCATGACCACATGAGGGTCCGCTCAGGGTCCTGGGAAGAAGTAACCCACTAAACACACTAAGTGACTGGGATATGAGCCGTTGAGTGGTACATGTGGAGCTCAAAGCTTTATTATTATTATTTATTATGGCATAAATCTCTTAGGAAGGCAAGCTGTAAGTTAAAAAAAAAAAAAAAGATGCAGTGGTTTAACTGCTATATTTATAAAGGATTAAGGCACCAAAACAAGAAATGTGATTTTAGAACGTTTTTCCTCCAAAGCACTGAACACCGGGTGAGAGACCTGTACCTAACTCCTGGGAAAAACGTGTCATCTGACTCACAAAATTAGCTCTGCCACAGCATTGGCAGACCAGAGTGGGACACACTGGATAGAGCTGCACAGAGGCTTGTTTTCTGGAACTAGAGCAATCGGTATAATTAAAAGAATTTCCATGGTTTTGTTTCATTCCCTTATTTGTTTAGTCCCTCTCTGAGGGGAGAGGGTCATGAGGATATTTTAACAAGTGGGCTGCAGTCCCCTCCTGGGGGCTCCTGGGGTGGCCATGGACCACAGTGAGCATGTGCCTGCCTTCCGGGGCTTCCTTTCCTTCTGACCCTAGGGAGCCCGGTCCTAGGGGACCCAGTGCCAAGGTCCCCCATTCCTTTCTCATGTCTAGCCTACACTTGGTCTCTTCCAATGCCCACCCAGTCCTCTGCGATGAAGGGAGTCTTACTGTTTTTCAACTCTCTGACCCAACTTGGATTCTATAAATCAAATTACAGTAATTTCTTTATGTTTTGTAGTCGCTTGAAAGAATAGGCAAAAAGTCAAACTCGTCCACTGTTTATAAAACAGTTTGAAGCCAGGGAGTTTGGTGTTCCCTCATTCATGAGAACTATACTTTGTATATGTACATGCATATGCGTGCACGCGTACATCTATAGGTACACACGCACAGAGCTTTTGAAAAGCAATGAAGCCAAAATTATCAGGATAAATTAGACAGAATATTCTCATTATCAAGAAGGCTGCTAGAAATACCATGACATTTTCAAAATGTAATCAAATACATTAAGGTAAGAGAGATGTGATCCTTTTAGAGAGCACAATCTGTCTCCCGCACATAACTTCAGATAAGAAAGTTGAATATGACTTATGTCATCAACTGTGTGTGTGTGTGTGTGTGTGTGTGTGCACGCTTTTCAATTCTTGTTTTTAAGAGCTCTGTAAATTTTATACATGTCAGTCTTCATAGATGTGAAAAAAAATCACTGAATTTTCTGGAGTATGTATGTTGTTTAAAGCAACTTGAATATAGGCACTTTATCAAATAAATTATGAGGGGTGCCTGGGTGGCTCAGTCAGTTGAGTGTCCAGCTTCAGCTCGGGTCATGATCTCACGGTGTGAGTTCGAGCCCCGTGTCAGGCTCTGTGCTGACACCTTGGAGCCTGGAGCCTATTTCGTATTCTGTCTCTCTCTCTCTCTCTCTCTCTCTCTCTCTGTCTGCTCCTGCCCTGCTCGTGCTCTGTCTCTCTCTCACAAATAAATAAATAAACATTAAAAAAATTGTATTAAATAAATTATGAGGACCCTTTCTAGCTTATTACAGCAAAAGTACACTATTGCATAGGTATATGTCCCTTCATTCTTAGATATGTAGATATGAATACATATCTCTGCTAGACATATGATTCTTTATTCCTGAAGTCAGTGTGGAAAATTATTTCAAAATGGCACCAGTAAATCACTTAGGTATTCCTTCTGTGTTATCACTTAACAGGCAGATAACAAGCTACCTAGAATGGCTTAATTCCCAGTAAGCACTAGACAACAGGAGATCTCTTGACTCATTGGACGAGAGGTAGTTGTCTTACTACAAGATGCCCCTATCTTCCTTTGTTAAAGTGGATTGCTCTCCTGGTTCTGTTGTATGACTTGTCGTTAAGTGATCGGAGAGCAGGAGAGCATGAAATCTTTTCTTAGGCTCTTGTAAAGGCAGGATTTTACAAAATGTTTTGCCTCTAGACTCTCTTGGTCTGCTGATAATCACAACTTAGCATTGTTAGAAACTCAGTGTCAGGCTAGGATAAAGTAACAAAACCAGATGACTAAATCGCTTTCTTGTTCCTGAATCAAACCCAGTGCAAATAGATGTGACGAGAACGCGTCAAGGGAGACGAGCAGCCCCGACTGCTCACACCATGTGTGCACTTGGGCTTGTCTAGTAAAAACAAGAGTTGGAGCTTGAATTTCTTGATGACCGTGACAGTGAAGAATACGACCAAGTACGGCAAAAAGAAAATACAGTAGCTTCTTCAAATATCTTTACACCTGAGCCCATCTACTGACATTCCACAGAGGCCAAAACATTTTGAAAATCTTAAAGAAAGTAAAAGTATTTCACTCAGTCTTTGACCAAGAAGGATTCAATAAACCGATGGCCCCTGAGTTTAAAACCCAATACCATTTTTTTAGCAACCCAGAATTACATAAAGGCTTGAAGGTGTGTATTTATGGCCTCTATGTTATGATAAAAATGTGTAATTGAAATCGATCCTGTGTGTTGATTTGTGTATTTTGTCTTAATTGTTAGAAATAAGTGATATGTTGAGCAGAACAGAAAAAATAAATAGGCATTATTTTGAAAGGTCAGAAGTTAAGATGTGATCATAACATATAATTTCTTTAATTGGATTTTATAGTAATTTCTACACAGATTCCTCCCTGAGTGAGGGCAGAAATTTTCATTTGGTCAGGTCTAGGCAGATTCTGTCATTTCAGTGTGGATGTGTGCAGAGGAAAGGGTGAGTGTGTTTGTGTATGAACACGTGGTGGGGGTGTGGTTGTATGTGGGGTGTGTGTGGATGTGTAAGTGTAGGTGGGTGAGTGTGTGTGTGTGTGTGTGTGTGTGATCTTTTCTAGGTGGTACCTAAATCCAAGGGTCATGCATGACCCCGAAGCACCAGGAGTAAAAGGGGCGCCCGGTGTCTGCCTTCTCCTGACACAATCTGAGATGGAATTCGTGGAGGTCCTTGTCGGGACCGCCTAGACAGGCTCGCAGCGGCAAAGCTGGCCGCACCAGTCAGGTGTTCTCGTATACTCAGGGCCATGAAGGAATCGCCTCTTTACCTGTCTTGGATTGCAGACTTTTTTTTTTTTAAGTTTGTTTATTTATTTTGTTTTGAGAGAGAGGGAGGGAGGGAGGGAGAGAGAGGGAGAGAGGGAGAGAGAGAGAGAGAGAGAGAGAGGGAGAGAGGGAGAGAGAGAATCTCAAGCAGGCTGGAGCCCGACTCGACGCTCGAACTCATGACCTGTGAGATCATGACCTGAGCTGAAATCAGGAGTCGGACGCCTAACTGACTGAGCCCCCCGGGCGCCCTGGATTGCAGAGTCTTTAGATTGCTCTTGCGCTCTGATGTGTCATCATGAGCTGTTTGCACTTAGACATACCCTGCTGCCCTCACGCACATCGCCCGGCGCCTGGCCTGTTCTGGCCTGAGGGGCTCTTCACGAGGGCGGCCCCCTCACAGGGCTCCACCTGCAACAGGAATCAGCCTCGCTAGGTAGGTTCTTCTGCCCGCGTCAGCTCTCCCAGGGACATGCCGATGTTGCAGATCGCTTCTTGCTTCCCAAACTGTGCTCGTCCCTGCACCACGAAACCGCTATCAGGTCTCTACGGAAGGGGGATGATCCTGTACTCGTTCAGATTTACTGTTTGTGCCATGAGCCTTAAGCCCTGACATTTTAAACCATAAACAGAGCTGTCGAAGCTCCACGTTTCAAGAGCCTGTTCAAAAGCCATGAACTTGATTCTTTGCTCATTACATTCAGAGGTAATTACTTTCTGAAAAGGAGAAGGTCCAGTGTGGGGGAAGCAGGGTGGGGAAGAGAAAATAAATGAACATCTTAATACTTTATCCCACTGGACAAATCACATTGAAATGGCCAAGTGGCAGAACCACTGGCTCGGAAGGAAGATGGGCTCAGTTTTCGGTGTGTGCCTGGCTCTGGCCAAGTCATTGAGTCTCTCTCATCATCATTTCTTTGCCCCATAAAATAAAGAGCTGAAATAACTGACATTTAATGTTTAATGTCACTTCTTTAAAATTCTGCTCTAATACAGAGCGCTCTTCTGTACCTATAACTAATCCTGGAAAAATTCTAATGCATGACATTGAATAACTTTCAGCAAATAATTAGTTAACTTCAAAGGGCACGCCTGGTAGCTGGAAATATAAAACTAAGCAATCCACCCACAATGCATTCTGTTTTCTTATTATTCAACGTAAGGATATGTCACGTCGAAATTAGTCCCAGTCTTTCTGCCACATGGATAGGTGACTGTGAGATTGTTGTTTCTATTACAATATAGTTCATTTTATTTACAGGCAGTTTTATCACCTTGTAATATAATTATTACCTAATCATGTGATGAGGTGGAAAACACTTTTTAAATTCTAATGTATACTTTTTTTTAATGTTTATTTATTTTTAAGGAAAAGAGAGACAGAGCATGAGCAGGGAGGGGTAGAGAGAGAGGGAGACACAGAATCCAAAACAGGATCCTCAGAGCCCGGTGTGGGGCTGAACTCACGAACCATGAGATCATGACCTGAGCCGAAGTCGGACGCTGAACCGACTGAGCCACCCAGGCGGCCCTGTATACCTTTTTAATTTAGGGGTGATATCTACCTGTTTGAGTTCCTGCACTATTTTTTAAACACTGAAAAGGAAGTTTTGGGGTTACTGGAGACCATCACGAATTTCTTATTTTGTTGA